>NC_056002.1:36366170-37566170 GCF_018446385.1 Zingiber officinale | reverse complement strand
CCTAAGTATATACCATTACTTGATACTTAGTCCATTAATTAGGATTGTGCCCCTTCAGATGGAGAAGATCACACATACCTAAATAATTTCCTATAATCATCCATAGAGGAAGTTAGATCTAGTGGTCCGCAAACAAACTCATCCGATATGGAGGAAGGAACTTAAAGTAAACTCGTAAGTTTGAATGAATCACTTACAAACCAGTAATGGAGACCGTGAAATTTATTTAAATAATCCCTCTCCTACTTAGTTATTTAAATTGAGGGATTTTAACATGCACACACATCAAAGCACATAAAAACAGCATCACAGCATATAAAAACAGCATATAAAGGCAATAAATATGAAAATAAAATTTTCAACTATTATGGTCTCATCTATCGCTGTCCTCCAATATGCCGCCAATGGATCAAGTCGTCGCATCTATCTTGCTTCCTTCTTCACCGCGCCTCCGGTCCTCAAAATAGCATCACGCATAGCAAGGATACAAGCTGCAACAAAAGAAATAAAAATTTATATTTATCGATCTTATATTCCACAAAGGAATTTACATGTAATCTAGATCGAACAGAATGTAAAAAAAAATAATACAACAACCAGTTGTATTTAATATTACAATCATGCATAACACAAAACAACCTCGACATGCCCGAGGGTTCAAATCATACATAAACACAAAAAGTCATAATAGTTGGACCTAGGATGCCTACAACCACAGAGTTAATCTTTCTAGTACATCCTACTATTATCCTACCTAAAGTTATATATGAGCGGTGCATAATTTAATCGAAAACCAATCACACAGAGCCAGAAAACTCGCTCTGATACCACTTGAAGGTGCTGGAATTCCATTCTGTTTAAAATTCCCTGTACAAAAATTGTACAAGTACAGAACTTTTCCTAGCAACCCGCATGTTCGATCAGACATGTGTTTGATCAATCAAGCAAATTCTTGATGGATCAAAGCACACCTTGATCGAAGTACAAGATCGCTGGCCTCTTGTGTTGGTATTCAAAATTGATACAAAGAAAACTAAATTAATTACGCAGCGGAATCAAATAACTAGTTGTACCTTTTCTTTGTAGCTAAAGATCTCTTGATCTTCTATTGTATTCCTCTCCTCCTCTTGGGCGTCATGTGGGCAACGATCTACCAAGATAACAAACACCCTTCTTTTCATTGTTTCCAAACTACCGACCAACAAGAGAAGCTCTAGGATGAGGCACCTTCCCCTCTTCTTCTTTTCCAAGTCGCCGCCCACAAAGGAAAGCAAGAGGAGGCGCCGGCCCTAGCAAGGAGGAGGCGCAGGCCCCTAGCAAGGAGGAGAAGCGCCGACCCTAGCAAGGAGAAGAGGAGGCGCCGACCCCTAGCAAGGAGAAGAGGTGGCATCGGCCCTAGGAAAAGGAGGAGGTGCAGCCGACCCTAGGAAAAGAGGAGGTGTCATCGGCCCTAGGAAAAGGATGAGGTGCCGCCGACCCTAGGAAAAGAGGAGGTGCCGCCGGCCCTAGGAAAAGGATGAGGTGTTGTCGGCCCTAGGAAAAGAGGAGGCTAACCAAAAACCACAACAACTACTCGTGTATGGATGGATGCGAGGCTTTATATTGTAACGCCCGAAAATTCTCAAAACTATTTTAAGAATATTCTATGATTTTTCTGGAATTATTAGATATTTGTCAGGGATTTTTGGAATATCGGAAGTAGCAAAAATAAATAGGAAAGTAAAATGGTTTAAGCGGGAATCAAACCCGGGACCTCTCGGGTCCGCTAAACCTTTAGTTAGCCTTAGTAACCGGTGAACCCAGCAGGGCCGTGCTAAAAGAGAAGGGAAACATTTATATTTATATTTGAGTTGGGCCTAGTTACCCACTTAATATAAATTAAAAACTTAAGTTGGTTTGGGTTATTTTTAGTTTGGTTCGGCAACATCTCTTTCTCAAAAACCCTCACCGCCGAACACCCTCTCCTTCTCCTCTTCCTCCTCTCGGTGCCCAAACAAGCCAAAGCCAACCTTAGGGTTACCTCCCTAGGGCTCTAAGAGCACCTTCCGGCAGCGATTCCAACACAAGGACGTTCCCCTCCGCGAGAAGAACGCGTTGGAGCGAGGAGATTATCGAAAGGATCATCTCCACCGGAATTCTAGCGGATAGAGTTGTAAGGAAATTAGCGTACGAGGTAAGAAACCCCTCACCTGCAGTATAAGTAGCTCTCGCGTGTTTTCTTTTATGCATTAGATTAGTTTTATTGAATTTTGTCAGCATATAGTGTGTATTTTAACTCTTCTCACAGATTTAGGGATTAGTGAGCATCTCTAGATGGGCCGAGCACGTGTATCCTCTGTAGATAGGGGTTTAGACGCTGCTGGGTGCCTAGAGGTGGTCTCCCTGATCGAGAGGAGAGTTAGAAAGCGCCAAATGCTCGACAAAATGCCTAGCACAGTCTTATGATACAGTGGGCATTTAGTTAAATGTCATAGAACATGTTAATTAGCATGATCAGTTTTATTTCAGCTTTTATGAGACTAGATGTCCAAATGGGTGGGCTCCCACAGTCGCCTCTAGGTTCAGACAACCTAGTTCTAGGTTCAGATAGCCTAGATTCAGCAAAATAGTATTAGCTATTTCAGTATTTTACTTTTCAGTGGCACTGTACTGGATTAGATATCCATTGGGTTGGGCTCCCATAGTCGTCCCTAGGTTTAGCTAACCTAGTAAACCCTACTAGATTCGAACTTGCAATCCGGGTCTAGTTAGGGATCTGCACAAATCAAGTTACCAGGGCCCCATCAGCATGTTTAGTATTTTCCTTACTATATGTATATGGTTTCAACCTTTCACAAATTAGTTCGTGAATTCATACAGTCCTAGCAGTAGCTCAGTTTTTAGTATCGACTTAGTTCTTCATTGATACCATGTGATTGATATCATGTTCAACTTTAGATATGCCATGATTGTATGCTTATATGCCATGCCATGTTTAGTTTATTCAATATACTTAGCATATCCTTTCAAACAACATGATTTAAAATCATATTTGCATCGTCGCATGTTTTAGTGAGGTAGATGGTTTCTTACTAAGCTTTTAGCTTACAGATACTATTTTCCTTATCTGCGAATCGGGTAAAGGAAAATGGACTAGCGATGGAAGCGGAGGTCAATCGAGATCAAGATGTGTGGAAGGCGGAATAAAGATCCTAGGGATCTAGTTTTATTTTATTATGCATTAGAGCGTGTTCAGTATGCATTAGTACTTATAGCAAGCGTTATCTTATGTTTCTGTTAGTTAGCAAGAGAACAGTTTAAAATCTTGTTAGTTTTGGTTTCCATATGTTTACATGCCATGAATTAGTATTCTATGCCTTAATCATGTTTAGTATGTTAGTCATTACCTAGTAGAATGTTGCTCATAGCTTTTATAGCGTTGTGTAATGACCTTGGCACGCATTATCAGGGGCCCGTCGAAATCGAAACCCACGATCGGTCGTGACCGATCGAGTCTCTGATCGGTCGGTGACCGATCGGGGACACGATTTTCTGACGAAGCTTTGTTGGTTCACGATCGATCCGTGGATCGATCGAGGCGGGTCGAGAAAAAAATGGCTCGCTGATCGGTGGGTGAGCCGATCGATAAAACGATCGATCTCATTAACCGATCGAGGACCGGTGGATCGGTTGGCGACCCGATCTAGCAACTGAGATGCGGCGTAGTTTATGGATCGGTCGGTTGAGCGATCCGGGTTCCTAGTGCGATGTCGGTAGATCGGTCGTGGATCGATCAAGTTTATTATCGATTGTAAACACCTCCCAGCATGTGTACAACTCCTAGGTACACGAACACTAAGTTAAACTTTACGATTTAGTTCAAGAAAATTTTAAATTAGCATTTTCATTCGCATTAATAGTCGGCCTGACATAGCGTAACGGCCTCGCGATCTAGTCGGTGGGAGGCGGGTCGTTCTGATATGTCGAGCGATGTTCCATACTTCCTACACACACATCAGCATTGAACCTGCAGCTTCCAAGTAAGAATACCTCTACTTTATTTATGTATCTTGCTTTCTTGTTATAGCTCATGTTTATAGATATCTGACGCATGTTAGTATGTGATAGTATATAACATGATAGCAATAGTTATACAATTATAATTGTATTAGTTATGCATGTCCTATCCTCCATGTCTTTAGAAATGGCACGAGGACGCCCAGCTAGAAGGACACCAACTACTGAGCTCCAGCATGAGGCAGGCAGTTCAGTGCCTCCCCCAGACCTTACAGCGTTAGTGACTCAGTTACAGCAGCAGCTAGCTGAACAGCAACAGGAGATAGCCACCCTCAGGGCTAATCAGCAGAATACCCCCACAGTCACCCCGGAACCAAATCTGACGACTCCAGTGGTCTTAGAGGTTCCACCAGTCCAGCCTACGGCACCAGTAGCCCCAGCAGCAATAGAGGCAAAGAGAGAAGCCTATTTGATCCAGTGGCAGAGAGTCAAGCCCGAGAACTTCTCAGGCACCAGTGAACCATGGGATGCTCAAGCATGGTTCAAAACACTGGAGAGTACGATGGAGCTTCTTGACTGGCCAGAACATGAGAAGGTGAAGTGCGCCTTCTTCTGTCTGACAGGAGATGCACGTATGTGGTGGGAGAGAATCAGAGCGAAGCGCCCAGTAAATCAAATGACATGGGCAGACTTCGAGAAAGAATTCTTTGAGGAGTTCTTTCACATGCGGGTTACAAACCGCCACTATGACGAGTTCACTGAGTTTCTTCAGGGAAACCTTTCAGTTGAGGAAGCCGTGAAGAAATTCAACAGGTTGGCTCGTCTATGCCCAGAGCTAGTCAGCACAGAGAAGGAACGAATCCGGTTGATGCTCAAGATGCTGAGGCCAGAGAAAGCAGTGAACGTGGCTGGTGGCATACATAGGCCACAAACCACAGAGGAGTTAGTGAGCAGTGCCTTGACCACGAAGCATTACAAAGCAGCAGAAGCAAGTCTCCTCGAGTCAAGGCCAAGGAAACTCTCACACTCAAAAGCAAAGGCCACGGCTCTCTGGAAAGGGAACTCCAGCGCAAATCGGGAGTGACCCAAAAGGAGGGCCATCTAGCAAGCGACCCAGTTATCCAAAGTGTGCTACTTGTGGGAAATTCCACCCAGGGGTTTGTCGCAAGGGCACACGAGGATGCTTTGAATGTGGACAAGAAGGGCACATGGCCAAGCAGTGCCCGAACAAGACCGGTCTTCCTCAGCCACAGCAGATTCAGTATGCAGGCCAGCCAGCTCAGTTATATCAGATGTAGGCCGCTCTAGAAGGTCCACTTATCAGCCAGGGCAGATTAGAAGCTCCTCCAGCTATGGCGAATGCGAGGATTTACTCACTCACCAGAGAGGACGTATCCAATGCCTCGACAGTTGTCACAGGTCAGATTAACACTTTACAGTATAGTGCTATTGTTCTATTTGATACTGGGGCAACCCATTCATATATAGCCAGGATGTTCTCCGAAAAATTAGAAAGACCCTCAGAGGTACTCAGTGGTCAGTTTTTGACGACACTACCTTCAGGAGAGATCATGGCATCCACGCACTGGCTCAGAGCAGTGTCGGTCATTATAGCAGATAGAGAGCTCTTTTGTGATCTGATAGTGCTAGATATGACCGACTATGACGTTATCTTTGGAATGGACTTTCTGATCAGATACGGTGCTACCATAGAGTGCCATAAACAGAAAGTCATCTTCCAACCTGAAGCGGCAGTACAATTTGAATACAGCGGAGAACCAAAGAGAAAGGCCAACAAGTTTCTCTCAGCTATGAAAGCACAGAAACTACTGGATTCAGGATGTACAGGATTCCTAGCACACGTAGTCAACGCCAGTCAGGACAAGAACCAACAGCTAGCAAAGGTTCGAGTCGTATGTGACTACCAATCTTCCACGAAGAGTTACAGGCTTAGCACGACGGGAGATTGACTTTGAGATAGAGCTCATTCCGGTACAAATCCTATCTCCAAAGCGCCTTATCGCATGGCTCAAGCAGAACTAAAGGAACTGGGAGCAACTACGGGCCGCTTGACAAGGGTTTCATGCTTGAGTCACTCACCATGGGGCCTTTGTATTGTTCATGAAAAGAAAGATGGAAGCATGCGTGTGCATAGACTACGATCACGAACCAAGTCACGATCAAGAAAAGGTATCCCTTCCCAGAATCGATGACTGTTCGACCAGTGAAGGGAGCAGAAGTGTTCTCTAAGATAGATCTCGGATCAGGTTATCATCAGGTGAAGGTTAAAGAAGGGATATACCCAAGACAGCATTAGACCGGATATGGACACTACGAGTTCGTAGTCATGCCCTTTGGCGTGACCAATGCTCCAGCTACATTCATGGATCTCATGAGCAGTATTCAGGAGTATTTAGATAAGTTTGTTATTGTGTTTATCGATGACATCCTTATCTACTCAGGAACTCGGGAAGAACACTCGAGCACCAGAAACTAGTATTGCAGACCCTTCAGCAGAACCGCTATACGCCAAGTTCATGAAATGTGAATTTTGGCTAGATCGGTGTCCTTCTGGGTCACATCATCTCAAAGGATGGTATTATGGTAGATCCCAACAAGATAGAAGGCAGTAAGTAGCTGGAAGAGACCTAAGAACGCCAAAGAAATCAGGAGCTTCGGGATTAGCAAGGATATTACAGAAAGTTTGTAGAGGACTTCTCCAGGATAGCCTCCCCATGACTCTTACGGAAAGAGCAGGAAATTTCGGTGGACGGAGGGTGAGAACGACTTGAGCTAAAAGGAGATTGACCAGTGCTCTTTGGCTCTACCAGACAACACCAGCAGCTTTGACATCTATAGTGATGCCTCTAAGTTGGGACTAGGAGCGATCTTGATGCAAAATGGCAAGGTGATCACCTATGCCTCAGACAACTCAAGGATTATGAGAAGAATTACCTACTCATGACCTTGAGCTTGCAGAGTGTTCGCTCTCAAAATTTGGAGACATTACATATATGGAGCTCAGTGCAGAGTATATCAGAGTCTGAAGTACTTCTTCACTCGGAAGGATCTGAAAATGCAGATGGCTTGAGCTGGTCAAAGACTACGATATAGACATCCTCTACCATCCAGGGAAAGCCAATAAGGTAGCCGACGCACTTAGCAGAAAATCCAGCGCTACCTTATTATCACTTACAGCCATGTCACCGCCCCTACAGAAGGAGATCGTAGATTTCGGTCTCGAACTCATCGTCGGACAGCTCTCTACTATGACCTTAGAGTCTACCTTGCTTGGTGATATTCAGTCAGCTCAGGAGCAAGACCTTGAAATTCAGAAAATCAAGCACGGGCTAGCAGAATCAGAAAGTAGAGAATTCAGAGTGTCCGATAGCGGGGTGTTGTATTTTGGTGACAGACTCTGTGTTCCAGATCAGGAGGAGCTACGGAGACAGATTTTAGATGAGGCTCACAAGACTCCCTGTGCGATACATCCAGGTTCCACCAAAATGTATCAAGACCTGAAGAACCATTTTTGGTGGCCCGGGATGAAGCGAGACATCGCCAGATATGTTAGCATCTGCCTCACCTGTCAGAGGGTCAAGGCAGAACATCAGCGACCAGGAGGAGTTCTGCAGCCTATACAGATTCCAGAATGGAAGTGGGAGGATATCTCTATGGATTTCATAGTGGGACTGCCCAGAACCATGAATGGTTTTGACGCCATCTGGGTAATAGTCGACAGGTTGACTAAATCAACCCACTTCTTAGCTATCAAGATATCCTACTCCATGGAGAAGCTAGCTCAGTTGTATCTCCAGGAGATCGTCAGACTACATGGAGTCCCACGAACCATCATTTCAGACAGAGACAGCAGATTCACATCACACTTCTGGGAGTGTGTACAGTCAGCGTTGGACACTAAGTTAAAGTTCAGCACAGCATTCCATCCTCAGACAGATGGTCAGACGGAGCGAGTAAATCAGGTACTCGAAGATATGCTCCGAGCGTGTGCCCTAGACTTCAAGGGAAGTTGGTGCAAATATCTGAGCTTAGCAGAATTTGCATACAACAATAGCTATCAGGCCACTATCGGCATGGCACCTTACGAGGCTCTCTATGGGCGGAGGTGTAGATCTCCAGTCTACTGGTATGAGAGTGGTGAACAAAAAGAACTAGAACTTCAGACAGATCTAGTAGCAGCTATACAGCAGATCCGCCAGAGGATAGAGACAGCTCAGAGCCGCCAGAAAAGTTATGCTGATACACGGTGCAGACCCTTAGAGTTTTCAGTCGGGGATACAGTGTTCCTCAGAGTAGCTCCCATGAAGGGAGTGATGCGTTTTGGGAAGAAGGGCAAGCTTAGTCCCAGATATGTGGGACCATACCTTATCAGCAGAAGAGTGAGCAAGGTAGCATATGAGCTAGAGCTACCCCAAGAAATGGTAGCTGTCCACAACGTATTTCATGTCTCTATGCTGAAGAAGCATACCCCAGATGCCACCCAGGTGATTGAGCCCCAGTCGGTACAGATCCGCGAAGACCTCCGCTATGATAGTCGGCCTATTCAGATAATAGACCGAGCAGTTAAGAAATTGTGGAACAAGGAAGTACCATTAGTCAAAGTCATTTGGCATAGTCACACAGCAGAAGAGGCAACTTGGGAGACAGAAGCCAGCATGAGACAGAAGTACCCAGAATTATTCTAAGTTCGAGGACGAACTTTTTATAAAGTATGGGGGATTGTAACGCCCGAAAATTCTCAAAACTATTTTAAGAATATTCTATGATTTTTCTGGAATTATTAGATATTTTCTGGGAGTTTTGGAGTATCGGAAGTAGCAAAAATAAATAGGAAAGTAAAATGGTTTAAGCGGGAATCGAACCCGGGACCTCTCGGGTCCGCTAAACCTTTAGTTAGCCTTAGTAACCGGTGAACCCAGCAGGGTCGTGCTGAAAGAGAAGGGAAACATTTATATTTATATTTGAGTTGGGCCTAGTTACCCACTTAATATAAATTAAAAACTTAAGTTGGTTTGGGTTATTTTTAGTTTGGTTCGGCAACATCTCTTTCTCAAAAACCCTCACCGCCGAACACCCTCTCCTTCTCCTCTTCCTCCTCTCGGCGCCCAAACAAGCCAAAGCCAACCCTAGGGTTCCCTCCCTAGGGCTCTAAGAGCACCTTCCAGCAGCGATTCCAACACAAGGATGTTCCCCTCGGCGAGAAGAACGCGTTAGAGCGAGGAGATTATCGAAAGGATCGTCTCCACCGGAATTCTAGCGGATAGAGTTGTAAGGAAATTAGCGTACGAGGTAAGAAACCCCTCACTTGCAGTATAAGTAGCTCTCGCGTGTTTTCTTTTATGCATTAGATTAGTTTTATTGAATTTTGTCAGCATATAGTGTGTATTTTAACTCTTCTCACAGATTTAGGGATTAGTGAGCATCTCTAGATGGGCCGAGCACGTGTATCCTCTGTAGATAGGGGTTTAGACGCTGCTGGGTGCCTAGAGGTGGTCTCCCTGATCGAGAGGAGAGTTAGAAAGCGCCAAATGCTCGACAAAATGCCTAGCACAGTCTTATGATATAGTGGGCATTTAGTTAAATGCCATAGAACATGTTAATTAGCATGATCAGTTTTATTTCAGCTTTTATGAGACTAGATGTCCAAATGGGTGGGCTCCCACAGTCGCCTCTAGGTTCAGACAACCTAGTTCTAGGTTCAGATAGCCTAGATTCAGCAAAATAGTAGTAGCTATTTCAGTATTTTACTTTTCAGTGGTACTGTACTGGATTAGATATCCATTGGGTTGGGCTCCCATAGTCGTCCCTACGTTTAGCTAACCTAGTAAACCCTACTAGATTTGGAACTTGCAATCCCGGGTCTAGTTCGGGATGCGCGCACAGCAAGTACAGTTGTCAGGGCCCATCAGCAGCATGTTTAGTATTTTTACTTACTATATGTATATGGTTTTCAACCTTTCACAAATTAGTTCATGAATTTAGTACAGTCCTAGCAGTAGCTCAGTATTAGCTTAGCTCAGTTTTTAGTATCATCTTAGTTCTTCATTGATACCATGTGATTGATATCATGTTCAGCTTTAGATATGCCATGATTGTATGCTTATATGCCATGCCATGTTTAGTTTATTCAGTATACTTAGCATATCCTTTCAAACAGCATGATTTAAAATAATATTTGCATCGTACGCATGTTTTAGTGAGGTAGATGGTTTCTTACTAAGCTTTTTAGCTTACAGATACTATTTTCCTTATACTGCAGATACATGTAAAAGGAAAATGGACTAGCAGTGGAGGCTGGAGGTCAATGCAGATCAAGATGTGTGTGGAAGGAACTGGAATAAAGATCCTAGGGATCTAGTTTTATTTTATTATGCATTAGAACGTGTTCAGTATGCATTAGTACTTATAGCAAACGTTATCTTATGTTTCTGTTAGTTAGCAAGAGAACAGTTTAAAATCTTGTTAGTTTTGGTTTCCATATGTTTACATGCCATGAATTAGTATTCTATGCCTTAATCATGTTTAGTATGTTAGCCATTACCTAGTAGAATGTTTCTCTTAGCTTTTATAGCGTTGTGTAATGACCTTGGCACGCATTATCAGGGGCCTGATACGAAATCAGAAACCCCTGATCGGTCAGCAGACCGATCAGGGAGTCACTGATCGGTCGGTAGACCAATCAGGGACCTGGTTTCTGCGAACAGAAGCTTTCTGTTCGTTCCCTGATCGATCCGTGGATCGATCAGGAGCTGGGTCGCGAAAAAAATGGCTCACTGATCGGTCAGCAGACCGATCAGTAAGCCACTGATCGGTCTCATTGACCGATCAGGGACCAGCTGGATCGGTCGGCAGACCGATCCAGCAGCGTACAGGATTGCAGCGTAGTTTATGGATCGGTCGGTTGAACGATCCGGAGTTTCCTACCGTGCCAGTATCAGTAGATCGGTCTGTGGATCGATCCGAAGTTTATTATCAGTTGTAAACACCTCCCCTAGCATGTGTACAACTCCTAGGTACACCCAGAACACTAAGTTAAACTTTACAGCATTTAGTTCAGTAAAATTTTAAATTAGCCAGTTTTCATTCCGCATTAATAGTCCAGCACAGCATAACGTAACGGTCCGGCCTCGCAGTCTAGTCAGTAGGAGGCGGGTCGTTACATATATAGAGGCTACAATAGGGACCTAGAGGAGAAATTGGTGTAGGCCTCCTGATGGGCTTGGGCTTCCTGTGTTCGGCCCGAACACTCAACTCAAGTCCATCAATAATAACTCATACCACTAAAGGGTTATTATTGAACAACCGCACCAATCTTATATTACAATATAGGCTCCTTTTTATCATGAGTGTGTTAATCTCCCTATGTTTAAGATATCGTAGGTCTGTTAATTAAATGAGTTACTGACATCTCAATTAATTAACATATGATTCCAAGAGTAGTACCACTCAACTTTATTATCATGCCAGACTAAGTTCACCTGCAGGGTTTACATGATAATTCTTATGAGCTCCTTAAAGGGACATCATCAGTCTAAATAATTAGGACACTGATTCCTTCTATAATCAACAACACACCATATAACCAGTACTATTTTCCAACTCATCGAGCCTATTGATTTAACGAACAAATCTCACCCATTGATAAGTTAAAGAAATAAATACTAAGTATACGTGCTTGTTATTATATAGGGATTAAGAGGACGCACACCATAATTACAGAAGTTCTGTTCTTTTATGTAGTCAGTATAAATTGAACAACCTCAAACAGTCCTGCTCAATACACACATAGTGTACTAGTGTAATTTTATAGTCAAGACAGACTAATACCAAATTCTACTACAACCGTTCCAATGATTTGTCTCAATCCATCTTGGTTGTGAGCTACTATTTATAATTTATAAGGAACCAATAACATGATCTTCTGTGTGGCACCACACACCATGTTATCTACAATATAAATTAAATGGACAAATTCATTGACATATATATAAATATAAAATGTAAACATTTGACCAAAATGATTCTCATTTCAAAACAGATATTCATACAAAAGCTAGGCTTATAGTATACATCCCAACAGGGGCATTATCTATGGCTTGTGTTTGAAAACCCTAAATGATGTAGATGTTAGTCACTTTGCACTTCGTCATCTTATATCTTCCCTTCGATGATTTTCTTCTATCCACTTGTCCTTCTCTTAATCTGAACCAGTAAGTTTTTCTATAAACTATGATTTTTCTAGCATTTTCTCATGGCCTAGGAATCATTTTCTCCCTGGTACACCTTCACTTGTTCTAACTTTGATAATGTCAATCAACAAGCCATCCATTTATAATATGAAATCCCCACAACCAATCGTATCCACCTTCCAACTTCCCACGATCACCCTAATCTCCCTCCTGCGTGATGTATCGCCTTCTTTAAGGATCAGCTTAAAGTGGATTTGCGCTTTCTGATCCCCAGTTTTTTTGTTGAGATAAGTCATTATTTTAATATTCCCCTCTCTCAGTTTGCTTTGAATGCATTCCACAGCATGTGCAGAATGCTCATTTTGTTTCGCCTCTACGACATCCCCCAACTCTTCATAATTTTCATCTATTTTTATGCCTTAAAAAATCAGATCCCATGGCCTTTTACTTTAATCCCGACCCGAGATAGTGCTCTTCAAGGACCCACCTTCCTCCAACAAGGGTTGGAAAGACAGTGTTGGTGTTGTGTGGTTGGGTACATGATGAAGGAGGTGAGGTGGCCAGCTGGTGGCAGGGCTAGCAATCAACGATGTGGGGCCAAAGGGGCATCCTCTCCCTAGCAATGTGTGTGAACAGGGAGAAAAAGAGGGGGTTCATGGTCTCCACCGTCGGAAGCGACCAACTCCCCCTAGTCATTGCCTCCTGTTGGTGCAGTTTGCACTAACGGTCTAACTCAGATTTTGATGAATGACAAGAAAGTTAAGTTAGGTGTTGGTATGATCAACCACTTGATTAAGTGTACAGGAGAAGTCCAGATAGATCGACGGACTGACCAGATATCTGGCAAGAAATCTAGCTAGGTCAATGAGCCAACCAGATAACTAGTACAAAGTCCAGATAGGTCGACGGGCTAAGGTATCTGGCAAGAAATATAGCTAGGTTGACTGATCGACCGGATAGCTTATATGAAGTCTAAATAGGTCAACGAGCTGACCGGATATCTAGCAAGAATTCAGTTAGGTCAATGGGTCGACCGGATAGCTAGCATGAGTCCAAACAGGTCGACGGACTGACCGGATGTCTGGCAAACTAGTAAGTTAAGGTAAGGAACTAGAGGAGAGTGACCAAATGATGACACATCTTGGTTGATGGGACAGTAGGCGTTGATCTAGTTTAGGTCCATTTGGGATCTCTAAGCTAAGACCTTGACTAGTTCATGGTCCTGGGAAGACGGGAACTAATTACTAGACTTTATTATTAATTATTGTTTGTCCTAATACTTGTGTTGTAGGTTATTTGGCCTAATGTTGTTTTGCAGGAAAAAAGGAGAAAGATTATCTTTGGATGAACAGTGCTGAAGGTGCCCTCAAAAAGTGAAGGTGCTTTTGTACTGTTCATAGAATGCGTCTTCCATGGCTATGGAAGACACCTTCCGCAAGATAAATTTTGGCCGAAATCATGGATAAGTGTCGAGCTGTTCGGGATAGAATTTGCCTCATTGGAGGTGCCTTCCATGACTATGGAAGGTGCCTTCCATGCCTTTCATAAGGTGTCTCAAGAAGACATTGGAACAACACTGAGATACAAGCTACTGCGCATCCTTTTGAGCTTCCGACTGCCCCAAGATTCTACTACGACTCTGCCGCGAAGCTGCTGCGCCCGACAACTGCTTCGAGAACTTATGATCGTGGCTGGTAGACCGACACTGACGCACGAGTGCTCCTACTTCTATTTCTAAAAGTGTCGATAACATTTCATTTGTGTTCTTGATTACTGCTTTAAAAAGGGAAGTGTAGATTGTTACACTGTCCCTATTCTTGTACCCAATTCCCTCTTCCGGAGGTACCAGAAGAGGTTATTAGTGGATTATCCATCGATAGGTCCGCGGGACCTGGGTCTTGGAGTAGGAGTCACTGAAGTCTCCGAACCAAGTAAAATCACTTGTGTTCTCTAGTGTTTGTCTGTTTTCTTATTCTTTTCTGCCGCGTACTCGTAATTTTAAAACTGACAAAATGAGTTTTTGAAAATCATGTGATTCACCCTCCTTTCACGTGTGATCGATCCAACAAGTGGTATCAGAGCAAGTTGTGCTCTGATTTGGTGCAACCACCAATCAAGCCCGGGGAATCGCTTTCAAATTTCTTTGCATACCATTTGAATTGGTAAAACTTTTCAGATAATTTTTTTTGTTCGGTTTTAATTTGAGATTGGTGCAATACCTTTCAAACTTTTTTTATATTTATATCTTAAACTCTGCTAATCCAAGACCAAGTCTTGGTACCTTCTTTAATTTATCTTTTCGGCACTCAAATGGCACAACTTGAAGGGTACAACACCGTTCATCCTATTGGATCGAGACGCGCTAGAGGGGAGGTGAATAGTGCTCGTGGCTATTTTGTACGTATCAGAATCGAAAACAGCGTTAGAGTAATTAAAGCGGCGGAATTAAAAACAAACAAACACATAGAGAGAGACACGAGATATTTTACTTCGTTCGGAGCCTAAGGCGACTCCTACTCGAAGGCCCGCGATCCTTGATCGCTTTCCGTGAGCAACAACTATAATCACGATAAAAATTACAAATTACACTGAAAGTATTGAAATAAACTTGTACCGACAACTTAAGAAAGAAGAAGATTGAAGCTTCAGGTCGTCGGGCACTTGTAGCAGCACTTCGGAACGTCTTTTGGAGCAGCACATTGATGAGAGATCACTTGGTATTCGTTGTTTTGAAGTGCTGGTCGAAACCCCCTTATAAAGGGTGTTCAAGGCGCCTTGAAGGTTGTTCAAGGCGCCTCCATGCTGCCTGGTCTTCCGCGTGGATCAAACCTGACCTGGTCGAATTTCATCCATTCAAGGCGCCTTAAACCTCACTCAAGGCGCCTTCCAAGGCGCCTTCTGCCTTCTTCAAGGCGCCTCCAATGGTTCTTCACAGCCAGCTTATCCTTTGCACCCGAGGCGCCTCCAAGCTCCATGGAGGCGCCTCGGACACTGTTCATCCGAGGGAAAACTACCTTATTTTGTACTTGCAAGACTTGTTAGTCCCAAACAATATCCTGCAACACAAAATTAGCACAAAATAATAGTATGAATAATAAAAGAATGTTTATGACAGTCTCCGGACTGTCCAGGTCTGACTTCGGATTTCCAACCGGAACCCCTAGGTTGACCCAACGCCTACTGTTCTCTCTACGGGGAACGCGTCCTCACCTACTCCACTCAGGAGATTTACCTGTTGCCAATGCGATCCTCCAGATCATCTGGACTTTTGCTCAGCACTCGATACTTCCGGACTTTCTGCTGGACATCCGTTTCCCGGCTAGTCCAGACTTTCACCTGGTTCGCGACACCAGGACTTTCCACCTAGGGTTACCACCCCCTAGGACTTTTTGCCTGAAGTCATCGACCTGCCAAGACTTTCCGCATAGGGTTACCACCCCCTATGACCTAGGGTTACCGCCCCCTAGGGTTTTCCCTTTGCCTAACCGCAGCTAGGACTTTCCTGAAATCCTCAAGTAGACTTGTTAGACTACAAAACACCTTAACTTTGAATTCTTTGTCATTATCAAAACACGAGTTCGATCGTCGGATGCTTCCCGCACCAACAATCTCCCCCTTTTTTATTATGGCAACTCAAGTTCAAAGTTAAGTAAACAATCGAATAGATAAACATTTTTAATACAGGCAAATCTGCTAAGTATAGATGAACAAAAATGACCAAAGCAAATTCGCTAAAGTGACCTATATGCTCCCCCTTAATTTTTTCTCCCCCTTTAACTATTAATACCTATATGTTCCCCTTAACTTTTGCTCCCCCGTTAACTATTAATTTTGAATTTTATTTTATAGTTTGCTACTCTCCCCCTTTCCCATATATCAAAAATGGGCAATAATTTGATTGACTAGATTTTAACTGTTGGGGAGTGTATCTCTTTGAGTTAAGTTCAACAGGGTAGCTAAGTTCAACAGGGTTTGAAGGTTAAGGTCAATTGGAACGTAGCTTAAATAATATTTTAAGTTTTAGGCCAAGGTTATTCATTCAAGTTCAGTTGGTCCTTAAGTCCAAGCACAGGTCATGTTCACTGGATTGATTTACTAGGTATCAGAGCCACAAAGAAAAAATATTCTTAACTAGAAAATTGAGGAACCTTTGCCAACTGTCTAACCTTTAGTTACTTACTGATTGTCTACAGGACAATAGATTTCACTTGGTTAGTCAAGTTAAGTTACTTTGGTCCAGATAGACTTGACTAGAGCTGGAGGACTTAACTTGATTAATGTATATTGTGTATTGTGTATTTAACGCCCAGACTCATATTGATGCACAGATATAAGCATTCTTGAGTCCAGGCTTTACCCTATGCATCTCACGCCGTTCTATGTTTTTCAATCACAATCAAGGTAAACCTAGGTGCTTGTGAGATGCTCTGGCTTAATTCTAGGGGAACATGATTTCTAGGGGGAAAGCCTAGGCTAATTCAAAAATTTTGAAAAAAAATCTAGGAACTTGGGAATTTTGAAATTTATTTTTGAAAGAATGATAAGTAAGTCCAGAAGTTTGAAAAATCTAGGAATTTGGAAATTTTGAAAAAAAAATTCCTAGAATATTAAAGAATAAGACAACAAAATAAGACCCCTACTCTACCCAACACATTCCTATTTGCCTTCTAAGTGCACTGAACTCAAGTTCAGGTAAGGGTTTTGTAAAGATGTCAGCTAGGTTTGATTTGGACTCAATGTGGTTGAGTGCAATTTCACCTTTAGCTACATGGTCCCTTACAAAGTGGTGTTTTACCTCTATGTGTTTAGTCCTGGAGTGATGAATAGGATTCTTGGTGAGATTAATTGAGCTGATATTATCAATAAAGATTTGTGTATTTTTATACTCTAGTTGATAGTCTTTTAACGTATGCATCATCCACAGTAGTTGAGATGCACATTCTCCTAGAGCTATGTATTCAGCTTCTGTGGTGGATAGAGCAACACAATGTTGCTTTCTGCTTGACCAACTTACTAGGCACTGACCTAGAATCTGGCAGCTACCACTTGTACTTTTTCTGTCTAGCTTGCACCCGGCATAGTCTGAGTCAGAATAGCCGTAAAGGTCAAAGGTGCAAGTTCTTGGATACTAAAGTCCTACATTTAGAGTTCCTTTAATATACCTAAGTATTCTTTTAACATATGATAGGTGTGACCCTTTTGCACATGATTGGTATCTTGTGCACATACCTACTGCAAACAATATGTCGGGTCGACTTGCAGTTAGATAGAGTAAGCTACCTATGGCACTTCTATAGTATTTTGGGTCAACTGGTTTTCCTTCGGGGTCAGAGTCAATGTTTATGTTGGTTGCCATTGGAGTATTTATAATTTTTGAATTTTCCATATAGAATTTTTTAATTAACTCTTTAGCATATTTAGTTTGATAAATGTAGATTCCATCTTTAGTTTGTTTAATTTGTAAGCCTAAGAAGAAATTAAGTTCTCCAACCATACTCATTTCAAATTCACTTTCCATTAATTTGACAAATTCTTTTAAGAATTTTGAATTGGTTGAGCCAAAGATTATGTCGTCAACATAGATTTGGGCTATAAAGATGTCTTTTCCTATAGTTTTCACGAACAAAGTAGGATCAATTTGTCCTTGGTTAAATTCTTTGGATATTAAGTAATTAGATAATCTTTCATACCATGCTCTAGGGACTTGTTTTAGTCCATATAGTGCCTTTTTTAATTTAAATACGTGATTAGGGTAGTCTATGTCTTCAAACCCTTGAGGTTGGCTTACGTAGACCTCTTCCTTGATAAAACCATTTAAAAAGGCTGACTTAACGTCCATTTGGTACAATTTGAATCCTTTATTGGCTGCATAGGCTAATAACATCCTAATGGACTCGAGTCTAGCTACTGGAGCATAGGTTTCATCATAGTCTAAGCTTTCGACTTGACTAAACCCTTTGGCTACTAACCTTGCTTTGTTTCTTATTATATCACCGTGATCATCCAACTTGTTCCTAAAAACCCATTTAGTGTTTATTATTGATTTATCTATGGGTTTAGGTACAAGGTCCCAGACTTGGTTTCTCTCAAATTGGGCTAATTCTTCCTGCATTGTAATGATCCAGTCTGGATCAGGCAGGGCTTCTTCTATAGTTTTAGGTTCAATTTTAGAAATTAGAGCAATCTGACTAAGGTTTCTATAGGATGATCTAGTTCTGACTCCTAGGTTTGGGTCACCCAAAATTTGGTCAGGTGGGTGAGAGGTGCTTATTCTAGTTGGTCTTATCTGTGAGTCAGAAACTGGTTCTTCTGACTCATTAAGATTAGGTTGGATTTCATCATCGTCTATAGCTCTTGGAGTAGTGTCAATATTTTCATTTATATTAGGTAAGTTGTTTTCTTCATCAAATATTACATTAATTGTTTCTTCAACTTTCAAGGTATTTTGATTATATACTCTAAAGGCTCTAATAGTAGAGGAGTATCCTAAGAATATTCCTTGGTTAGATTTGGGTGTAAATTTTCCTAAGTAATCTTTAGTATTTAAAATGTGAACTTTACACCCAAATACTTTTAGATAGTTTAGATTGGGAATTTTATTATAGTAGAGTTCATATGGTGTTTTATTGTGAAATTTATTAATTAAAATTCTGTTTTGAATGTAATTTGTAGTATTTATCGCTTCTGCCCAAAATTGATGATTTAAGTGATATTCGTTTAACATGGTCCTAGCTGCTTCTTGTAATGTTCTATTTTTACGTTCCACTAGTCCATTTTGTTGGGGGGTTCTAGGACATGAAAATTCATGTTGGTATCCATTTATTTTACAAAATTGGGTAAACTTTATGATTTTCAAATTCCCCTCCGTGATCACTTCTTATTCTTTTAATTTTAGTATCTTTTTCATTTTCCGTTAAGTTGCAAAAATTACTAAATATTTCATAGGTTTCATCTTTTGTTTTTAGAAATTTTACCCAAGTGTACCTAGAGTAGTCATCAATTATTACTAAGCAATATTGGTTCTTGTTTAGTGATTTGGCTCCATGTGAATCAAATAGGTCAAGGTGAAGGAGCTCAAGTATGGTGTTGGATCTTTCTAGGTTAGTTGACTTGTGAGTTGACTTGGTTTGTTTTCCTTTTTGACATGCATCACAGATTGAATTTTCAATAAATTTTAATTTGGGCAAACCTCTAACTAGACCATTTTGATTCATTTTTTAAATAAGTCTTGTGTGAGTGTGACCCAATCCACAGTTGGGTTTCCTCTTGTTGTGTCAGGAGACATTTTATTGAGGATATTGATAAATCAATTGTGTAGATGTTATTTTTCCTAAGTCCCTTAAGTTTAATTTCTGGATTTTCAATATTTTTAACTAGACATCCAGATTTATCAAAGTTAACTAGGTATCCGCTGTCACACAATTGACTTATACTTAGTAAATTAAAGTTAAAATCTTCAACCAATAAAACATTTCGAATAATGAAATCGGAACTAAGTTCAATATTACCTTTTCCGATTACTTTTAGTTTACCGTTGTTGCCGAATGCAACTGATCCTAGACTCTTGTACTTGAGTTTGGTAAACTTCAACTTATCTCCAGTCATATGTCTGGAGCATCCACTATCCAACATCCATTGATCCAATTCCTACACATGAAGTAGTTGAATTAGTTTCTTTTTAATGGATTTAAAGATAGCGTGATTGAAGCAGACTCTTTAGATTTTCTATTCTATTTAAGATATTTTAGCAAACACTTATGTTTAGTGAGTTTAAGAATAATTTTGAAATCTAAGTTTTTCAAAGTAGTTTTGAAATTTGAGTTTTTCAAAATAGTTTTGAAATTTAAGTTTTAAGTTTTTCAAATAATTTTGAAATTTAAGTTTTTCAAATAATTTTGAAATTTAAGTTTTTAAAATAATTTTGAAATTTAAGTTTAAAGATTTTGAAATTTAAGTTTTTCAAATAATTTTGAAATTTAAGTTTTTAAATAATTTTGAAAAATAATTTTGAAATTTAAGTTTAAAATAATTTTGAAATTTAAGTTTTTAAAATAATTTTGAAATTTAAGTTTAAAGTAATTTTGAAATTTAAGTATAAATAATTTTGAAATTTAAGTTTAATAATTTTGAAATTTAAGTTTTTTAAATAATTTTGAAATTTAAGTTTAAAGTAATTTTGAAATTTAAGTTTTTCAAAATAATTTTGAAATTTAAGTTTTTAAAATTTGAAATTTAAGTTTAATAATTTTGAAATTTAAATTTAAAATAATTTTGATAATTTTGAAATTTAAGTTTAAAGTAATTTTGAAATTTAAGTTTAAAATAATTTTGAAATTTAAGTTTTTAAAATAATTTTGAAATTTAAGTTTAAAGTAATTTTGAAATTTAAGTTTAAAATAATTTTGAAATTTAAGTTTAATAATTTTGAAATTTAAGTTTTTAAATTTTAAAATTTAAGTTTAATAATTTTGAAATTTAAGTTTAAAATAATTTTGAAATTTAAGTTTAAAATAATTTTGATAATTTTGAAATTTAAGTTTAAAGTAATTTTGAAATTTAAGTTTTTAAAATAATTTTGAAATTTAAGTTTAAAGTAATTTTGAAATTTAAGTTTAAAGATTTTGAAATTTAAGTTTTTAAAATAATTTAAGTTTAAAATAATTTTGAAATTTAAGTTTTTAAAATAATTTTGAAATTTAAGTTTTTAAAATAATTTTGAAATTTAAGTTTTAAAGTAATTTTGAAATTTAAGTTTAAAATAATTTTGAAATTTAAGTTTAAAGTAATTTTGAAATTTAAGTTTAAAATAATTTAATTTTAATTTCTTAGTCATCTCACCTGATCTAGATTGTCAATCAGGGAATCCTATAATTGTTGTGAGATGAATTATTGTAGAATTAAGGGTCTGGTTTAACTTTGTGTTAGATTCAAGATTAGCTTTGGGTTCAACAAGTAAGCATTCTTTGGATAAACTTCTAGGCTATGGTGAGTCACACGGAGCTCATTAAAGTAACCATGCTTTCGAGGTTTTCCAAATAGTCCTACCCATTGGACTTAATACTACTCCTTGGTCTAACTAGTTAGGATCCATTTAAGGGTAGCTTCGGTCAGTTCCGCTTGGCCAAATGCACCAGGTCGAAGCCATATCTTCCTAGACATGCGATGCCCAAGCTTCCCTAACGTACTATCATCCAAAAACTTCACCAGTATTATGGTTCAAGTTAAACTTATCCCGTTTTAATCTAACCTTAATTACCCTGTCGGGTAATCTATTCTTGTTTTACCCATTTCGGGTAAATTAGGTTCAGTTACCCTATCGGGTAGTTCAGTTGGAGGTGCCAGCTAGTTTGAATCCTTCATCTATTTTTCAATTTTTTAATTTAATTTCAAATTTTGAATTTAATTTTGAATTTTGAATTTAATTTTGAATTTTTAATTTAATTCTGAATTTAATTTCGAATTTTAAATTTAATTTCAAATTTTGAATTTAATTTTGAATTTAATTTCGAATTTTAAATTTAATTTTGAATTTTAAATTTTTAAGATAGTTTTTCTTTTAGATCTCCCTGGATCATAGCCTCGATATGGTCTATCGAGGTAGTGTATTTGATCTTTCGGAACCCAGTATTTGCCAATTTCAACTTGATTGATCAATTTGGACTTGGCGACCCATGCTTGGACTGTTTTACTACTTTGTTTGTTTATTAGGGATAAATAAGATTTATATTTCTTTTTACTTTTGTATCCCAGCCCAGTTTTGTTGTAGACGGCTCTTTGTGTTCCAAGAATTAGGTCCAAATTCTTGGATCCCAGAGAAAACCGTTCTAAAATATTTTTTAAAGCTTTTACCTGATTTCTCAAACTAGAGTTTTCTTCCTCAAGTTTTTGAACTTGAGTAGAATTTCCAGCTTGACTAGGTAAAGAATTAGTGTTTATTACTTCTTTAAGGACGGCTGCTTCCTTTAGAAGTGATTTAATCCTAAGGTTTGATTTAGCTAGTTTGCAAAGTAAGTAATTAACTAAATTATTAAGCCTTGGAATGCTTACAGTGGAGTCTGGCCCTTCTGAAACGGATGCGGATCCGTGGCTTTGCTCGGACTCAGCTTCTGACTCGCTCTCGATGATCTGGTCCTGGGCCATCAGTGCGAGTAGACTTGTTCGATCAACTTCATCGTCGTCGTCCTCTGAAGAAGATTCATCCCAGGTTGCTTTCAGGGCCTTCTTTCTTCTTAGCTTTTTGGCCTCCTTTTGATTGGGACAGTTTGCTTTGATATGCCCCTTCTAGTTACACCCGTAACAAGTGACTTCAAACTTTACCTTTGAGTTCGGTTGGGCCTCCCTGGACTGAACTGCCTTCTTCAGATCTTTCTTGTTGAAGCCCTTCTTCTTCTTGTAGAGCTTCTTCACAAGGTTTACGAGTTCACTGGTTAGTTCATCCTTTGAATCTTCTGAGTCGGATTCGTCTTCTGATTCTGTTTCAATTTTTCGCCGTACTCTAGATTCCCGTGTTCGACTCGTACCTGCAATCAAGGCAATACCTTTCTCGGATGGTTGTGCATTAGTTTGTTCATGAAGTTCAAATTCAGAAAATAATTCGTCTAATTTTAAAGAAGATAAGTCTTTGGAGACCTTGTAGGCATCTACCATTGATGCCCACAATGTACTCCTTGGAAACGAGTTAAGAGCATACCTTATTATGTCTCTGTTTTCTACCTTCTGCCCGATTCCATGAAGGGAATTCAGAATATCTTGAATTCGAGTGTGTAATGAGCTTGCCGTCTCGCCTTCCTGCATTTTTAAATTGTATAGTTTATTCAGTAACAAATCACGCTTACTTACCTTGGTTTCCGAGGTGCCCTCGTGAAGTTCGATGAGGTTCTCCCAAAGCTCCTTCGCGGAGGAGAATGGACCGACTCTGTTGAGCTCTTCTTTGGTAAGTCCGCACTGGATGGTGCAGGTGACTTTGGCGTCGGCTTCCACTTTTTTGATAAATGCTGGCTCCCAGTTCTCACAAGATGTAGGCTTACCGTCTGTCCCAGTTGGTAGTTGCAGTCCTGTTTTGACTATCATCCAGGTGTCGAACTGGATCTTCAGATATATTTCCATTCGCCCCTTCCAATATCCGAAGTCTTCTCCGGAAAATAGTGGGGGACGGACGGTGCTATATCCTTCTTGTTGGGTCATTTAGATCTAGAAAAAAAACAGAAACAACAAGATCTATTCCAAGACTAAGTCTTGGATTAGTAGTGCGGGAAGAAGAAAAAAAATGACAAGCTCAAGTGGTATTGACCAACTTTGAGCAGAAAGTTGATTCGAAAAAAAAAAATTAGAATATAGCTATGAGGCTAAATTCTAATCGACTCCGAACAAAACCATGAAAAAATTGTCTTGAATAGTGGTTGCACTGATTCAAGACGACCCCGCTATGATACCAATTGTTGGATCGAGACGCGCTAGAGGGGGGGTGAATAAAGCTCGTGGCTATTTTATACGTATTGGAATCGAAAATAGCGTTAGAGTAATTAAAGCAGCGGAATTAAAAACAAACAAACACACAGAGAGAGACACGAGAGATTTTACTTCGTTCGGAGCTTAAGGCGACTCCTACTCGAAGGCCCGCGATCCTTGATCGCTTTCCGTGGGCAACAACTATAATCATGATAGAAATTACAAATTACACTGAAAGTATTGAAATAAACTTGTACCGACAACTTAAGAAAGAAGAAGATTGGAGCTTCGGGTCGTCGGGCACTTGTAGCAGCACTTCGGAACGTCTTTTGGAGCAGCACGTTGATGAGAGATCACTTGGTATTTGTTGTTTTGAAGTGCTGGTCGAAACCCCCTTATAAAGGGAGTTCAAGGTGCCTTGAAGGTTGTTCAAGGCGCCTCCATGCTGCCTGGTCTTCCGCGTGGATCAAACCTGACCTGGTCGAATTTCATCCATTCAAGGCGCCTTAAACCTCACTCAAGGCGCCTTCCAAGGCACCTTCTGCCTTCTTCAAGGTGCCTCCAATGGTGCTTCGCAGCCAGCTCATCCTTTGCACCCGAGGCGCCTCCAAGCTCCATGGAGGCGCCTCGGACACTGTTCATCCGAGGGAAAACTACCTTATTTTGTACCTGCAAGACTTGTTAGTCCCAAACAATATCCTGCAACACAAAATAACAGTATGAATAATAAAAGAATGTTTATGACAGTCTCCGGACTGTCCGGGTCTGACTTCGGATTTCCAACCGGAAACCCTAGGTCGATCCGACGCCTACTGTTCCCTCTACGGGGAACGCGTCCTCACCTACTCCACTTAGGAGATTTACCTGTTGCCAGTGCGATCCTCCAGATCGTCTGGACTTTTGCTCAGCACTCGATACTTCCGGACTTTCTGCTGAGCATCCGCTTCCCGGCTAGTCCAGACTTTCACCTGGTTCGCGACACCAGGACTTTCCACCTAGGGTTACCACCCCCTAGGACTTTTTGCCTGAAGTCATCGACCTGCCAAGACTTTCCGCATAGGGTTACCACCCCCTATGACCTAGGGTTACCGCCCCCTAGGGTTTTCCCTTTGCCTAACCGCAGCTAGGACTTTCCTGAAATCCTCAAGTAGACTTGTTAGACTACAAAACACCTTAACTTTGAATTCTTTGCCATTATCAAAACACGAGTTCGATCGTCGGATGCTTCCCGCACCAACACATCCTCCCCTATTCAACGGTGACGACTTCTTGTACTAGAAAAAGCGGATGAAGGTATACCTGAAGACCAACTTTGACCAGTAGTTTAGCATCACCAGAGACTACAAGGCTCCCGTCGACACCACCGGAATTCCAATAGACCCGGAATAGTGGAATCCAGAAATGAAGAAGAAGGTTCAAATCGAATTCAAGGCTCACAACACACTCCAGTGCGGGCTAACGAAGGAAGAACTGAACTGCGTCGGACCACACGAAAATGCGAAGGAGTTGTGGGATAAACTTATCGAATTGCACGAGGGAACCAATGATGCGAAGGTAACAAAAAGGGGTCTTTATTTAAATAAATTATTTAACATAAAAATACAGGAAGGATAATCTACGAGTCAACTACATACGAGGATAAAAGACATCCTCAATGGACTTAACACCATCAGCCACCAGATGGAGAACTGCAACCTGATAAGATATGCCCTAAACGTATTTCCTCGAAATGCACTGTAGGCATCCATCGTGGAAGCCTACAAAATTTCGAAGAACCTATCTAAATTAAAACTAGATGAATTATTTTATGAACTCGAATTCCATGAACAGACTAACTCAAAGCAAGTCGAGAAAGGTGTTGCTCTTCTTGTAGGACCCTCAAAGAAGCTAAACATAAGAACAAACCAGAATCAGAAGTTAAGTCTGACCAAGACTCAGAGGATGAAGAATGCCTAGTGAACCTGGTAAGAAGGATATTCACCAGGAGAAAGAAGAATTTCAGTAAAAAGGACCTGGAGAATATCAACTCCACCACCAACTCTAACAACAAGAATGTGACCTACTTTAGGTGTAACAAGAAGGAGCACTACATGACCGACTGCCTGAATCTGAAGAAGAAGAAGGCCCTCAAAGCAACGTGTGACGAATCATCCGGAGATGAATCAGATGGTGGAGAACCGAAGCACTCCAACTGCCTCATGCTGATGGCTTCCGAAATAGAATCGGAGAACGAATCGGAAGACGGGTCCAAACTCGAATCAAGCCATGAGTTCGTACTCATTTCCGAAGGTTTCGATGAGGTATATTTTCAATTAAGAAATTTTTTTTCAAAATTATTGCATGCTTAAATAAGAAATTAACTAACTCTGAAAATTGCATAAATAAACTAACAAAAGAAAATAACAACTTAATGAACAATTAAAATTAAGTTCAAAAAATAAACCAATTCAAGATGAAATCTCAACTCAATTTGCAAAATTTGAGGAGGATAATTTCAGACTAAAAATGAAATAATTAAACTAAAAGAATTACTACAAAAATTCACAACTAGATCCAAGTATCTCGATATGATACTTGGGTCACAAAGAGCCGTGTACAATAAGTCCAGACTCGGATACAAGTCTAACTCAACCAACAAATCCTTTATATAATTAGTTAATCAAAATAAGACTCAAACTAAGGTTGGGTTTTAAAAGCGTGTCTAACCACACAAGCAGAAATCAACCAATATTATGTACCTAAAAATGAGATCTATTGCATAAAATCAAATCCAACTAAAACATTAAATTCAAACCAAAATAAATCTATAAAACTAAATTCTAAAATTAAAAATAAAATAAAATCAAACAAATTTAATTACCATCAAGTCCACAATAATTGCAAAAGTAATCGACACAAATCCAAAACTTGAAAATCAAGCTCAATAATTCAGGGGATGCTCAAAATTAGTTGCCACCTCCAAAATAATAACTTATCCGACAGGGTAATTAGGACTAATTAAAATAGGGACAACAGTTTAACTTGACAAAAGTACTGGTGAAGTTTTGCATGATAGTAGGTTAGGGAAACTCTATATATGTATGTCTAGGAAGATATGATATGGCTTCGACCTGATGTATTTGACTGAATGGAATTAACTGAAGCTACCCCTTACAAATCATAACTAGTTAGACCAAGATTTTGTACTAAGTTCAATGGATAGGATTATTTAGAAAACCTCGATGGCATGGTTACTCTAATGATGTCCAGGTGACTCACCATAGCCCAGAAGTTTATCCAAAAAATACATATTTATTGAACTCAAAATTAAATCTGAATCTAACACAATGTTAAATCAAACCCTGAAATTAAAACATAACTCATCTCACAAAATTATAGATTTCTCTGATTAAAAACGTAAATTGTGTGAGATGACTAAGAACATTAAAGTTAAAATAAAATTAAAAAGTTAAATTAAACTTAAAATTTAAATTTAAATTTAAATTTAAAAATAAATTAAAATTTGAAAGTTAAATTAAAATTAAAATTAAAAAGTTAAATTAAACTTAAAATTAAAAATTAAAAATTAAAAATTAAAAATTAAATGAAAATTAAAAATTAAAAATTAAAATTAAAATTTAAAAGTTAAATTAAACTTAGAATTAAAATTAAAAAGTTAAATTAAAATTTAAATTAAAAAGTTAAATTAAATTTAAAATTAAAATTAAAATTAAAAAGTTAAATTAAAATTAAAAAGTTAAATTAAACTTAAAATAAAAAAAAATGGTATTAAAGCAGTTCGCTCTGAATTTACTTAACAAGTTTTTCGAGCAGTTTAAAAAAAAATTATTCTTTAAAAAAAATTAAGCTACACACTTATTTCTTTTTATCTCGCACTACTAATCCCAAGACAAGAGTCTTGAAATTTTTTTCTATTAATTCTTTAGTTACAAGAATGTCAAACTCCTACCATGAGGGCTACATCACAACCCATCCCCCATTGTTCAAAGGGGAAAACTTCAGCTACTGAAAAAATTGAATAGAGTGCTACCTCAAGTTCGATATCGAGCTCTGGTTCACCATACTAAAAAGATGCACACCGCCGATGGTAAATGGAAAGCCAATAGAATCAGAAGACTAGACTCCCCCAATGATCAAGAAGGCTCAGCTGACTATGGAGGAACTAAACTGAGTCGAGCCCTATGAGAATGCAAAAGAACTTTGGGATTACTTGGTAAAACTACACAAGGGAATCGACGAATCAAAGATAAATAAGAGAAATCTTTTATTAAATAATTTATTTAATATTAAAATGCTTCCCGGAGAAACGGCCACCCAACTACACGTGTGACTCAAAGATATTCTCAATGACCTCTATATGATTGGACGCCACTTGGAGAATCGTGACACAATAAGGTATGTACTAAGCACCTTCCCACAGAACGCTTTGTGGACATGGATAATAGATGCTTATAAAGTTTCAAGGGATCTTTCAATTCTTAAGTCAAATAAATTATTTTGTAAATTAGAATTACATGAGCAGTCTAACTTGAGTCAAATCGAGAAAGAAATTTTCCTATATGAAGGACCAAGAAAGAAGACTAAATCAAGAACAAAGAACGAATCAAAAAGTGAGTCAGACTCAAACTCAACAAATGAAGAAGAACTGGTCAACATGGTCCGAAAACTATGACAAGGAAGAAGTTCAAGAGGTGCACCAAGAAGATACCGGTCAACTAGACTCAAAACAAATCAAAAATGATTTGTATGGATGCAACAAGAAGGGGCATTTCAAACACAAATGCCCAAACTGGAAGGAGGAAAAGCCTATGTCAACAATAAGGAAGAAAGCTCTCCAAGCGACGTGGGATGAGTCATCTTCTAAGGAATCTGATGTGGAAGAACCAAAGCACTTGAGCCATCTTGCCTTTATGTCAAGAGACGAAAACTCTAAGTCTAAAGACGAGTACAAGTCTAAGACCGACATTAAGTCCGAGAGACGTCACGGATCTGTATCCATTTTTGAAGATCCCGATATGGTAACTTTTTATTCCCAAACAAATTTACTTAAAGTAGTAAAATATTTGTTTCAAAAATTGACAAAGTTGAAGGAACATAATAACTTACTACTTAAGGAAATTGACTATCTTAAGGAGCAAGTTAGCTTGAGTCACTCTACTAGCCAAGTTCAAGTCGGAACTTCAACACAAGTTGTAAAACTTGAGGAAGAAAATTCCAACTTGAAAAGTCAAGTGGAGTGACTCAAGAAAACATTGGAAAAAATTGAATGGGATCCAAGTATCTAAATATGGTACTTGGATCACAACAAGCCATGTACAACAAATTTAGAATTGGCTATAACCCAAACAAAACCAACACAACATATCTGTCATTAATTAGTCAAAATGTTAAAAATCAAGTTCAAGCATGAGTTCCTAAATCATGCTTAACCAAACCAATTAAATTAAACCAATATTTGATCCCTAAGAGTCAAATTTATTTCTTAGATAGACCGTATCTAAGCTATAACTCAGGGGGACCAAATAGAAAGATTGTTCAACCTACTTGATTGACTAAATATGCATGCTTAGCTTTAGATATACTTTTCTGCTTAGTTTACAATGATTAGTTAAAAAGATTTACCAAACCTAATAACATAGCATCGAAATGGGTTGGGATGATAGTATGCCAAGGAAACTTTGTCGAAGACATGTCTAGGCTGAATCATGTGTATTCTACCTGGTGCACTAGACTTAATAGATCTGGCCGAAGCTATCCCAATCAAACATGAGCTAGTTAGACCAAAACCTAATATTAAGTTTTTTGGACATGACTATTTTGGATAATATTCAGAAAGTGGTTTACCATTGATCTTAAGAAGGTCATATGTCTCGCCACTAATTGAAAACTTATCCTTAGGAAGTTTGCTTGATTAACCTAAAGCTAAATTTGAATCTAACATAGATAGAACAATCTTTTCAAAATTCTTAATAACTTAAACCAAAATTAAAAAAAAAAACAAATTAAAACTTAATTAAACTCAATTAAATTAATACTTAATTAAAATCATTTTAAAATTAAAAAAAAACTTAAAACTTAATTTAATACTTAAACTTAGGTAAAGAATTAATTAATTAAAATTTAAACTTAAATTTAAATTTAATTTAAAACTTAAAAATGTAAACTTAATCTTAAACTTAAATTAAATTAACTCAACTGAATCAACTTTAAATTAAAATTAAATTAATTATTAATCAATTAATTCAATTAAACTTGAAATCAATAATTAATTACTAAATAAGTTTAACTTAATTAAATCAATAATTAATTTTAAAATTTAACTTAATATACATAATTCATCCTTAATAAATCTCAACTTGAATCTTAACTTTAATTAACTAATAAAGTACTGTAACTTTAAATAAAATTAATAATAATAATAATAATAATAATAAATTTTCTAATTTAATAGAATTAATCTGAACCAATTCAAACCAAAATCCTAAATCCTTACCTCTAAATACAAAAACTCTTAATTAAACTTAAATTTTAAACGTTAATTAAGTACTCTTAAACTAAAACTTAAAGTAATTAAAACTTACAAAAAATAAAACATAAATTAAAATTTTAAATTAATCTAAACCAAAATTAAAACTTAAACTTAAACTCAAATTAAAATAAATTTAAAGCTTATACTTAATAAATCTAAAATTAAACTTCAATTAATTTAAAAAAAATAACTAAAACTTTAATTAAAAACGTAAACTTAAAACTTAAAAATTAACTCAAAATTAAGTTTAATAATTTTAACTTAATCCAAACTCAATTTTAACTCAATTAAAATAATAATAAAATTAAAATAATATTAAATAAATAATCAATTAATCAATTAATCAATTAGAAACTAACTTTAAATTTTCACAAATTAAGCTTAACTTAAATAATTAAATAATCAAACTATTTAACTTAAACTTCAAATATTGATAATAATCAACTTAATTTTAAATTAATCTTTAATTAATAATTAATAATCCATAATTAATAATATTTAAATCAATTATAATTTTACTTAGGTGAAACAAATCTAAAATTTTTAATCAAATAAATTATTTTACAAAATCATAGGATTTCCTTTGTTTAATCACTTAGATTATGTAAGATAATAGGAAAAGTAAATTAAAATTTTTTTGAAAAGATATATTTTAAGGTTCATACATAACTGCTTACCAACACCTAAGTTTAAGTCAATCATGAATTTCTAAAATCTTAGACACATATGTATGTCTTCCTTGTGGGTAACAAGGATATCCAAAAGAGTGTCTAGTTAAGGGGGAGAGACGCTATTGAAAGAAATATTGAAATATTTTGAAAATATTATATATCTTCAAAAAGGGTTTGAAAAGTTTTGACTACAAATATTCTCTTTTTTAACATTCTTTAAATTATTCTTCAAAATCATACTTTTGAAAACATTTTAAAAAATTATGTTTTGAAAAATATTTTAAAAATTCCTTTGAAAAATTATGTTTCTTACTTTGAAAAATTCTTTAAAAAAATGTTTGATAAATATTCTTTGCAAATCTTTACAAATATTTTTAATAAACTCTTATTCCTTGACAAATATTTTTGAAATTAACTTTTACAAAATTATTTGAAAATTTTTGAAACCATTAATTCTTCTATATTCTTAGTTTTGTAAAAATATTTTAAGTTTTGAAAAAAATTTTACAAGAGAGCCTAAAAATATTTTTAAAATGAGTCTTTCAAAATAACTTTTTAAAAAAATATGAAAACTCAAAATTGTCTTTCAAGAGGGAGATATTACATCATTGTTAGTGTAAAACTTAGGGAATACCTTAGAAATCCTTGAATTACTTCAACTTGTTGTTTATATTTCTCCTATTTTTGATATATGTCAAAAGGAGAGAGATAGTGAATTCAGGGGGAGTTATTAAACTCGGGGGAGAGTTAAATTAAAATGTTTGTTTACTTATCTTTACATATATTATAAATTTAACTATGAAACTTGGTTGCCAAATATCAAAAAGGAAGAGATTATTGGTGTAAGGTGCACCAAAATCAAACATGAGTTTTGATGTTGTCAAAGGTTCAAGTTAAGTCTTGTTGTTGTGATCTAACAAGTTAACTAAGTGTGCATGATGTTTACTCAACTGGAAAAGTCTTAAGTAGATCGTGAAAGTCGGGCAGGAAGTCCAAGTGGGTCGAGAGGACCCGACACTTGGAAGGGAAGCTCGATAAGTCTGGAGGATCTAGTATCGAGAGGAAGCTCTGGTGAGCCGATTTGATTCTAAGCGGTAAAGTCCAAACAGGTCTGGAAAAGTAATGTTTGGTAGGTAGGTTGAGGTAAGCAACTAGAGAGGAGTGACGGTGAGGTTGTGTTCCAGAAGGAAACAACCTTATGTCGCTAATCTAACTGAAGAAACTGGGAAGGTTTCTAAGTTGAGATCAAGACAGTTTTACTATCAATTACTACTCATGCATATTAATGCTCATGCATCATATATTAGCACTATGCTAATTTTGTTTTGCAGGAGTATTTGTTTTAACTATGTTTTACAGGAACTAAACTTATCAGTCAACTGAACACCATGATCGGCTGACCGAACTAGGTTGATACATAATAAAGATCAGATCGTGCCAAAGCAAACATGGAAGCTAAGATCGGTCGACCGAACCCAGGGATCGGTCGACCAAACAATTAATGCATTAATAAAGAATTAATAGCAAATCTCGGCGAATAGGGAAATTGCTTTGTTCGGTCAATCGAACAAGGTGATCGATCGACCGATCAATTAATGCTCATAAATGTGCAAAGATTGGATCTCAACGAAGAAGGAAAGCAAGGGGTTCAATCAACCGATAGGAGGATCAATCGATCATGTAGGCGCAGCGGGGACCGGCAAGAGAGGGGTGAATTGCCTGCAAATAAAAATAACCCTCCTCAAAGATTTTCAACTCTAAATAAAGCAACACTAAATAGAAAGAGAACTGAAGACAGACTTTTAACCTGGTTACAACCAAGAGGGTTGTTAAAACAGGGCGATGGAAAGCGCAGTAAGAAACTTCTTCTTTGAAGGCGGAGAAGCCTTTTACACTTTGACAGCACAGTAGTTGCTAAGAGAATGAGATTACAAGAGTTGAGTTTCGCTTGTGATCGTTATTTTCTATAGCTGCCCGAGACCCTCTTTATATAGGGGTTCTCGAGCTTATTAGATCACCTGATCCTTCGGAATCAGGTTTGACTCGAGAGGGATCGGTCCAGGTGCAGTCTCTGTTGATCGAGCTCAGATTCGGTCGACCGATCCTTGTGTTCGGTCGACCGATCGGCCAACGGTCTTCCTCTGTGCTGGCCCGATGAAAACGCTCGACTCAGTCTCTGGATAAACTTGGGTTTGGTCGACCGATGATGAGGTTCGGTCGACCGATCACTTCACCGCTGGCAGATGTGTTGCTGACGTGTCACCAACGGCTAACTTCGGTTAATGAAGGGTTTGGTCGACTGATCAATAGGTTCGGTCGACCGAACCGTTGACAAGTCCAGTTGACTTGCTCCGGTTCGGCTCCTTGGGTGATTGCGGCCATCCAGAATAGGGCTCACCCAAACCCAGTTCCCGGCTGTAACGACCCGCCTCCTACTGACTAGATTGCGAGGCCGGACCGTTACGTTATGCTGTGCTGGACTATTAATGCGGAATGAAAACTGGCTAATTTAAAATTTTACTGAACTAAATGCTGTAAAGTTTAACTTAGTGTTCTAGGTGTACCTAGGAGTTGTACACATGCTAGGGGAGGTGTTTACAACTGATAATAAACTTCGGATCGATCCACAGACCGATCTACTGATACTGGCACAGTAGGAAACTCCAGATCGTTCAACCGACCGATCCATAAACTACGCTGCAATCCTGTACGCTGCCGGATCGGTCTGCCGACCGACCCAGCTGGTCCCTGATCGGTCAATGAGACCGATCAGTGGCTTACTGATCGGTCTGCTTACCGATCAGTGAGCCATTTTTTTTTCGCGACCCAGCTCCTGATCGATCCACGGATCGATCAGGGAACGAACAGAAAGCTTCTGTTCGCAGAAACCAGGTCCCTGATCGGTCTACCGACCGATCAGAGACTCCCTGATCGGTCTGCTGACCGATCAGGGGTTTCTGATTTCGTATCAGGCCCCTGATATCAGCACTGATGCGTGCCAAGGTCATTACACAACGCTATAAAAGCTAAGAGAAACATTCTACTAGGTAATGGCTAACATACTAAACATGATTAAGGCATAGAATACTAATTCATGGCATGTAAACATATGGAAACCAAAACTAACAAGATTTTAAACTGTTCTCTTGCTAACTAACAGAAACATAAGATAACGCTTGCTATAAGTACTAATGCATACTGAACACGTTCTAATGCATAATAAAATAAAACTAGATCCCTAGGATCTTTATTCCAGTTCCTTCCACACACATCTTGATCTGCATTGACCTCCAGCCTCCACTGCTAGTCCATTTTCCTTTTACCTGTATCTGCAGTATAAGGAAAATAGTATCTGTAAGCTAAAAAGCTTAGTAAGAAACCATATACCTCACTAAAACATGCATACGATGCAAATATGATTTTAAATCATGCTGTTTGGAAGGAAATGCTACGTATACTAAATAAACTAAACATGGCATGGCATATAAGCATACAATCATGGCATATCTACAGCTGAACATGATATCAATCACATGGTATCAATGAAGAACTAAGCTGATACTAAAAACTGAGCTAAGCTAATACTGAGCTACTGCTAGGACTGTACTGAATTCACGAACTAATTTGTGAAAGGTTGAAAACCATATACATATAGTAAGTAAAAATACTAAACATGCTGCTGATGGGTACTTGCTGTGCGCGCATCCCTAACTAGACCCGGGATTACAAGTTTTGAATCTAGTAGGGTTTACTAGGTTAGCTAAACCTAGGGACGACTATGGGAGCCCAACCCATTGGATATCTAATCCAGTACAGTGCCACTGAAAAGTAAAATACTGAAATAGCTAATATTATTTTGCTAAATCTAGGTTATCTGAACCTATAACTAGGTTGTCTGAACCTAGAGGCGACTGTGGGAGCCCACCCATTTGGACATCTAGTCTCATAAAAGCTGAAATAAAACTGATCATGCTAATTAACATGTTCTATGGCATTTAACTAAAAGCTCACTGTATCATAAGGTTGTGCTAGGCATTTTGTCGAGCATTTAGCGCTCTCTAACTCTCCTCTCGATCAGGGAGACCACCTCTAGGCACCCAGCAGCGTCTAAACCCCTATCTACAGAGGATACACGTGCTCGGCCCATCTAGAGATGCTCACTAATCCCTAAATCTGTGAGAAGAGTTAAAATACACACTATATGCTGACAAAATTCAATAAAACTAATCTAATGCATAAAAGAAAACACGCGAGAGCTACTTATACTGCATGTGAGGGGTTTCTTACCTCGTACGCTAATTTCCTTACAACTCTATTCGCTAGAATTCCGGTGGAGACGATCCTTTCGATAATCTCCTCGCTCCAACGCGTTCTTCTCGCGGAGGGGAACGTTCTTGTGTTGGAATCGCTGCCGGAAGGTGCTCTTAGGGCCCTAGGGAGGGAACCCTAGGGTTGGCTTTGGCTTGTTTGGGCGCCGAGAGGAGGAAGAGGAGAAGGAGAGGGTGTTCGGCGGTGAGGGTTTTTGAGAAAGAGATGTTGCCGAACCAAACTAAAAATAACCCAAACCAACTTAAGTTTTTAATTTATATTAAGTGGGTAACTAGGCCCAACTCAAATATAAATATAAATGTTTCCCTTCTCTTTCAGCACGGCCCTGCTGGGTTCACCGGTTACTAAGGCTAACTAAAGGTTTAGCGGACCCGAGAGGTCCCGGGTTCGATTCCCGCTTAAACCATTTTACTTTTCTATTTATTTTTGCTACTTCCGATACTCCAAAAATTCCAGAAAAATATCTAATAATTCCAAAAAAATCATAGAATATTCCTAAAATAGTTTTTAGAATTTTCGGGCGTTACAATCCCCCATACCTTATAAAAAGTTCGTCCTCGAACTTAGAATAATTCTGGGTACTTCTGTCTCCCAAGTTGCCTCTTCTGCTGTGTGACTATGCCAAATGACTTTGACTAATGGTACTTCCTTGTTCCGTAATTTCTTAACTGCTCGGTCTATTATCTGAATAGGCCGACTATCATAGCTGAGGTCTTCGCGGATCTGTACCGACTAGGGCTCAATCACCTGGGTGGCATCTGGGGTATGCTTCTTCAGCATAGAGACATGAAATACGTTGTGGATAGCAGACATTTCCTGGGGTAGCTCTAGCTCATATGCTACCTTACCCACTCTTCTGCTGATAAGGTATGGTCCCACATATCTGGGACTAAGCTTGCCCTTCTTCCCAAAACGCATCAATCCCTTCATGGGAGCTACTCTGAGGAATATTGTATCCCCGACTGAAAACTCTAAGGGTCTGCGCCGTGTATCAGCATAGCTTTTCTGGCGGCTCTGAGCTGTCTCTATAGCTGCCATGGTATCTGCTACTAGATCTATCTGAAGTTCTAGTTCTTCTGTTCACCACTCTCATACCAGTAGATGGAGATCTACACCTCCGCCCATAGAGAGCCTCGTAAGGTACCATGCCGATGGTGGCCGATAGGTGTTGTTGTATGCAAATGCTAAGCTTAGATATTTGCACCAACTTCCTTGAAGTCTAGGGCACACGCTCGGGCATATCTTGAGTGCACGATTTACTCGCTCAGTCGACCATCATGTCGAGGATGGAATGTTGTCTTGAACTTTAACTTAGTGCTTGTACACACTCCCGGAGTGTGATGTGAATCTCTTGTCTCATGCGAAATGATGGTTCGTGGGACTCCATGTAGTCGGACGATCTCCTGGAGATACAACTGAGCTAGCTTCTCCATGGAGTAGGATATCTTGATAGCTAAGAAGTGGGCTGATTTAGTCAACCGTCGACTATTACCCGGATGGCGTCAAACCATTCGTGGTTCGGGCAGTCCCACTATGAAATCCATAGAAATATCCTCCCACTTCCATTCTGGAATCAGTATAGGCTGCAGAACTCCTCCTGGTCGTGATGTTCCGCCTTGACCCTCGACAGGTGAGGCAGATGCTAACATATCTGGCGATGTCTCGCTTCATCTGGGCCACCAAAATGATTCTTGGTCTTGATACATTTGGTGGAACTGGATACATCGCATAGAGTCTTGTGAGCCTTATCTAAAATCTGTCTCCGTAGCTCCTCCGATCGGAACACAGTGATCACCAAAATACAACACCCGCTATTGGACACTCTGAATTCTCTACTTTCGGATTACGCTAGCCCTTGCTTGATTTTCTGAATTTCGGGGTCCTGCTGGCTGAATATCACCAAGCAAGGTAGACTCTAAGGTCATAGTAGAGAGCTGTCCAACGATGAGTTCGAGACCGAAATCTACGATCTCCTTCAGTAGGGGCGGTGACATGGTGTAAGAGATAATAAGGTAGCGCTGGATTTTCTGCTAAGTGCGTCGGCTACCTTATTGGCTTTCCTAGATGGTAGAGGATGTCTATATCGTAGTCTTTGACCAGCTCAAGCCATCTGTCGCATGTTCAGATCCTTCGAGTGAAGAAGTACTTGAGACTCGATGATCTGTATACACTCTGCACTGAGCTTCATATAAGTAATGTCTCCAAATTTTGAGGCGAACACTACTGCTGCAAGCTAAAGGTCATGAGTAGGGTAATTCTTCTCATAATCCTTGAGTTGTCTGGAGGCATAGGCGATCACCTTGCCGTTTTGCATCAGTATTGCTCCTAGTCCCAACTTAGAGGCATCACTATAGATGTCAAAGTGCTGGTGTTATCGGTAGAGCCAAAATGGGAACCGGTCAATCTCCTTTTAGCTCTCTGAAGTTCTCACGAGTCCTCATCATGAAATTTCTGTTCTTTCGGTAAGAGTCGGTGGGAGGCTATCTGGAGAAGTCCTCTACAAACTTTCCGTAATATCCTGCTAAAAAGCTCCTGATTTCATTGGCGTTCTTAGGTCTCTTCCAGTTATTACTGCTTCTATCTTGTTAGGATCTACCATAATACCATCCTTTGAGATGATGTGACCCGGGAAGGACACTGATCTAGCCAAAATTCACATTTCATGAACTTGGCGTATAGGGTTCTCATGAAGGGTCAATACTAGTTTCGGTGCTCGAGTGTTCTTCTGAGTTCTCGAGTAGATAAGGATGTCATCGATAAACACAATAACAAACTTATCTAAATACTCCCTGAATACTCTGTTCATGAGATCCATGAATGTAGCTGGAGCATTGGTCACGCCAAAGGGCATGACTACGAACTCGTAGTGTTTGTATCTGGTTCTGAATGTTGTCTTGGGTATATCCCCTTCTTTAACCTTCACCTGATGATAACCTGATCTGAGATCTATCTTAGAGAACACTGCTGCTCCCTTCAGCTGGTCGAACAGGTCATCGATTCTGGGAAGGGGATACCTGTTCTTGATCGTGACTTGGTTCAGTGATCTGTAGTCTATGTACAGTCGCATGCTTCCATCTTTCTTCTTCACGAACAATACAGGCGCTCCCCATGGTGAGTGACTCGGGCGTATGAAACCCTTGTCAAGCAGCTCCTGTAGTTGCTCCTGAAGTTCCTTCAGTTCTGCTGGAGCCATGCGATAAGGCGCTTTGGAGATAGGATTTGTACCGGGAATGAGCTCTATCTCAAAGTCAATCTCCCTGTCTGGTGCTAAGCCTGGTAACTCTTCAGAGAAGACTGCTGGGTAGTTACATACGACTCGAACCTCTGCTAGCTATTGGTTCTTGTCCTGGCTGGCGTTGACTACGTGTGCTAGGAATCCTATATATCCTGAATCCAGTAGTTTCTGTGCTTTCATAGCTGAGAGAAACTTCTTGGCCTTTCTCTTTGGTTCTCCGCTGTATTCAAACTGCACTGCCGCTTCAGGTTGGAAGATGACTTTCTGTTTACGGCACTCTATGGTAGCACCGTATCTGATCAGAAAGTCCATTCCAAAGATAACGTCATAGTCGGTCATCTCTAGCACTATCAGATCACAAAAGAGCTCTCTGTCTGCTATAATGACCGGCACTGCTCTGAGCCAGTGCGTGGATGTCATGATCTCTCCTGAAGGTAGTGTCGTCAAAAACTGACCACTGAGTACCTCTGAGGGTCTTTCTAATTTTTCGGAGAACATCCTGGCTATATATGAATGGGTTGCCCCAGTATCAAATAAAACAGTAGCACTATACTGTAAAATGTTAATCTGACCTATGACAACTGTCGAGGCATTGGCTACGTCCTCTCTGGTGAGTGAGTAGATCCTCGCATTCGCCATAGCTAGAGGAGCTTCTAATCTGCCCTGGCTGATAAGTGGACCTTCTAGAGCGGCCTGCATCTGATATAACTGAGTTGGCTGGCCTGCATACTGAATCTGCTATGGCTGAGGAAGACCGGTCTTGTTCGGGCACTACTTGGCCATGTGCCCTTCTTGTCCACATTCAAAGCATCCTTGTGTGCCCTTGCGACAAACCCCTGGGTGGAATTTCCCACAAGTAGCACACTTTGGATAACTGGGTCGCTTGCTAGATGGCCCTCCTTTTGGGTCACTCCCTGATTTGCGCTTGCTGTTGGAGTTCCCTTTCCAGTTAGAGCTGTGGCCTTGCTGTTTTTGAGTGTGAGAGTTTCCTTGGCCTTTGGACTCTGAGGAGACTTGCTTCTGCTGCTTTATGCTGTTCTGGTAATGCTCTGTGGTCAAGGCACCGCTCACTAACTCCTCTGTGGTTTGCGGCCTATGTATGCCACCAGCCACGTTCACTGTTATCTCTGGCCTCAGCATCTTGAGCATCAACCGGATTCGTTCCTTCTCTGTGCTGACTAGCTCTGGGCATAGACGAGCCAACCTGTTGAATTTCTTCACGGCTTCCTCAACTGAAAGGTTGCCCTGACGAAACTCAGTGAACTCGTCGTAGTGGCGGTTTGTACCCCGCATGTGAAAGAACTCCTCAAAGAATTCTTTCTCGAAGTCTGCCCATGTCATCTGATTTACTGGGCGCTTCGCTCTGATTCTCTCCCATCACATACGTGCATCTCCTGTCAGACAGAATGAGGCGCACTTCACCTTCTCATGTTCTGGCCAGTTAAGAAGCTCCATCGTACTCTCCAGTGTTTTGAACCATGCCTGAGCATCCCATGGTTCACTGGTGCCTGAGAAGTTCTCGGGCTTGACTCTCTGCCACTGGATCAAATAGGCTTCTCTCTTTGCCTCTACTGCTGCTGGGGCTACTGGTGTCGTAGGCTGGACTGGTGGAACCTCTAAGACCACTGGAGTCGTCAGATTTGGTTCCGGGGTGACTGTGGGGGTATTCTGCTGATTAGCCCTGAGGGTGGTTATCTCCTGTTGCTATTCAGCTAGCTGCTGCTGTAACTGAGTCACTAACGCTGTAAGGTCTGGGGGAGGCACTGAACTGCCTGCCTCATGCTGGGGCTCAGTAGCTGGTGTCCTTCTAACTGGGCGTCCTCGTGCCATTTCTAAAGACATGGAGGACAGGACATGCATAACTAATGTTAGGGTGTATACTAAAAGTCTAGCTTTTGGTATAAACATTTATCTAGTAATAAGAATCACATTGGTCAAATGTCTACATTTATGATAAATGTAGTTGTTCGATTAATTTATATTGTAGATAACATGGTGTGTGGTGTCACACACAGAGGATCATGTTATCAGTACCTTATAAATTATAAACAGTAGCTCACGACCAAAATGGAAAGGAACAAACCATTAGAAGGTCGTAGTGTAATTAGGTATCAATTTATCTTGACTGTATAATTACACTAGTACACTTAGAGTGTATTGAGTAGGACCATTTGAGGTCGTTTCTTTTATACTGATTTTATAAAGAAACAAAGACCTCGGTTATTATGGAAGTGTGTGCTCTTAATCCTAATATAATAACAAGCACATATATTTGATATTTATTTCTTTAATTTATCAATGGGTGAGATTTAGTTCGATGAATCAATAAGCCCGATAAGTTGGGAAATGATATCACTTATAGTGTGTGTTGTTGATTATAGAAGGAAACTGTGTCCTAGAGATACTAGGTTGATAATGTCCTCAAGAGGAGCTCATAAGGATTGTCATGTTAAACCTGCAGGTGGACCTAGTCCGACATGATGATAAGGTTGAGTGGTACTACTCTTGGACTAAGATATTAATTAAATGAGTTGTCGAACTCACTTAATTAGTGGACATTCGATATCTTAAACACAGGAGACTAACACACTCATGATAAGAAGGAGCCCAAAATGTAATTTGGGATTGGTGCGATAGTTCAATAATAGTTCTCTAGTGGAATGAATTATTATTGATAAAATTAAGTTGTGTGTTGGCGAGCACGGGATGCTTAATTTTATCGGAGACCAAAACCAATTCCTCCTCTCGGTCCCTATTGTAGCCTCTTGTATATAAGTTTATACCCACCACATACCACCTTCTTACCCAACCAATAGGGGCCAAGCTAAGCTTGAAGCTCAAGCTTAGGGCCAAGCCTAAAGGTTGGCCTTAAGGTGGCCAATAGCTTGGAGCCCAAGCTTGGGTGGCCGACCTCATCATAAAAAGGATTTTTATTAAAATTATTTCTTATGTGGATATCATAGTTTTAAAGATAGTTTAAAATTAAATCTTTCTTTTTAAAAGCTTTCTACAAAGATTAAGAAAAGATTTGAAATCTTTCCTTATTTGTAGATTGAAAGGAGATTTTAATTTTAAGAAAAACTTTCCTTTTTAACCATGATAATAATTTAAAAGAGAAGTTTAAAATTAAATATTCTCTTTATTAGTTTCTACAAAGATTAAGAAAAGATTTGATATCTTTCCTTATTTGTAGATTGAAAAGAGATTTTAATTTTTAGAGATAACTTTCCTTTTGGAAATTATCCACATGTTTAAAAGAAGAATTTTAATTTATAAAATTTCCTTTTTATTAACCACCATGAAGGGAAAATTATTGGAGAAATTTTTTATAAATTTCTGGAGACAAATTAGGAAGTTTTAATTAATTAAAACTCTCCTTGTTTATAGCTTGATGGTGGCCAGCCATGTAAATTGAGAATAGGAAAATTGTTTTTAATTAAATAAATTTTTCTTTTTCATGGCAAAAGAATTAAGGAAGTTTTTAATTAAATTTCCTTATTTGCCAAGACCAAGGATTATAAAAGAGGGGGTAGAGGTGCCTTCATGGGTGATCAACTCTATTATTCTTCTCCTCTCTTTTCCTCCTTGGTGGCCGGCCCTAGCTTCTTCCTCTTCTCTTCTTCTTATGGCCGGCGGCAACCTCTTGGAGCTCTTGATGGTGGCCGGTTCTAGCTAGGAGAAGAAGGAGAGAAAGGTGGTTTTGTTTCTTGCATCCCTTGGAGCTTGGTGGTGGTGGCCGGACCTCTACTTCTCTTGGAGAATTGTGGTGGTCGAAACTTGTAAGGAAGAAGAAGGTACTTGGTGGTTCTCATCTCGGAAGATCGTTGCCCACACAACGTCCGAGGTTAGAAGAGGAATACGGTAGAAGATCAAGAGGTCTTTTAGAAGGTATAACTAGTAATTTTTCCTTTCCGCATCATGCTAGTTATTTATGGAAATAATACTAAATACAAGAGGCATACGATTCTAGAGTTTCGAATTCGTTTTCGATATAGTGTTCTTTTGTTTTTCTTTTCCTTGTGATTTGATTGTTCATTTCGGTTAACCTAAAGTTATTTTAGGAAATTAAATATTAGCTTTCTATAAAAGGTTTTGTCTAGTCGGTGGTGGTTGCTCCCATATCCAAGAAGGCCATGTGCCTCGCCACGTCAGTACTGGGAACCGATTATGGAAATTAATATTTAATGGAATTAATAACTTAAGGTGACTTGGGTCGAACTTGTTAAGTTCCGCAGGAGATCCAAGTCAAAACCTAAAAGAACAAATAGATTAAGTTTTGGATCAAACGTGTTAAGTTCCGCAGGCGATCCAAAATTTAATTTAAAAGAACACATGGTAGCTAGGAAATGGTTCAGACCTTTGTACAAAATTTTTATACAGTGGAACCTCTAGGCTTTCCGAGTAGCAACCAACAATTGGTATTAGAGCTAGGGTTTTGCCTCTATGTATTTGGTATTAGGTTAATTATGCACATGTCATACATAATTTAGGCAGGTTAATAGTAGGATGTGCTAACTTTGTGGATGCAGGATCCAACTATTATGGCTTTTAATTATTATGTGTGTGATTGGACCCTTGGACATGTCAAGGGCATTTATATGTGTGTGCATGATTGTATTAAAATACAGCAGGAGCTGTATTTAGATTTATTAGGATTTTATTTTTGATCTAAATATATGTACATTCCTTTTATGGAATATAGGATCAAAATGTAAAATTCTATTTATGTCGTGGATCGAATCTTGCAAAGCGTGGAACCTTCTAAGGACCAGAGGCGCAACGAGCAAGATGGATGCGACAGCTAGACCCGGTGGCGGTGACCAAATATGGCAGCAGCTTGGGATGACAACACACGGAGGACAACTAGAGATAAAAGCCATAATAGTTGAAAATTAGATTTTCTATTTATTGCTTTTATATTGTGCTGTGTGTGCATGTTAGTTTACAAGTTTAGTAGGCTAGCATAGTTAAAAATTCCTCATTTATAAATAACTAAGTGGGAGAGGGATTTTTAAGTAAATCTCATGGTCTCCATTACTGGTTTGTAAGTGATGCAAACAAGCTTGCGCGTTGGCTCTGAGTGCCTTCCTCCATAACGGATGAGCTTGTTTGCAGATCACTAGAACAGACTTCCATTTTTGGATGACTATAGGAAGTTAATTAAGAGCGTGTGATCTTCCCCAACGGAAGGGACATAATCTTATTAATGGACTTAGTGTCAAGTAATGGTATACACTTAGACACATCTAATAGTATCCTCCCCATCGGAGTCACTGCTATTATTTGTGTGACCAAATGAGACAAACTATTAATTTGTCATAAAACTAGGTTGACAAGATAATAAAATTAAAGGGTTAAACCCCCTCTTACAAATGATTGATTTTGTATACGTCCACACTAACGTGGCATACAAAATTAACGGTGTTTGAGATAATTTTATTTGTCATAAAGTTACGTTGACAAGATAGTTAATGGGTAAAACCCTCCTCTTACAAATGTTAATTTTGTATACGTCCACACTAACGTGGCATACAAAATTCATGGGGATTTTTAAGGAGTTGGTCTTAACCAAATATTTTTGTGATTCTTAGGATGATGGTCAATCCCTAGCTGATATACTTTAGGATAGACTTAGTGGTCCCAATTATAATTGATTGGAAATAGGATTTGGACATTAAGGTAGACTGTCCTTTTAGAACTAAGAATAATAGAGGTGTATTTTATTCATTAGTTGATACATGTTTAGTGGAGTTATCTACCGGTACCTGGAGTGTAGATACAAGATGCCATTAATCATGTCTGCAATTCATTGCAGGGTTCCAGGAAACCCGACAACTAAATGAAAGGTAAATCACCGTCCACATGGGCACTACTGTAAAAGTGGTAGCTATTGCAGTGGGAGATGTTTATCCTTTGATAAGAATAAAATATGGATTTTAAGTAATTGTCTTTACATACCAAGTTTAGAAAGAACCTGATTTCAGTTTCTAAACTATTATAGATATTGTGTCTATTTTGATAACAAAGTTGTTATCAAGAAAAATAGGGAAGTTATCTATTCTGGTATGATGGTTGACAATTTATAATCCAATAACTCCCACGATGCAACAAATGGAAATTAGTAACACATCTTCTAAGAGAAAGCAACCTTCGGAAATGAACCAATTATATCTTTGGCATCTAAAAGCTAGGTTATACTTGAGTAGGATTCATTGGTAACTAATGAACTTTTGGGTTCATTGGTAGTGGAAATATTTCCAACCTGCGAGTCTTACTTGGAAGGAAAATAACCAAGAAGCTTTTAAGTCCAAGGGGTATGGAGTCAAAGATATGTTGAAATCGGTTCATTCTGATTTGTGTGATCCTATGACTATCCAGACAAGAGGTAGTATTGAATATTTTGTCTATTTTATAGACAACTATTCAAGATACAAATAAATTTACTTAATGTACCGCAAGACTAAGTACTTTGATTAGTTCAAAGAGTACAACGTTGATGCGGAGAAATGTTAAAGTAAAAAGTCACTATGGAAGATCGTAGTGGCAAGTACCTCTTGGGAGAATTTAGGAGTCATTTATCAGAAGTAGGGATTCAATCCAAACTAAGCACTGGTACACCCAATAGAATGGTGTAGGAAAAGGAAGGTATAGGACTCTTATGGAAATAAGTAGATTGATGAGTTATTAAGAATATTATCAAAATCATTTTAAGGATATACTCTGGAAACAGGAGTGAATATAGTACCTTCTAAAGTCAGAACTCTCTACTCATATAGAATTGCTGAATAGGCATAAGCCTATTTCGAAGCATATTCGGATTTGAGAAGTCCAGCACATATGCAGAAGAGAGACAATGATAAGTTGAACAGGAATTCACTTGTTTGTGGGTTATCCTAGTAAAATAAAAGTAGGTTTATAGTCTTAAAAATCAGAAGATCATTGTTAGTATCAATGACCGATTTTTAGAAAAGGACTATGTAATAAACCATGTGCCCATAAGAAAATTTGTTCTTAAGGAAATAATAAAAGGCATGTCTAATCTAGTACCAACTGTACAAGATGAGATACCACAAGAAAACTGCAACACGTATCACAAATTGATACACAATTACAGAAAGTGTCTTATTGTAGTGGGAGGGTTGTTATGCAACCTAAATAGGTTCATGTTTTGGGAGAGTTTTTGGACTCGATCCCTAGAGGGCATGAACCTGATCTCCGGTCATATGATGAAGCACTCCAAGATAAAGATGCAGCATCTTGGAAAAGAGTAATGAATAAAAGAATTAGAATATATGTATTCTAATAAAATCTGGAAGCTTGTAGAATCACCAAATGGTGTAAAAGCCGTTGGGTGTAAAAAGGTCTATAATAGGAAAAGAGGGATAGACAGGAAGGTAGTAACTTTCAAAGCAAGGCTTGATGAAAAAGGAAACTTTTTCACTGGTAGTCATGCTTAAGTCTATCCTGATTCTTTTATCTATTTGGCAAGAGGATGTCAAGACAGCATTCCTTAATGGAAGTTTTGAAGAAAGCATCCATATAAAGCAACCAGAAGGGTTCATTGCAAAGGGCTAAGAGCATCTTGTGTAAGCTCAATCAGTCTATGGACTGAGGCAAAGCTTCAAGGTCTTAGAACATCCGGTTTATCAAAGTAATCCAGATCTATGGATTTATTTAGTAACTGGATAAGTCTTGTGTATACAAAAGGTGTGATGGAAGCATGGTGGTATTTCTTGTACTATACGTAGATAACATTTTTGGTAGTTGGAAACAATATCAAAATGTTGTCAGAAGTAAGGGTATGGTTGTCCAAATAATTCGATATAAAGGACTTGGGAGAATGTATATATTTTTGAGATCAAAATAATAAGGGATCGAAAGAAAAATATATTTTACTTATCCCAAGCTTGATACATCGGAAAATCCTTGCTCGTTTTAAGCATGCAAAACTCCTCGAAAGGTTTCTTACTTTTTAAGCATGGAGTGTCTCTATCTAAAGAGATGTCTCCGTTGACATCAAAAGAGATTGAGGACATGTAGGCAGTTCTTTATGCTTCGGCAGTTAGACAACCTAATGTATGCTATACACGAGATCAGAAATCTGTTTTGCCAAGGGCATAGGTAGCAGATATCAAAGTAACCCTAGACAAGGACATTGGACTGCAGTAAAGCATATATTAAAGTACCTTAGAGGCGCTAGAGATTATATGCTAGCTTACAAGGCAATTAATTTGGTCTCTGTGGGTTACACGGATTTTGACTTCCAATCGGATAGGGACAATAATAAGTCAACCTCGGGGTTTTGTGTTTACTTTAGGAGGTAAAGTCATAACTATGGAAGAGTGATAAGCATAGGTGTTTTTCTGGACTCCACCATAGAAGCTTAGTATATGGCAAGCCTCTGAGGAAGCCATAAAAGCTGAATAACTTAATTACCTCAAGATAGACTTAGATATGATTTCTAGTTTGTCCAAAGATTATTACAATTTATTGTAATAATAATGGTGCAGTAACAAACTCGAAGAAACCATGAGTCTATAAGGCAAGTAAACACAATAGAGCGCAAGTACCACCCAATACGAGAAATCGTATAAACGAGGAGAAGTTGTTGCCGCCTAGAATGCATCAGATGATGACCTATAGATCTTTTCACTAAGGTCCTTAAGGCGAGAGCTTTTGATGGACATGTTGAAGGGTTGAGAATCAGATGTATGGCAGCAGATATGGCAGCTTAGTCTTTTAGTATAAGTGGGAGATTGTTAGGGTGTATACTAAAAGCCTAGCTTTTGGTATAAACATTTATCTAGTAATAAGAATCACATTGGTCAAATGTCTACATTTATGATAAATGTAGTTGTTCGATTAATTTATATTGTAGATAACATGGTGTGTGGTGTCACACACAGAGGATCATGTTATCAGTACCTTATAAATTATAAACAGTAGCTCACGACCAAAATGGAAAGGAACAAACCATTAGAAGGTCGTAGTGTAATTAGGTATCAGTTTATCTTGACTGTATAATTACACTAGTACACTTAGAGTGTATTGAGTAGGACCATTTGAGGTCGTTTCTTTTATACTGATTTTATAAAGAAACAAAGACCTCGGTTATTATGGAAGTGTGTGCTCTTAATCCTAATATAATAACAAGCACATATATTTGATATTTATTTCTTTAATTTATCAATGGGTGAGATTTAGTTCGATGAATCAATAAGCCCGATAAGTTGGGAAATGATATCACTTATAGTGTGTGTTGTTGATTATAGAAGGAAACTGTGTCCTAGAGATACTAGGTTGATAATGTCCTCAAGAGGAGCTCATAAGGATTGTCATGTTAAACCCTGCAGGTGGACCGTCCATGATGATAAGGTTGAGTGATACTACTCTTGGACTAAGATATTAATTAAATGAGTTGTCAGTAACTCACTTAATTAGTGGACATTCAATATCTTAAACACAGGGAGACTAACACACTCATGATAAGAAGGAGCCCAAAATGTAATTTGGGATTGGTGCGGTAGTTCAATAATAGTTCTCTAGTGGAATGAATTATTATTGATAAAATTAAGTTGTGTGTTCGGGGCGAGCACGGGATGCTTAATTTTATCGGGAGACCAAAACCAATTCCTCCTCTCGGTCCCTATTGTAGCCTCTTGTATATAGAGATTTATACCCACCACATACCCACCTTCTTACCCAACCAATAGGGGCCGGCCAAGCTAAGCTTGAAGCTCAAGCTTAGGGCCGGCCAAGCCTAAAGGTTGGCCTTAAGGTGGCCGGCCAATAGCTTGGAGCCCAAGCTTAGGTGGCCGGCCACATCATATTAAAATGGATTTTTTATTAAAATTATTTCTTATGTGGATATCATAGTTTTAAAAGAGAGTTTAAAAATTAAATCTTTCCTTTTAAAAGCTTTCTACAAAAGATTAAGAAAAGATTTGAAATCTTTCCTTATTTGTAGATTGAAAGGAGATTTTAATTTTAAGAAAAACTTTCCTTTTTAACCATGATAATAATTTAAAAGAGAAGTTTAAAAATTAAATATTCTCTTTATTAGTTTCTACAAAAGATTAAGAAAAGATTTGATATCTTTCCTTATTTGTAGATTGAAAAGAGATTTTAATTTTAAGAGATAACTTTCCTTTTGGAAATTATCCACATGTTTAAAAGAAGAATTTTAATTTATAAAATTTCCTTTTTATTAACCACCATGAAGGGAAAATTATTGGAGAAATTTTTTATAAATTTCTGGAGACAAATTAGGAAGTTTTAATTAATTAAAACTCTCCTTGTTTATAGCTTGATGGTGGCCAGCCATGTAAATTGAGAATAGGAAAATTGTTTTTAATTAAATAAATTTTTCTTTTTCATGGCAAAAGAATTAAGGAAGTTTTTAATTAAATTTCCTTATTTGCCAAGACCAAGGATTATAAAAGAGGGGGTAGAGGTGCCTTCATGGGTGATCAACTCTATTATTCTTCTCCTCTCTTTTCCTCCTTGGTGGCCGGCCCTAGCTTCTTCCTCTTCTCTTCTTCTTATGGCCGGCGGCAACCTCTCTTGGAGCTCTTGATGGTGGCCGGTTCTAGCTAGGAGAAGAAGGAGAGAAAGGTGGTTTTGTTTCTTGCATCCCTTGGAGCTTGGTGGTGGTGGCGGACCTCTACTTCTCTTGGAGAATTGTGGTGGCCGAAACTTGTAAGGAAGAAGAAGGTGCTTGGTGGTTCTCATCTCGGAAGATCGTTGCCCACACAACGTCCGAGGTTAGAAGAGGAATACGGTAGAAGATCAAGAGGTCTTTTAGAAGGTATAACTAGTAATTTTTCCTTTCCGCATCATGCTAGTTATTTATGGAAATAATACTAAATACAAGAGGCATACGATTCTAGAGTTTCGAATTCGTTTTCGATATAGTGTTCTTTTGTTTTTCTTTTCCTTGTGATTTGATTGTTCATTTCGGTTAACCTAAAGTTATTTTAGGAAATTAAATATTAGCTTTCTATAAAAGGTTTTGTCTAGTCGGTGGTGGTTGCTCCCATATCCAAGAAGGCCATGTGCCTCGCCACGTCAGTACTGGGAACCGATTATGGAAATTAATATTTAATGGAATTAATAACTTAAGGTGACTTGGGTCGAACTTGTTAAGTTCCGCAGGAGATCCAAGTCAAAACCTAAAAGAACAAATAGATTAAGTTTTGGATCAAACGTGTTAAGTTCCGCAGGCGATCCAAAATTTAATTTAAAAGAACACATGGTAGCTAGGAAAAGGTTCAGACCTTTGTACAAAATTTTTGTACAGTAGAACCTCTAGGCTTTCCGAGTAGCAACCAACAACTAAAACAATTATAATTGTATAACTATTGCTATCATGTTATATACTATCACATACTAACATGCATCAGATATCTATAAACATGAGCTATAACAAGAAAGCAAGATACATAAATAAAGTAGAGGTATTTTTACTTGGAAGCTGTAGGTTCAATGCTAATGTGTGTGTAGGAAGTATGGAACACTGGTCTGATACCACTCTGTAACAACCCGCCTCCTACTAACTAGACTGCGAGGCCGGACCGTTACGTTATGCTGTGCTGGACTATTAATGCGGAATGAAAACTGGCTAATTTAAAATTTTACTGAACTAAATGTTGTAAAGTTTAACTTAGTGTTCTGGGTGTACCTAGGAGTTGTACACATGCTAGGGGAGGTGTTTACAACTGATAATAAACTTCGGATCGATCCACAGACCGATCTACTGATACTGGCACGGTAGGAAACTCCGGATCGTTCAACCGACCGATCCATAAACTACGCTGCAATCCTGTACGCTGCTGGATCGGTCTGCCGACCGATCCAGCTGGTCCCTGATCGGTCAATGAGACCGATCAGTGGCTTACTGATCGGTCTGCTGACCGATCAGTGAGCCATTTTTTTTTTCGCGACCCAGCTCCTGATCGATCCACGGATCGGTCTACCGACCGATCAGAGACTCCCTGATCGGTCTGCTGACCGATCAGGGGTTTCTGATTTCGTATCAGGCCCCTGATATCAGCACTGATGCGTGCCAAGGTCATTACACAACGCTATAAAAGCTAAGAGAAACATTCTACTAGGTAATGGATAACATACTAAACATGATTAAGGCATAGAATACTAATTCATGGCATGTAAACATATGGAAACCAAAACTAACAAGAGTTTAAACTGTTCTCTTGCTAACTAACAGAAACATAAGATAACGCTTGCTATAAGTACTAATGCATACTGAACACGTTCTAATGCATAATAAAATAAAACTAGATCCCTAGGATCTTTATTCCAGTTCCTTCCACACACATCTTGATCTGCATTGACCTCCAGCCTCCACTGCTAGTCCATTTTCCTTTTACCTGTATCTGCAGTATAAGGAAAATAGTATCTGTAAGCTAAAAAGCTTAGTAAGAAACCATCTACCTCACTAAAACATGCATACGATGCAAATATGATTTTAAATCATGCTGTTTGAAAGGATATGCTAAGTATACTGAATAAACTAAACATGGCATGGCATATAAGCATACAATCATGGCATATCTAAAGCTGAACATGATATCAATCACATGGTATCAATGAAGAACTAAGCTGATACTAAAAACTGAGCTAAGCTAATACTGAGCTACTGCTAGGACTGTACTGAATTCACGAACTAATTTGTGAAAGGTTGAAAACCATATACATATAGTAAGTGAAAATACTAAACATGCTGCTGATGGGCCCTGACAACTGTACTTGCTGTGCGCGCATCCCTAACTAGACCCGGGATTGCAAGTTCTGAATCTAGTAGGGTTTACTAGGTTAGCTAAACCTAGGGACGACTATGGGAGCCCAACCCAATGGATATCTAATCCAGTACAGTGCCACTGAAAAGTAAAATACTGAAATAGCTAATACTATTTTGCTGAATCTAGGTTATCTGAACCTAGAACTAGGTTGTCTGAACCTAGAGGCGACTGTGGGAGCCCACCCATTTGGACATCTAGTCTCATAAAAGCTGAAATAAAACTGATCATGCTAATTAACATGTTCTATGGCATTTAACTAAAAGCCCACTGTATCATAAGGCTGTGCTAGGCATTTTGTCGAGCATTTGGCGCTCTCTAACTCTCCTCTCGATCAGGGAGACCACCTCTAGGCACCCAGCAGCGTCTAAACCCCTATCTAGAGAGGATACACGTGCTCGGCCCATCTAGAGATGCTCACTAATCCCTAAATCTGTGAGAAGAGTTAAAATACACACTATATGCTGACAAAATTCAATAAAACTAATCTAATGCATAAAAGAAAACACGCGAGAGCTACTTATACTGCAGGTGAGGGGTTTCTTACCTCGTACGCTAATTTCCTTACAACTCTATTCGCTAGAATTCCGATGGAGACGATCCTTTCGATAATCTCCTCGCTCCAACGTGTTCTTCTCGCGGAGGGGAACGTTCTTGTGTTGGAATCACTGCCGGAAGGTGCTCTTAGGGCCCTAGGGAGGGAACCCTAGGGTTGGCTTTGGCTTGTTTGGGCGCCGAGAGGAGGAAGAGGAGAAGGAGAGGGTGTTCGGCGGTGAGGGTTTTTGAGAAAGAGATGTTGCCGAACCAAACTAAAAATAACCCAAACCAACTTAAGTTTTTAATTTATATTAAGTGGGTAACTAGGCCCAACTCAAATATAAATATAAATGTTTCCCTTCTCTTTCAGCACGGCCCTGCTGGGTTCACCGGTTACTAAGGCTAACTAAAGGTTTAGCGGACCCGAGAGGTCCCAGGTTCGATTCCCGCTTAAACTATTTTACTTTTCTATTTATTTTTGCTACTTCCGATACTCCAAAAATCCCAGAAAAATATCTAATAATTCCAGAAAAATCATAGAATATTCCTAAAATAGTTTTGAGAATTTTCGGGCGTTACACCGGCCTTCTCCTCGAGCAGTCTTCCGTCCGGCTTCTCGTCCCTCGAACGTCGCGCACGTTCTTCTCGCTCCACCGGAGTACTCTTCCGCAGCTCTCTCGTCCTTCGGACGCATCGAGCCCGTCGGCTCCCTTCCCGTGTCGTCCTTCTCGCTAGCTGCGTCTTCCGCTCGACTTCCTGCGCTCCTAAGTTCCTGCACACTCAGATACAGGGTTCAGACAAAACGCAGGACCTAACTAACTTGGTTGATCATATCAAAACTACCACGGGGTCCAACAGATCAAACATCTTTTCGATCGACCAAACAAGGTTTATATATGGGGAGCTTGAGGTCTGAGGCAAGTAATCAATTTTCAGTTCATCACTATGCAAAACTATTGTTCATTCTCTTACTCTGTGCCTCATCTTCACAAGTAAGTTGCTCCATCAAGAAGTGTCGACAAAGCTTCATCTCCTATTTATTTCCGGTATATTTTTAGTTAAGCTTGCATTGTTTTACTTTCTAAAAGAAAGTAGAGTGTTACTATCTTTTCATTTGTACGAATTGCTTCTTTACAAATATTTCATAAATTAAAGAAGAGTTATAGTGAATCATCCATCGGTGCGATCAAGGATCGTGAGTCTTGGAGTAGGAGTCCACATAGGCTCTGAACCAAGTAACTGAATGAGTCTTATTATTTTCCGTTGCACTCTTATTGTTTTTACGATTATTTTTATGATACAAAAGAACAAATTTTAATGAGGGATATGTTGGTGCAATCGACCTAGGTTTTGATGTGTGTGTCAAAGAGTTTAAGTTAGGCTTTCATATGTATTTGATATGTGTTTGAGTCTTGCAGGACTTGGTGGAACACATGAGAACTTGGTACAGCCAAGTATGGGAAACTCATCCAAGGGCTCTGATCCTTGAGTCGGTGAAAGATGGTGTGGAAGACATCCGAGGGACCGCCGAACTAGGAGCAATGGAGTGGAGCCGAGGGAAGTGGACTTCAAGGCAGCGTGAAGGATGGCACGGAGAGGAGCCGCGGGCTCGGGTGCATCTGAGAGACGAAGGCCGAGGAAGAGGACTTCAAAGACGACTCCGGAAAGGATGAGAGGAGTGAATGTACTGGGACCAGTCGACTGGTAATGGGACCAGTCGACTGATCCAGCTTCACAAATGCACAGAAGCATTCTGTGCTTGTCGGCTACGGGGACTAGTCAACTGGTCCTGAGACCAGTCGACTGGTACATAGCCGTTTGTAGAATTTGGCTTTCTGCAAAGAGTCGTTGGCTAGGTCCAACGGCACACCAGTCGACTGGTGCTTGGACCAGTCAACTGGTGTCGGGGTTTGAGTTGATTGTTGATCAACTCTCTCCTCTTATTTAAGGGATGCTTTGAGGTTTTGAAGAAGATAACTGGTGCTAATTGTAAACCTTCTTAGTCTTGCCCAAAGCTTCTAAGTTTACTCTCTTCCTCTTCAACCCTAAGTTTCATCTTGTAAAGAGGAAGAGAACTTTGTGAGAGGTTTGCTCCACCGAGAAGGAGAAGCTCTAGCCGGAGATTGCCGGGGACTGATCCACCGAAGGATCAAGGGATCGCCCACCTCAAGGACACGCCGTGGAGTAGGAGTAAGCAATCTCCGAACCACGTTACATCGAGCGTGTTGGCATTTGTATTCGTGTTTGTGTTTCATTGCTTTGTTTAGTATATTTCGTTGTGCACTAACCATCTTGTAGAGAAAAAATCACATTGGGAGTAGCCTAGCTATCCAACCCCCTTCAAGCCGGCCATCGATCCTCCAACAGGATATTCACCCCCCCCCCCCCCCCCCTTCTATTGCTTCTATTCGATCCATCATACAATACTACTGTTTATCTTCTTTCTGCACTTTTCACTTTGTGCTACTCCTAACTTGAGTGTTGAAAAGTCTGTGTCAGGGACTTTTTCTCTGGTTCTCACTTTAACGCTCCTGTGTGATCTCTCTATGTGTGCGCAGGCTCGTTGGTACTATCAGCGGCCTTTCCTTCACCCCCACCCCGCTTAGTTGTAAGGCGGAAAAACCTGCAATGCCCTATAGGCTCTAGATCTAGGTCATCTTTTCATCAACATTTTTACCCTCGTCATCAGCTCTCCCATCCGACTTAGCTTCGAATGGGATTAAATATTCTATATCAAGTGATGACAATCAGATTCTTTTAACTTTTGGGTGTAAGGACCTTGGCTTAGTGATCCAAGTGGATAGACAATCCATCCCAAGAGAATCAAGTATGCCACTTCAGAAAATATAATACAAGGGAATGGATCTAATAGCTTAAATATAATGCTTATTATGTTTCAAGTTACTAAAATAACTATTCGTGGCTGAATTTATAAATGTAAAAGATAGGATTTGATTAAGGTCCCGAAAAATAACTAATAATACTTTGCCAAGCACCTTAACAAAGAAGATTTTAAGCATGAGATTCAACGAACTCTTCAAAGGGTGCATGTCATATAAAACTCACAACTTAAGTCCTTAAATGTCTATGTTTTTTTTCTAGCACCATCAATTTATGTTTGCAACATAGTGTATTAAAATTTTAGTTCTTTACATTTTAAAATTAGAAAAATAGAATACTATATTGACATTACTTATAACTCTATACATAGTGTATTAAAATTTTAGTTCTTTACATTTTAAAATTAGAAAAATAGAATACTATATTGACATTACTTATAACTCTATACCTTCACAAAGATTCACACATGCATTTTAAAATATCAAATTAAAATACAAAATTTTAAATATTATACTAATAAATTCATATATTAAATAATTTATATATAATCCATACTAAATTTACAATTTAAAAAATCAAAATATTATATATAAATATTATTAAATTGTAACATTTACTAAATTATATTTGGCTTCCTCAATTTACCTCCCCAATGTCAAAACGTACCCATTCGGAACGCCACAGAATCACCCCAAGTGATGGACAGATGGGGCCCGCCGCCAGTGTAGATATCTTTGGGCTAAAAAAGTTCTAAGCCATTTCAAAATCTCGTCGACGGCGAAGTTGCCGCCTGCTATGCCGGGGTCGGCCTCCCGTGGTGGAGCTCCGTGCGGAGAACGATATCCATAACCAAGTCGTCCCATGAAGTCGAGGATCAGGAAGAAGGGCGGCACTTCCCCTACTTCGGCGCCTGCAGAAGCAAGGGGAAGCGCCAGGGACAGTGGATTCTGCGGGAAAGTGTGAGGAAACGTCAAACGTGGAGGATGATACTTAGCATAAGAGGGATTGACTCATATTGCCGAGCTCTGGAGAAGATCCGAGCTTTTTTTACATCTCTGGTATGGAATTTGATATCAGTGGAAACAGGTAAAGAAGGAAGAATTCTAACCGGTCGTCGGAGCGGAAGGAGCTAGAATCAAGCGTCAATTTGACAAATCGCCACGACGATCACCGAGCCTTGGTGGCCTCTTCGTCGACATCCTGCTCTTAGTCCTTGTCCCACCGCTTCCCCCTCCTCCTCATCCTGTTCCTGGCTCTTCCTCTGCTTCTTCCGCCGCATCTCCCTCACCATGCGACGTTGGTCGTCTCGGTCTTCCTATCTTCAACTGGGGCATTCCTTCTCATCACCAGCCTGACACTGATGCTCTTTTATGGAAGTGTATGCGCAATCCTGTGGACGTCGTCGTGGTTATGCGACGTTGCTCACCAAAAGAAAGGGCGAGTTGACGCCAGTGGCGGTAAGGTAGTTCTAACGGCGGCGGTGAAACTTGCGCGGGAAGTGGGAGAGAAAAGAAACTAAAAGCAGAAAACTGAAATTTAACCGATAAAAAATATAAAATCTTCCCACATTCAGACAAATTCGGATCTCACGATCTAAATTAATAAACTAAGCTCAAGTCAGCTTAAAACAAAAAAGTCAACTTCAACAAGTGTCAGCAGTTGTTTATTTAATTTTAGAATTGACTGACTTAATCGGATTACCTTATCAATAAATCTTAAACAACTAAAACTTCTTTACCAGAACATATAAACACAAATGTCACTCTAGAGATTAATAAGCAAAGATGCAAACTATTATATAGAAACTGAAAGGGGAAAAAAAAAAAGAAGATAAAATTACCCAACTATTTGAGGTCGATCACAAGACTCATCGTGTATCACGGGCTCGATAACATCGGGACTAGATAAGGGTCGATGGTTGGTGGTTGATTCTGTCTCACTTCTCTCTACTATAAATGTGGGTTGTCTCGGCAAGGGCAGACAACTTGTTTCATTATCCATCATGCGAATGACACCGTCGATTTCAGGTCGATCACTCACTCGATCTTGTACGCACAATAATGCTATATGTACACATCTTATCACTTGGTCAATCTTGGATGATGATCCAATCAATGGATCTATTAGTTCAGCTACTCTTTCTTCGTGCCACATCTGCCAAGCCTGTTACATATTTATGTTTAGTGATGAGTAGGCATTAATGCCTAATGCAAATAAATAGCTATAGCTTCTACAAGAGAAAATAAATTGGCAACAATATGTTAAATTATTTACTTTTTATATTCAAAATACTAAATGTACTGTTACTATCTGAAGAAACTTACATATCCTACGATGTTGATATTATTCGCCATGTCATGGAAGCTACTATTTCTTTGACCGATGATAATCTCCAAGATAAGGATCCCAAAGCTGTACATATCAGATTTCACTGAAAAAAATCCTTCCATTGCGTATTCAGGAGACATATAACCACTGTATTCATCAATTAAAAAAAAACTATTGATTACTTCTTAATTCAAACAAATAACTAATATCAGTTTTATTGTCTCTTGGGCTCTACACAATTTTTGTAATTTGCATCTCGATTTACAATGAAAAACAACAAAGTATCATTTTGTCATATGAAGTTCTAGGGCACCATTATCAATTTCCATAAAAAAAAAATGGCATTAGAAATATTCAACTAAAAACTATCAACTATGACATGTTGACATTTTTTATTGCGAAATTGGCAATTTTTCATCTCAATATTGAACTCAGATAAACTGCAAGGTGACAACAATTCGAACTTCCAGGAGCTATTTCCTAAAATATGACATTTAACTTGAAAATTAGGTGAATTTTGAAGCATGAAACAAAAATTCAGTTATAAACTTATGCATATGTACTCAGTGATTAACCTACAATGTGCCAACCACACGGTTGGTGTTGAATTGGTTCTCATTGCCTCCAAACATTCTCGCCATTCCAAAGTCTGATATCTTTGGGTTCATGTTTTCATCAAGCAAGATGTTGCTAGCTTTCAGATCACGATGGACGATCCGCAACCTTGAATCTCTGTGAAGATAAAGAAGACCACGAGCAATACCTTCTATGATGATGAACCTTCTATCCCAATCTAGTGCATCTCTCTTCAAAGGATCTATTAATTCCATAATTATAGATACCTTAAAATCTTACTGGTATAATGTTTTCGTCAATTTTTTTTGATATTCAGGAAGTATTTACATACCAAATAGGATGGCATCCAAGCTTTTGTTCGGGAGATACTCATAGATGAGAATTTTTTCGTGGCCTTGAATGCAATAGCCGAGCAACCTGACCAGGTTCCTGTGCTGCAATTTAGAGATGAGAATGACTTCAGTCTTGAACTCCTCCAAGCCCTGACCTGAACTCCTTGAAAGCCTCTTCACTGCCACTTCTTGTCCTCCAGGTAACATTCCCTTTCAACAACATTGATTAATATCTTTTTAGCATTGACACAAGTGCATCTTAAGATAATAATTTATTCTGTTTAAATTCTCACCTTATAAACATAGCCAAAGCCTCCTTTTCCGAGCTTATTTGACTCGCAAAAATAGTTTGTTGCGGTTTGGATAGTGTCAAATGTAAATAGTGACAGATCTGAGCCTTTTCCTTCTTGCTTTTCGTTTCCATATAAGATTGAGCTGGAAAAATCTGATGCTATGTTTCCAGTTCCACTCAACCGTGTACACGTCATTAGGTTCTCTTTTTTCGTTTGGATCTTCAAAGCATCTACGCATATAATATGTTCATTATTATTATCTCACCATCAAATACTATAACGGTTTAGGACTAACTATATAAATCTTATTTGTAATTACTGAGATGCCTGAGGAATAAAATTGTCCATTAGGGCCCATTCAAAAACAAACAACAAAAATAACAAAAAAAAAATGAAACAAAAAACCATATAAATCTCATCCACTATTGGGCATGATAATATTACTGATCATGCAATTCAGTAAGAAGATATATAATAACAACAACCTTCAATTAAGTTAGGGGAAATTTCAGTTTGTTTTACATAATTTGATGTCATTCAGAATTATCTTTTCTTTTTTTATTACATTTTTTTTCAAAAGGAGAAAGAAATTGGAAATGATATTCACCTTTTTGTCTTGCATTATACTTCCAGAATAAGAAGCCACATACACATAGAATGAGAAGAGACGCCAAAGCTGACATCGATGAAATCAGGGCAACTCTTTTGGTTGATCTGTCCTTGTCCCCTGCAGTAACATGCCTTCATAATTCCATAAAACAAAACCAGTACCAGCACAAAAAATATATATATAATATGTATAGTTTTACACGTTTTTTGTGGGATATTAATTTTTACACAACTTGAATTGAATGTTGGATAACATGCTTGTTGATTAATTTAATCACAATATCCTGATCACAACCATGTTTCCCATTTTTCTTCATACATAAAAACTCATAGTGGTCCATATCATGCATCTAATTGATTGTGCGAAGAACAACCAAGTTTAATTGGATGAGCTCGATGGGTGTTACTCATTAAGAAAGACTCATCAAACGGCAACCAATGGTCAAATGATTTGATCAATTGGAGATTGAAGTAACTATTCAATCAAGAAAGAGCAATTGATGGACTCACCCAATTCAGATGCAGCGAGCTTGATATTGAGATCGTAGTCGAAAATGGTTGATTGGTAAATGTCGACGAGGTCGTTCTTCCACACCAAGCACGATATATCACTGACGCTGAAAGCATAGGCCAGGCACGAGCAGTCTTCCGAGCAGGCGTCCCGGCAATCCGCCTCGTCCGCCGAGTTGCTGGACCAGACGGCGTGGGCCGGCAGCTTCATCTTCTCCACCTTCCGGAACCCGTCCGGTCCAGTGCTGTTACTGGTATTGTTGCACGCCAATTTAGACCGGCGCACGCAACCCCCGGTCCAATTGCCTGCGTCCCATTCCTCCACGGACCGCGGCTGGAACCCGAATAGGCAGTCGCACCTCGGCCGCTGCTCGCCGTCCAAGGAGCAGCTTCCGTAGGCCCCGCAGGTGCCGTACACCTCGCACTCGTCGGTGGGCTGCTCCCAGACCGCGCTCCACCGCCGCGTCGCCGGTGACTGCATCCACGTCTGCTCCACCCCGTCCGACCGCAACACGAACCGCAACAGCGAGGCGTTGTGCGGCGTGTAACTGAAGTACCTACTCTCCGCGTTGTAGGCGAACCCGTAGATGTTCAGCGTCCGCATCACCGTCCCGATGAACTTGTGCCCGTTCCACTCCCCCGACCGCCACCGCGGCACCCGCGCACCGCCGATATCTTCCCAGATGAAGATCTGAGCCGAGCCCTGCGGGTCGATGCCCATCGAGTAGTTCCCCGGCGCCGGATCGTGGGGGCTCGCCCACGACGTGAACAGACGCGGCTCGCCCGTCGTCGCGTTGAGCCCCACCTGCATCTCCGGGAGGAACGTGTCCGTCGGGTGGTCGAAGCTCTGCCACATCATCACGTCGCCGGCGGCGGCCCCACTGATCACTAGATTTCCACTGATCATCAGCTGCAAGGTCGCGTTCGAGCTGCCGGACGCACCAGCGCTCCAAACGAGGTTGCTCGCCCCGTCGAGCACCGTCAGATCGCCGGATTGGGAGAGCGCGATGCTGCCGCCTAAGCCGCTGATGGGGCGGCGGCGGTTGGCCACCCAGACCACGCCCTGGGTGACGGAAACGTTGGGGTGGTACCAAATGCCGACGTAGCGGTTGGTGGAAGTGTTGTCAGGGCTGAAGAAGCCCAGAATGAAGACATCACTAGAGGAGACGAGAGTTCCCCCGTCAGCGTCAGTTAGAGATTCCCCCTGCCTCAAGGTATCCGAAGCCGCATGAGAGACGAGGATCAGGGATGAAGAGAGCAAGAGGAGGAAGAAGAGGGAGAGGAAGAGGACGAGGAAAAGGGGCATTTTTGTTGGAAACTTGTGGTTTGATCCGAAGTGGGTAGCGTATGGTTTTGTTTTTTTTTAAGACTCGTGAGGTTTTACTGCCTTTTTGTAAAAGGTAGTTCGCTCACCAGCATCCGTCAATTAATCCTAGGTCAACACGAATAAAAATCACGGATATAATTATTAAAAAAATAATAAATTTAGTTAAGCTCGCTGATTAGACCTGAGGATCTTACAAAAATTTTTATTTACTATCAGAACCATAAAAGGTTACTAATTATTAGTGTAGATAATTAAGATATGAAAAAATATTTACTCACACGTAACAAATTTTGACCTGATTTTATCACCTTTTAGAATTTGGTTAAGGAATGTAATGACTTAGTTAGGTGAAGTAACTAGAGTTTCATAATAGTTCCCTCTTAATTGTACAGCCACAGTAACATTTTAAAGAATTAAATATTTTTTTCAAATTCAAGTATGTATTTAATTTAAATTTATCATAGTATGGAATTGAGAAAATCATTATACATATTATTTTGAATTTCTTAAAATCATACTTAGGAGAAAGTCACACATAAATTTCTTTTTAATTTTTTTAACCCGTAAAAGAGATTATAGATCTATCTAATCTCATGAGGATGTTATATAATGATGCATACATAAAAAATTTATGTTAAATATATTATTTAAATAATTAGTCAGTTGAGTATTATTTTAATTGAAGTGTGCGAAGATTAGACATATATTACATTGAATATCCTTATTTGATATGTAGATTTTCAGTGCCCACATGTTCAACGCCACCAAACTCCCTTTGATTATTATTATTATTTAATAATTAGCCAGTTGAATATAACTTTATTAATCTCATCCAAAGAATATATATTTCATTAATATAGTTGATTCGGGATAAAGTAGAAAAAAAACATAATCATAATCATAATTTTACATGTAGTCCTCAATCATAATAAATTTTATTTCCACTCTCTATATATAAAATATTACTTATTTCAATTTTCTCATGCAAATATTGTTACCTAAATTATCCCTCAGATTTTTTAAGTATAAAAAGTTTAAAAACGAGTATATTTCTGGTTAAATTCAGCACTTTACATTAGAATCCAGTACTTTATATTAGAACCGAGTATATTTTCTATCAAAATTAATCCTCATATTTTTTTCGGTATAAATAGTCTAAAAATGAGTGCAATTCCTATTAAATTCAATACATTAAATTAGAATTGAGTATATTTTCAATTAAATTGAGCATGATTTTTTTCTTACTTGATATAATTTCTTATAAATTCAACATCATTTACTATTTAAAGAAAATTTAGTATATTTTTCATCCAATTAAGTATCATTGAAAGAAAATTTAGTATATTTTTTATCCAATTGAGATGAAAAAGAATCGTACTCAATTTGATAGAAAATATACTAGATTCTAATTTAATGTACTGAATTTAAAAGAAATTATACTATTTTTGAATTTTTTATATCTAAAAGTATCATGAACAATTAGATAAATATGTTTGACTAGGGAGTGAAAATCAAAATTTTTGTGAATGAAAACTATATGTATCCTTGATTCTCCTATGAATGCTCACATCTTCAACATCACCCCTTTAAACATTTTTACTAAATTTATTAATTCAGTTATGTATACTACCATTGTGAATAGAATTCCAAAGTCAAATAAAGAAGGCATAATAATTATTTTAATTTTACTCTTTGGATTTATATAGACATGAAAAAGACATGAAAAGATTCCTTGTAAACCCTACTGCTCATCCATTATTAAAATATAGACGCGGTTATTTAAATCTGTTGATATTTTATTATGATAAAAATAATATAGGCTGATCTGGTGGTAAGCATAAGGGGTTTATATGGACAATGGTCAATGACACATAGTGATCAAAATTAAGAGGATCAATCTAAGGGTCTTGTTGATCGGAGATGTCCCATGGCCGCTCGGCTAGGATAACGCCAAGGTCGGCACGAAGATAGCTCGACCATGGGTCGGACTTCCGACGCTCATGATTTGCCCATATAGAGGAGTTGCTGCGCCGAGCGGCCCGTCCGCTCGACTGAGCTGTAGATCAACTAAGGATGTATTCCCGTCCGAGTATGTGCCCGAGGGGCCTTCTCGCTCAGTCCGGCACGCCTTTACGCCCGACCGTCGGGGTGGCCAAGCGACCCTCCTGCTCGGTCCGGAAACAGACAAAAGACGCAAAAGAGGACAAAGGAGGTAGACAGCTGGTGATATCCTTCTCGAGCCAGGTGTCGCCGACGGATAGCATGGTCAACGGCTGGACCGGATAGAGAATCGTACGGTGGAAATTTCCACTATCATGTCAGAGATATGTTCGAACAGTTGCACTATGACGCCAGACGCACTTTTCTAACACGGTCATTCTGAGGTACGCTTTGGGAAGCGTGCACGTCTCGAGAATCGTGCACGCGTCTCCTTGGGACCCTATGTAAGGCCTCCCAGACTTCGACGGAGGTATTGGCTATTTATCAGTGTAGCTACAGTCTCGTTACTCTACTTCTGTTTCATCTCGCCGTTGCCTGACTTGAGCGTCGGAAGGTCGTCGCCGGAAATCTCCTTCCCGGCTCGCCTTTGTTGTAGGTTCATCGGAAGTCCATATCACCTCGGAGCTCACTCGAAGACAGGAGTGAATGTCATGTCTCCAGTATTCATCGACTTGACTCTCGGACAGGAGGATACGCTAAATATTATTTTGGATTATTCTCTTCGTTCTTTTTTTTACGTTCTGTTTTGATGGGTGATAAAAGGTTTTTAACGGAGAAGAAAGGGGAAGTTTCTGATTTGGCAGAGAGGTAATGTTTATCAAAATATCTATTATCTTATATGGAAAAAAAATAAAGAAAATAAAAATTAAATATATAAAATTATAAAGACATCCTTACTTTTTAATATAAACTTATATGAGGAAAAATAGATATAGCTCATTAAATCTGTAAAATTTTCCTAACAAACACATCATTTGAGTCTTGGAGTAGTTAGACGTTGGACGGTGACGATGTGTGCGGTGTGAAAAGTGACAGTGCAAAATTAATATATGAATTAATTAACGAATTAATATTTTAAAATAGAGATAAAATTGAATTAAAATATTTTTGAGCTCTGTTTTTTTTTACATTCCGAATCGGATTATAAAAAATTATACCGGCTCATGAACATACAAAATAAAATTTATCCAATTATCCTTCTCCCTATCCCAAATAAGGATCAAAATTCTGCTTGCCCTCCTTGACTTGTTCCATCCCAAAGAAGGATTAAAATTTTCTTTCATCGGTAAATTAGAGAAAAATCTCCAATGATAATCATAACTTTGCATGCAATCCCAATGCCTAAAAAATTTTGTTTCCACTCCCTATGCAAAGTATTACTTGTTTCAACTCCCTCATGCAAATATTGATACCTAAATTATCCCTCAAATTTTTTAGATACAAAAAGTCCAAAATTGAGTATAAAAAGTCTGAAAACGAGTATAATTCTTCTTAAAGTCAGTACTTTATATTAAAAATCGAGTATATTTTCTATCAAAATTATCCCTCTTATTTTTTAGATATAAAAAGTCTAAAAATAAGTATAATTCTTGTTAAATTCAGCACTTTACACTATAATCCAGTACTCTATATTAGGATCGAATATATTTTCTATTGAAATTAATCCATATTTTTTAGGTATAAAAAGTCAAAAATTGAGTACAAAAAGTCCGAAAATAAGTATAATTCTTCTTAAAATCAGTACTTTATATTAAAAATCGAGTATATTTTCTATTAAATTCAACACATTAAACTAAAATCGAATATATTTTGAGGTGAAAAAAGAATCGTACTCAATTTAATAGAAAATATACTAGATTCTACTTTAATATACTGAATTTAAAAGGATTTATACTGATTTTTGGATTTTTTGTACCTAAAAATATCATGAATAATTAGATAAATATGCTTGACTGAGAAGTGAAAAGAAAATTTTTCATGGATAAAAACTACATGTAAAATTATATTTATCAATAGAGAGTGCATGCAAATTTATCCTTCTTTCATCTTATTTATCCTTTCCTGCTTTGACTCACCTCCTCCAAAACACTAACATACGTATAAAGTAATTTATCTCGAAGCTCGTTAGCTGCTTGTCACAATCATGACACCCAGGGCATATTGCACTTTTTTTTTTTTTAATTTAAAGAACATCAATTAAATAAAATTTAATAAAAATATGTATTGATAGAAAATCAAAACAGCATTTTTTTTATCTCCTGATCTCCTGTTTTAAAATTATTAAAATAATATCTCATCTATAATTTAAGAAGACTATATATTGATAAAAAATCAAAACAATATGTTTTATTTATCTCCTTATTAAAATAATGAGGTGATCCGGCGGTAAGGACGAGGGACCCCCTTTGAGAGAAGTCAACGCTACGTGGAGGTCAAAGGTCAAATGGCCGATCAGAAAAGGGGGGCGGACTGGCCGAACGGGGTCTAAGCGGAAGCAAAGGCAACCCGACAGGGGGTCGGGGCTCCGACGCTCATGGTGAACAGAGTCGTCTGGCCGAGCGGGTAGCCCGCTCGGCCAAGGCTTAAAGCATCGATACTGTAAAGGAACAGTTTGAGCCAAGCACCCCGGTCGGACCGATACCTACGTCTGGTCGGATCGATGCTTGCCGAGCGGACAGATGCTCGGCTCGGGGAAAAAGAAGACAAAGGCAGAGGGAACATTGGGGAACATCTTTTTCTGACAACGGGCATGTTCGACAATCAGGTCATACGCAGAATCATACAACGGAAGGTTCTGCTGTCCCATCAGAGAGGTAATCAGACTGTAGCTGTATGGTGTCAGGCATGTTCCTCTGACAAGCTCATACTACGGTATGGGAAACGACACGTGTACACCTCGGTAAGTGTGCACAAGCCTCCCCACAGCTCTATATAAGAGCCCTCATACTTCGATGAAGGTACGCAATCACGCATTCTTGCATCTTCGGAGCCACTTCATAATTTCCTCTTGCCTGACTTGAGCGTCGGAGGGTCGTCGCCGGGAACCCCTTCCCGGCCCGACTTCCTTGCAGGTTCGCCGGAGATCCCTACGACCGGCCGGAGATACACATCATCAGTTCAGAGAGCGCCACGTGCCCAGCGTCCGTTGATTCAGAGTTCAGACAGGATCAAATTGGCACCGTCTGTGTAAACACACCTGCATCCGAGCGGAAGCAATGGACGAAACTGGACGACCACATACGGTGATGCTCTCCACGGAGGAGCTCGACACTCTGATCGAGGCAAGAGCCACTAAGCTTGTGGAACAACAAACACAGAAGGCACAAGCGGAGCGGATGGAGCAACAAGCGATGTCCGCATCGGGAGGCCGAGTGGAAGCACCACCGACCACGGTTCCATTTCATCGGGCTCTATTTCGTACGCCTCCTGAAGCCACAACAGTTAATCGTGATCGAGGATCTTCGTCCGACGAGGCGCTCATGCGAGACAACAGAAAAGGTAAGGCCCCCCGAACGGACGCCTTCCTCGAGCGGATCAACCGGCAATTTTCAGAGGCCATCCTGCAGGACCCTCTGCCAAAACATTATGTGCCCCCGGCGATCGGGGAATACAACGGAACCACCGATCTGGACGACCATCTTGGTAAGTTCGACAATACGGCTACCCTACATCAATACACAGATGGAGTAAAGTGCCGGGTGTTTCTTACCACCCTCTCGGGATCGGCGCAACGATGGTTCCGGAGGCTGCCGGACGGATCCATTACAAATTTCAAGGAGTTCCGCACGACCTTCCTCCACCATTTCGCAAGCAGTTGGCGTTATCAGAAGACCAGTGTCAGTTTGTTTACCATCAAGCAAGAGACCAGGGCGTCGCTCAGAGCATACATCCAACGATTCAACCGAGTGGCCATGGATATTCCAATGGCCACCTCAGAAACGATGATGAATGCGTTCACACAAGGCCTCGTGGACGGTGATTTCTTCCGGTCACTCATTCGGAAGCCGCCCCGAGACTACGATCATATGTTACACCGGGCCAACGAGTACATTAATGTGGAGGAGGCCCAGGCAGCCCGAAGAAAAGAAGTTCCAACTGAACGGCTAGCCCCTGCCGAGCGGAAGCCTATCAATCGCCAGGAGCCGCCTAGAGGACCGAGGGTCGAAGCAGTCCGCCCTCACCACGCAAGGTCCCAAGAAGTCCAAGAGGTAGCTGTCGAGCGGCCCAAGCCAAAGAAGAAGGTATGGACCCCTATGTTTTGCTCGTTCCACCGGACTGACACGCATAACACAAGAGATTGCCGGAGCCTTCCCCTGATCGCCCACCCCACTCCTCGAAGTAGCCGTCGTCGCTCACCATCATCCGACAGGCGACAGCAACACCATGAAGCCGATCGACGCATATCCGACAGGCGACAGCGACAGCCTCCCGAGTGGCATCATCCTCAGAGGCACGAGGACTATCCCCGGGTGTCTAGGGAGCGACCTAGGCCGTCCGCTCGGAAAGAAGAAAATAGAAGCAACACGTCCCGCGGCGAAATCAACATCATCGCTGGTGGCCCGACCGGAGGTGACTCCAACAGAGCACGGAAGGCAAGTGTCAGGCAGCTCCAGATCCATGCGGTCGGCTGCAGCCAAGAACGGGCGAGCGGGCCCGAAATCAGTTTCGGACCCAGGGACTTGGAAGGAGTCGAAATGCCACATGACGACGCTCTCCTCATCAAAGCGGTAATAGCTAACTATACTATTCACCGCGTTTTCATCGATACAGGAAGCTCGGTCAATCTTATATTCAAAAAGACCAACTGCAAATTGATCGAGCCGAGCTGCTGCCCATGACAGGTCAGACTGGCTATTTCGCTGGGAGAGGAGCTGCTCAGAAGGACGCGGACTGCCAACTTCGTCGTGGTCGACTCTCCCTTTGCATACAATGTCATCTTGGGGTGACCGACGCTCAGCGAGTTCCGAGCGGCCGTCTCCACCTTCCACCAGAAAATCAAGTTCCCGGTGGAAGATAAAGTGTGAGAAGTACAAGGAGACCAGCTGGCGGCTCGGCGATGCTACGTCGAGATAGTCTGAGCTGAAGCTAATTCCGCTCGGAAGATGCCACGGATCGAGGTGAACGCCATAACCGAAAAACCACCCTCCTTGGTTTATGAAGAAAAAGAGGAAGTGCAGATTCACCCGACCCGATCGGAGGCCACCACATTCATTGCAGTCGATCTGGAGGCAAGCCAGAAAAAAGGAAGTGATCAAATGTCTCCAGAGAAATTGTGATGTCTTCGTTTGGTCGACGCATGAGCTGCCCGGAATTTCGCCAAGTATAGCGCAGCACGAGCTCCACGTCCGACCGGACGCTCGGCCGGTGAAGCAAAGGAAGAGGGACTTCAGCGCCGAACAAAATGCCATCATCCGAGCGGAGGTCGAGAAGCTCCTGGAGGCCGGCCACATACGCGAGGTCCAGTTCCCGAGCTGGCTGGCGAACGTAGTACTAGTCTCCAAGCAGGGCAACAAGTGGAGGGTTTGCATCGATTTCCGAGATCTCAACAAAGCATGCCCAAAGGATTTTTATCCTCTGCCCCGGATCGATCAACTGGTGGACTCCACAGCCGGCTGTGAGTTGATATGCATGCTCGACGCCTATCAGGGCTACCATCAAATGTCGCTCGCCCGAGAAGATCAAGAAAAGGTCAGCTTCGTTACAGCCGACGGCACTTACTGCTACAATGTGATGCCGTTCGGACTGAAGAACGCGGGAACAACTTACTAGCGCTTGATGAACAAAGTATTCAAAGATCAAATCGGACGCAATCTAGAAGTGTACGTGTATGATATTCTCATCAAGTCCGTCCGAGCGGTTGATCTTTTTAAAGACATGGAGGAGACTTTCCGAACACTGAGGAAGTATGGAGTTAAGCTGAACCCTCAGAAGTGTCTGTTCGGAGCAAAAGGCAGGCGTTTCTTGGGCTATATAGTGACCGAGCGGGGCATCGAGGCAAATCCCAGCAAGGTGAAAGCGTTGCAAGATATGCCGCCCCCAAGAAATCTAAGAGAAGTACAGCGCCTGACCGGTCGAATAACTGCGTTGTCAAGATTCATCTCGAAGACCGCCGATTGGAGTCTTCCTTTTTTCAAAGTCCTGCGAAAAGCTACTAAGTTTCATTGGGATGAGGGATGCGATCGGGCGTTCGAAGAGCTGAAGACATACTTGAACTCTTTGCCCGTGCTAGCCAAGCCCGCTGTGGGTGAGCCACTCTGTATTTACTTATCTTCAACCGAGCAGGCAGTAGGCTCGGCATTAGTGAGGACGAGCGGAGAGGAACAACCCGTGTACTTCTTGAGCCATATTTTAAAAGACGCTGAATCTCGCTACACTGGGCTCGAGAAGTTGGCTTTTGCTTTGGTCCTCGCCGCTCGGAGACTTCGTCCTTATTTCTTGGCACATACAATCATCGTACGGACAAATAACCTGTTGGGAAGAGTGCTGTTGAACCCAGAAGCATCCGGACGGCTCATCAAATGGACAACGGAGTTGAGCGAATTTGACATTCAGTATCAACCCCGTTCGGCGATAAAGGCGCAGTCCTTGGCAGATTTTGTCACCGAAGTGCAAAAGCCAGAGCCCGAAGCTATGTGGAAAATATTTTTGGATGGATCGTCCACTTGGCTCGGGAGCGGGATTGGCGTGCTGTTACTCTCTCCCCAAGAAGAAAGGATGCACCTATCCGTCCGGCTGGATTACAAAGCCACAAATAATGAGCGCGGAGTATGAGGCTCTCATAGCCGGTTTGCAGGCAGCTCGACATGTGGGAGCCGGTCGGGTGACACTCTATTCAGACTCCCAGTTGGCCGCTCAGCAGCTCTCAGGCACTTTTGAGATTAACAACGCTCGGCTCAAGCTCTACACTGAGGCCTTCGAAAAGCTCAAGGCTCACTTCAGAGAGGTCATTATCCAGAAGATACCTCGAGCGGAAAACCAGGCAACCGACGAGTTAGTCAAGCTGGCAAGTTCAATATCACCGGTCGTCATTCAGCAGCCAATTGAACAAGTATCTTTGGTGGCGCACGTCGACCGGATGGAGGGCCTCGCCTTTCCGAGTGATTAGAGGATAGCCATCATGGAGTTTCTGAGATCGGGGGCAACACCGTCCGATCGAGAAGAAGCCCAGCTATTAAGGAGGAGAGCAGTCAGTTCACGCTCATTGGAGACCAACTCTACAAGAAGGCTTTCTCCCGCCCACTGTTGAAGTGTGTGAGCTCGGAGGACGCGGGGTACATCCTCCATGAAGTGCACCAAGGATCGTGCGAGGGACATCCGGGCGGCCGATCGCTGGATAGGAAGATCCTGCTGGCCGGGTACTTCTGGCCAACACTGCAAGCAGACGCCGCTCGGACCATCGCGATGTGCCTCTCCTGCCAGAAGTACCACAACTTCTCCCACCGACCGGCAGAGGAGATGAAAGCGTCTGCGGTATCCTGTCCGTTCGATCAGTGGGGAATGGATATTGTGGGTCCGTTCCCTATAGCGACCGGTCAGCGGAAGTTTCTACTGGTGGCGGTCGACTACTTTTCCAAATGGGTGGAGGCCGAGCCACTGGCCAAGATCACCGAGCAGATGGTCAAAAAGTTTATCTGGCAGCATATAATCTGTCAGTTCGGCGTTCCTCGCCGGCTCATATCTGATAACGGGCGACAGTTCGTCGGGAAGCAGCTCGAAGAATGGTGCAAAAGTTATGGCATTGAACAACACTTTACTTCCGTGGCATATCCCCAAAGCAACGGCCAAGCGGAAGTAGCCAACAGAAAAATACTCAGAATTCTTCGGGCTCGACTTGGCCACATAGGAGGAAGTTGGGTGGACGAGCTGCCAGGCGTCCTATGGGTCATCCGCACGACTCCAAAGGAGGGAACGGGCGTCACGCCATTCCATTTAGTGTACGACGGCGAAGCGGTTATCCCGGTTGAAGTCGGCGTCGAGTCCGTCCGGATCCAGAATTATGATGATGATAACGCCGAGGGAGGAACATGGAGTTGGACTTGATCGATGAAGAGCGAGCCAAAGCGTCCGTCTGGCTGATGGCGTACCGGCAGAGGATGAAGCAGAATTACAACTAGCGCGTGATCCCCAGAGCGTTCCATGTCAGCGACCTAGGGCTGTAAATGAACTAAGTGTTCGTGAACAAGCTTGGTGTTCGACTTGGTAAGAGCTTGTTTATGTTCGTTCAATATGCATTAGATTAATTAAACAAACAAGCTTGAACAACTCGTTAAGCTAAACAAACAAGCTTGAACACATATGTGTTCAGCTCGTTAACGTTCATGAACAACGTTCGTGAACAATGTTCACGAACAATATTTATTAATAAAATTCTTTTCAATATGATAAATAAATAATAAAATAAAATAAATAAATAAATTTAAATTATCAATCTTAATAACCAATCAAACAATTAAAGTTTCAAACAATCAAACAAGCTTGAATTGAGAGCTTGATAACATCTAAACGAACCAAGCTCAAACCAAGCTCAAGCCAAGCTCAAACCAAGCTCAAGCCAAGCTCAAACCAAGCTCAAGCCAAGCTCGAACCAAGATCAACCCAAGCTTGAATTGAGAGCTTGATAACATCTAAACGAACCAAGCTCAAACCAAGCTCAAGCCAAGCTTGAATTGAGAGCTTGATAACATCTAAACGAACCAAGCTCAAGCCAAGCTTCAAACAAGCTCAAGCTCATAAAAAAATAAACCAAGCCAAGCTTGAACACTCATTTCAAAAGCTTGGTTCATTTTAAGCTCGGCTCGGCTCGGCTCGGCTCGGTTATCTTATCAAACAAGCTTGAACACCCCAAAGCTCGGCTCGGCTCGGCTTGTTTACAGCCCTACAGCGACCTAGTGTGGAAGAAAGTAAAGTCGGTCGGGGACGTTGGCAAGCTGGAGGCTCCTTGGGCAGGTCCCTTCAAAGTCATCGAAAAGCTCCGCTCGAGTGCTTATTATTTGGAGGATGAAGACGGACGGCGGCTGGATCGACCATGGAGCGCAAATCATCTCCAGCCATACCGAGCTTGGTGAGAGGTGCGCTGATGTAATTCATTTTGTGTATCTCTTGGTCACCTGTGTTCTTTTAATGCAGGAAGCAAAATGATAAAAAACGCATTTGGCAATCTTCGCCGAACGACAGTGTTGAAATTAACATTAAAAGCCGTCGAGCTCCGACGTTAAAAATCTAGAGTCGCACCGGCGACTATAAACCCTCCGGTCGGAAGAACCGTCAAGCTCCGACGTTAAAAATCGAGAGTTGCACCGGCGACTATAAACCCTCCGGTCGGAAGAACCGTCGAGCTCCGACGTTAAATATCGAGAGTCGCGCCGGCGACTATAAACCCTCCGGTCGGAAGACCGTCGAGCTTCGACATTAAAAATCGAGAGTCGCGCCGACAACTATAAACCCTCCGGCCGGAAGACCGTCGAGCTCCGACGTTAAAAATCGAGAGTCGGCCAGCATAAACCTCCGCGGGGAAGACCGTCGAGCTCCGACGTTAAAAATCGAGAGTCGCGCTGGAGACTATAAACCCTCCGGTCGGAAGAACCGTCGAGCTTCGACGTTAAATATCGAGAGTCGCGCCGGCGACTATAAACCCTCCGGCCGGAAGACCGTCGAGCTCCGACGTTAAAAATCGAGAGTTGCGCCGGAGACTATAAACCCTCCGGTCGGAAGAACCGTCGAGCTTCGACGTTAAATATCGAGAGTCGCGCCGGCCACTATAAACCCTACGGCCGGAAGATCGTCGAGCTCCGACGTTAAAAATCGAGAGTCACGCCGGCGACTATAAACCCTCCGGCCGGATGATCGTCGAGCTCCGACGTTAAAAATCGAGAGTCGCGCCGGGGACTATAAACCCTCCGGCCGGAAGACCGTCGAGCTCCGACGTTAAAAATCGAGAGTCGCGCCGGCGACTATAAACCCTCCGGTCGGAAGACCGTCGAGCTCCGACGTTAAAAATTGAGAGTCGCGTCGGCGACTATAAACCCTCCGGCCGGAAGACCGTCGAGCTTCGACGTTAAAAATCGAGTCGCGCCGGTAACTATAAACCCTCCTGTCGGAAGAACCGTCGAGCTCCGACGTTAAATATCGAGAGTCACGCCAACGACTATAAACCCTCCAGCCGGAAGATCGTCGAGCTCCGAAGTTAAATATCGAGAGTCGCGCCGGCGACTATAAATCCTCCGGTCGGAAGCACCGTCGAGCTCCGACGTTAAATATCGAGAGTCGCGCCGGCGACTATAAACCCTCCGGTCGGAAGAACCGTCGAGCTCCGACGTTAAATATCGAGAGTCGCGCCGGCGACTATAAACCCTCCGGTCGGAAGAACCGTCGAGCTCCGACGTTAAATATCGAGAGTCGCGCCGGCGACTATAAACCCTCCGGCCGGAAGAACCGTCGAGCTCCGACGTTAAAAATCGAGAGTCGCGCCGGCGACTATAAACCCTCCGGCCGGAAGAACCGTCGAGCTCCGACGTTAAAAATCGAGAGTCGCGCCGGCGACTATAAACCCTCTGGCCGGAAGACCGTCGAGCTCCGACGTTAAAAATCGAGAGTCGCGCCAGGGACTATAAACCCTCCGGCCGGAAGAGGGCAATAAAGAGGTCAGACTCTTAAGTCGTTTGGCGAAAGTCTGGCGAAACTCCCATTTGCGAAACAGGATATATTCCGCCAAGCGGACTAGCTACGCAAAATACTTTTGAACACAAGAAAGGTGGGATGAGAGGCGAATAACGAGGAGAAGCAAAGGAACATGAACAACGGTAGTTGGCGAGCCGAGCGGCCAACACTCATATTGATTAGCAAAAGAAAAAGAAAAAGCAAATAAAAGGATAGCATTAAAGAAATTAAGGCCGAGCGGCCGAATTACAAAAACGGATAAGTGTTTGGCCGAGCGGCCGAGTTACATAAAAACTTCCTATTCAAGGAAATCATAAATGTCCTGGGGGATGGTGCCGAGAAGCGCCGCTTGGTCTTAGGCCGGGATGATGACGGAGTCAGCCAGATGACCCTTGGATTTCAAATAAGTGATGGTGGCAGTCATAGCCAGATCGAAGGCAGTGTACATCCGTTCGTAGACTTTCTCTGAGAACTCTTCCGAACGAATGTAATTCAGCCTCAGGGCTGCGACTCGGCCAGGCTCCGCCTCTTGATATTCTTTAAAGGCCGCTTGGGAGGCTGCGAGGGACTCCTGCAGAGTTTTCAGTTCATCCTTATGCTTAATTGCCGCGGTCGAGCGGCTTGCCTTCTCGCCGTCCAACTGCTCCATCAACTCTTTGACTCGCTGCTCCAGGCCCCGAGCCTCGATATTCTTCTTCTCCAGATCGGAGATAGCTGTCTTCTTCCGCTCGATCGCCAGGCTTATTTTTCGGTCAAGTGATTTGACCTGTCGATCGAGCTCGGACAGAGTGTGAGCCTGGTCGGCCGTCTTCTTCCGTTCGACCTCCAACAGATTTTGGGTCTTTTTGAGCTCCTTCTGCAGCTCGGCATATGATGGGCCTTGGGAAGGAGCGTCGCCCGAACTCCGTAGCCTCTTGAGCTCCTCGTCCACCATGGCTAGACGGTTGCAGATGGCTATCTCCTCCACCCATCCCTGACAAAAGAAAGATTGTTAATGGCCGATCAGAAAGAAGGCGTAAAGGACTTGAAAATAAACTTACCCCCGTGGCCTGCTGCATGTGGCTGTTGGCCAGATTGCTGAGGGGAATCATTGCGACGCGTGCCCAAGCATCGGCCCACATCTCGGCCAAGGGCCCCTTCATTGTGATCATGTGCTCGGGCGCGGTTGGCCGATCGGCTTCGGGCATTAATTCCTTGGTAGGGAGATGCAAGGAGACCCGGACGGTGCGGTGCCGACCGGGGGTCGTCTGGGTAGAAGCCGGGGAAGGATCGGAGGCCGGCGTAGAAAATTGGGACAGAATGGCCGAACGCTCGACTCGGCGGGGAGCGGGCGGAAGGGTGCTGACTGGAATGGCCTCGAGAGGGTCCGCTGACGCGTCCAATTGCGAAGGGGTCCGATCGGATGAAATCGCCTCCACCGCTGGGGCTTTGCCGCGGGAATCAGCGGTGGTCCGCTCGGATGGATGGACCACAGATGTAGCCGAGCGGAGTGGTGTCTCCATGCGGCGCCTCTTTTGTCGAAGGGGGCGCTCTTCCTCCTGAGCCGAGCCTTCCTCCCGGACGGAAGGCTCTCGACTAGCAGTTGCGCCAGCTGCTGGCTCCGGGAGAGAAGCCTGAGCGGTCGACTCCCCAGCATGTGTCTCACTCTCTCCTTCGTTAGAGCCGACCGGCTGAATGCCAAGCGTCTCCATCTCTTTGGCCGCCGCGGCCTCGAGCGCCGCCGCTTTCCTCTTCAAAATTCCAGCCATCACCGACTCCATGACAATGTTCGCTGCAAAGGAAAAAGGAGAAAATCAATTAGCAATCAAGGCAAATGTACAAGCAAGATTCTTACCGAAGCCGCTCGGGAGGGGGGTCCTGATCGGACTCAGGCCGAATATGTACATCACCCCTTCTGGCAAGAACTTATTGATGTCAAACCTCAGACAGGCTAGCATGTTGGCGGCGTGAAGATAGTCCGGTCGGGTCTTGAATCTTCTTAGTTCAGGGGAGGTTGGTGATCTGATCTGCCACTGCGTTCGGAAGGGGGCCCGCTCGGGCATCCGAAGGTAGAAGTAGAATTCTTTCCAATGCTTATTGGAAGAGGACAGTTTATTGAAGAAAACTAAACTGGGCCGAGCCTGGAACATATATGTACCCAGCTCGGACTGTTTAGGGTAATAAAAAAAGTAGAAAACCTCCGGTCGGAGGGGGATATTGTGGATTTTAAACGAGACGACAACGCCGCATAAAAGGCGGAAAGTGTTGGGGACTAGGCTTCCGAGCGGAATGCCGAAAAAGTTGCAAACTTCAACGATAAAGGGATGAATGGGAAATCGCAGACCGGCTGTGAACTGGTCGCGGAAAACACAAAAAGCTCCGCGCGGCGGTTTGTGTGGCCGAGCGGAGGGAGAGGGTAAGATAATTTCAAAGTCAGATGGGATGTCAAAATTATCCATCAGAATATCAGCGTCGCGCCGATCGAAGCGCGACTCCATGATAGTATACCATGGGCCGAGGGCTTGGTCTTGAGAGGCTGAGAGGAGCTAGCCATTGTCCGAGCGGACGAAACCAAAAAAGGTGAAGAAAGGCAAAGGATAGAAGAAAGAAGATGGCAAACGAAATAGTGCCCCGAGGACCAAAACTCGGGAAAAGAAAGGCAAAGAAAACACAAGAACCAGAGATAGAACAGAAAAAGAGCCTTACAGAGAAGAAGGAGGATCGACGAAGAACGCGGGATCACCGGAAAAGGAGAACCGAAGCTGTCGGAGCACTGAAACGCCGAAGCTTCTGGGCATGCGAGAGCAGAAATGCGGCGAAGGCGGAGGAGGCGAAGGCTTTATAGGGTTGAGCCCGAGCGGCCTCCACCGTCGGATTCAGGTCGCGAGAACCGGAGCACGCATCGCACCGTCCATTTCAAACCGCCTCGATCCCGTCAGAACACCACGCTGCCGCCGTACAATGACGGCAGCATCACCACGTGGCATTCAGCCACTGGAATGCATTTAATGAGCGCGTGCTCGACCTTAATGATGGAGATTGGCGAAAACATCAAAAAGATACCGAGGAATGTTGGCGTTGACTGGCGTTTTAGCTACCCCCGTGGGATCGAGCGGGGGGTAGTTGCATATGGACGCCGCTCGGCGTAACTGATGGTCCAGTCAATCGGACTAATCACCTCCTTCGACTAAACTTGAAGGGGAGGCAAGTTATCCGGCAGTAAGGACGAGGGACCCCCTTTGAGGGAAGTCAACGCCACGTGGAGGTCAAAGGTCAAATGGCCGATCGGAAAAGGGGGACCGACTGGCCGAACTGGGTCTAAGCGGAAGCAAAGGCAACCCGACGGGGGGTCGGGGCTCCGACGCTCACGGTGAACAGAGTCGCCTGGCCGAGCGGGTAGCCCGCTCGGCCGAGGCTTAAAGCATCGATATTGTAAAGGAATAGTTTGAGCCAAGCACCCGGTCGGACGGATACCTACGTCCGGTCGGATCGATGCTTGCCAAGCGGACGGATGCTCGGCTCGGGGAAAATGAAGACAAAGGTAGAGGGAACATTGGGGAACATCTTTTTCTGACAGCAGACATGTTCGACGACCAGGCCATACGCAGAATCGTACAATGGAAGGTTCTGCTGTCCCATCAGAGAGGTGATCAGACTGTAGCAGTATAGTGTCAGACATGTTCCTCTGACAAGCCCATACTACGGTATGGGAAACGACGCGTGTACACCTCGGTAAGTATGCACAAGTCTCCCCACAGCTCTATATAAGAGCCCTCATACTTCGACGAAGGTACGCAATCACGCATTCTCGCATCTTCGGAGCCACTTCATAGTTTCCTCTTGCCTGACTTGAGCGTCGGAGGGTCGTCGTCGGGAACCCCTTCCCGGCCCGACTTCCTTGCAGGTTCGCCGGAGATCCCTACGACCGGCCGGAGATACACGTCATTAGTTCAGAAAGCGCTGTTAGAGTGTATACTGAAAGCCTAAGCTTTTGTAAACATTTATTTTGAATAAAGAATCACATTTGATCAAATTGTCTACATTTAGTTGTAGTTGTTCAATTAATTTATATTGTAGATAACATAGTATGTGGTGCCACATACAGAAGATGATGTTATCAGTACCTTATAAATTATAAACAGTAGCTCATGACCAAAATGGAAAGGAACAAACCATTAGAAGGTCGTAGTGTAGTTAGGAATTAGTTTATCTTGACTATATAATTACACTAGTACACTTAGAGTGTATTGAGTAGGACCATTAGAGGTCGTTTCTTTTATACTGACTTCATAAAGGAACAAAGACCTCAGTTATTATGGAAGTGTGTGCTCTTAATCCTAATATAATAACAAGCACATATATTTGATATTTATTTCTTTAATTTATCAATGGGTGAGATTTAGTTCGATAAATCAATAAGCCCGATAAGTTGGGAAATGATATCACTTATATTGTGTGTTGTTGATTATAGAAGGAAACTGTGTCCTAGAAATCTAGGTTGATAATGTCCCCAAGATGAGCTCATAAGGATTGTCATGTTAAACCCTGTAGGTGGACTCAGTCCGACATGACGATAAGGTTGAGTGATACTATTCTTAGATTAAGATATTAAATAAATGAGTTGTCAGTAACTTACTTAATTAGTGGGCATTCGACATCTTAAACACAGGGAGACTAACACACTCATAATAAGAAGGAGCCCAAAAATGTAATTTGGGATTGGTGCGGTAGTTCAATAATAGTTCTCTAGTGGAATGAATTATTATTGATAAAATTAAGTTGTGTGTTCGGGGCGAACACGGGATGCTTAATTTTATCAGGAGACCAAAACCAATTCCTCCTCTCGGTCCCTATCGTAGCCTCTTATTTATAGAGAACTATACCCACCTATACCCACCTTCGTACCCATGATGAAGGGGCCGACCAAGCTAGCTTGTGGTTCAAGCTAAGGCCGGCCAAGCCTTGGTTCATGGGTGGTCGGCCCTAGTTTGAACCCAAGCTTAGGTGGCTGACCCCCATTAAATTAAAAGAATTTTAATTTTAAAATTTTCTTATGTGAAAGATATAATTTATTGGAGAGATTTAAAATTAAAATATCTCTTTTAAAAGGATCTACAAAAGATTAAAGAAAGAGATTAGATCTCTTTCCTTATTTGTAGATTGGAAAGATATTTTATTTTTCTTCTTTATAAATTATTCACATGTAGAAAAATTAAAATTATAAAAATTTCTTTTTATCAACCATGAAGGGATTTTAAAGGTAAATTTTATTTTTTAAAATTTCCGAAGACAAATAAGGAATTTTAATTGTTGATTGAAATTGTCTTGTTTGCTCTTGTTGATGTGGCCGGCCAAGACATAATTGATTAGGAAATTTTATTTAATTTTTCTTAATTAATTGTTGTCAAGGAAAGTTAAGGAAATTTTATTGTAATTAAATTTCCTTATTTACCAAACCTAAGGAATATAAAAGAGGGGGTTGGGGTGCCTTCATGAGATACAACCTCTATTATTCTCTCCCTCTTTTTCCTTGGTGTTGTGGCCGGCCATCCTCTCTCCCTCTCTTCCTCTTTGTGGTGGCCGAAACCCTTCTTTGCTTGGAGCTCTTGTGGTGGCCGGATACTACTTGGAGAAGAAGAAGAAGGAGGAGGAGAGAAATCTTGCATCCCTTGGAGCTTAGTTGGTGGGAAAAGTTCTTCATCCTTGGATTTTGGTGCTTGGTCGAAACTTGAAGGAAGAAGAAGAAGGTGCTAGGTGGTCCTCATCTTGGAAGATCGTTGCCCACACAACGTCCGAGGTTAGAAGAGGAATACGGTAGAAGATCAAGAGGTCTTTCTAAAAGGTATAACTAGTATTTTTTCTTTCCGCATCATACTAGTTATTTTTGGAAATAATACCAAATACAAGAGGCATGCGATTCTAGTATTTCGAATTTATTTTCGATGTTGTGTTTTTTTGTTTTTCTTTTTCCTTGTGATTTGATTGTTCTTTTTGGTTGACCTAAAGTTATTTAAGGAAATTAAATATTAGCTTTCCTTAAAAGGCTTTGTCTAGTCAGTGGTGGTTGCTCCCATATCCAAGAAGGTCATGTGCCTCGCCAAGTCAGAACTGAAAGCCAATTTTGGAAATTAATATTTAATAGAATTAATAACCTAGGTGATTTGGATCGAAAGTGTTAAGTTCCGCAGGAGATCCAAGTCTAAACCTTAAAGAACAAATAGATTAAACTTTGGATCAAACGTGTTAAGTTCCGCAAGCGATCCAAGTTTAATTTAAAAGAACACATGGTAGCTAGGAAAAGGTTCAGACCTTTGTACAAAATTTTTGTACAGTGGAACCACTAGGTTTTTCGAGTAGCAACCAACAATTGGTATCAGAGCTAGGGTTTTGCCTCTGTGTATTTGGTATTAGTTTAATTATGCACATGTCATACATAATTTAGGCAGGTTAATAGTAGGATGTGCTAACTTTGTGGATGTAGGATCCAACTATTATGGCTTTTAGTTATTATGTGTGTGATTGGACCCTTGGGCATGTCAAGGGCATTTATATGTGTGTGCATGATTGTATTGTAAAATACAGCAGGAGCTGTATTTAGTTTTATTAAGATTTTATTTTATGTTCGATCTAGTTTACATGTACATTCCTTTGAGGAATATAGGATCGAAAAATGTAAAATTTTATTTGTTTCGCGGATCAAATCTTGCAAGGCGTGGAACCTTTTAAGGACCAGAGGCGCAGCGAAACAAGGAGCAAGATGGATGCAACAACAAAACCCGGTAGCGGTGGCCAAATATGGCAGCAGCTTGGGATGACAACACACGGAGGACAACCATAGATAAAAGCCATAATAGTTGAAAATTAGATTTTTTTTTCTATTTATTGCTTTTATATTGTGCTGTGTGTGTATGTTAGTATACATGTTTAGTAGGCTAGCATAGTTAAAATTCCTCATTTATAAATAACTAAGTGGGAGAGGGATTTTAAATAAATCCCACGGTCTCCATTACTGGTTTGTAAGTGATGCAAACAAGCTTGCGCGTTGGCTCTGAGTGCCTTCCTCCATATCGGATGAGCTTGTTTGTGGATCACTAGAACAAACTTCCATTTGGGATGACTATAGGAAGTTAATTAAAAGCGTGTGATCTTCCCCATCGGAAGGGGCACAATCTTATTAATGGACTTAGTGTCAAGTAATGGTAAACACTTAGGCACAACTAATAGTATCCTCCCCATCGGAGTCACTGCTATTATTTGTGTGACCAAAGGATACCAACTATTAATTTTATTTGTCAAAAAGTTAGGTTGACAAGATAATAAAATTAATGGGTTAAAACCCTCCTTTTACAAATGTTGAATTTGTATACGTCCACACTATCGTGGCATACAAAATTCACGGTGTTTTGATGTGTTGGTTAATTTAAAATAGTATTATTTGAGGAATCAATATTATTCTAAATTTAGAGTTCTGACCAAAAGTTATTTGTGATTCTTAGGATGACTTTCAACCCACTGTCCATCATACTACAACAGAATAGACTTACTGGTCCTAACTAGATAGATTGGAAAAGGAACCTGTGTTAGAGTGTATACTAAAAGCCTAGCTTTTGATATAAACATTTATCTAGAAATAAGAATCACATTGGTCAGATGTCTACATTTATGATAAATGTAGTTGTTCAATTAATTTATATTGTAGATAACATGGTGTGTGGTGTCACACACAGAGGTTCATGTTATCAGTATCTTATAAATTATAAACAGTAGCTCACGACCATGATGGAAAGGAACAAACCATTGGAAGGTCGTAGTGTAATTAGGTATTAGTTTATCTTAACTATATAATTACACTAGTACACTTAGAGTGTATTGAGTAGGACCATTAGAGGTCGTTTCTTTTATACTGACTTTATAAAGGAACAAAGACCTCAGATATTATTGAAGTGTGTGCTCTTAATCCTAATATAATAACAAGCACATATATTTGATATTTATTTCTTTAATTTATCAATGGGTGAGATTTAGTTCGATGAATCAATAAGCCCGATAGGTTGGGAAATGATATCACTTATAGTGTGTGTTGTTGATTATAGAAGGAAACTGTGTCCTAGTGATCTAGGTTGAGAATGTCCCCAAGAGGAGCTCATAAGAATTGTCATGTTAAACCCTGCAGGTAGACTTAGTCCGACATGACAATAAGGTTGAGTGGTACTACTCTTGGAGCTAGATATTAATTAAGTGAGTTGTGGTAATTAGTGGGCATTGTTATCTTAAACACAGGGAGACCACACACTCATAATAAGAAGGAGCCCAAAATATAATTTGGGATTGGTGCGGTAGTTCAATAATAGTTCTCTAGTGGAATGAATTATTGATAAAATTAAGTTGTGTGTTCGGGCGAACAGGATGCTTAATTTTATCGGGAGACCAAAACTAATTCCTCCTCTCGGTCCCTATCGTAGCCTCTTAATTATAGTACTATACCCACCTATACCACCTTCTTACCCATCCCATAGGGGCGGCCAAGCTAGCTTGGAGACCAAGCTAGGACCGCCAAAGTTTGTTCATGGGTGCTTCAGGTGGTCGGCCCTAGCTGGTTCAAGCTTGGTGTGGTAGGCCAAATTAAAATAAAAAGGATTTTTATTTTTTAAAATTTTTCTTATGTGGATAACATGTTTTAAAAGAGAGTTTAAAAATTTAAATCTTTCCTTTTATAAGATTCTACAAAAGATTAAGAGAAGAGCTAAATCTCTTTCCTTATTTGTAGATTAGAAGGTTGATTTTAATTTTGGTAAAAACTTTCCTTTTTATCCATGTTCATGATTTAAAAGAAAGTTTAAAAAATTAATAATTCTCTTTTATTAGTTTCTACAAAAGATTAAGAAAAGATTTGATATCTTTACTTATTTGTAGATTAAAAGATATTTTAATTTTTAGAGATAATTTTCTTCTTATCCACATGTTTAAAAGAAAGATTTTAATTTATTAAATTTCCTTTTTATAAACCAATCATGAAGGGATTAAATTATTGGAGAAATTTTTATAAATTTCCGGAAACAAATTAGGAAGTTTTAATTCTTGTTTTAATTAAAACTTTCCTTGATTTGGGGCTTGAGGTGGCCGGCCATTGTATTTGAAAAAGAAAATTATTTTTAATTAAATAATTTTTCTTTTCAATGGAAAAAGAATTAAGGAAATTTTTATTAAATTTTCCTTATTTGTCAAGACCAAGGATTATAAAAGAGGGGGTAGAGGAGGCTTCAAGGTGAACAACCTCTATTATTTCTCTCCCTCTTTTCCTTAGTGTTGTGGCCGGCCAACCTCTCTTCCTCTTGGTGGTGGCCGAACCTTCTCTATTGGCTTGGAGCTCTTGTGGTGGCCGGATACTACTCGGAGAAGAAGAAGAAGAAGAAGGAGAGAAAGCTTGTATCCCTTGGAGCTTGGTTGGTGTTTTGTCCTTCGTCCTTGGTGAAGCTTCTTTGTGTTGGCCGAACCTAGCTAGGAGGAGAAGAAGGTGCTTGGTGGTTTCTCATCTCGGAAGATCGTTGCTCACACAACGTCCGAGGTTAGAAGAGGAATACGGTAGAAGATCAAGAGGTTTTTCTAGAAGGTATAACTAGTAATTTTTCTTTCCGCATCATGCTAGTTATTTATGGAAATAATTCCAAATACAAGAGGCTTACGATTCTAGTGTTTCGAATATATTTTTCGAAGTTGTGTTCTTTTATTTTATTTTTCCTTGTGATTTGATTGTTCTTTTCGGTTAACCTAAAGTTATTTTAGGAAATTAAATATTAGATTTCTATAAAAGGTTTTGTCTAGTCGGTGGTGGTTGCTCCCATATCCAAGAAGGCCATGTGCCTCGCCACGTCAGTACTGGGAACCAATTATGGAAATTAATATTTAATGGAATTAATAACTTAAGGTGATTTGGGTCGAACGTGTTAAGTTTCGCAGGAGATCCAAGTCAAAACCTAAAAGAACAAATAGATTAAGTTTTGAATCAAACGTGTTAAGTTCCGCAGGCGATCCAAAATTTAATTTAAAAGAACACATGGTAGCTAGGAAAAGGTTCATACCTTTGTACAAAATTTTTGTACAATGGAACCTCTAGGCTTTCCGAGTAGCAATCAACAACCTGGACATTGTTCTTACTGCTGAAAGCTATAAATTTGTACTGACTAAGCCTTGTCCTGATGCACCCACTGGTGAATTTACCCAAGAGGAGATTGAATATCATAAGAAATGGGTAAAGGCAGATGAGATGGCGTGGTGTTACATTTTGGCTTCAATGTCAAATGTATTGCAACATCAGCATCAAGATTTACCAACAGCTTATGATATTATGAACAATCTCAAGGAACTCTTTGGTCATCAGGATCGGGCTTCTAGACAAGAAGCCATGAGAAAGATAATGACAGCCACCATGCAAGAGGGTACTCCTGTGAGGGATCATATCCTAAAGATGATGGCTTATCTGAACGAAATACAGATCCTTGGAGGAGAAATTGATGGGGAAACCCAGATCGATATGATTCTCCAAACACTACCTAGAAGTTTTGAGCAATTCCGCCTGAATTACAATATGAACAAAAGGGTATATTCATTGGCGGAACTACTGACAGAACTTCAGGCAGCAGAAGGTTTGTTTCGTCACAATTCTCATATTCACTATGCTGAAAATGGTTCTACTTCTAAACCGAAAGGAAAGAAGAAGAAGAAACAAGTTGGTTCAGCAAAGAAAGTGAATAAATCTCAGAGTACAGGACCTAAAGCTGGAATGAAGAAGCCGAAGGGCAAGTGCTTCATCTGCAAGCAGTCAGGGCATTGGAAGGCGGATTGTCCTCGTAGGAATCAGAACAACAAAGGTATATCTCATGCTCTAGTTGTTGAAACATGTTTAGCGGTGTTATCTACCAGCACCTGGTGTGTACGGGAGCCATTGATCATGTCTGCAATTCCTTGCGGGGGTTCCAGGAAACCCGACGAAAGGAGATTACCGTCTACATGGGCAATGCTACTAAGGTGGCGGCTGTTGCAGTGGGAGACGTCTACTTATCTTTTAATAGGAATAGAAATTTAGTTTTAAGAAATTATCTTTATGTACCCAGTTTTAGAAAGAATTTAATTTCAGTTTCTAAACTGTTTTTGGATGGATACTCAGTTTCTTTTAGTAATGATGTAGTTATTAAGAGAAATAAAGTGATTATCTGTTCTGGTGCATTAGTTGGCAATTTGTATACTTCAAATCCAATTTCTCCCACAAAGCAAAACATGAAAATTTATAACTCATCTTCTAACTCAAATAAGAGAAAAAAACCTTCGGAAATGAACCAAGCATATCTTTGGCATCTAAGGCTTGGTCATATTAACTTAAGTAGGATTCAGAGGCTTATAGCCGATGGACTTCTGGGTTCATTAGAGTTGGAAAAATTTTCGACTTGTGAATCTTGCTTGGAAGGTAAAATGACCAAGAGGCCTTTTAAGGCCAAGGGGTATAGAGCCAAAGAAGTATTAGAATGGGTTCATTCTAATTTGTGTGGTCCTATGTCTTTCCAGGCAAGAGGTGGTTTTGAATATTTTGTCTCTTTTATAGACGATTATTCAAGATACGGATACATTTACCTAATGCGCTGCAAGTCCGAGTGCTTTGATAAGTTAAAAGAGTACAAGGCTGATGTGGAGAAACGACTAGGTAAAAGTATCAAGACACTACGGTCTGATCGTGGTGGCGAATACCTCTTAGGAGAGTTTAGGAATTACTTATCAGAGGTTGGGATTCAATCCCAATTGTCTGCACCTAGTACACCCCAACAGAATGGTGTGGTAGAACGAAGGAATAGGACTCTTATGTAAATGGTTAGATCGATGATGAGTTATTTAGAATTACCAAATTCGTTTTGGGGATACACTCTGGAAACATCAGTGTACATTCTGAACTTAGTACCTTCTAAATCAGTTTCTTCTACTCCCATACAATTGTGGAATGGGCGAAAGCCCAGTCTAAGACATATTCGGATTTGGGGTAGTCCAGCACATGTGCTGAAACCATATGCTGATAAGTTAGAATCTCGTACAGAAGTTCGCGTGTTTGTGGGGTATCCCAGATGAACGAAAGGTAGTTTATTTTATAGTCCTAAAGACCAGAAGGTCATTGTTAGCACCAATGCCCAGTTTTTAGAAGAAAACTATATAATGGACCACAAGCCCAGTAGCAAAGTTATTTTAGAAGAACTTAGAGAGGACACGTCTACTTCAGTACCAACAGTACAAGATAAAGTACCACAAGAGACTACAACACGTGTCACACATGATACACAACCACAAATAGTGCCTCATCGTAGTGGGAGGGTTGTAAGGCAGCCTGAAAGATTCATGTTTTTGGGAGAGTCTTCGGACTTGATCCCGGGTAAACATGAACCTGATCCCCGAACATATGACGAAGCACTCCAAGATATAGATGCAACATCTTGGCAAAAGGCAATGAATTCTGAAATAGAGTCTATGTACTCTAATAAGGTCTGGGAGCTTGTAGAACCACCTGATAGTGTAAAAGCCGTTGGATGCAAGTGGATCTACAAAAGGAAAAGAGGGATAGACGGGAAGTAGAAACCTTCAAAGCTAGGCTTGTTGCGAAAGGGTACACTCAGAAAGAGGGAATCGACTATGAGGAAACCTTTTCACCGGTAGTCATGCTTAAGTCTATCCGGATACTCTTATCCATTGCTGCTCATATGGATTATGAGATTTGGCAAATGGATGTCAAGACAGCTTTCCTTAATGGAAGTCTTGAAGAGAATATCCATATGAAGCAACCAGAAGGGTTTATTGAAAAAGGCAAAGAGCATCTAGTATGCAAGCTCAATCGGTCCATTTATAGACTAAAGCAAGCTTCAAGGTCTTGGAACATCTGGTTTAATGAAGTAATCCAGTCATATGGATTTATTCATTGTCCGGATGAGTCTTGTGTATACAAGAAGTGTAATGGAAATGTGGTGGTATTTCTTGTACTATACGTAAATGTTATTTTGTTAATTGGCAACAATGTCAAAGTATTATCGGATGTAAGGGTATGGTTGTCAAAACAATTTGATATGAAAGACTTAGGAGATTGTGCACACATTCTTGGGATCAAAGTTATAAGGGATCGCAAGAAAAGAATGTTGTGTCTGTCCCAAGCTTCATATATAGATACAATCCTTGCTCGTTTTAGCATGCAGGATTCCAAGAAAGGTTTCTTACCTTTTAGGCATGGAGTAGCTCTATCTAAAGAGATGTCTCCGAAGACATCAAAGGAGATAGAGGACATGAAAGCAGTTCCTTATGCTTCGGTTGTAGGAAGCCTAATGTATGCAATGCTATGTACGAGACCTGATATCTGTTTTGCCGTGGACATGGTTAGCAGATATCGAAGTAACCTGGACAAGGACATTGGATTGTAGTAAAGAATATATTAGGAAGACAAGATTATGCCTGTAGTTACCAAATTGATTTCCTATGGGTTACATTCAGATTTCCAATCAGATAGGGACAACAGTAAGTCTACATCAGGCTATGTGTTTACTTTGGGAGGTGGAGCCATTGCATGGAGGAGTGTTAAGCAGAAATGCGTTTCGGACTCAACCATGGAAGCTGAGTATGTAGCAGCCTCTGAGGCGGCTAAAGAAGCAGTATGGCTCAGGAACTTTCTAATGGACTTAGATGTGATTCCTGGTTTGCCCAAAATCATCACAATTTATTGTGATAATAGCGGTGCAGTTGCAAACTCAAAGGAACCACGAGCCCATAAGACAAGTAAACATATAGAGCGCAAGTACCACCTGATACGAGATATCGTGAAGCGAGGAGAAGTTGTCATTGCCAAGATTGCATCAGCAGATAACCTGGCAGATCCTTTCACTAAGGCCCTTCCAGCAAAAGCTTTCGATCGGCATGTGGAGGGAATGAGAATCAGATGTATGGCAGAAGATATGGCAGCTTAGTCGTTAGTATAAGTGGGAGATTGTTAGAGTGTATACTGAAAGCCTAAGCTTTTGTAAACATTTATTTTGATTAAAGAATCACATTTAGTCAAATTGTCTACATTTAGTTGTAGTTGTTCAATTAATTTATATTGTAGATAACATAATATGTGGTGCCACATACAGAAGATGATGTTATCAGTACCTTATAAATTATAAACAATAGCTCACGACCAAAATGGAAAGGAACAAACCATTAGAAGGTCGTAGTGTAATTAGGAATTAGTTTATCTTGACTATATAATTACACTAGTACACTTAGAGTGTATTGAGTAGGATCATTAGAGGTCGTTTCTTTTATACTGACTTTATAAAGGAATAAACACCTCAGTTATTATGGAAGTGTGTGCTCTTAATCCTAATATAATAACAAGCACATATATTTAATATTTATTTCTTTAATTTATCAATGGGTGAGATTTAGTTCGATAAATCAATAAGCCCGATAAGTTGGGAAATGATATCACTTATAGTGTGTGTTGTTGATTATAGAAGGAAACTGTGTCCTAGAAATCTAGGTTGATAATGTCCCCAAGATGAGCTCATAAGGATTGTCATGTTAAACCCTGCAGGTGGACTCGGTCCGACATGACGATAAGGTTGAGTGATACTATTCTTGGATTAAGATATTAATTAAATGAGTTGTCAGTAACTCACTTAATTAGTGGGCATTTGACATCTTAAACACAGGGAGACTAACACACTCATAATAAGAAGGAGCCCAAAAATGTAATTTGAGATTGGTGCGGTAGTTCAATAATAGTTCTCTAGTGGAATGAATTATTATTGATAAAATTAAGTTGTGTGTTCGGGGCGAACACGGGATGCTTAATTTTATCGGGAGACCAAAACCAATTCCTCCTCTCGGTCCCTATCGTAGCCTCTTATTTATAGAGTTCTATACCCACCTATACCCACCTTCGTACCCATGATGTAGGGGCCGACCAAGCTAGCTTGTGGTTCAAGCTAGGGTCGGCCAAGCCTTGGTTCATGGGTGGTCGGCCCTAGCTTGAACCCAAGCTTAGGTGGCCGACCCCCATTAAATTAAAAGAATTTTAATTTTAAAATTTTCTTATGTGAAAGATATAATTTATTGAAGAGATTTAAAATTAAAATATCTCTTTTAAAAGGATCTAAAAAGATTAAAGAAAGAGATTAGATCTCTTTCCTTTTATGTAGATTGGAAAGATATTTTATTTTTCTTCTTTATAAATTATTCACATGTAGAAAAATTAAAATTATAGAAATTTCTTTTTATCAACGGATTTTAAAGGAAAATTTTATATTTTAAAATTTTCGAAGACAAATAAGGAATTTTAATTGTTGATTGAAATTGTCTTGTTTGCTCTTGTTGATGTGGCCGACCAAGACATAATTGATTAGGAAATTTTATTTAATTTTTCTTAATTAATTGTTCTCAAGGAAAGTTAAGGAAATTTTATTGTAATTAAATTTTCTTATTTACCAAACCTAAGGAATATAAAAGAGGGGGTTGGGGTCCCTTCATGAGATACAACCTCTATTATTCTCTCCCTCTTTTTCCTTGATGTTGTGGCCGACCATCCTCTCTCCCTCTCTTCCTCTTTGTGGTGGCCGAAACCCTTCTTTGCTTGGAGCTCTTGTGGTGGCCGGATACTACTTGGAGAAGAAGAAGAAGAAGAAGAAGAAGAAGGAGAGAAAGCTTGCATCCCTTGGAGCTTAGTTGGTGGAAAAAGTTCTTCATCCTTGGATTTTGGTGCTTGGCCGAAACTTGAAGGAAGAAGAAGAAGGTGCTAGGTGGTCCTCATCTTGGAAGATCGTTGCCCACACAACGTCCGAGGTTAGAAGAGGAATACGGTAGAAGATCAAGAGGTCTTTCTAAAAGGTATAACTAGTATTTTTCCTTTCCGCATCATACTAGTCATTTTTGGAAATAATATCAAATACAAGAGGCATGCGATTCTAGTATTTCGAATTTATTTTCGATGTTGTTTTTTTTTTCTTTTTCCTTGTGATTTGATTGTTCTTTTCGGTTGACCTAAAGTTATTTAAGGAAATTAAATATTAGCTTTCCTTAAAAGGCTTTGTCTAGTCGGTGGTGGTTGCTCCCATATCCAAGAAGGTCATGTGCCTCGCCACGTCAGAACTGGAAGCCAATTTTGGAAATTAATATTTAATAGAATTAATAACCTCGGTGATTTGGATCGAAAGTGTTAAGTTCCGCAGGAGATCCAAGTCTAAACCTTAAAGAACAAATAGATTAAACTTTGGATCAAACGTGTTAAGTTCCGCAGGCGATCCAAGTTTAATTTAAAAGAACACATGGTAGCTAGGAAAATGTTCAGACCTTTGTACAAAATTTTTGTACAGTGGAACCACTAGGTTTTCCGAGTAGCAACCAACAAGTGCCACGTGCCCAGCGTAGGGATGGCAATGGGGCGAGGTGGGGGCGGGTTTGCCATTCCCATCCCTGCCCCGTTCTCATTTTTTCGGGTTCGGGGATTCCCCGAACCCGAACCCACGGGTTCGGGGATTCCCTGAACCCGAACCCACGGGTTCGGGGATTCCCCATCCCCGCCCCATTTCTAAATTTAATTTATATTATTATTATTATTATTTAATAATAATTATTAATGATAATATTAATATTAATATCAATATCAATAATATTATTATTAATAATATTTTCAAAAATTTTAATATTAATATTATCACTATTATTAATATTTTTTAAAAAAATCATATTATTATTTATTAATATTAATAATAATAATATTCGGGGCGAGTTCGGGGATGGGGATAGTATTCCCATACCCGCCCCAAACCCGCCCCATCCCCGAAAAATCGGGGATCCCCATCCCTATTTCGGGTTTTCCCCGCGGGGAAAATTGCCATCCCTAGCCCAGCGTCCGTTGATTCAGCGTTCGGACAGGATCATAGGTCATCCGTAATTTAATTTCTTAAATACTCATCTACCGTCCACTTTTGAATTACTTCATACAAAATGGAATCACATTTAATTTACTTTCTACGGAGTAGCGCTAGGAGTGTAATCGAGTTGAGCCGAGTCGAGTCGAACCGAACTCTTAAATATTTGAGTTTGACTCGTTTATAATTGAATCGAGCTCAAGCTTTATTTAACGAATATATTCATGGCTCACGAGCTTATTCGAACTTTTATCGAATCTAAACGAGTTTAATAAATATAAATTATAAATTTAAATATTTATTAAAAATTAAATTATATATTTTAAAAAAATTATAATATTCTTATTAAATTTATAATTTTATTCTAATAAATAAATTTAATATATTTATCTATATATTTCATAAGTAGAATGTAAAATCTATAAATTCAATATTAAAACTATTATTTTTTTTATTTAAAAGTTTATTCATGAGCTTAACGAACATATTCACGAACTAACGAGTCGAATATTGTGAACCTTAAGTTTGGTTTGTTTATCTTAACGAGCTTCATTAAACAAGCTCAAATAAACTTTTATCGAATCAAGTTTCGAAAAGCTCATGAGCGTCTTAGTTCATTTACATCCCTAAATAGCGTACTATTTGTATAAATTATAAATAGTTTGCTATTTTAATAAATTTTTAAAAATAGGATTTGTTTTTACTATATAGATTAAAAGACTCTTTAATTTTTTATTTACATATCATTTTTATTTACTATACGTAGTTTTGAAAATTCATTGTACACATATTGTTTCAAATTTCTTAAAATAATGTTTAGGATAAAATCATATTTTGTTTCTTTTTTTAACTAATAAAAGAAGCTATGCAACTATCTAACCTTAAGAGGATGTTTTACCTCACAAATCGTTTACGAATAGGATTGCCCATGGGTGGAATGCAAATTGGGCATGGTCTGGTTGTAATCAGTCAACGGATCAATCAATTACTCATTGACCTAGTTGTTGAAGTATGTGGCTCATATCTGGTTAAGAAAGAGATATGCTGGTTTGGTTGGAGATGCAAACGATATAGGAGTATTTGCGTCTTAAATACAAAATATGTCTAAGGTTTTATAAATACAAAATATGTAACCATAATGGATTATCTAGTGAAAAATATATCGTCACTCTTGTTGATATAGGCACATCGCTGAACATATAAATCTTCGCATTACTTTCTCTCATTTCTTTTCGATATTTGTCATAATTGTATTTGTTGCACGATTTCAACGAGTATTAGAGCACAGTTTTATTGAAAAGATATTAAACAGATTTAATTAGGATTTGTTCAAAAACATAGGCCATTAAGATTTATGTCGAGCTAGTGTCATTATTGTATTGGGATCTGTCAAATTATATATATATATATATATATATATATATGACATTTCTAGACTGATTTATTTATATTATTAAATTCCTTTTATTATCTCTGTTCTCTATTCAAAACTTATGACTCATTTTTTTAATCTCTCAATTTTTCCAAATCTAAATTTCCTTCACTCTCGCTCCTTCCTTTATTGCCTTCTTCCGTCGTTCTCACTCTTGCCGGCAAGCAAAGCAAAGGAGTGGCAAGCTAAACACAATTTACAGCCGCATGCTTGTTTTCGAGTTTGCTGGAAGCTCCCCAAACTGCCACCGCAAACAAAACTGGCGCACGTTGCTTAGCCGAGATCTCATCAGGTATGCGCTGAAATCCTTCCTGAGAAACTCACTATGGTCATTAATGGTTGATGCCTATAAGATTTCAAGAGATTTATCAATTGTTAAACTTTATGCATTATTTTATGAACTATGATGCGGTGGTAAGGAGGAGCCACCTGGCACGGGTCAACGACCATAGTAGAGATCAAAGTCAAGACGGTCAACGTGGCTCAACCGCGTCGCCCGAGCGAGAAAGGGATACATAGGTCAATCGGAGGAACCGCTGTCTGGTCGGCCATCTAGATGAAACAGCATCTGGTCAGCCCGATCGACAGGAGAGCGGGCTGAACGGGACATCCGTCCAGCTCAGGGTATGCCATTTGACAGTGAATAATGAACCGATATAATAAAAGAGGAAAAAATGGATACTTAATAAGGGGAAGAGAAAACAAAAAATAATATTCCATCTATCATTGAATGCGGAGAAGCCAAGATAAAGATGTCTTCTATCTGCAATTAATATCATTAAACAAGGGAATATGAAAGGTCACTAAGACAGGTATAAAAGAGTATGATAGGTATGAAGAAAGGCAAGATTAATCTCTATCCCTAGTACTTTCACTTTCTCTTCTTCTGTTTCTAACTTGAGCGTCGAAGGGTTAATGCCGGGGATCCCTTCCCTGGTTTGATTTTGTTTTGCAGAGAGGAGCGAGGTCTTCATCTAGTCAGTAGAGCCGCTACATCCCCGGGTTTCCAGCTTCACACTTTCGGACAGGGCTCAGGATGAACACGTAGAGAACGTCCTCCAGCAGCAACTTGTGGATATGGTATTTGTAACGCCCGCCCTCCCACTGCTTAGGAGGGACGGGGTTACTTACAGTCATATGTGCATGCATACATATAAAATCATGGCAGCGGAAACAGTTATTTATTTATTTATTTTTCTACACTAATCATCATGCTTATCATATTGAACATGTAGACATACTAGTATTCATGCATATAACTTAATTAATATCAACTACTTGAAACATGATTCATGATATCATAAGCATACTAACATGAAACATGGAGAACATAAGTGCATAACTATCCATACTAGTTCAAGTACTATCAAAGCATAAAGACAACACGTGGTTCATATGCAAACTTAGAACATAAAAGCATAAAGCAGTTTTCTTCCACCGTGCCACTGCCACACACACTCTTGCCCTTCCTGCTGCTCCTCTTAGTTTAGTCATTCCTTTCCTTTTTCTGCAGTACAAGGAAAAAAAAACTATAAGCCCATAGGCTTAGTAAGTCCCTTTCGTACTCACAAAAACCATGAATCATGCATGAACATAAAGTGGTAACATGTTCATTTGGTAAATCATAACATAACATGTGAGAGCATAAGCATAAAGTCATATCATGACATGTGAGAGCATAAACATAAAGTCATATCATATCATGTGAGAGCATAAACATAAAGTCATATCATATCATATGAGAGCATAAGATCATATCATAGCATGTGAGAGCATAAACTTAAAGTAGTAACATGATCATATAAGCATCATAGACATATTTTCAAGAGCATCTTAAGTAAGCATAAAGGAAACAATATAACATGAACTTGTAGATGCAAGATGTTCTTTTGAAAACATGTACCATGAAATGAGTATATGCAAGATGTCCTTTTGAAAACATATATCATATACATACTTAAATATAATCTCAACATGAGGGCCCGGCTTGTGCCACATACATACATAAATGCGCACATCCTAAATAGATCCAAGGTAGCTAATCTTGAACCTACTAGGAACTAGGCCCGTTTCATAGACCATCGACCTAGGGGCAACTTAGGAGCCCATCCCTTTTACTAGGCCTATTTCATAGACCATCGACCTAGGGGCGCTTATGGAGCTCACCCTTGGTACAAGTCATACAAAAGTAAAATAGCATATCATATTTCTTATCATATCATGGCGTATCATATTTTTGTCATATCATGAAGAGAGCTCTTAATCCCAACTTAAGGGAAGCATATCTTTGTCATATCATGAAGAGTGATCTTGATCCCAACTCAAGGGAAGCATCTCTTAGGCTTTTCATCTTACATAAGCCTTTCATAAACATATTATGATAGCATGAGGTGCACATAACATAAGCATATAATAAGGAATCATAACATGATGGCATAAGTGCACATAACATAAGCATATCATAAGGAATCATAACATGATGGCATAAGTGCACATAACATAAGCATATCATAAGGAATCATAACATGATGGCATAAGTGCACATAACATAAGCATATAACATACAACATGGTGACCTAAAGCCCATAGCACATTATAAGGAGTCATTATCATGCATGGTTGGGGTTTTGATCTTCCTACAAACCCTAACTCATTCTTGGCCGAAACCTAAAGGTGAGGTTCCAACTTTTCAATACAACATGTTGCATGGAAACTTAAACTAACAACATGTAAGAGATCATACATCATGAAGAAGCATAAACAAGCATTGTTAGATTTCAAAACTTTGCTCTAAGTCTCAAATTCAACCTTGGTCGAAACCTAAAGGTGAGGTTTTAAACTTTTAAATACAACATGAAGCATGAAACTTAAACCAACCATATATTAAAGATCATACATCATGAGGAAGCATATACAAGTATAGTTAGGTTACAAAATTTTCCCTTAAGCCTTTCATCCATTCTTGGCCGAAACCTAAAGGTAAGGTTTTAAACTTTTAAATACAACATGAAGCATGAAACTTAAACCAACCATATATTAAAGATCATACATCATAAGGAAACATATACAAGCATAGTTAGGTTACAAAAATTTTCCCTAAGCCTTTCATCCATTCTTGACCGAAACCTAAAGGTAAGGTTTTAAACTTTTAAATACAACATGAAGCATGAAACTTAAACCAACCATATATTAAAGATCATACATCATAAGGAAGCATATACAAGCATGATTAGATTTCAAAACCTTGCCCTAGACCTTGTATCTCAATTTGGCCGAAACTTCAAGGTAGGGTTTCTAAACTTTTAATATCACATGAAGCATAAAACTCTTAACTAACAACATATAAGAGATCATGTATCATGAAGGAGCATAAACAAGCATGTTTCACTACAAAAAAATAAACTTTTAGAAGCGGTTTTAAGACACCTATAGCAACGGTTTTCAACCGCTGCAAAATCTATTGCACCGGTAAAAAACCGTTGCGGATGTTGGCGACGCTAAAGCCAATAGATGTGGTAAAGTTGACCGGTGGTTCATGACTAAGAGCCGATTCTGATGGGTTACCTATAGAAGCGGTTTATGATCGATCTTGATGGATACCTATAGAAGCGGTTAATGACCGATCCTGATGCATACCTCTAGAAGCGGTTAATGACCGATCCTGATGAATACTTATAGAAGCGGTTAATGACTGATCCAGATGGATACCTACAGAAGCGATTAATGGCCGCCTCTATAGAATTTTCCAATCTAAAAAGATGCCCTTTAGAAGCAGTTATAACCGATTCTAGAAGTCTAGTTATACGAACGGTTAAAACCGCTACTATTATTGAATTATCAATTTTACAAAAAAAAAAAATCTTATTTTCTATTATACCTGTAGAATTCCAAATCAAATACTCAAATTAAACCAATTGACAATATTCATATTTCATTTCATAAATCTAATTTATTTCCATAACACATAAATATAAATTAGATTACAAAATCAACACATACAATTTGTATTTCATTTCAAAATATTCATAACATATAATATTTAACTCCACATTATAACACAAACACAATATTTTCTTCAATCTCCAAAAGATATACAACCTTCAATAACAAATTTTCTCCACCAAAAAAACATCAAAAGGCATATGCTCCAAGCAACAAAGGCTTGTGCTCCAAATTGTTGAAGTGTATACTGAAAGCCTAAGCTTTGTAAACATTCATTATGAATAAAGAATCACATTTGGTCAAATTTTCTACATTTAGTTGTAGTTGTTCAATTAATTTATATTGTAGATAATATAGTATGTGGTGTCACATACAGAAGATGATATTATCAGTACCTTATAAATTATAAACAGTAGCTCACGACCAAAATGGAAAGGAACAAACCATTAGAAGGTCGTAGTGTAATTAGGTATCAGTTTATCTTGACTGTATAATTACACTAGTACACTCAGAGTGTATTGAGTAGGACCATTTGAGGTCGTTTCTTTTATACTGACTTTATAAAGAAACAAAGACCTCGGTTATTATGGAAGTGTGTGCTCTTAATCCTAATATAATAACAAGCACATATATTTGATATTTATTTCTTTAATTTATCAATGGGTGAGATTTAGTTCGATGAATCAATAAACCCGATAAGTTGGGAAATGGTATCACTTATAGTGTGTGTTGTTGATTATAGAAGGAAACTGTGTCCTAGAGATACTAGGTTGATAATGTCCTCAAGAGGAGCTCATAAAGATTGTCATGTTAAACCCTGCAGGTGGACTTAGTCCGACATGATAAAAAGGTTGAGTGGTACTACTCTTGGACTTAGATATTAATTAAATGAGTTGTCAGTAACTCACTTAATTAGTGGACATTCGATATCTTAAACACAGGGAGACTAACACACTCATAATAAGAAGGAGCCCAAAAATGTAATTTGGGATTGATGCGGTAGTTCAATGATAGTTCTCTAGTGGAATGAATTATCATTGATAAAATTAAGTTGTGTGTTCGGGGCGAACACGGGATGCTTAATTTTATCGGGAGACCAAAACCAATTCCTCCTCTCGGTCCCTATCGTAGCCTCTTATTTATAGAGTTCTATACCCACCTATACCCACCCAATAGGGGCCGGCCAAGCTAGCTCTGGAACAAGCTAGGGCCGGCCTAGGTATAAGATTGGGTGGCCGACCCTAGCTTGAACCCAAGCTAGTAGGGCCGACCAAAATAAATTAAAAAAAGAAATTTAATTTTAATTTTTATTATTATGTGGAAGATATAATTTAAAGAGAATTAAAATTAAAATATCTCTCTTGTAAAAGATCTACAAAAGATTAAAGAAAGAGATTAGATCTCTTTCCTTATTTGTAGATTGGAGAGATGTTTTATTTTTTCTTTAAAATTATTCACATGTTAATAAAATTAAAATTATAGAAATTTCCTTTTATTAACCATGAAGAGATTTTTAAAGAGAAATTTTATTTTTTAAAATTTCCGGAAATAAATTAGGAAGTTTTAATTGTTGATTAAAACTTGTCTAATTTTTTCCTTCATTGATGTGGCCGGCCATTGATTTTAGTTTGGGAAATTTTATTTTATTTTTCTCAATAAAATCATGTCAAGGAAATTGAGGAAATTTTATTGTAATTAAATTTCCTAATTTGCCTAGGCCAAGGAATATAAAAGAAGGGGTAGGGGTGCCTTCATGAGACACAACCTCTATTATTTTCTCTCCCTCTTTTATTCCTTGGTGTGGCCGGCCATCCTCTCTTCCTCTTGTGGTGGCCGAACCTCTCTCCCTTCCTTGGAGCTCTTGTGGTGGCCGGATACTACTTGGAGAAGAAGAAGAAGAAGGAGAGAAAGCTAGCATCTCTTGGAGCTTGGTTAGTATTTTGATTTTCCTCCTTGGTGAAGCTTTTTCTTTTGTGGCCGAACCTAGCTAGGAGGAGAAGAAGGTGGTTGGTGGTTTCTCATCTCGGAAGATCGTTGCCCACACAACGTTCGAGGTTAGAAGAGGAATACGGTAGAAGATCAAGAGGTTTTTCTACAAGGTATAACTAGTAATTTTTCTTTCCGCATCATGCTAGTTATTTTTGGAAATAATACCAAATACAAGAGGCTTACGTTCTAGAATTTCGAATATGTTTTTTGATATTGTGTTGTTTTGTTTTTTCTTTTCCTTGTGATTTGATTGTTCTCTTTGGTTAACCTAAAGTTATTTTAGGAAATTAAATATTAGCTTTCTATAAAAGGTTTTGTCTAGTCGGTGGTGGTTGCTCCCATATCCAAGAAGGTCATGTGCCTCGCCACGTCAGTACTGGGAACCAATTATGGAAATTAATATTTAATGGAATTAATAACTTAAGGAGACTTGGGTCGAACGTATTCCGCAGGAGATCCAAGTCAAAACCTAAAAGAACAAATAGATTAAGTTTTGGATCAAACGTGTTAAGTTCCGCAGGCGATCCAAAATTTAATTTAAAAGAACACATGGTAGCTAGGAAAAGGTTCAGACCTTTGTACAAAATTTTTGTACAGTGGAACCTATAGGTTTTCCGAGTAGCAACCAACAATTGGTATCAGAGCTAGGGTTTAGCCTCTGTGTATTTGGTATTTAGTTTAATTATGCACATGTCATACATAATTTAGGCAGGTTAATAGTAGGATGTGCTAACTTTGTGGATGCAGGATCCAACTATTATGGCTTTTAGTTATTATGTGTGTGATTGGACCCTTGGACATGTCAAGGGCATTTATCTGTGTGTGCATGATTGTATTAAAATACAGCAGCTGTATTTAGTTTTATTAGGATTTTATTTTTGATCTAGATACATGTACATTCCTTTTATGGAATATAGGATCAAAAATGTAAAATTCTATTTATGTCGCGGATCGAATCTTGCAAAGCGTGGAACTTTCAAAGGACCAGAGGCGCAGCGGAACTAGGAGCAAGATGGATGCGACAGCTAGACCCGGTGGCGGTGGCCAAATATGGCAGCAGCTTGGGATGACAACACACGGAAGACAATAAGAGATAAAAGCCATAATAGTTGAAAATTAAATTTTCTATTTATTGCTTTTATATTATGCTGTGTGTGCATGTTAGTTTACAAGTGTTAGTAGGCTAGCATAGTTAAAATTCCTCATTTATAAATAACTAAGTGGGAGAGGGATTTTTAAATAAATCCCATGGTCTCCATTACTGGTTTGTAAGTGATGCAAACAAGCTTGCGCGTTGGCTCTGAGTGCCTTCCTCCATAACGGATGAGCTTGTTTGCGGATCACTAGAACAGACTTCCATTTTTGGATGACTATAAGTTAATTAAGAGCGTGTGATCTTCCCCAACGGAAGGGGCATAATCTTATTAATGGACTTAGTGTCAAGTAATGGTATACACTTAGACACATCTAATAGTATCCTCCCCAACGGAGTCACTGCTATTATTTGTGTGACCAAATGATACCAACTATTAATTTTATTTGTCAAAAAGTTAGGTTGACAACATAATAAAATTAATGGGTTAAAACCCTCCTTTTACAAATGTTGAATTTGTATACGTCCACACTAACGTGGCATACAAAATTCACGGTGTTTTGAGGTGTTGGTTAATTTAAAATAGTATTGTTTGAGGAATCAATATTATTCTAAATTTAGAGTTCTGACCAAAAGTTATTTGTGATTCTTAGGATGTCTTTCAACCCACTGTCCATCATACTTCAACAGAATAGACTTACTGGACCAAACTACAAAGATTGGAAAAGAAACCTGGACATTGTTCTTACTGCTAAAAGCTATAAATTTGTACTAACTGAGCAGTGCCCTGATGCACCTACTGGTGAATCTACCCAAGAGGAGATTGAATATCATAGGAAATGGGTAAAAGCAGATGAGATGGCGCGGTGTTACATTTTGGCTTCAATGTCAAATGTATTGCAACATCGACATCAAGATTTACCAACGACTTATGATATTTATGAACAATCTCAAGGAACTCTTTGGTCATCAGGATAGGGCTTCTAGGCAAGAAGCCATGAGAAAGATAATGACAGCCACCATGCAAGAGGGTACTCCTGTAAGGGATCATATCCTAAAGATGATGGCTTATCTGAATGAGATACAGATCCTTGGAGGAGAAATTGATGGGGAAACCCAGATCGATATGATCCTCCAAACGCTACCTAGAAGTTTTGAGCAGTTTCGCCTGAACTATAATATGAATAAGAGGGTTTATTCATTAGCGGGACTACTGACAGAACTTCAAGCAGCAGAAGGATTATTTCGTCACAATGCTCAAATTCACTATGCTGAAAATGGTTCTACTTCTAAACCGAAAGGAAAGAAGAAGAAGAAACAAGCTGGTTCGGCAAAGAAAGTGAATAAATCTCAGAGTACGGGATTTAAAGTTGGAATGAAGAAGCCGAAGGGCAAGTGCTTCATCTGTAAGCAGGCAGGACATTGGAAGGCGGACTGTCCTCGTAGGAACCAAAACAAAGGTATATCTCATACTCTAGTTGTTGAAACATATTTAGCGGTGTTATCTACCAGCACCTGGTGTGTAGATACGGGAGCCACTGATCATGTCTGCAATTCCTTGCAGGGGTTCAAGGAAACCCGACGACTATCTGAAGGAGAGATTACCGTCTACATGAGCAATGCTACTAAGGTGGCAGCTGTTGCAGTGGGAGATGTCTACTTATCTTTTAGTAGAAATAGAAATTTGATTTTAAGAAATTGTCTTTATGTACCCAGTTTTAGAAAAAATTTAATTTCAGTTTCTAAACTGTTTTTAGATGGATATTCAGTTTCTTTCAGTAACGATGTAGTTATTAAAAGAAATAAAGTGATTATCTGTTCTGGTGCATTAGTTGGTAATTTGTATACTTTAAATCCAATTTCTTCCACAAAGCAAAACATGGAAATTTATAACTCATCTTCTAACTCTAATAAGAGAAAAGAACCTTCGGAAATGAACCAAGCATATCTTTGGCATCTAAGGCTTGGTCATATTAATTTAAGTAGGATTCAGAGGCTTATAGCCGATGGACTTTTGAGTTCATTTGAGTTGGAAAGTTTTCCAACTTGTGAATCTTGCTTGGAAGGTAAAATGACCAAGAGACCATTCAAGGCCAAGGGGTATAGAGCCAAAGAAGTGTTAGAATTGGTTCACTCTGATTTGTGTGGTCTGTCCGGGCAAGAGGAGGTTTTGAATATTTTGTCTCTTTCATGAGACGATTATTCAAGATATGGATACATTTACCTAATGCGCCGCAGTCCAAGTGCTTTGATAAGTTCAAAGAATACAAGGTGATGTGGAGAAACGACTAGGTAAAGTATCAAGACACTACTGATCGTGGTGGCGAATACCTCTTAGGAGAGTTTAGGAATTACTTATCGAAGGCCCAATTGTCTGCACCGGAACACCCCAACAGAATGGTGTAGCAGAACGAAGGAATAGGACTCTTAAGGAGATGGTTAGATCAATGATGAGTTATTCAGAATTACCAAATTCGTTTTGGGGATATGCTCTGGAAACAGCAGTATACGTTCTGAACTTAGTACCTTCTAAATAAGTTTCTACTACTCCCATAGAATTGTGGAATGGGCGAAAGCCCAGTCTAAGACATATTCGGATTTGGGGTAGTCCAGCACATGTGCTGAAACCAGATGCTGATAAGTTAGAATCCCGTACAGAAGTTCGCATGTTTGGAGGATATCCCAAAGGAACGAAAGGTGGTTTATTTTATAGTCCTAAAGACCAGAAGGTCATTGTTAGCACCAATGCCCAGTTTTTAGAAGAAGACTATATAATGGATCACAAGCCCAGTAGCAAAGTTGTTTTAGAAGAACTTAGAGAGGACACGTCTACTTCGATTACCAACGATACAAGATGAAGTACCACAAGAGACGCAACACGTGTCACACATGATACACAACCACGATGCCTCGTCGTAGTGGGAGGGTTGTAAGGCAACTGAAGATTCATGTTTTGGGAGAGTCTTGGATTTGATCCTGATAAACATGATCCACGAACATCTGACGAAGCACTCCAAGATATAGATGCGACATCTTGGCAAAAGGCAATGAATTCGAAATAGAGTCTATGTACTCTAATAAAGTCTGGAGCTTGTAGAACCACCGATGGTGTAAAAGCCGTTGGATGCAAGTGGATCTAAAAAGGAAAAGAGGACGGGAAGGTAGAGACTTTCAAAGCTAGGCTTGTTGCGAAGGGTACACTCGAAAGAGGGAATCGATTATGAGGAGACCTTTTCACGGTAGCTATGCTTAAGTCTATCCGGATACTCTTATCCATTCTGCTCATATGGATTATGAGATTTGGCAAATGGATGTCAAGGCGGCATTCCTTAATGGAAGTCTTGAAGAGAACATTCATATGAAGCAACCGAAGGGTTCATTGAAAAGGCAAAGAGCATCTAGTGTGCAAGCTCAATCGGTCCATTTATGGACCGAAGCAAGCTTCAAGTCTTGGAACATCCGGTTTAATGAAGTAATCCAGTCGTATGGATTTATTCAGTGTCCGGATGAGTCTTGTGTATACAAGAAGTGTAACGGAAACGTGGTGGTATTTCTTGTACTATACGTAGATGATATTTTGTTAATTGGCAACAATGTCAAGGTATTATCAGACGTAAGGGTATGGTTGTCCAAACAATTTGATATGAAGGACTTAGGAGAGTGTGCACACATTCTTGGGATCAAAGTGATAAGGGATCGCAAGAAAAGAATGTTGTGTCTATCCCAAGCTTCATATATAGATACAATCCTTGCTCGTTTTAGCATGCAAGATTCCAAGAAAGGTTTCTTACCTTTTAGACATGGAGTAGCTCTGTCTAAAGAGATGTCTCCAAAGACGTCAAAAGAGATAGAAGACATGAAAGCAGTTCCTTATGCTTCGGCTGTAGGAAGCCTTATGTATGCAATGCTATGTACGAGACCTGATATTTGTTTTGCCGTGGGCATGGTCAGCAGATATCAGAGTAACCCTGGACAAGGACATTGGACTGCGGTAAAGCATATATTAAAGTACCTGAGAAGGACTAGAGATTATATGCTAGTTTACCAAGCAGACGATCTGCTCCCTGTGGGTTACACGGATTCCAATCGATAGGGATAATAGTAAGTCTACATCGGGCTATGTGTTTACTTTAGGAGGTGGAGCCATTTCATGGAGGAGTGTTAAGCGAAATGCGTGTCGAACTCAACCATGGAAGCTGAGTATGTAGCAGCCTCTGAGGCAGCTAAAGAAGCAGTATGGCTCAGGAACTTTCTAATGGACTTAGATGTGATTCCTGGTTTGCCCAAAATCATCACAATTTATTGTGATAATAGCGGTGCAGTTGCAAACTCGAAGGAACCACGAGCTCATAAGGCAAGTAAACATATAGAGCGCAAGTACCACCTGATACGAGATATCGTGAAGCGAGGAGAAGTTGTCATCGCCAAGATTGCATCAGCAGATAACCTGGCAGATCCTTTCACTAAGGCGCTTCCGCAAAAGCTTTCGATCGGCATGTGGAGGGGAATCAGATGTATGGTAGAAGATATGGCAGCTTAGTCATTAGTATAAGTGGGAGATTGTTGGAGTGTATACTGAAAGCCTAAGCTTTGTAAACATTCATTATGAATAAAGAATCACATTTGGTCAAATTTTCTACATTTAGTTGTAGTTGTTCAATTAATTTATATTGTAGATAATATAGTATGTGGTGTCACATACAGAAGATGATATTATCAGTACCTTATAAATTATAAACAGTAGCTCACGACCAAAATGGAAAGGAACAAACCATTAAAAGGTCGTAGTGTAATTAGGTATCAGTTTATCTTGACTGTATAATTACACTAGTACACTTAGAGTGTATTGAGTAGGACCATTTGAGGTCGTTTCTTTTATACTGACTTTATAAAGAAACAAAGACCTCGGTTATTATGGAAGTGTGTGCTCTTAATCCTAATATAATAACAAGCACATATATTTGATATTTATTTCTTTAATTTATCAATGGGTGAGATTTAGTTCGATGAATCAATAAACCCGATAAGTTGGGAAATGGTATCACTTATAGTGTGTGTTGTTGATTATAGAAGGAAACTGTGTCCTAGAGATACTAGGTTGATAATGTCCTCAAGAGGAGCTCATAAAGATTGTCATGTTAAACCCTGCAGGTGGACTTAGTCCGACATGATAAAAAGGTTGAGTGGTACTACTCTTGGACTTAGATATTAATTAAATGAGTTGTCAACTCACTTAATTAGTGGACATTCGATATCTTAAACACAGGAGACTAACACACTCATAATAAGAAGGAGCCCAAAATGTAATTTGGGATTGATGCGGTAGTTCAATGATAGTTCTCTAGTGGAATGAATTATCATTGATAAAATTAGTTGTGTGTTCGGGCGAACACGGGATGCTTAATTTTATCGGAGACCAAAACCAATTCCTCCTCTCGGTCCCTATCGTAGCCTCTTATTTATAGAGTTCTATACCCACCTATACCCACCTTCCATACCCACCCAATAGGGGCCAAGCTAGCTTGGGAACAAGCTAGGGCCTGCCTAGGTATATGGTGGCCCAAGCTTGAACCCAAGCTAGTAGGGCCAAATTAAATTAAAAAGAAATTTAATTTTAATTTTATTATTATGTGAAAGATATAATTTAAAGAGAATTAAAATTAAAATATCTCTTTGTAAAAGATCTACAAAAGATTAAAGAAAGAGATTAGATCTCTTTCCTTATTTGTAGATTGGAGAGATGTTTTATTTTTTCTTTAAAATTATTCACATGTTAATAAAATTAAAATTATAGAAATTTCCTTTTATTAACCATGAAGAGATTTTTAAAGAGAAATTTTATTTTTTAAAATTTCCGGAAACAAATTAGGAAGTTTTAATTGTTGATTAAAACTTGTCTAATTTTTTCCTTCATTGATGTGGCCGGCCATTGATTTTAGTTTGGGAAATTTTATTTTATTTTTCTCAATAAAATCATGTCAAGGAAATTGAGGAAATTTTATTGTAATTAAATTTCCTAATTTGCCTAGGCCAAGGAATATAAAAGAAGGGGTAGGGGTGCCTTCATGAGACACAACCTCTATTATTTTCTCTCCCTCTTTTATTCCTTGGTGTGGCCGGCCATCCTCTCCCTCTCTTCCTCTTGTGGTGGCCGAACCTCTCTCCCTTCCTTGGAGCTCTTGTGAAGGTCGGATACTACTAGGAGAAGAAGAAGAAGAAGGAGAGGAAGCGAGCATCTCTTGGAGCTTGGTTAGTGTTTTGGTTTTCTTCCTTGGTGAGGTTTTTCCTTTGTGGCCGAACCTTGCTTGGAGGAGAAGAAAGTGGTTGGTGGTTTCTCATCTCGGTAGATCGTTGCCCACACAACGTCCGAGGTTAGAAGAGGAATACGGTAGAAGATCAAGAGGTTTTCTAGAAGGTATAACTAGTTATTTTCCCTTTCCGCATCATGCTAGTTATTTATGGAAATAATACCAAATACAAGAGGCTTACGATTCTAGAATTTCGAATATGTTTTTCGATGTTGTGTTCTTTTATTTTTTCTTTTCCTTGTGATTTGATTGTTCTTTTCGGTTAACCTAAAGTTATTTTAGGAAATTAAATATTAGCTTTCTATAAAAGGTTTTGTCTAGTCGGTGGTGGTTGCTCCCATATCCAAGAAGGCCATGTGCCTCGCCAAGTCAGTACTGGGAACCAATTATGGAAATTAATATTTAATGGAATTAATAACTTAAGGAGACTTGGGTCGAACGTGTAAAGTTCCGCAGGAGATCCAAGTCAAAACCTAAAAGAACAAATAGATTAAGTTTTGGATCAAACGTGTTAAGTTCCGCAGGCGATCCAAAATTTAATTTAAAAGAACACATGGTAGCTAGGAAAAGGTTCAGACCTTTGTACAAAATTTTTGTACATTGGAACCTATAGGTTTTCCGAGTAGCAACCAACAATTGGTATCAGAGCTAGGGTTTTGCCTCTGTGTATTTGGTATTAGTTTAATTATGCACATGTCATACATAATTTAGGCAGGATAATAGTAGGATGTGCTAACTTTGTGGATGCAGGATCCAACTATTATGGCTTATAGTTTTATGTGTGTGATTGGACCCTTGGACATGTCAAGGGCATTTATATGTGTCTGCATGATTGTATTATAAAATACAGCAGGAGCTGTATTTAGTTTTATTAGGATTTTATTTTGATCTAGATACATGTACATTCCTTTTATGGAATATAGGATCAAAATTGTAAAATTCTATTTATGTCGCGGATCGAATCTTGCAAAGCGTGGAACCTTCTAAGGACCAGAGGCACAGCGGAACAAGGAGCAAGATGGATGCGACAGCTAGACCCGGTGGCGGTGGCCAAATATGGCAGCAGCTTGGGATGACAACACACGGAGGACAACTAGAGATAAAAGCCATAATAGTTGAAAATTAGATTTTCTATTTATTGCTTTTATATTGTGCTGTGTGTGTATGTTAGTTTACAAGTTTAGTAGGCTAGCATAGTTAAAATTCCTCATTTATAAATAACTAAGTGGGAGAGGGATTTTTAAGTAAATCCCATGGTCTCCATTACTGGTTTGTAAGTGATGCAAACAAGCTTGCGCGTTGGCTCTGAGTGCCTTCCTCCATAACGGATGAGCTTGTTTGCGGATCACTAGAACAGACTTCCATTTTTGGATGACTATAGGAAGTTAATTAAGAGCGTGTGATCTTCCCCAACGGAAGGGCATAATCTTATTAATGGACTTAGTGTCAAGTAATGGTATACACGTAGACACATCTAATAGTATCCTCCCATCGGAGTCATCGCTATTATTTGTGTGACCAAATGAAACCAACTATTAATTTGTCATAAAACTAGGTTGACAAGATAATAAAATTAAAGGGTTAAAACCCCTCTTACAAATGATTGATTTTGTATACGTCCACACTAACGTGGCATACAAAATTAACGGTGTTTGAGATAATTTTATTTGTCATAAAGTTACGTTGACAAGATAATTAATGGGTAAAACCCTCCTCTTACAAATGTTGATTTTGTATACGTCCACACTAACGTGACATGCAAAATTCACGGTGTTTTGAGGTGTTGGTAAATTTAAATTGTATTGTTAGAGGAATCAATATTATTTTAAATTTAGAGTCTTGACCAAATATTTAATTAAAGATAGACCAACTATTAATTTTATTCGTCATAAAGTAAGGTTGACGAGATAATAAAATTAAATGATAAAATTTCCTCTTTGAATTTGTATACGTTCACACTAACGTGGCATACAAAATTCATGGGGATTTTTAAGGAGTTGGTCTTAACCAAATATTTTTGTGATTCTTAGGAAGATGGTCAATCCCTAGCTGATATACTTTAGGATAGACTTAGTGGTCCCAATTATAATTGATTGGAAATAGAATTTAGACATTAAGGTAGACTGTCCTCTTAGAACTAAGAATAATTTAGGTGTATTTAATTCATTAGTTGAAACATGTCTAGTGGTGTTATCTACCAGAACCTGGAGTGTAGATACAAGATGCCATTAATCATGTCTGCAATTCATTGCAGGGTTCCAGGAAACCCGACAACTAAATGAAAGGTAAATCACCGTCTACATTGGCACTACTGTAAAAGTGGTAGCTATTGCAGTGGGAGATGTTTATCCTTTGATAAGAATAAAATATGGATTTTAAGTAATTGTCTTTACGTACCAAGTTTAGAAAGAACCTGATTTCAGTTTCTAAATTATTATAGATATTGTGTCTATTTTGATAACAAAGTTGTTATCAAGAAAAATAGGGAAGTTATCTATTCTGGTATGATGGTTGACAATTTATAATCCAATAACTCCCATGATGCAACAAATGGAAATTAGTAACACATCTTCTAATTTTAAGAGAAAGCAACCTTCGGAAATGAACCAATTATATCTTTGGCATCTAAGGCTAGGTTATATTAACTTAAGTAGGATTCATTGGTAGCTGATGAACTTTTGGGTTCATTAGTAGTGGAAATCTTTCCAACCTGCGAGTCTTACTTAGAAGGAAAATAACCAAGAAGCTTTTAAGTCCAAGGGGTATAAAGTCAAAGATATGTTGAAATCGGTTCATTCTGATTTGTGTGATCCTATGACTATCCAGACAAGAGGTAGTATTGAATATTTCATCTATTTTATAGACAACTATTCAAGATACAAATAAATTTACTTAATGTACCGCAAGACTAAGTACTTTGATTAGTTCAAAGAGTACAAGGCTGATGCGGAGAAATGTTAAAGTAAATGTCACTATGGTAAGATCGTAGTGGCAAGTACCTCTTGGGAGAATTTAGGAGTCACTTATCAAAAGTAGGGATTCAATCCCAACTAACTGCACCTGATACACCCCAACAGAATGGTGTAGTAGAAAGAAGGTAAAGGACTCTTATGAAATAATTAGATAGATGATGAGTTATTTAGAAAATTACCAAATTTGTTTTAAGGATAAACTCTGATAACGAAAGTGAACATAGTACCTTCCAAGTTAGAACTCTCTACTCATATAAAATTGCTGAATAGGTGAAAACCTATTTTGAAGCATATTCGGATTCGGGTAATCCAGCACATATGTTAAAGAGAGACAATGATAAGTTGGATAGGAGTTCACTTGTTTGTAAGTTATCCTAGATAAACAAAAGTAGGTTTATAGTCTTAAAAATCAGAAGGTCATTGTTAGCATCAATGACTGATTTTTTAGACTATATAATGAACCACGTGCTCATAAGTAAATTTGTTCTTAAGGAAATAATAAAGGACATGTCTAACCTAGTACCAACTGTACAAGATGAGATACCACAAGAAAACTGTAACACGTATCACAAATTGATACACAATTACAGAAAGTGTCTTATTGTAGTGGGAGGGTTGTTATGCAACCTAAATAGGTTCATGTTTTGGGAGAGTTTTTGGACTCGATCCTTGGAGGGCATGAACCTGATCTCCGGTCATATGATGAAGCACTCCAAGATAAAGATGCAGCATCTTGGCAAAGAGTAATGAATAAAAGAATTAGAATATATGTATTCTAATAAAATCTGGAAGCTTGTAGAATCACCAAATGGTGTAAAAGCCGTTGGGTGTAAAAAGGTCTATAATAGGAAAAGAGGGATAGACAGGAAGGTAGTAACTTTCAAAGCAAGGCTTGATGAAAAAGGAAACTTTTTCACTGGTAGTCATGCTTAAGTTTATCCGGATTCTTTTATCTATTTGGCAAGAGGATGTCAAGACAACATTCCTTAATGGAAGTTTTGAAGAAAGCATCCATATAAAGCAACCAGAAGGGTTCATTGCAAAGGGCTAAGAGCATCTTGTGTAAGCTCAATCAGTCTATGGACTGAGGCAAAGCTTCAAGGTCTTGGAACATCCGGTTTATCAAAGTAATCCAGATCTATGGATTTATTTAGTAACTGGATAAGTCTTGTGTATACAAAAGGTGTGATGGAAGCGTGGTGGTATTTCTTGTACTATACGTAGATAATATTTTTGGTAGTTGGAAACAATATCAAAATGTTGTCAGAAGTAAGGGTATGGTTGTCCAAATAATTCGATATAAAGGACTTGGGAGAATGTATATATTTTTGAGATCAAAATAATAAGGGATCGAAAGAAAAATATATTTTACTTATCCCAAGCTTGATACATTGGAAAATCCTTGCTCGTTTTAAGCATGCAAAACTCCTCGAAAGGTTTCTTACTTTTTAAGGATGAAGTAACTTTATCTAAAGATATGTCTCTGTAGACATCAAAGGAGATAAAGGAAATAAAGGCAGTTCTTTATGCTACGGCTGTTGGAAGCCTAATGTATGCTATGTACGAGATCAGAAATCTGTTTTGCCAAAGGCATAGTTAGCAGATATCAAAGTAACCCTGGACAAGGACAGTGGACTGCAGTAAAGCATATATTGTAGTACCTTAGAGGCACTAGAGATTATATGCTAGCTTACAAGACAGTTAATTTGGTCCTTGTGGGTTGCATGGATTTTGACTTCCAATCGGATAGGGACAATAATAAGTCAACCTCGGGGTTTTGTGTTTACTTTAGGAGGTAAAGTCATAACTATGGAAGAGTGATAAGCATAGGTGTTTTTCTGGACTCCACCATAGAAGCTTAGTATATGGCAAGCCTCTGAGGAAGCCATAAAAGCTGAATAACTTAATTACCTCAAGATAGACTTAGATATGATTTCTAGTTTGTCCAAAGATTATTACAATTTATTGTAATAATAATGGTGCAGTAACAAACTCGAAGAAACCATGAGTCTATAAAGGCAAGTAAACACAATAGAGCGCAAGTACCACCCAATACGAGAAATCGTATAAACGAGGAGAAGTTGTTGCTGCCTAGATTGCATCAGGTGATGACCTATAGATCCTTCCACCGAGGTCCTTAAGGCAAGAGCTTTTGATGGACATGTTGAAGGGTTAGGAATCAGATGTATGGCAGCAGATATAGCAGCTTAGTCTTTTAGTATAAGTGGGAGATTGTTAGAGTGTATACTAAAAGGCTAGCTTTTGGTATAAATATTTATCTAGAAATAAGAATCACATTGGTCAAATGTCTACATTTATGATAAATGTAGTTGTTCAATTAATTTATATTGTAGATAACATGGTGTGTGGGGTCACACACAGAGGATCATGTTATCAGTACCTTATAAATTATAAACAGTAGCTCACGACCATAATGGAAAGGAACAAACCATTGGAAGGTCGTAGTGTAATTAGGTGTTAGTTTATCTTAACTATATAATTACACTAGTACACTTAGAGTGTATTGAGTAGGACCATTTGAGGTCGTTCTTTTTATACTGACTTTATAAAGGAACAAAGACCTCAGTTATTATGGAAGTGTGTGCTCTTAATCCTAATATAATAACAAGCACATATATTTGATATTTATTTCTTTAATTTATCAATGGGTGAGATTTAGTTCGATGAATCAATAAGCCCGATAAGTTGGGAAATGATATCACTTATAGTGTGTGTTGTTGATTATAAAAGGAAACTGTGTCCTAGAGATACTAGGTTGATAATGTCCTCAAGAGGAGCTCATAAGGATTGTCATGTTAAACCCTGCAGGTGGACTTAGTCCGACATGATAATAAGGTTGAGTGGTACTACTCTTGGACTTAGATATTAATTAAATGAGTTGTCAGTAACTCACTTAATTAGTGGACTTTCGATATCTTAAACACAGGGAGACTAACACACTCATAATAAGAAGGAGCCCAAAAAAAATGTAATTTGGGATTGGTGCGGTAGTTCAATAATAGTTCTCTAGTGGAATGAATTATTATTGATAAAATTCAGTTGTGTGTTCGGGGCGAACACGGGATGCTTAATTTTATCGGGAGACCAAAACCAATTCCTCCTCTCGGTCCCTATCGTAGCCTCTTATTTATAGAGTTCTCACCTATACCCACCTTCTATACCCACTCAATAGGGGTCGGCCAAGCTAGCTTGGGAACAAGCTAGGGCCGGCCTAGGTATAAGATTGGGTGGCCGGCCCTAGCTTGAACCCAAGCTAGTGGGGGCCGGCCAAATTAAATTAAAAAAGAAATTTAATTTTAATTTTTATTATATGGAAGATATAATTTATTAAAGAGAATTAAAATTAAAATATCTCTCTTGTAAAAGATCTACAAAAGATTAAAGAAAGAGATTAGATCTCTTTCCTTATTTGTAGATTGGTAAGATATTTTATTTTCTCTTTAAAAATTATTCACATGTTGTAAAATTAAAATTATAGAAATTTCCTTTTTATCAACCATGAAGAGATTTGAAGAGAAATTTTATTTTTTAAAATTTCCGGAAACAAATTAGGAAGTTTTAATTGGTGATTAAAACTTGTCCAATTTTGTTTTTATTGATATGGCCGGCCATTAGAGATTAATTGGGGAAATATTATTTTATTTTTCTCAATTAAATCATGTCAAGGAAATTAAGGAAATTTTATTGTAATTAAATTTCCTAATTTGCCTAGGCCAAGGAATATAAAAGAAAGGGTGAGGGTGCCTTCAAGAGATACAACCTCTATTATTTTCTCTCCCTCTTTTCCTTGATGTTGTGGCCGGCCATCATCTCTTCTCCTCTTCCTCTTTGTGGTGGCCGAAACTCTCTATTGGTTGGAGCTCTTGTGAAGGCCGGATACTACTAGGAGAAGAAGAAGAAGAAGGAGAGGAAGCGAGCATCTCTTGGAGCTTGGTTAGTGTTTTGGTTTTCTTCCTTGGTGAGGTTTTTCCTTTGTGGCCGAACCTTGCTTAGAGGAGAAGAAAGTGGTTGGTGGTTTCTCATCTCGGTAGATCGTTGCCCACACAACGTCCGAGGTTAGAAGAGGAATACGGTAGAAGATCAAGAGGTCTTTCTAGAAGGTATAACTAGTTATTTTCCCTTTCCGCATCATGCTAGTTATTTATGGAAATAATACCAAATACAAGAGGCTTACGATTCTAGAATTTCGAATAGGTTTTTCGATGTTGTGTTCTTTTGTTTTTTCTTTTCCTTGTGATTTGATTGTTCTTTTCAGTTAACCTAAAGTTATTTTAGGAAATTAAATATTAGCTTTCTATAAAAGGTTTTGTCTAGTCGGTGGTGGTTGCTCCCATATCCAAGAAGGTCATGTGCCTCGCCACGTCAGTACTGGGAACCAATTATGGAAATTAATATTTAATGGAATTAATAACTTAAGGAGACTTGGGTCGAACGTGTAAAGTTCCGCAGGAGATCCAAGTCAAAACCTAAAAGAACAAATAGATTAATTTTTGGATCAAACGTGTTAAGTTCCGCAGGCGATCCAAAATTTAATTTAAAAGAACACATGGTAGCTAGGAAAAGGTTCAGACCTTTGTACAAAATTTTTATACAGTGGAACCTATAGGTTTTCCGAGTAGCAACCAACACACCTGGCACAGGTCAACAGGCACGGTAGAGGTCAAAGTCAAGACAGTCAACGTGGCTCAACTGCGTCGCCTGAGCGAGAAGGGGATACATAGGTCGATCGGAGGAATCATTGTCTGATTGGTCGTTTGGATGAAATAGCATCTGGTCATCCCAATAAGCAGGAGAGAAGGCCGAGCGGGCCATCTGTCCAACTTGGGGTATGTCATTTGACAATGAATAATGAACCGATATAATAAAAGAGGAAAAAATGGATACTTAATAAGGGGAAAAGAAAACAAAAGAGGACATTCCATCTATTATTGATGAGGAGAAGCCAAGACAAAGATGTCTTCTGTCTGCAATTAATATCATTAAACAAAAAAATATGAAGGGTCACTAAGATAGGTATAAAAGAGTATGATAAATATGAAGAAAGGCAAGATTAATCTCTATTCCTAGTACTTTCACTTTCTCTTCTTCTTCTGTTTCTAACTTGAGCATCGAAGGGCCAACATCAAGGATACTTTCCCTAGTTTGGTTTTGTTTTGCAGAGAGGAGCGAGGTCTTCATCCAATCAGCAGAGTCGCCACATCCCCGACTTTTCAGCTTCACGCTTTCGGACAGGAACAGAATTGTATGAACAAGCTAATGCAAGTCATAATGACAAAGGTATAGTATTGGTTGGAGGTGAAAAGATAAATAAGAAAAAACAAAGAAAAGAAAGAGAATAAGAAAGAGTCCTCCTCCGAGTCTGGACAAGATGATAGTGATGAGGAGCTATATCATCCAATGAAATGGCTAACTTTGTTCAGAACATGATGAGACACTCTAAAGGTTCAAAAAGAAGGATGCCAAGAAGATTTTCAGTAACAACAAAAGAAGGGGTAAGTCTCCGGTAAGATCAAAATCAAAATTTGATGCGATTTGTTTTGAGTGCAATACGAAAGGGAACTTCAAAGCTGATTTTCCGGAGTTGAAGAAACAAGATGATAAGTCAAAGAAAAAGAAGGCTTTAAAGGCTACATGGGATGACTCATCATCTAGTTCATCGGATGAAGAAATTGAAAGAAAGATTTCAAGACACTTAGCTCTCATGACATTGAGCAATGTTAAGAATAGTGAAGATGAAGAAGAAAATCATGAAAAAGAAGTTGAGTCCTCAAGCGAGTCATCATTTAGTGATGATGAGATAACTTCTTCTAAATTAGATAAGCTATATTTTACCATTGCATGCTTAACAAATGCTTTATCTAGATCAAAAGTTAGAATTAAAGAACTACAAAATGAATTGAGGTCACTTAAAGTTGATCCTATGTCATGTGAAGCATGTTACATCATGAAACTACTATTAACAAGTTTGATGAGCTCAAAAACAATGCATCTTCGAAATTGCAAGTAAATGATTTTAGAAGTACATTAGAAAATTTTACTTCAAATTCTAAATATTTGAACATAATTTTAGGAGGTCAAGGGTGGTTTATAACAAAGTAGGATTAGGGTATAAACTAAAGGATAAAGAAGTACATTTATGTCCCTAATTAGTAGAAATCATGTTTCAAAAGTTAGAAGTGTGCAAACTTAGGTACCCAAGCAATATGCTATTGATGATACCAGACTCAACATTTGGGTGCCAAAATATTTAGTTCATCATGTTTAAACAGGATTGCACAGAGGGGGAGCATACAACAACATGGTTAATAGATAGCGGATGCTCTAGGAATATGATGAGAGACTTATCAAAATTCTCATCACTTAAGAACAAAAATAAAAGTACCATTTCCTTTGATAATAGTGGTGAAGTAAAGGTTATAGGGATATGAGACATTCAAATTTTTAAACAATTTGTGATTAAAAATGTTTTGCTAGTGAAAGGCATGACCTTCAATCTTCTATGTGTTAGTCAACTCTATGATTTGGGATACAGAGTTGAGTTTAACTCATCTCAATATCTAATCAAGTATAATGAACTTAACACTAGTATGCTTATAGGTAATAGGAAGGAAAACATTTATCAAGTTGAATTATTTAGTGCTACTAATGTATTTACTAAGTATTTCATGTCTAAAGAAGAAGAGACTTGGCTTTGGCATCAGAGACTTGCTCATACCAACATGAGAACTATCAAATAAAGAGTTAATATAAGGATTTCCAAAGTTGAAGTTTAAAAAGACAAATTGTATGATGTATATCAAATGGGTAAGCAAGTCAAAGCTACCCACAAATGTAAAATTGTTTTGAGTACATCTACTGCATTAGAACTATTACACATAGATTTGTTTGATAGTAGTAAGAATGTTTCCTTGAATGATAGTAGATATTGCTTAGTTGTGATAGATGATTTTACTAGATACACTAGGGTGTTTTTCTTGAAACATAAGGATAATACCTTAGAAACATTGATTGCCTTTTATAGAAGAGTAGAAAATGAGAAGATTCTGAAAAATAAATCTATTAAGAAGTGATCATGGAGGTGAATTTGAAAATAAGAGATTTGTTAATTTTTGCTCACAACATGGATATAAACATGAATTTTCTATCCCTAGGACACCTCAACAAAATGGAGTTATTGAGAGAAAGATTAGAGTCTTACAAGAGGCCGCTAGGAGTATGTTGAATGAATATTCACTTCACAACTACCTATGGGCCAAAGCAATAAATACAACCTGCTATGTGCAAAATCATACCCTAATACATAGATTTTGGGATAAAACACCTCATGAGTTATGGTTAGGAAAATCACCTACAATTAAACATCTTATAGTATTTGGATGTAAAGTATACATTTTAAACACCAAAGATCACTTGAGAAAATTCTCTGCTAAGGCGAATGAGGGTATTCTTGTAGACAAGGCTGTAAATGAACCAAGCGTTCATGAACAAGATTATTGTTTGGCTTGGTTCAAGCTTGTTTATATTCATATGAAGTATAGATAACTTTTCTCCTTTTTCGAGTTGGATGTTGTTGAGTTGAGTTCGAAGGAGATCTCTTTTTGTTAATTCTTCTTCCATTGTCCCTTCATGAAGCTCAACCAACTTCTCCCATAAGTCCTTGGCATTTGTATAATTTCCAATCCTAGTCACTTCTTGTTGGAGAAGCACATTTAGTAGGTGATGCATTGCCTTTGAATTTGCTAAATGTTCTTCCTTTTGCTTCTTGGTCCATCTTGTTATGTTGATTGTCTCATTGCATTTATCCTTAGGCACTTCAAAACCACTTCTCATGATTAGCATTATAATCAAAATCAGTATCAAAAAATACCTACATTCTTTTATTCCACCAAGAGAAATCTCCCTCCAATTTTGATAGGTGGAATGCTTGAATTGGCCATTTTAATGAAGTGCTCTTCTCAACGATTAGTCCGTTAAAGGGCGTTCTCACTCTCATACCAATTGTTGGAAGACCTTAGCTGGCTAAAAGGGGGGTTGAATAAACGGTGCCCCCAACTTTCGCTTCTCTACAAATTGTTAGTTGTGCAAGTGAAAATAAAACTAACTAATGAAAGCAACAAGGAAAGAACACAAACTCTAACACGTTTCCTTTTACGTGGTTCAGAGATTGTTTGCTTCTACTCCACGGCTTGTCTTTAAGGTGGATGAACCCTTAATCCTTCGGTGGATTAGTCCTCGACAATTTCCGACTAGAACTTTCTCCTTCTCGATGGAGCAAACCTCTCACAAGGCACTCTTATTCTTTACAAGGTTGAGAATAAGCTTTAGATGAAGAGTGTAGGCTTTTGGAAGCTTGGAGGCCAAGACTAGGAGTATATAAGAAGATCAGTAACCTCCTTCAACGCCCCAAACTTCCTATATATAAAGAGGAAAGAGTTGATCACTAATCAACTCATTTCTTATGTACCAGTTCACTAACACTTCCATCAGTCGACTAGTGCTATTGTTGGATGTAGCCAACAGCTACTCCACAGAATCCAAGATTCTACTAACGGTCACCAACAGCCACTTACCAGTCGAACCGTAAAAGTATCAGTCGACTGGTCGTTGTTGGATGAACGAGTAGAGAGTCTCTGTTCGCTCCCAGTCAACTGCTCAGTCGACTCTGGACCAGTCGACTATGGACCAGTCGATTGCAACTTCTATCAGTCGACTAGTATGGTTACACTCACACTCATCTTCTCCAGAGTCGCCCTATGAAGCCCTCTTCCTCGACCTTCGTCCCTCAGATGCATTCGAGCTCACGACTCCTCTCCATGCAATCTTCACGTTGCTTTGAACTCTACTTCCCTTGGCTCCTCTCCATTTCTTTTCGTCCGACGATCCCTTGGATGCCTTTCACATCATCCTTCACCGTCTCAAGGACCCGAACCCTAGGATGAGCTTCCCAAGCTTTGCCGAACCAAGCTCCTAATGTGTGTGTCACTAAGTCTTGCATGACTCAAACACACGTATCAAATCAATATGAAAACCTAACTTAAACTCTTTGACACACATATCAAAACTATGATCGTACAGATCAAACCTAAGTCGATTGCACCAACAAGTAAGATATTTATCCTGTATAAACAGGTATAATCTCATTAACATATATGTACTCATATAAGTATACAACTATACTATAGTATTACTAACATATAGTTACAAACCTAAGTGTATCACTATATGGTGTAAATGTCCGAGCATAAATCTGTAACTATACTATGATAATACTCAAACAATACATGTACGAAAACAAAGAAGATTGCATAGATATCAAATAGACTAAATATAAAGGCAAGAAAATAAATATCAATCTCAAAAATCAATTATATATATATATATATACTACCACAATAATAAAATAAATCATGTACCAATTACAGAGGTCTAAAAGAGAAACAAGAGGGAACTACCTCTATTGCAGATCGTTCTAACCTTCTTCAAGTTTGAGAGATCGTATCGAGTTCAACTCTGATCCTATAAATATAAGATACAAAACCAATATAAGCACTAGAGTAATCCTATTAACTATTCAATTAACTCCCAAGGTAATTAAACTAACTTAGTTAACTTTTAATTGATATCTAATCAATTATCCATTTAATAATCTGATTAACCCTTAATGAGTTAATTAACCATTAATCATTTCATTAATCAAATCACTGTTTAACTAAAAGCCAATCTAATAATAGAGAATCAATAGCACTGGTAATAATTTTTACTCATATAAGATTAATTAACGTGATCAATTTAGTTAAGTGATCAATTTATGAAATCATTAATTACTCAAGTAACAATCCAATTAATTAAAGGTAAGATTTTGTTACTCTACTCATACTTTATTCTCCGGCAACAACTCTCTACGGCCAGTAGTTGGTGTTGGTCTTTTTGAGAGCATGAAACAGAAACGAAGCAAACTATAATCACTCACAGTGATCTCCCACAGAAATCGCAACTGAAGACGTCGGTCGACGAAGAGGCTACCGCTGTCGGAAGCACGATCACGCCGCAACCAGAAAGCACTTCAAAGTTCATGAGCTTCCTAGCCTCTGGACATTCTCCTTTGCTCAACCAAATCACAATCGCCTCACATTTCGTTGCGCTCTCTGATCACCTTTCAAAACCTCTACACCCTCGTCCTTTTCTCAAAGGCTTGGACGCACCTTTATAAGAAGACTAAGGAAGATGAAGGAGAACGGACGCTCCTTCGTCTCCTTGGTGTTTGCAGCAGTTTGCAGCAACGAGAGAGACGAAAGGACTCTGTTTCCCTTCATCTCCTGTAATGCCCAACATCTCCCACTCGTCCAAGTCAATCCATAAGGTTATATGGTCACATAAACCATGTCAGTCACATAGACTACAAGGTGATCATCTCACAAAGACCAGAGCAAAATTAGTCACAAAGACCAAATAAATCACGTAGACTTTATGAGAATCAAGTCACAAAGATCATAGCAAAATAAATTAGTCATAAAGACCAAATAAGAACATTCATTCCATATATCAAGGAAAATGATTCGTGCGACAGCAAGCACACTGAGCATTCAACTGCTAAGAAGATTGTCACACCTTACTTAGCTGCTCCATAGAACGAATCAGAGACATAAATGTCCAAAGAACGAATTAGAAACATAAATGACTTGTCTTTACCCCAGATTAAATTATTTACATCATGAATATCTCTAATATCCCATATTGATTGTCAAGAGCATGTTCAACATCTCCAATAAAACAAATTATTCACAATTACATTTTATGTACTGAACTAAAAATGTAACTGGTACCAGTGAATAAATGTCACAGATGTAAATCAATCTTAATCTTCCTTTTTAGCTAGAATCTATTCATCCTAATCAGTCTCTTTCCTAGTTATGCTCCATAGGTCGAATCATCTATAGCCATTAAGGAAACATGCTATAGTAACAAACACTGATCAAAACTTCAAGTAGACAGCTAAAGAGTCACTTAGGGTAAGATTGAGATTAACTTATAATCTCAAGGGTCTCACATAGTAGAGAAACAGGGATCCATTCTCCTACCACCCTTCTTGTCACTATAGCATATGTAGTATGAATCACATACTATGATGTTATTCTCTTTACTAAAAAGAGTGCATGTTTTTCCAAATTTAACATCATACAGATTTTGATCTAGACATACCTAATATCTAACCCTAAATTCAACATATGAATTCTAATTTGGCCTTTAAGCATATTTAGTAAATGGTGGGTGCATTTACTTCAATCATTATACAAATGATCTCATCTTGACACAATTATCAAGGCGATCTTAACTTATGGGTATATCTCTATTCACAGCTACATAATCTGTCTCATAAGTAACGGTCTTACCTCTATTTGTACTTAATAAATAGAGATAATTGTCCATGTGAGTAGACCAATCTTAATTTGCCAACATGCTTATCGAGACTTTTATTCGAATGTAACAAAGACATATACACTGAATAGATCATGACATTTTTCATTTATCAAAATATCTTTACAATTAGTTACATTTTTCGAAGTTCCAAAGATTTCACATGTCCATGAAATAACTCTTTAGTCAATGGCTTAGTAAAAGGATCAGCAAGCATATTCCGTGTAAGGATGTACTCAAGAATTATCTTTTTCTTGTCAACAATATCCCTTATAAAATTATACTTGATTTTTATATGTTTGTCTTTGCTGTGATATTTAGGATCCTTGGAAAAAACTATTGCATCTTGACTGTCACAGTACACAGTAACAGGACTCCCACTATCCACAACAATCTTCAGATGCTTCAGGAACCTTCTTAGCCAGATAGCCTCTTGCACAGCCGCTGCACTAGCCACATACTCAACTTTCATTGTTGACAAGGCTACATAAGCCTGCTTCTTGCTATTTCATGGGATGGTGCCACCATTCAGCAAGAAGACATAGCCAGATGTAGATTTTCTATCATCAAGGTCCCCTGCCCAATCTGCATCTGTGTAGCCACTTAGGCTCATTTCTGATCCTTGGAAGCAGACGCAATAATCCGCTGTTCCTTTGAGATATCTGAATATCCTCTTCACAGCTTTTTAGTGTCTCAATCCTGGTTTTGAGTAAAAACGACTAACTAAGCCAACATCATAGCTTATATCATGACGAGTACACAATATAGTGTACATCAAATTACCAATAGCACTGACATATGATTTCTTCTTCATTTCGACTATTTCCTCAGGAGTCTTGAGATACATACTTTTGCTCAAGACAGTACCTTTCGCTATAAGTGTTGTTTAATGTTGCGATCTGACATATTGAAGTATTGTAACATCTTAGTGATATAAGCTTCTTGAGACAAACTCAAAAGTCTTTTTGATTGGTCTCTAACGATCTTCACTCCTAAGATGTACTTTTCTTCTCCCATATCTATTATGTCAAATTGTGATGAAAGCACACTTTTGACTTCTATCACACACTTTATGTCGCTTCCAGCTATTAGCATATCATCAACATATAATGATAAAATGACAAACTTTCCTTTTTCCTTTCTTAGGTAGACACCATGATCCTCATTGATAATCTCGAAACCATAAGACAAAATGACTTCATTGAATCTTATGTTCCATTGTCTTGACGCTTGCTTTAGCCCATATATAGACTTCCAAAGTCTACATACTCTTTTCTCTTTACCTTCAGCAACATAGCCTTCTGGTTGTACCATATAGATTTCTTCGTCAAGATTACCATTAAGGAAAGCCGTTTTTACATCCATCTGATATAATTCCATGTCATATTGTGCTACTATAGTTAGGATGACACGTATTGACACAAACTTCACAACTGGGGAGAATGTCTCTTCAAAGTCAATACCCTCCATTTGGGTATATCTTTTTGCAACTAATCGAGCTTTGTATCGATTAATCGATCTATTTACTTTCCTCTTTACTTTGAGAATCCACTTATTTCCAATAACCCTTTGGCCTGGAGGAAGATCGACTAAATCCCAAACTTGATTCTTTCTCATTGACTCCATTTATTCATCCATTGTAATTTTTTATTCTTTTCTAACTGAGCTTCTCAAAGCTTCCTCAACTGTTTGAGGTTCCTCATCATCAATTAGGAGAACCATCAATGCCTCATTCTCAATATCAAACCTTCTCTGAGGAATAATCTGACGACTACTTCTTCGAATGTTAGACCGTTGAGAAACTGACTCATTCAGTGGCAAATTACTCTCATTCGGTTGACTAGATTCAGGCATCTCCTGATCTGTTGATAAAGGAACATTATCCTCCTCCTCTATCTCATATAGAGGAATTGTCTTATCAACTTCACCTCGTATTGGGAACTCAGTTTCAAGAAAAGTAGCATCTCTTGACTCTATTTCAGAGATGGTTCCATCTTATCGCACCAATAAAAACATAACCCTTATAAGTCTCAGAGTACCTTATAAAGATACACTTCTTACCTCTGGGTCATAATTTTCCATGTTCGTGAGTCTTATCATAAACGTAGGCAGCTAACCCCCAAGGTCTCAAATTACTTAAACTCGGCTTTCTGCCTATCCAACGTTCATGTGAGGTAGATGGAACTGACTTTGAAAGCACTTTGTTAAGTATATAGGCCGCAACTAATAATGCATCTCCCCAATAGGAGATTGACAAATTAGCCTGCGCCATCATAGACCTAACCTGATCCTGTCCGAACCAGGAGTCAACGAACGCTGGGGACGTGGCGCTCCCTGCTGGACCCTCGAGCGCTCCGGCGAACCTGCAACAAAACCGAGCCGGGAAGGGTGTCCCGGCGACGGCCCTCCGACGCTCAAGTCAGGCGAGGAAATAGCAAAGAAGTGGCTTTTAAGTAGAAGACTCGTGTACCTCCGGTTGAAGAAATGGAGGCCTTATATAGAACTATCGAAAGAGCCCGGGCACGCCAATCGAAGCAGTCATCTGCTTTAGACCATACCCCAGTATGGGCCTGTCAGAAGAGCATATATGAGGCCATACTGCTACTATATCCACCTCTCCCTGATGTGACGGCGAGATCTTCCATCGTGCAATCTTGTGTACGGCCTAATCATCAGACATGCCTTCTCTGACATCCCAGATCCCGAGACAAGCGCATAGGCCGCTCGGCTACCTTTGTACCCTCGCCCTTATCTTGGCCGAACGGGCAAGCCGCTCGGCCCTTCGATCCCAACCGATCGGGATCCCGCTCGGCCCTTCGACCCTCCTGCCTTGGCGTCGGAAACCCAAGCCCATGGATGGGTTATCTCTAGCTCCGCTCGGACCATTACCCGCTTGACCAGCCTTCCATCCGTCCTTAGGCTGGGACCCTTCAGAGGGTGGGACCCCCATTCTCACCGCCGGATCACTTGCCTTCCCTTCAAGTCTAGTCGAAGGAGGCAGTGAGTCCGACTGACTGGACTATGTGTCCGAGCGGGCGGTCGCCGCCTTTCAGTCGCTTATAATATCCCTTGGGTCGTTCGGCCCTTCTGCCAAATTCAGCCGTTCGGCTCTTCATTTCGGTTGTCTTGTCGCTCAACATGGATGTTTGCTTGTCTAGATCTTCTCGAAAATCACGCAAATCCTCTCCATTAAGTCGAAGCATGCGCGGTATGGGCGCATTAATTGTGCCTGGCGACAGAGCGCCACGTGGCTCCTCTTGCGTGGCGATGATGATCCGTACGATGGGACGCTGGTCATTTTGAAACGGAGGGCTAGATGATGACTTCGTCTTCCGTGACCTGCATCCGATGGACGAGGCCGACCAGCCTCGTTCGTATAAAGCCCTCGTCTTCGCCTTTTACGCCGCATTCTCTGTTTCATCGCGTATTCTCCGTCGAAGGCGCCCGCTGCTGCTGCATCATTCCGGCCGTCCCAGCTCTTGCCTCTTGGTGGTCTTCGGCTCTTTGGTGATCCTTTCTGTCTACCTTCCCTCAGTAAGCTTCTCCCTTCCCTTACAAGGCCTTCCCAACTTGTTCTGCCTCCTTTGTTCCCATTCCTTCGATTTCTCGCTGTCTTTTTGCTCCTTCGAGATGGCAAGCTCCTCTGAACCCGCTGTTGGAGTTCATGGCCCTTGGTACCTGACTATGGAGAGCCGATTTGATGAGGAGGGTGCTCGGCGCCTTGTTCGGACGTATGGGATTCCCGATAACTATGAAATAGTTGTAGCCGACCCGACTGACCGGCCCCATGACCCCCCGATCGGCACCATTTGTTTTTTTCTAGACCAATTCCAGGGAGGCCTTAGATTTCCCACCCATCCCTTTATTTTAGAGGTTTGTAATTATTTCCGCATCCCGCTCGGCCAACTTGTGCCGAACTCCTTTAGGTTGCTGAGCGGGGTGGTTGTCCTCTTTAAGCTGCATAGTATCCCTCTTGACCCCAAAATATTCCACTTCTTCTTCTACCCCAAACAATCCGAGCTGGGGACTTTTATTTTCCAAAGTAGAATAGGCTTTAAATTTTTTGACAATATGCCGACCTCCAACAAGCACTGGAAAGAATTTTTCTTCTACATCCGACTTCCCGAGCGGCCAGCATTTCGAACCAAATGGCAAACCGCCGTGCCGACCCAGCCAGATCTCAGCAAATTCAGAAGCAACCCGGCATATCTTCATGCGGCGAACTGGTTGTCTGGTCAGCGATACAAGATTGACCAGTTGCTTCTCAAGGGGGTGTTGTATATTTTCGGATTGTCTCCCGTTCGGGCAAATCTCCCCTTCCGCATGAGTAAGGATTCTTTACTCTCTTAGTCTTTTTTGTCTAATTGATTTTAATTTCTTTTACTGCAGCTGAAGTCATGTGGCGCTCCAAGGCTACCGCTCATCTGAAGTTGAAGGCCGTGGAAATTGAAGCGGCCACCAAGAGAGAGCTCGCCGAGTGGGGTCTTATCCCCAGCCGCCCGACGGATGCAGGAGAGAGGGGGGGGGGGGCGCAGTCCGCCCCTGAAACAGAAGCTACCTCAGCCGCTTCAACGGAGGTTGAGGCGGATCCTGTTTCCTCTGCTCCAGCAGAGCTGGGAGTCCCCCAAGTCGGGGATCCCCCACTGGAAGTTCGGCGGAAACGTCGAAGAGACCCCAGCCTTCCGACTCAAGAAGGCGCACCACAAGCGTCGATCGGGGTAGATTCGCCGGACCGCACGCCATCACAGATCGGGACCCCCGTGGCTTCGCCTACCGCACAGCCCTCCGGCTCTCCTCCCCGGACTCGTCGCCGCATACGTCGGTTGGGCGAAACTTCCGCCATAGGGGAGTCCTCTCATCAGGCGGCCGCGACTGAAGAAGCGCCGTCCGGCCATCCGACCATCAAGACTACCCTCCGATTCCCATCGGAGGAATATTTACTGTCCGCCGATCGGCCCTCGAGCCCTGTTCACGAAATAACATTGACGGGTCCGCTCGCCAAGCTTTTTGAGGACGCGCAGATTCAAGTGGCCCTCATGACGCCCAAGCAGCTCGGCGACAACAACATGCAGCAGGCCACTCAGGTAAATTCATTTTTCTTTCTGTGATAGGCTACTGTCTGGTTCCTCATTTTATTATTTCCCTTACAGCGCTGGGCCGAGCAAATCGCCACTAGCCATCGGCTAGCCGAGCTGGAGGATCTCCTGGAGAAACTCCAAGTGTCAGGGGGTCCATCGGCCGAGCGGGAGAAACAGACCCTCGAGGCAGAACAGAAGAAGGCTGCTGATCTGGCTGCAGAGGTGGCCCGACTCGAAGACTTGGTGAAGAAGCGGGACGGGGACGTGAAGCGCACCAGTGGCCGGAAGAGGCGGGCGATTGCTGATCTGGATAAAATGAAAGTTGAAGTCCGGGCCCTAGATCAGCAATCTAAAAAGCTAGAGGCCGAGCTGAATGCCGAGCGGGAGATCCGTTCGGCCGAACGCACAAAAGCTGAGATGGACTTGAAGGCAGTCCAAGATTCCCTAATTGCCTCCCGGGCGGTGCTTAAAAGGTATAAGGAGGGAGAGCCGAGTCGCTTAGCAGCAGCGCGCCAAGAATATCTCCATTCGGAGCGGTTCGGCGCAAAATTCGGCGACAATGTCTCTTCTACTTTCGCCGAAGCGGTCAGGGTAACCATGGCGTACCTGAAGAAGGGTGGCCACCTTCCCGAGGGAATGCATATTCCCGCCTCCGACCTGGCGGCCATGATTGATGACATCCCGGACGTCTTTTTTAATTTTGAAGACCCGGAGTGAGGCGAGTTCTTTCAAGTGCTTTTTGTATTTCATCCGCTCGGCGGATGCAAAAAACTTTATTGTACGTGCCGTTCGGCTCCCTTATGTTCCTTGTATTTTTTGTTTGCCTTTCATTGCCCCTTTTTAATGCGTTGGTGCTTATTCGTATAATCTGTTGGGCTCCCCGGGTTTCCTACGAAACGACCGATCGGGTTAATCAATTGACTCGTTTCCTCAAGATCACTTAGCGCTTAACCATACTGTTTGCATTCAGTGCACGCGAAGTATTGGCAAACCGTCGACCGACCGGCATTAATCAATCTGGTACTGGTGAACGATCATGAGCTCGTCGGCGCGGATGTTTATAGCTGATCGGCGCGGCTCTCGATCTTTAACGTCGGTGCTCGTCGGGGCGGATGTTTATAGTCGATCGGCGCGGCTCTCGATCTTTAACGTCGGTGCTCGATCTTTAACGACGGTGCTCGTCGGCGCGGATGTTTATAGCCGATCGGTGCTGCTCTCGATCTTTAACGACGGTGCTCGTCGGCGCGGATGTTTATAGCCGATCGGCGCGGCTCTCGATCTTTAACGACGGTGCTCGTCGACGCGGATGTTTATAGCCGATCGGCGCGGCTCTCGATCTTTAACGACGGTGCTCGTCGGCGCGGATGTTTATAGATGATCGGCGCGACTCTCGATCTTTAACGTCGGTGCTCGTCGGCGCGGATGTTTATAGCCGATCGGCGGCCTCGATCTTAACGCCGGTGCTCGTCGGCGCGATGTTTATAGCCGATCGGGCGGCTCTCGATCTTTAACGACGGTGCTCGTCGGTAGCGGATGTTTACCGCCGCTCGGCGCGGCTCTCGATCTTTAACGACGGTGCTCGTCGGCGCGGATATTTATAGCCGATCGGCGCGGCTCTCGATCTTTAACGACGGTGCTCGTCGGCACGGATATTTATAGCCGATCGGCGCGGCTCTCGATCTTTAACGACGGTGCTCGTCGGCGCGGATGTTTATAGCCGATCGGCGCGGCTCTCGATCTTTAACGACGGTGCTCGTCGGCGCGGATGTTTATAGCCGATCGGCGCGGCTCTCGATCTTTAACGACGGTGCTCGTCGGCGCGGATGTTTATAGCCGATCGGCGCGGCTCTCGATCTTTAACGACGGTGCTCGTCGATTATCCGCTCGGTTTTTATAGCCGGTCGGCGCGGCTCTACGGTTTAACGTCTGGGCTAGACGGCCTTCAAGGCTAACTCCTTACCAGGTCGAGCGACCTTGGCCTTCATATCTCATCTCGTGCTTGAACTATTTTATGCCCGCCCGAACAGCACGGGTCATACGCCATTTCCTCCCGGCTTGGAGAACGTACTCCTGGCCGAACGGCTCAGGGTTTGCTTCATCGAGCACCTTGGCTCGACCAATATACCTCCGTCCGAACGGCGTGGAGCCTTCGTTTCTCGAGCGTTTGGCTCGACCAATTTACCTCCGGTCGAACGGCGCGGGGCATTCGTTTCTTGCCAATGCCTTATATTTGTTCTCTTGATTCTTCATTTCTACATTTCCAATATTAGTCGAAAAAAGTACACAGAATAATTTATAGTGGTACACCTTTCATCCCGCCCGGTAATGCTGGAGGTGGTTTGCGCTCCACGGTCTATCTAGTTGTCGGCCGTCCTCATCCTCCAAATAATAGGCGCCCGAGCGGAGCTTTTCGATGATTTTGAACGGGCCTGCCCACGGCGCTTCAAGCTTGCCGACGTCGCCGACCGGTTTGACTTTCTTCCAGACAAGGTCGCCGACCTGGAATGATCGGGGAATGACGCGACGGTTGTAGTTTTGCTTCATTCGTTGACGGTATGCCATCAGCCGAACGGATGCCTTGGCTCGTTCCTCGTCAATCAAATCCAGCTCCATGTTTCTCCGATCGGCGTTGCCTTCGTCGTACAATTAGACCCGGACGGACTCGACGCCGACTTCAACCGGGATGACTGCTTCGCCGCCGTACACCAGATGAAAAGGTGTGATGCCCGTCGCTTCCTTAGGAGTTGTCCGGATGGCCCATAAAATGCCCGGCACTTCATCCGGCCAACTTCCTCCCACGTGGTCAAGCCGAGCACGCAGAATACGGAGAATTTCCCGGTTGGCTACTTCAGCTTGACCGTTGCTTTGGGGATAAGCCACGGACGTGAAGTGTTGCTCAATGCCATAGCTTTTGCACCAATCTTCTAGCACCTTCCCTGTGAATTGCCGCCCATTGTCGGAAACCAATCGGCGAGGGATACCGAACCTACAGATGATGTGTTGCCATATAAATTTTTTGACCATCTGTTCGGTGATCCTGGCTAGTGGCTCGGCTTCCACCCACTTGGAGAAATAATCGACCGCCACCAGCAAAAATTTCCTCTGCCCGGTCGCCATCGGAAATGGACCCACGATATCCATTCCCCATTGATCAAACGGACATGAAACGGTTGATGCTCTCATCTCCTCTGCCGGTCGGCGCGAGAAGTTGTGATACTTCTGGCATGACAGGCATGTAGATACTGTCCGAGCGGCGTCTATTTGTAAGGTCGGCCAAAAGTATCCCGCTAGCAGGATCTTTTTAGCTAATGATCGTCCGCCCGGGTGTCCTCCACACGATCCTTGATGTACTTCTTGGAGAATGTAAGCCGAGTCTTCCGAGCTCACGCATTTCAACAGCGGATGAGAGAAAGCCTTCTTGTAGAGCTGATCACCTATTAGTGTGAACCGACCGGCCCTCCTCCTGAGTAGCTGGGCTTCATCCCGATCGGACGGTGTGGATCCCGAGCGGAGGAACTCTATGATGGGTGTCCTCCAGTCGCTTGGAAATGTGAGGCCTTCCATCCGGTCGACGTGCGCCACCAGCAGTACTTTTTCAATTGGTTGCTGAATGGCGATCGGCGTTATAGAACTTGCTAGTTTGGCCAACTCATCGGCTGCCGGGTTCTCCGTTCGGGAAATCTTTTGAATAAGGACCTCACGGAAAGTGGCTTTGAGTTTCTCAAAGGCTTCAGCGTAGAGCTTAAGCCGAACGCTGTTGATTTCAAAGGTACCAGAAAGTTGCTGAGCGGCCAACTGTGAATCCGAATAGAGTGTCACCCGACCGGCTCCTACATGTCGTGCTGCCTGCAATCCGGCTATGAGAGCCTCATACTCTGCTTCATTGTTGGTGGCTTTGTAATCCAGTCGGACGGATAGGTGCATCTTTTCTTCTTGAGGGGAGAGCAGCAATATTCCAATCCCACTTCCGAGCCGAGTGGAAGACCCGTCCATATATATTCTCCACAGAGCTTCCGGCTCAGGCTTCTGCACTTCGGTCACAAAATCAGCCAAGGATTGCGCTTTGATTGCCGAGCGGGGTTGATATTGGATGTCAAATTCACTTAGTTCTGTCGTCCACTTGATGAGCCGTCCGGACGCTTCTGGATTCAACAGCACTCTTCCTAGTGGACTGTTCGTCCGGACGATGATGGTGTGAGCCAAGAAATATGGTCGAAGGCGCCGAGCGGCTAGTATCAAAGCAAAAGCCAACTTCTCGAGCCCGGTGTAACGAGATTCAGCATCTTTTAAAATGTGGCTCAGAAAATACACCGGCTGCTCTTCGCCGCTCGCCTTTACAAGTGCTGAGCCCACAGCATGCTCAGTTGACGACAGATAAATATAAAGTGACTCACCCCCGATCGGCTTGGCAAGAATAGGCAGAGAATTAAGATATGTCTTCAATTCTTCGAAGGCTCGGTCACATTCTTCATCCCACTGGAACTTAGTAGCCTTGCACAGGATCTTGAAGAACGGTAGGCTCCGGTCGGTAGTTTTGGAGATGAACCTGGACAAAGCAGTTATCCGACCGGTCAACCGTTGCACTTCCCTTGTATTTCTGGGAGGCGACATGTCTTGCAGAGCTTTCACCTTGCTGGGATTGGCTTCAATTCCCCGCTCGGTCACTATATATCCCAAGAAACGCCCCCCTTTTGCTCCGAACAAGCATTTCTGGGGATTTAGCTTGACTCCATATTTGCGTAGAGTTCGGAAGGTTTCTTCCATGTCCTTGAAGAGATCGGCCGCTCGGACGGATTTGATAAGAATGTCGTCCACATAGACTTCCAGATTTCGCCCGATCTGCTCCCTGAACACTTTGTTCATCAAGCGTTGATAGGTGGCCCCGGCATTCTTCAATCCGAACGGCATCACATTGTAGCAATATGTGCCGTCGGCAGTCACGAAGCTAACCTTTTCTTGATCTTCACGGGCGAGCGGCACCTGATGATAGCCTTGGTATGCGTCGAGCATGCAAATCAATTCGCAACCGGCCGTAGAGTCCACCAGTTGATCTATCCGGGGCAAGGGATAAAAATCTTTGGGGCATGTTTTGTTCAAGTCTCGAAAGTCAATGCAAACCCTCCACTTGCCGCCCGGCTTGGAGACTAATACTACGTTAGCCAGCCAACTCGGGAACTGCACCTCGCGTATGTGGCCGGCCTCCAGAAGTTTCTCTACTTCCGCTCGGATGATGGAGTTCTGTTCGGCGCTGAAATCTCTTTTCCTCTGCTTTATCGGCCGAGCGTCCGGTCGGACATGCAACTCATGCTGTGCTATGCTCGGCGAAATTCCAGGCAATTCATGTGTCGACCAGACGAACACATCATGATTTCGTCGGAGGCATTGGATCAGCTCCTCCTTCTGCTTTTCCTCCAAATCAGAGGCGATAAAAGTTGTAGCCTCCGATCGGGTCGGGTGAATCTGTACTTCCTCTTTTTCCTCATAAATTAAGGCGGGTGGCTTTTCAGTGATAGCATTTACCTCGATTCGAGGCGCCTTCCGAGCGGAGTTGGATTCTGCTCGGACCATCTCTATGTAACACCGCCGAGCTGCTAACTGATCTCCCCGTACTTCTCCCACCTTGTCCTCGACGGGGAACTTCATCTTCTGGTGGAGGGTTGAGACGACTGCTCGGAATTCGCCGAGCACCGGTCGGCCCAATATGACGTTGTAGGACGAGGGAGAATCGACCACCACAAAATTTATTGTCCTGGTCCTCCTGAGCGGCTCCTCTCCCAACGAGGTAGCCAGCCGGATCTGTCCGACCGGCTGAACCTCGTTGCCCGTGAACCCATAGAGCGGCGTAGTCATGGGAAGCAGCTCGGCTCGATCAATTTGCAGCTGATCGAACGCCTTCTTGAATATAATGTTGACCGAGCTCCCTGTGTCAACAAATATGCGGTGAATAGTGTAATTTGCTATTACCGCTTTAATGAGCAGAGCGTCGTCGTGGGGCACTTCTATTCCTTCCAAGTCCCCGGGCCCGAAAGTGATTTCCGGTCCACTTGTCCGCTCTTGGCTACAACCAACTGCGTGAATTTGTAGCTGCCGGACGCCCGCCTTTCTGGCTCGGTTGGAATCTCCTCCGGTCGGCCCACCAGCAATAACGTTGATCTCGCCCCGGGCAATATTGCTTCTATTCTCCTCTTCCTGAGCGGACGGTCGGGACCGTTCTCTGGACGCCCGTCGATTCTCCTGTCTTGGGGATCGGTGCCGATCGGGCGTCTGTCGATGTTGCCTCTCGGTGCGGGTCCGGTCGGCTTCATGGGTCCTTTGTCTCCTGTCAATGGGAGTAGACCGCCGTTCGGCTTTCCTGGGACCAGGATTGGCCACGAAGGGAAGACTTCGACAATCCCTCGTGTTGTGCGTATCCGTCTGGTGGAATGAGCAGAACATAGGGACCCACCTCTTCTTTGGCTTGGGCCGAGCGGCAACCACTTCTTGTACGTGCGACCTGGCGTGGGGGGATCGGATTGCTTCGGCTCTCGGTCCTCTAGGGGGCTGCTGAGCGGCGTGCTGTTTCCGCTCGGCATGAATAGGTGCCCGCTCGGTAGGAGTTTCCTTTTTCCGGGCGGCTTGTGCTTCTTCCACGTTTATGTATTCATTGGCCCGGTGCAGCATATGATCATAGTCTTGGGGCGGCTTTCGGATGAGCGACCGGAAGAAGTCCCCGTCCACAAGGCCTTGCGTGAAGGCATTCATCATCGTTTCCGATGTGGCTGTTGGGATATCCATCGCCACTTGGTTGAATCGCTGGATGTAGGCTCGAAGCGATTCTCTCGACTCTTGCTTGATGGCAAACAAGCTGACACTTGTCTTCTGATAACGCCGACTGCTGGCGAAGTGGTGGAGGAAGGCCGTTCGGAAGTCCTTGAAGCTAGCGATGGATCCGTCCGGCAACCTCCGAAACCACCGTTGGGCCGATCCCGAGAGAGTTGTAAGGAAGACGCGACACTTTACTCCATCTGTATATTGATGGAGTGTAGCTGTGTTATCAAACTTACCCAGATGATCATCCGGGTCTGTTGTTCCACTGTACTCGCCGATCGTCGGAGGCACGTAATGCTTGGGCAAAGGGTCTCGTAGAATAGCATCCGAGAATTGGCGATTGATCCGCTCGGGAGATGAGTCTGCCCGGGGAGCTTTCCCCTTTCTGGCGTCTCGCCTAGGCATTTCGTCGGAAGAAGATCCTCTATCTCTCCGAGCTGGCACGGCTTCAGGGGTGCGGAATAAGGCACGATGGAATGCGGCGGTGGCTTGAGGTGCGTCCGCTCGGCCGCCCGACGCAGATGTTGCTTGTTGCTCCGGCCGCTCGGCTGATGCTTTTTGTTTTTGCTCCACAAGTTTAGCGGCCCTCATCTCGACCAGAGCGTCCAACTCTTCTTGTGAGAGTGCCACATTATGTATTCTTCCAGCATCGTCCATTGTCTCTATTCGGATGCAGGTGCGTTCTCACAGACGGCGCCAAATTGATCCTGTCCGAACCAGGAGTCAACGAACGTTGGGGACGTGGCGCTCCCTGTTGGACCCTCGAGCGCTCCGGCGAACCTGCAACAAAACCGAGCCGGGAAGGGTGTCCCAGCGACGGCCCTCCGACGCTCAAGTCAGGCGAGGAAATAGCAAAGAAGTGGCTTTTAAGTAGAAGACTCGTGTACCTCCGGTTGAAGAAATGGAGGCCTTATATAGAACTATCGAAAGAGCCCGGGCACGCCAATCGAAGCAGTCATCTGCTTTAGACCATACCCCAGTATGGGCCTGTCAGAAGAGCATATATGATGCCATACTGCTACTATATCCACCTCTCCCTGATGTGACGGCGAGATCTTCCATCGTGCAATCTTGTGTACGGCCTAATCATCAGACATGCCTTCTCTGACATCCCAGATCCCGAGACAAGCGCATAGGCCGCTCGGCTACCTTTGTACCCTCGCCCTTATCTTGGCTGAACGGGCAAGCCGCTCGGCCCTTCGATCCCAACCGATCGGGATCCCGCTCGGCCCTTCGACCCTCCTGCCTTGGCGTCGGAAACCCAAGCCCATGGATGGGTTATCTCTAGCTCCGCTCGGACCATTACCCGCTTGACCAGCCTTCCATCCGTCCTTAGGCTGGTACCCTTCAGAGGGTGGGACCCCCATTCTCACCGCCGGATCATAACCATTTCAAGAAGAGTCATATTTCTTCTTTCAGCAACCCCATTTTGCTATGGAGTTCCAGGGATAGTAAGTTGTCTAATAATCCCTTTCTCATTACATATTGTCTTGAACTGATTAAACAAATATTCACCTCCACGATCAGTGCGTAAGGTTTTAACCTTACATTCCAATTGATTCTCAACTTCGTTCAAGTAACGAATAAAGTAATCCAATGCTTCAGTTTGTGAGAAATCAAATACACATGACCAAAACGTGTAAAGTCATCAATAAATGTAATGAAATAAGAACTTTCATTTCTAGCGTTCATATTCATTGGACCACAAATATCTGAATGAATTAATTGCAATGGTGATTTAACCCTAATAGCCTTACCAAATAATTTCCTAGTCGTCTTTCCAGCAAGACAATGCTCACATATAGACAAGTTAATCTTAGCATGAGTGCCTAAAAGACCCTCCTTAGCTAATCTATTCATTCGTTCTTGTCCTATATGTCCCAATCTAGCATGTCAAATTTCATCATTAACATCAACATTACTAGTAAGAGCAATGTTTAAAAAAGAACCATCATTATTATTTGGTTCTACATCAAGAACTATAAAATCATTTGTTACATAACCATACCCAATTAACACAGAGTTAATTCGAAATTCTACACAACGGCTATAAAAATTTACATTATAACCTAAATCAAGAAGACAAATGACGGAAACCAGATTCCATCGAATCTCAGGAGCATACAGGACATCATGCAGAAACAAGGTACGCCCACCACGTAGGTTGAGTTTGCAAGTGTCAATTCCTTTGACTTCAATTCTTGTATTGTTTCCTACATATATCCATTTGTTGCCAGCTGGTACTCGACGATACTCCACATATATAGCTCGATCACGTGCTACATGGTTCGTTGCTCATGAATCTACAATCCACAAAGGATACGAATCAGCTAATAACACTGTACTTGCAACATATTACTCGTAAAAAGAAGACAAAGATGGATCTACCTTTTTAGGCTCAGCACACTTCCGAGCAAAATGACCCTTCTTGCGATAGTTGAAGCAAGTCAACTTGCTCATAGGTCTCTGTCCATATCTCTTTCCTTTCTTCTTGATTTGGTTTTTAATAGCAACAACACTAGCCTCCTTTCCTTTCTTAAACCATCTTTTCTTATTCTTGGAACCAGAACTTTCAGCTACAAAAGCTTGACCAGAAATCCTTGCAGATTCAATCCTCTCCGCCTCAAGTTCAACATGGCGTGAGACATCGGTGAAAGTCTTGATACTCTCATTGTGGGTCAGATTTGGTTTCATCGTTTCCCAAGAATCAGGAAGGGAACGGATAACTGCTTGAAATTATTGTTCATCGGTCAACGCATGACCAACAGTCTTAAGCTCTCGAAACATGTTACACATCTTCCTGAGATGTTAGGCCATGGTAACATTCGAACGCTTTTTACAGCTATCAAACTTGATAGTTAGCTGACAGAACTTACTCAGACTGACTCCACTGTACTTCTCTCTAAGGGCTACCCAGACAGCATGAGCATATGATAATGGCTCATACTCAAATATCAGGTCATCCACCATTAAACTAATCAATACACCCTTAGCAATGGAGTCCTTCCTTTTCCATGTCTTATAGGCATCAAGGTCACGTCTGTGTTGTGCTGTAGAACCATCAGTTGGTTCTTCCATGATTTGATTTAAAGCCTCTAGAACTTCTTGTTCCTCAAGAACGTATTGTATCTTGAGGTACCAGATTTTGTAGTTATCCCCATATAATTTCTCACCCTTATTGAGTTCAGCTATGATATTTTTAATTGTCATGATCTACATAAATAAACACATTATTTATTATTTCAGTGTAATTCATATATGTGCAATTAATCATTGACTCAATGTAAATTAGAATTAGTTTACAAAATCAAGTGATAACTTTGTTTCCACTCATCATTCGTATGTTCTAATCTAATCAACATTGATCAATTTTATTACACACATCCCATCTAATGAACGAATCATTATTAAAAATAAACTAATCAATTTTCATATGAACTAATCATATTGATATATGAACGAATCATATTCACATGAACTAATCATGTCATGAAATGAACTAATCATTTCTAAGTTTGTTAACATATAACATAACTTTTCATTATATAATTCTGTTCGTACATAACGACAAAAATTATTACATAACTCAAAAACTAGATAAGCTAACACTGTTCGTACATAACGACAGTAAACAGAACACTAGTAACATAGATAAGCTAGCACTACTCCCACTAGGATAAATGCTAGAGCAGTGGGTAATTGCATCCCGTTTATCCCGGATTCTATGATGGGTGGTTCAACCTCAGATGTATCCATCAGATCCATTTCTGGATCTTCTACACACTCTTGAGGATCCTCCTCTGATTCTTCGGGATCCATCTCTAGATCCTCCTCAAAATTTTCAGGATCCATTTCTGGATCCTCTTCAAATTCTTCGAGGTTCATCTCTGGATCATCCTCAGATTCTGCGGGATTTGGATCCTCCTCTAAATCTTCAGAATCCATTTTTTGATCCTCCTCAGATTCTTCGAGGTCCATTTCTTCAGGATCTGGATCCTCTTCAGATTCTTTAGGACCCCATTCCAAATGAAATAACTCCCTACACATCTCTGAATATGAGATGTGCCCATCAGAATCATCCCAAAGTTGGAATGTCATCTACCTTAGATGTTCCGATAATGAATAAACCAGCGACCATTTTCTTTCTTTTTCCTGTAATGGATACCCTTCTTGCTCGAGATTCCAGAACAACCAATCAAGCCGACCAATAAGCCTACCGACTCCGTGATCCGGGTCATATTCCAGTTTCTTGATCTCCTCCCATAGCTCATGTTGTCGTTCATAGCGACCAGTCATCGTGTATATCGTTCTTTGTATCTGGAATTAAAAATCATGATGTCAGCACAAAACCGACAGACCAGTAACAAAAATCGGTCTAATTCAATTCCCACATATAGAACAAAATATACAGAATGCACAATCAATTAAGAAAAATAAATTTCCTTATTTTGGGCAGTCTCATGTGACTAACACATTGAATCGGTAGATTAGGAATCCGGATCTTAAGTTTAATCTATTGTCCTTATTAGAACTAATCTAATTTGACAAGGATTTCTGACCATATTCTGTTATTGTTTAAGCCCATTTGAGTCAATCTCAGACTTATTGATCAAACTTAGGTCCGTTTGATTCATCCAATGCACATTGGATTAAGTCCGACCCATTAGAACAAATCTAATCTTTTTGATCAAATCTGACACAACAGAACTTATCTGGTCATATTTGATCATCCCAACTTTTGTAATCAAGATTACTCCAATTAATTCAATAATAAACCGAACTAGTTAAATCAACAAATAATTTGAACCAGGTTTAAATATCATTGAATCAAATTGGACTGCTTATATTAATTAATAATTTAAACCAGATATGGGTTTCATTGGATAAGTTGGTATGGTTCTATTTTCAGTAAATTGAACCATAAATTAATTAAATTATTATTTATTAATTAATAAATATATTTTCTTATATATTTAATTAATTAATTAATAAATTTAATTAAATTTTAGGCATTGTTCATGCACGTGAAGAAGAAGAAAAAAAATTAAAACATGCATGCATATTTTTTTACACGTTTTTTTTTCTTCGTTCTATGCTCAGTCAAAAACACTATACATCTCTTTTTTTTTTCAATCGATTCATGAATCGATTAAGGTTATGCATCTCGTTTATTTTTCAATCGATTAAATCATTGTACGCGATTTTGAATCGATTCAATTCTTTATCATTCGATTCAAATATTTTAGAAAAGAAAAAATATAAACTGTTCATTTCGTTTTTTTTCTTTTCCAATCAATTCAGCACGGTGCTTCGTCAAAAAAATAGCGTTGTTCGTATTTTTGATTCTTCAATCGATCCGTGAATCGATCGAAGAACTCTGTGCGATTTTAAATCGATTGAAATGAAATTTCAATCGATTCAATTCAATTGAATCAATTAATTAATCGATCCAATTCAATTGATGAACAGTATTTATTGTTCATCTTCTTCTTCGCAATAGAAGAAAAAATGCGAGAGTGATCTCCGCGTCGATTTTCATACATTCAAAATTATACTTTGATATCATTATTGTTATTTTTGAGAGCATGAAATAGAAACGAAGCAAACTATAATCACTCACAGTGATCTCTCGCAGAAATCGCAATTGAAGACGTCGATCGACGAAAAGGCTGTCGTTGTCGGAAGCACGATCACAATACAACTGGAAAACACTTCAAAGTTCACGAGCCAAATCTCAACCTCTGGACGTTCTCCTTTACTCGACCAAATCACCGTCGCCTCACACTTCGCTGCGCTCTCTGATCACCTTTCAAAACCTCTGCACCCTCATCCTTTTCCCAAAGCTTGGACGGACCTTTATAAGAAAACTAAGGAAGATGAAAGGGAAAGGATGCCCCTTCGTCTCCTTGGCATTTGTAGCAGTTTGCAACAATGAGAGAGACGAAAGGACTCCGTTTCCCTTGGTCTCCTGTAACGCTCAACAGTTGGCCTCTATCCGTGGAAGAACTAGGCTAGTGATCGGCAGTGGCCTCCTACGACACAATGCCAATAGCAACTTTGGTGGTTGACACACGTGAGCATAGCAACATGAGTTCATCTGAGGAAGCGGTGGCTGTTCTTGGTCGACTGCGACGCTTGGCGACGACTCATGGAGGCGGCGGCGTAAGCATCGAGACGAGAGTGCACAGAAGAGAAAAGGTTCTGACATTGGCTGCTATGCGGATGAGGGGGAAACGCCAGTCATCAGGGAAGGAGACGGATGCGGCGCCAACATTAGCCAGTTGCGTGGGCGGAGTAGCTGTGCCAACGTTCGGCGCATAAGGAGCGACGACGATCGCTCGCGCGGCAGACATCACCCCATGTGTGGGGCGAGTCGCAAAGAGGAGAGGAGAGGAGAGGAGAGAGACTGTAGTTGCGATCAGGGAGACAGGTGCCCCTCGATGGAGGAGAGGGATGCAAAGGCGCGGCCGACACGCAAAGGCGGCTACGGCGACGTGAGAAGGAGAGGAGACGCGAGAGAGAATTCGCCGTGGTTTCACGTCTAGGAGAGAAAAATAAAATCCGTTTAAGAAATCAACATTTCCTCACTAATAGGATTAACTAAACAGGCTTTCGTTTTTCCTTTTTATCCCTATAAAATATAAAATAGCTATTTTAAAATTCTTATAAATTCTATAAGGCTAATAATTTCTTAATTGACCTTAATTTTATATAATTATTGTATCTTAGTTAGTTTGCTTGAACTGTCTGAAGGAAAAGAAAAATAAATAATTAAACACCTATAACGATGAAAGGAAAAAAATAAGAATACAAGTCGTATCTGTTCTGGTTAGAGAGAAAGAAAGACTAGGTTGCTATTGGTCGCCTAGAAAACACTTGAAGGAAGTGAAAAGAGAGAACTGCTGCTTTTAAAAATAGAAAAAATAAATCACTTTTTACCGAATTCAGTAAATAAAATTTTAAAATTATTAAATCATATATCATAATTTTAAAATTATTAAATCATGTATCCATTTTCTATTTTATCCTTGTTCTTAAATCAATTCGACTAAAAAAAAATTAGTTGATTGATTTTTTTTTTCCAATCGAATTGATTTCTTTTGATGTCTTTGAAATTCATCAGTTAGTTTCGGTCAAAATTGACTGATGGACTTAGAGACCTTGAAATGACATGAACCCGTTCCTATACATTTATCTAATTCTTCTGATTATAAAAATATTATCAAACATCAATTTGACCCAATATATTAAGAGTAGTGATTTTTTAAACATGAATGTGTCTAAAAAAATTAATTCATATTTTAAAAAATCACTGTTTTCAATATATTAAGTCAAATTGATGTTTGATAGCTTTTTTACCATCAAAAGAACTAGATGAACATATAGGAACTGGTTTCATATCATTTCGAGATCTCTAGGTCCATCAGCCGGTTTCGACCACCTAGAGATCTCGAAATTATATGAAACTGTTCCTATATATTCGTCTAGTTCTCTTGATTGTAAAAATACTATCAAACATCAATTTGACCGAATATATTGAAAGCAATGATTTTTTAAATATAAATGTATCTGAAAAATTAATTAGTGTTCAAAAAATCACTGCTCTCAATATATTGGGTCAATTTTATGTTTGAGGGCATGAATATAATCATAAGAATTAGAAAAACTCCTATGATCTAGTTTTACTTTATTCCAAACTCTATAGGTCCATCAACCGATTTTGGCGAAATAAACCTACGTTGATTTTATTAGGTTCATTTGGCCATAGTTTCAAAAAAAAAATCATTGTTTTTAATATATTATGTCAAATTGATATTTGATAGTATTTTTATAATCAGAAGAACTAGATGAACACATAAGATCTAATTTCATGTCATTTCAAAATCTCTAGATCTATCAGCAGGTTTCGACTAAAATCGGTTGATGGGAGACCTCAGAATGATATAAAACTAGTTCCTATGTGTTGTCTAGTTCTCTTGATTATTAAAATGCTATCAAATATCAATTTGACCCAATATATTGAGAGCAGTGATTTTTTAAACACGAATGTGTTTGAAAAACTAATTCAGATTCAAAAAATTATTACTCTCAATATATTACGTCAAATTTATATTTGATAGCATTTTTATAATCAGGAGAACTAGACGAATGTATAGGAATTAATTTCATATTATCCCGAGATCTTTATAATCATCAACCGATTTTAGTTTAATGAATTTTTCAAATAGAATAAAATCGATTCGATTGGAAAAAAAAAATAGTTGACTGATTATTTTTCCAATAGAATTGATTTAAGGACGATGATAAAATGAAAAATGGATACATGATTTAATAATTTTAAAATTATAATATGTGATTCATATATTTTGAAAACTTATTTACTAGCTAAGGAGAAGAAAAAAAATCATTAAGCTGCAGTTGGGATAAAAAAACAGGGAGAAGGTAGAAAGAGAAAAAGAAGCTCATGCATAAAGATTTGCATGTGAGGTAGTGGGAGTGAGGCAGTATACATGGAAGCTAATAAATAAACAAAGACGAAAATAAGTTTTCTAAAAAATATTCTTAACTAATTTAAATTGATTGAAGAGATTTAAGAAAATTAAACGGGGTTCAGATCAAATCAAGTTTAAATTTAATTTGGACTAATATATATTTCTTATCTTCATATCTATTTATAGGGGTGTAATCATACCGAGTCAAACCAAACTCTTAAATGTTTAAGTTTAGTTCATTTATAATCGAAACGAATTCGAATTATATTCATGACTCACGAGTTTTTATCGATGTTAAACGAACTTAATAAATATAAATTATAAATTTAAATATTTATTTAAAAATTAAATTATATATTTAATAAAAATTATAATATTTCTTATTAAAATTTATAATTTTATTTTAATAAATAAATTTAATATATTTTTTTTATGTTTTATAAGTAGAGTGTAAAATTTATAAATACAATATTAAAATTATTATTATTTTATTTAAAAATTTATTCATAAGTTTAAAAAAATATTCACGAATTAATGAGCCTAATATTGTGAAACTTGAGTTTGATTTATTTATCTTAATGAGTCTAATTAAATGAGCTCAAATGAATTTTTAATGACTTGATTCATTTACACCCCTACCTATCTATAGATTTTATTCTATTCAATCCATTTTAATTCAACACTTTTATTTGATGATTCGATTTGGGCTATAACTCAGGATGCCCTTGGATCCCGTCTATCTAATTTTGTGAGGATATTTTACAACCAACTCCACCAGAAAGGAACATTAAAGCATAGATATTAAATATTTTCTTGCATTTAATCTCGACGCATGATAGAATTAGGTGATAGTCCTTTTATTTAGTTTTTGAAAATAATTAGTTAGCTGAGTATAACTTTAATCGGAGAGTACAACATCAAAAGGACGTATTTTTCTTCAGATATCCTTTTCTAATAGATTCACACGTTAGACATATAATTAAGTTGTCTTCCCACATAATGACATTGATAAAGATACTTAATTAATTACTTAATTTTTAATTCATGCTCACATGTTCAACATCACTACTGTCTCAAGTGACCATTTTTACTAAATTTATTAACTCGGATGTATATACTACTATAGTGAAATAGAATTTTAATGTCAAACAAAGAAGACACGGTTATTTTAATTTTATTCTTTATGTTTATATGTACAGGAGTTACTATATGATATTCACCTCTAGTGTCCGATTTCATCCGTAACTGAGTACATTTCGAGAGCTCCGTGTATTTAGTTGGGTATCAGAGTCGAGTATGTAATGACGGATCCAATCCAAATAATCTACTTGGGTTGATCCCAAACTGTGGGACATGAACGCCGATGTCGACACTATCACTCCGGATTACCTCACTTTTTTTCCTTTCTCTAAATCTACTTCTCACTCCCATTGGTCCCCTGGGATACAATTCGAATAGACGTTAACCTGATTCTATGTGAATATCATATCATTCTCGATATACACGGATGGAACAAAGATGAAAATATTCTTTATGTTATTTGAATCTATTATATTCTATTATAATAAAAATAAGTATTTCTTAAGTGCCCCTCCAAATGACAAACTGAATGTTATTTTGAATTATCATCTTCATCAAATAATTTATCTCCAAACCGATTAGATGCATTCCACAATAATCACATTAAGGTCATATTGCAATATTTTTTTTAATTAAAAAGCATCAATTAAACATAATTTAGTAAGAATATGTATGGATAGAAAATCATAAAACAGTATTTTTTTTTCATCTCCTCTTTCAAAATTTATCAAAATAATGTCTTACCTAAATTTTAATTTTTAAAATACTCTTCTGTCCTCTATTTTACTTTCTACAAGTAAAAAGAGGGCATAGAATGCTCGTCGTCTCCGATAACGACTCCGCCGCCCTTTGAACTTCTTTTAGGATAAGACAAACTTGAAAAGTACACTTAATAATTTAGAGTCTTTTAAACGTGCCATGGGTCTCTACTACACCTAATAATTTTAAAACACTTTTTATTTTATTTTATAGTTAAATATCATATTTTATGTAATGGATTTTAACAAATAGCAAATGAGTTGCATGATGTTTCTATTTCAATCAATGATTCTTTAATATATCTCAAGACAATTAATGGTGGGAGCTTATATTAGACTTTCTTACCCCCGGATTATGATACAATGGTAAAATATTTAAATTATCATCCAAGTATCTATAGTTTGAATTTCAATTATGATAAATTTGTAAGAATTTTTCCTTCAAATGGGTCATGCAACTAAAGGATGCTGGGCTCCTGGCTACCCGCTGCGAGCGCTTCTCGATTTACTTTGGTGGCTGGTGGAAAACTTCTGTGGGGTAGGACCGGTCACCCAGGCTCGACGTTACCCAGCCTAATTAATCATTTTTTTTATATTAGACTTTCTTGCTCCGGGCTATGGTATAATAACAAGATATTTAAATTGTTATTCAAATATTTATCATTAGATCCCTAGTTATGGTGAATTTTTATGAATTTTTTCTTCAAATGACATGTGAAATCAAAGGATGTTGGGCTTTTTGGCCGTTCGCCGTGTGCCCTTCCTGATTTACCCTGATGGTCGGTGAAAAAATTTCATGGGGCTGGGCCGGCCACCCCCAGGACTAGTCAATGAGACTAACTGAGTTATATATATATATATATATTAGAATTTCTCGCCCCGAGGCTATGGTGCAACGGCAGGGTATTCAATTTGTTACCCAGACATTGCGGTTCGATCCTAGCTATGGTGAATTTGTAGGAATTTTTTCTCCAAATGAGGCGCGCAACCAAAGGATGCTGGGCTTCTTGGCCGCTTGTCGCGAATGTTTCCCAATTTATCCGGGTTGCCGGTGAAAAAAATTCATGGAGCTGGGCCAATCACCCTTAGGACTAGTCAATGAAGCTAACTGGGTTTATATATATATATATATATATATATATATATATATATATATATATATATATATATATATATTATGGTGCAGCGGTAAGGTATTCAAGTTGTTACCCAAGCACCCATAGTTCAATTCCTAGCTATGATACATTTGTAGGAATTTTTTCTCCAAATGGAGGCACAACCAAGGGATGTTGGGCTTCTAGGCCGCTCGCTGCGAGCACTTCCCGATTTATCCTGGTGGTCAGTGGGAAAATTTTATGGGACTAGACCGGTCAGCCTTAAGGCTAGCTGAGTTTAAATTTTATGGGATCGGACCGGTCAACCCTAAGGCTAGCTGGGTTTATCATTTTATATTAGAATTTCTTATCTTGAGGATATTGTGTAGTGGAAGGACGTCTAATTGTCACCCAGACAACTATAGTTCAATTCCCAACTACGGTGCATTTGTAGGGATTTTTCTTCCAAATGGAACATGTTGATACAGTCTGACCTGGATGTTGTTTTGCTGTTGACACTGATTTAAGTTTGTATCAGATATTTAACTCAGATTAATTACTAATCTAGGTTGACTTGGTTGACCTGATTCGGGAAAAAGTTCAAGTATGGAGACTTGGCACTGGAGAAGTCCAAGCAGGGAGCTTGGCACGAGTGGAAAGTCCTAACTGGGATGTTAGGCAGTTGGAAAGTCCTGGCGAGTGAAGCCAGACAGTGGGAAAGTCCTAACTGGGATGTTAGGCAGTTGCAAGTCCTGGTGAGTGAAGCCAGGCAAGGGAAAATCCAGATGGATCAAGGGTGATCGGACATCTGGTGTTGAAAAGTCCAAGAAGGAAGCTTGGCATGCGAAGTCAGAGAGGGCTCGGTAGCTCGTTCTCTAGGACCAGATGAAGTCGGAGAGAGCTAGGGAGCTCGTTCCTCCGGACTAGGTCAGAGAGGGCTCGACTCGGACTGAGTCAAGAAGCTGGATCGGTCGGCAGACCGATCCAGTGAAACCTTGGACACCTGGATCGGTCTGCAGACCGATCCAGTGGCTTATACGATCGGTGCCGGCCGATCGAGGGTGTCGATGGCTGCGAGCGTTTATCGATGCGGACCGATCGAAATCGATCGATAGCCGGATTTTACTTGATCGATGCGGACCGATCGAAATCGATCAATAGCCCATGATTTTACCGATCGGTGCGGACCGATCAGAAATCAATCGATAGCCTCGAGATTTCATTGATCGATGCGGGGACCGATCAGTTAATCTTGATCGGTCCGCCGATCGAAGCTGCGCACCTTGAAAGCGGCGCTGATCGGTGCGGGGACCGATCAGATTGTTCTGATCGGTCCGCGACCGATCGAGATGATCAGAATCATGGATCGGTGCGCACCGATCCACGGATAACTTGTTTTGCATCGCTTTCTCTTATTGTTTCGATTCGCAATTGCTTTTACCTATTTCGTTTCTAACCATCTGCTGTAAGCTTTTTGTTACAGGTTACAGACTACTTGATGTTGGATGAATTCAAATTGAGGATCATTAGTAGAAGGCGACGAAAAAGCTTTTGCTGTGTCTCGCTGCGGACAAACCAGTTTTGGTAGCAACGTCTCGTTTGCGATCTGCTGGCAGCCGTTTGGTCGAAATCAGCTTGACTTGTGCTGATAGGTTCAAGCTCAGAGGTACCAGTGGAAACGAGGATGCCATTGGTGGGAGCTGAGACAATCAGACAAGGAAGAAGCGTGATTGGCGACGTCGTGGACAGTTGCAGGGATTTGCAGGGATTTGCTGCAGGTTTGGCAGAGATCCGTTACAGAGCAGAGAGGCATATGAAGCTGGAGAGGAGAGACTCTCGATACAATGCTTTTTGTGCTCTTGCTGTGAAAAACACTGTGGAGAAAAACTCTCTGGAAGATTGAAGCAGTGTGCTTGTTCTTCGCTGATTGTGGCTGTGAGCTTCCTTTGATCATTTCACTTGAGCCACTACTGTAAGTCTTGTGCTTAATTTCTTACTGCTGTTAAAGACTTTGTGGAGAGGTTACTCCACCGAGAAGGAGAATCCTTTAGCCGGATAGCTTCCGGGGTGTGATCTACCGAAAGATCAAGAGGATTCGTCCACCTTACGGACACGCCGAGGAGTAGGGGCAAGTTATCCCCGAACCTCGTAAATCTCTGAGTTAGTGTGCTGTGCTTTCTTGTTTTAGTTTTCTAATTCCGCTGTGCTAACAAAGTTCTTGAAGTAATTTGTGTTTAGTGTTTTTCAAAGAGGCTATTCACCCCCCTCTAGTGGTATCAGAGCCTGGTGCTCTTCATTACGGCTTAACAACCCAAAGAGCTAAACAATGGCCATGAAGGAGGGACTCAGCACCAACCGTCCACCTTATTTCGATGGAGTAGATTTTCAATACTGGAAAAGCCGCATGGAGTATTACCTCAAGACTGATATCTCCATGTGGTTCTCGGTCAAGGAGGGATTCTCACCTCCAAAGGACGAAGAAGGTAAGGAACTTGACTCATCGAGATGGTCAACCGAGCAAACTCGCAAGGGACAAGCCGATGCCAAGGCGGTTGTCACTTTGCAATGTGGGATAGCCAAGGATCAACTTGTCAAGGTTGGTCCTTTCACAAGTGCGAAGGATCTATGGAACAAGCTCATCGAGCTCCAAGAAGGGACTCGAGACTCTCGGATCGCCAAGAGGGATTTGTTCTTAAACCAACTACAGAACCTTGTCATGAAGGAAAATGAAACTGTAAGTGAGATACATGGAAGGTTCAAGGAGATCATCAATGGTCTCCATTCGGTGGATGAACGAGTAGAAAACCGTGACCTCGTAAGGTATGCTCTAAAAGCTTTTCCTAGGAATGCCTTGTGGTCATCCATGGTGGATGCCTACAAGGTATCCAAGGATCTTTCCATTGTTAAACTAGATGAATTTTTCTGTGAGATGGAACTTCATGAGCTTGCTAACAAAGGTCAAAAGAGAAGGGTATTGCTTTATTTGCAGGACCAAAGAGCAAGGATGGAAGAAGGAAGAAGGAAAAGAAGAAAGAAAAGGAGATTTCCTCATCCACCTCTTCTTCCGAATCCGATGATGAAAGTGGATCATCATCAAGCGAGATGGCGAACTTCGTAAGGAGGATTATGAGAAGAGGCCGAAGATACAAAGGAAAAGGTAAAACTAATGATCAAAATTTTGATAAATCTAATGTTACATGTTATGAGTGTAGCAAGAAAGGACACATTCGGAGCGAGTGTCCGAAACTAAAGAGGAAGGAGGAACGAGCCAAAAGGAATGAGGAAAGAGCCAAGAAGAAGAAGGCTCTCAAGGCCACTTGGGATGAGTCCTCATCAAGCTCATCGGAGGAAGAAGAGAAGATTGAAAAGAGCACTCGGCAATTGGCACTCATGGCAAGGGAAGAGTCAGAATCCGAGAGTGATGACTCAAGCGCTTCAACCACGGCTTCATCATCTTCGGATGATGAAGAGGTAACCTCTTCTCATATAGAAAAGTGTTATAAAACTATCACTCATTTATCTACATTGCTTAAAAAGTCAAAAACAGAAAATAAATTGTTGAAAGAAGAAGTAAAAACCTTAAGGACCCTTAGGGAAGATGAGGTCGATGACCTACATCTAGAAGTCCTTGAGGATGAGAACAAGGCCTTAAAGGGTGAGGTTGAGAAACTCAAGAAAATGCTTGAGAAATTCTCAACTAGCTCTAAGACTCTAGACATGATTCTAAATGCCCAAAGGGCAGTTTACAACAAAGCCGGGTTAGGGTATCAACCCAAGGAGTCGAGTTTCATTTCTCTAATGTCTAGAACTCAAAATAGTAGATCACATGTTTCTAGAGTTCATGGAACTAGGAAAGGTATGACCAAGGCATGGGTTCCTAGGTCTTTCGTTGTAGAAGCATTAGGTCCCAAGATTTGGGTACCTAAAACCTCTATTTTTCGTGTATTGTAGGCATTGGTCGAGGGGGAGCATCTATCAACTTGGTTTGTTGATAGTGGATGCTCCAAGCACATGATTGGGAACAAATCACTGTTTACTACCATTCAAAACAAAAGTAGAGGTAATGTGTCTTTTGGTAATAATGGTAGCCTTAAGGTTGTAGGAATTGGAGACATTCATATATCCGAATGTCTTCATATCAAGAATGTCCTTCTAGTCAAGGGGATGACTTTTAATCTCCTAAGTGTCAGTCAATTGTGTGATACGGGTTACACAATTGAATTTCATTCAAGTCAATGTTTAGTTAAACACATTGACACACTTGACACGGTACTAGTAGGCACAAGGGTTGACAATATTTATCAAGTATCATTTAAAAGTGCTACTAATGCTGTGATTAAGTGTTTCATGTCGAAAGAAGAAGAGTCTTGGTTATGGCATAGAAGATTGGCACATGTAAACATGAAGAACATCTGGAAGTTGGCCAACCAAGGATTAGTACGAGGCTTACCAAGCATCAAGTACCAAAAGAACAAACTATGTGATGCATGTCAAATGGGTAAGCAAACAAAAGGTGTTCATAAAGGTAAAAGCATTGTAAGTACATCTACTGCCTTAGATTTATTGCACATGGACCTATTTGATTGCAGTAGTGTAATATCATTGAATGGAAGTAGATATTGCTTGGTAATCGTTGATGATTTTACTAGATACACATGGACTTTCTTTTTGAAGCATAAGGACCAAACTATAGATATTTTTATTTCCTTTTGTAGAAGAACTGAAAATGAAAAATCAACAACAATTAAAACCATTAGAAGTGATCATGGTGGTGAATTTCAAAACCATAGGTTTTTAGAATTTTGTCAAGAAAAAGGGTATAGACATGAGTTCTCAACTCCAAGGACCCCACAACAAAATGGGGTTGTGGAGAGAAAGAACCGAGTCTTACAAGAGGCTGCACGAAGCATGCTCAATGAGTACTCACTACCGAGTTACTTGTGGGCTGAAGCTGTGAATACAGCTTGCTATGTGCAAAACCGAATCCTGATACATAGGTTTTTAGGAAAGACTCCCCATGAACTTTGGTTTGGGAAACCACCTACAATTAAACATCTTAGGGTGTTTGGTTGTAAGGTGTTTATTTTAAATACCAAGGACCATCTTGGAAAATTTTCGGCCAAGGCTGATGAGGGGATACTGGTTGGGTACTCGCTCACCAGCAAAGCCTATCGAGTCTACAACAATAGGACTAAATTGATTGAAGAGTCCTCTGATGTAGCTTTTGAAGAAGTCCCTAACTCAAATGATCAATCAAGGGCTATAGGAGAAATTCAATTTGAACTTAGAAATCTAAGTTTGAATGATCAAAATGAAGAACGAGTCGAAGTTGACTCTGAAGATGATGAACAAAGGCAACAAAGAATTCAATCTGATCCTTTGCCAGATATTGAGTCCTTGCCTGTGCCTAGTGAGACCATTCATGAGGCACCATCAACACCAAGACAATCTAGGATAGCCTCTAGTCATCCCCAAGACCAAATTGTGGGAGACATTCAACAAGGGGTTAGGACTAGGTCATTCTTCAGAAATGAGTCTAATGAAGTCGCATTGATTTCAGAGATTGAACCGAAATTAGTTGATGAGGCATTGCACGATCCTGATTGGATCATAGCTATGCAAGACGAATTAGGTCAATTTGAAAGGAGCCAAGTGTGGGACTTAGTTCCTAGACCTAAGAAGACCACCATTATTGGAACTAAATGGGTCTTCAAAAATAAGTTAAATCAAAAGGGAGAAGTTGTAAGAAACAAGGCAAGACTTGTAGCCAAGGGCTATAGTCAAGTCGAAGGTCTCGATTATGATGAGACTTATGCTCCCGTGGCACGATTAGAGTCCATTCGGTTGATGCTAGCTTTTGCTGCACATAGAGGTTTCAAACTCTATCAAATGGATGTTAAATCTGCCTTCTTAAATGGCTTCATTAAAGAAGAGGTCTATGTTGAACAACCCCCGGGGTTTGTGAGTACCGAAGCTCCAAACCACGTATACAAGCTCAAGAAAGCTCTTTATGGGCTTAAACAAGCACCTCGAGCGTGGTACGAAAGGTTGTCGACTTATCTATTAGAAAAGGGTTTTGTAAGGGGTCAAATAGACCCAACACTGTTTCTTCGTCGAGATGGTGAAAATATTTTTGTAGCCCAAGTATATGTCGATGACATAATTTGTGGCTCAAATAACAAGGGCTATTTAAATGAATTTATCACTCACATGGAAAGTGAGTTTGAAATGAGTCTTGTGGGAGAATTGACATTCTTCCTTGGACTAGAAATCAAACAAACTAGAGATGGCATTTATGTCCATCAAGCAAAATACACTCAAGAGATGCTTAAGAAATTCAAAATGAGTGATTCTAAGGAAGTATCCACTCCTATGGCGACGAGCACTCGTCTTGATAATGATGAGAGTGGAAAATCAGTTGATCTAACGCAATATAGAAGCATGATTGGTAGTCTTCTATATCTCACAGCTAGTCGACCAGACATACTTTTTGCTGTGGGCATGTGCGCTAGATATCAAGTCTGTGCCAAGGAATCTCATTTAATTGCAGTTAAGAGAATATTGAGATACCTTAAGGGCACAATTCGAGTAGGTCTATGGTACCCTCGTACAGAGTCTTTTGACTTGATAGGGTATACCGATTCCGACTATGCTGGGTGCAAATTGGATCGGAAAAGCACTAGTGGGGGTTGCCAATTTTTAGGTTCATCTTTAGTTAGTTGGTCAAGTCGGAAGCAACATTGTGTTGCTCTCTCCACGACCGAGGCCGAATATATTGCCATGGGAGAGAGTGTATCGCAATTGTTGTGGATGATACACACCCTAGAGGATTATGGACTTTCTTATAAGGGTGTACAAGTGCTATGTGACAACATTAGCACGATCAACCTAACTAAAAATCCAGTCCATCATTCTAGGACCAAGCACATTGAAGTGCGTCATCACTTCATTAGAGATCACGTAGCTAGGGGTGACATTGTGCTCACATATGTGGAGTCAAAGTCAAACCTAGCCGACATTTTCACCAAACCCCTTCCGGAAAATGAATTTAGTCATTTAAGGAGGGAGTTGGGGATGTGTTTGGCTCCTTAGGTCATTAGAACCTCACCATGATCAATAAGGACTATTAAAATGACAAGAGTAATTGGGAAACTGATTTGGGCAATTTGGGGACATCTCACACAAACGATAAGGTTTAACAAATTGTTTTTGTTTGCTAGAAATGGGGTGAGATGCTAGGAACAACCAAATTATTCAAAATGTATCATGCATCCCTTGAATAATTAGGTTGAAGAGACATTAATTGAGTATGGGGAAGACCATTACATAACTCATGTGTATTTGGTTCCTAGATCTTACTCATATATTCCAACCAAGGAAACTTGGTTGGACTTTTCCTTTTAAATCATGTAATCTTGATTGTTAGAATGTTTGATACCTTTGATCGATACCTTCCGTGATTTTGATTGAAACTAGGATAAGTCATTGAAATAATGATAGAAATTTGGACATATTTTGCCAAATTTGGGACTGAACATAACATAGCAAGGTTGAAGATTTAAGTCTTTAACCTTGAGTTGTCTATTTTGACAAACTTGAAACTTGTCTGAAATCTCAGTGTTTGTGGTTGAATTTGAAAGTCTCAGGTTATAAACAAATTCACACCATAAGAGGCCATCGTTAGGACATAGTTATGCTTGTAGATTCTCAGCGTTCTAGATATTGATTTTGAAAGTTTTACTGGAGAAACTTCTACGAACTATCAAAAATATCTAAGGATTTTGGTTACTGAAATCACTGAAAACTTCAGTATCAGACACTGATCGGGCTACAGCCCGATCAGGAGAAGATGGATCGGTCGACAGACCAATCCAAAAACTTCCCAACCTTTCTGTTTGTAATCTGATCGGTCCAGGGACCGATCAGGATAATCTGATACGCTTAGGGCTCTTCTGATCGGTCCATAGACCGATCAGTGGTTCCATTGGTTAAGTCTGTGATTTGGGCTTACTGATCGATCTCTGATCGGTCTACGGACCGATCAGGAAGTTCCCTGATCGGTCCGAGGATCGATCAGCTTCGCACTTTCTGATCGGTCTACAGACCGATCAGGAGGTTCCCTGATCGGTCTGGTGACCGATCAGGGGCTTCGGAAACCTTTTGATCGGACAACCGTCCGATCATTTCTTCACTGTACACCCACTCAACCCTTAAAACCTCCCGATCCCTCTTTTTCCCTCATTCACGCGAACCCTAGCCGTCTCTCCCCACCATTCCACTCTTTTTCCTCTCTCGTTGCACAGCAAACCCTACCCGAAGCTCTAACCCTCGAAGCCCTATTCTAAAGTTCAAATGGCACCAAGGTAACTTCTTGCCTCTCTAAAAACTTGGCTTTGTGTTTTCATTTCTCACTGAATCTTCTGTTGGTTTGTTGTCTCGGTTCTTCATTGTTGATGGCTCCTGTGCTCTTCGTTTTTCCCATTGTATCCCCTTAGGAAGAAACCCACTGATGGTGAGGGAACCTCTAAGGAACCAACCAAGACATCCAAATCCAAAACTCCTGCTGCTTCTTCCCGACCCCAACCAGCTAGTTCCAGTAGATTCCCAAACCGCCAGTCTGAACAAGCTTTTCAACAAAGGACTTTCAAATTACTCCCTTGTAGGTCCGTGGATAGAAAATTCATGGACGAATTTTGCCCACAAGTGTCCGAAATCATAGCATACTACAAACTCGATTCACTAGTCTACTTGGAACGAGATATCAACTATGACCTGGTCTCTGAGTTCTATAATAACCTTCATGAGACTAGTGATCAAGGTTTTAAAACAAGAGTTGCTAAGCGGACTCTTGATTTCAGTATCTCATCTTTCTTTGAGTATCTCGATTGTCGGAGGTGTTCCGGTGATGTTTTTTCGATATTTCCTGACTTACCAGAACAATTACTTCCACCATTTGATATCTCACCTGACGACATATATGAGTACTTCTTCAGACAGCCTAGACAAGGGCTAGATGAGCTAGATGTTGACTTCCCTACTTTTGCAGCCTTGAGATTATCTCCTCAAGATTACATTCTTTTTAAAATTGTCACGAACTGCCTTCTACCTATCACATCTAAACCATTATCAGAGATTCGACCGTATCATTGTCTGATGCTTTACGGGTTGCGTAGGCGTCTTGATTTTGATATCATGTCGAGCATCTACTCCTCGATCATATCATATTCTCAGCCTAGCGGCTTCACTATTTATATGCTTTATGGGCATATAATTACTGATTGGCTTGAGACCCTTCAGGTTGATGTCTCTAAGGGTAGAATAATCAAAATGGTCAGGCAGGATTGCCGACTTGGGAAAAGGGCATTTTCCAAGTCTGGAATCATAGGGCGAAATGGGGATGTTCAGTGGAAGGATGGGAGAGCTTTAGGTGAGTTACCACGGGGACCTCCACGACAGGTTGCAGCTGCTCCTCCAGACATTGCGCTGGCAGATCGCTGAGTTGGAGAGCCGATTTGATCGTCACGAGGAGATGGTGACTGCTGAGTTCGATGGACTACGCTTACGGATTGACCAGCGCTACGATGACCTGCGCGGGCATATTGACCAGCGCTTCGATGATATGCGCAGTCATCAGGTGGTGACACAGCAGTTGCTACTCGGATGGATGGCACGATACCCGCCTCCGCAGTCTTACCCAGGCTATCCATCCTCCAGCGTGCCGTCTCAGGATTTCACCCTTCCTGCCGATGATGATGATGCTCCTCATGTTGAGGACGTTGATTGATGTAGTCTGTGTGTCACCTAGTCTGTATGTATTTTGGATGCTATGTGTTAGTCTGACCTGGATATTTGTACTTCTGATGCTACTCATATATTTATGCTCCTCGGTTTTATATTTGCTTGCTCTCTATTATGCTTCATTGTCTCTGTTTTCTTTTATTATGCTGTTCCTATGCCATGATTTGATTGTATCTTTTGTCTATCTTATTGTCATATTGAAACCTTAGAGGGAACTCTAGGTTGGTTAAGAGAAGGCAGGGTGGATTAAGGGGGAGCCTTTTCGGTGTTTGACAAAGGGGGAGAGGATACCTAAGTTTAGAAATGTATGAAAGCTTAATTTTAGGGGAGAGGATAACGGGAAGGATCTTGATTCCCGTCATTGACTTGGTGGTGTATCCGTCTTAGGGGGAGGATTCCGATTTCCCTAAAATTATGGGTAAATGAGCACTTCTGATCTAAACTTAAATCGTGTTGTCAAACAACAAAAAGGGGGAGATTGTTGATACAGTCTGACCTGGATGTTGTTTTGCTGTTGACACTGATTTAAGTTTGTATCAGATATTTAACTCAGATTAATTACTAATCTAGGTTGACTTGGTTGACCTGATTCGGGAAAAAGTCCAAGTATGGAGACTTGGCACTGGAGAAGTCCAAGCAGGGAGCTTGGCACGAGTGGAAAGTCCTAACTGGGATGTTAGGCGGTTGGAAAGTCTGGCGAGTGAAGCCGAGGCGGTGGGAAAGTCCTAGTGAGGATGTTAGGTGCAAGTCCTGGTGAGTGAAGCCGGGCAAGGGAAAATCCAGATGGATCAAGGGTGATCGGACATCTGGTGTTGAAAAGTCCAAGAAGGAAGCTTGGCATGCGAAGTCAGAGAGGGCTCGGTAGCTCGTTCTCTAGGACCAGATGAAGTCGGAGAGAGCTAGGGAGCTCGTTCCTCCGGACTAGGTCAGAGAGGGCTCGACTCGGACTGAGTCAAGAAGCTGGATCGGTCGGCAGACCGATCCGGTGAAACTCTGACACTGGATCGGTGCACCGATCCGATGGCTCTATGCGATCGGTGCCGGCCGATCGAGGAATGATCGATGGCTGCGAGCGTTTGCGATCGATGCGGACCGATCGAAATCGATCGAGCCCATGTTCTTGATCGATGCGGACCGATCGAAATCGATCGATAGCCCATGATTTTGCGATCGGTGCGGACCGATCGAAATCAATCGATAGCCTCGAGATTTCATTGATCGATGCGGGGACCGATCAGATTAATCTTGATCGGTCCGGGCCGATCGAAGCGCGCACCTTGAGCGGCGCTGATCGGTGCGGGGACCGATCAGATTAGTTCCTGATCGGTCCGCAGACCGATCAGAGATGATCCAGAAATCATGGATCGGTCTGCAGACCGATCCACAGGATGGCTTGTTTTGCATGCGCTTTCTCTTATTGTTTCTGATTCGCAATTGCTTTTTGTAACGACCCAATTTTCCCTATTCTGAGTTTCAAACGTCCATAAAAATGTTTGAAAATACTGTTAAAATATTCTAGAGATTTTTAGGAATTTTTAGAGTATTTTTACATAATTTTTGGAGGTCGTTTGGTATTTTTACAAAGCCAAAGAAGTTTAAAAAAAAAAAAGAAGTGTTGGAGAAGAGGTTCGAACCCGCGACCTCGGGTCGGACCAAACCAAGCCAAACCGGCTTGACCAGCTGGGATAAGGGATTGATGTTAATCTCAAATAGAGTTAAATAAGGTTATAGTATAGTTGAGTTATATCCGATTACTTATAAAAGGAAATAAGTTTTGGGATTTTAGAAAACCTAACTTTTCCTCTCGAAATTTCCTCTCCTCCTCTCGTTCGCGTGCGGCGGCTGTGCGGGCCAAGAGCACACCGAGGCGACGGCGCTAGGGTTCCTCTCTGGTGCCGACGAAAGGACTCTTCCGGCCGATCTTCAAGCTTCACCGTGCGTGATCATCCCAACGGAAGGAGCTCGGAAGCATAAAGGAGTTGCGGAGAAGCTTCGCCCGAACCCTAAAAGCCTCCTTCCTTCCTTCTCGATTGTAAGTGCAGGAAAACCCTAGGTAAGTACTACTCACCTGCGGTAGGAGTTGTTTCGGATTTCTTTATTTTTTTCTTTGATTCTTCCTTGCTTCCGAGGTCTAGCATGAACCCTAGAATCTTAATGTTTCACTGCACGGCAAGTTTGACCTTTCCTTTTCATGAGCATAGCAAGTTAAGGTCAAGAAATAGTATTCTTTGTTCTTTTTGAATTCAAAGCATCTTGTAGAGATTTTTGGTCCTATTGGGCTCTCTGCCGTGAGTCATAAGGGAAGAATATGAATTATTAGGTGTAGTTTTGGATGCCCTAATTAATGTTCCGAGTATGAACAGATGTTAAGCTCAAGTTGGAGTTTTAATTCTTTTTTTTGTTTCGGATTGTGATGTACAAAATTGTGGTTCTGTTGTGGGAAGTATAGTATTACCTTGGGTGTCATGAACTCATTGGGATTTATGATTTGCCATGGCAGTTTTCCATACTTGTGATTTTCTGTTACATCGTGATTCTTGACTTAGGAATCAGATTTAGCATGGATCACCTATATATATATATAAATATATATGCTTGCTTCAATTGTTAACTTTTAGGGTAGAATTTCTGTGGTCATGTTTTCTTAGTTAGTTACGGCTTGGTTTTGGATTTTATTCCAACATTTTAGTTTTAAAATTGTTTAAGCACTGTAGGTTGGATTGATTTCAACACTGCGGTGTAGATCTGTTAAAGCATTGTTACGATACCAAGCTTGAAACCTTTCATGATTAGTAAACAAAATCTTGATTAGTTAGTATGCAGACTTATTTTTCTTAGCATGCTCAGTTAGTTGCAATTCAACTCCCTACCTGATAGATATACTTTCAGTGTTCAGATTTGCTTTCCTTTGCTCTATCTTACAACATGTTTAGTAAGTCCAAGTTAGCATTCTATACCATGTTTTTACAGCATGTTTAGAAGTATTAAAGTAGCATCCTTTGTCTATTTTACAGCATGCTTAAGAAGCCCTAAAGTAGTATTCTTTGTCTATGTTTTATAACATGATTAGAATCCCTAAAGTAGCATTTATGCCATGTTTTTACAGCCTGATTGAAAGCACTAAGTAGCATTCTTTGCTCTATTTTACAGCATGATTAGTAAGCTTAAAGTTACTTTCTTTTGCTCTATTTTACAGCATGATTAGTAAGCTTAAAGTTGCTTCCTTTGCTCTATATTATAGCATGATTAGTAAGCTTAAAGTTGCTTTCTTTTGCTCTATTTTATAGCATGATTAGTAAGTTCAGATTTGCTTCTTTTCCTTTGTTTTACAGCATGTTTAGAAAGTTCAGATTTGCCTTTCTGTTGCTTTGTTTTATAACATGCTTAGAGAGAGTTTAGATTTGTTTCCCTTGTATTGTTTTTATGTAGCATGCTTAGTTAATTGTAATCCTATACTTGTTAGAAGTATATCTAAAGGATTCTAATAAGCTCTAATAAAGGATTATGAGAAGTATGAGTAAAGAAAAAGACCAAGGTCTAATTAAAAAGAGATAACAAGTAACTTAAAGTAAGAGGCTAGTACCCGACATCCAAGAGCTTGTCGTTAAACAAATCCAGGTGACCATTTCCGAGGTCTTGGCCCTGGTAGACCGAGGTCTGCTCTTTTAGGATTGGTGGTGGTGATGAAGGTGTGTGATGTTTGGACTGTGGAGAGATCCAGGATTAGCTGACAAACCTGTTAAGACCTTCTATTTAATTCTTTTAGATTGCCTTAAGTGTTATTTTGAGTTGAGATTGTATTTAAGTTATTCCGCACTTGTATGTAGTTCACTTGTATTATTTGTGGAGTGATGTAGTTGGTTGCTTACTAGAGTAGTTTCTTTCTTTTACTGTTGATTTATTACTGCGTGGTTATGAATAAAATGTGTTCCAGCCGCCTGTGGCTGCATATATATTGTTTGTATTATGGATTTGGTCATCGGTACAGGGGAGACTCTGCCGAAATTTTTCGGTAGGAATTCCTCTGAACTGTGATAAATCCAACTGACTCTAATAATAGCGTCAGTGACACTAGTAAGTAGAGTATAGATAGGTAATGGTCGCCCTTAGAGAGTAGTAGTAAGAAGGGTGGTCGTTACAGTTGGTATCAGAGCAGTGTTCCATTCTCCAGCATCACACACACATCAGCATCATCCTCGCCGTCTCCAAGTAAGAAAGTATTTAAATTCCTTTCTTATTTCTGCTTTCCTTATTTTAACTGCAGTATAGAGTACTTGTTTTTTTTTTAGTACTAAAGTAAGATAGAAGATTTAGTTTCCCTTTTCTTTATTCATATTTATGTATGATTAGAAGGGTTAGAGAGAGGATACCAAGTCTTTTTCTTTGCATAATTAGATGTTAAGAAAAAGGATGTCCCCGTACCGTTCGTACTGAGAACCAAGATCAGGAGAACGAAGAGCTTAGATCAACTGAGCCCAATCTCTTTGAAGTTGTTGCCCAACTCTAGAGACAAGTAGCAGAGCAGCAACAAGTGATTGCCAATCTGATGGCAAACCAGCAAGCAGTTCCTCTCCCTCCTCCAGCTATCACTGCAGACGCTCCAGTGGTAATTGAGACTCCACCAGCTACCCAGGGAGCCGTCACAGCACCCCAGAGACCAGAAGTTTACCTTATACAGTGGCTAAAGCTGAAACCAGAGAGCTTCTCAGGCACGACTGAGCCCTGGGATGCCCAAGCTCGGTTTAAAACACTAGAGAGCACTATGGAACTTCTTGACTGGCCAGAAGTCGAGAAGGTCAAGTGCGCCTCTTTCTGCCTGTCTGGAGATGCTCGTATGTAGTGGGAGAGGATAAAGACCAAGAGAGCAGCCGATCAGATGAGCTGAGCAGATTTTCAGTTAGAGTTCTATCACCAACAAGCACTATGAGGAGTTTATAGAGTTCAAGCCAGCCAAGGTAGAAGACAAGACAGTAAGGAGCTCGGAGCCCCAGTCAAGTAAGTCCAGAAGAACAGAAAGAAGGTAAGAAAGAGGGGGTTCGGGTGGTATGTGAATATCCCGAAGTATTCCTAGCAGATCTACCTGGACTACCTCCCAATAAATGAATGGATTTGAGATTGAATTGGTTCCTAGAACCGGTCCAATTTCAAAAGCTCCGTATCACATGTCTCTAGCAGAGCTGAAGGAGTTACAAGAGCAACTACAGGAGTTACTTGACAAAGGCTTCATTCGCCCTAGTCACTCACCTTGGGGAGCTCCTGTGTTGTTTGTCAAGAAGAAAGATGGAACAATGCGGATGTGCATAGATTACAGAGCTTTGAATCAAGTGACGATCAAGAACAAGTACCCTCTTCCCAGGATCGACGACTTATTTGATCAGTTAAGAGGAGCAACAGTGTTCTCGAAAATAGACCTGCACTCTGGGTACCATCAGCTGAATGTGAAAGAAAGAGATATACCCAGAACGACGTTCAGGACCAGATATGGACATTACGAGTTTGTAGTTATGCCTTTTGGAGTGAGCAATGCACCTGCGGTCTTCACGGACTTAATGAACAGAGTGTTCAGAGAATATCTTGACAAATTTGTCATTGTATTCATCGATGACATTCTGGTCTATTCAAGGACCCCAGAGGAGCATGACACGCACTTGAGAATAGTACTGCAGACCCTTTAGCAGAAGTAGCTTTATGCTAAATTCTCAAAGTGCGAGTTCTGGTTAAATCAGGTGGCGTTTTTAGATCACATTATTTCTAAAGAAGGTATTCAAGTGGATCCAGCCAAAGTGGAAGCGGTCAACAACTGGAGTAGACCCAAGAACGTCAGAGAGGTCAGAAGCTTCCTTGGTTTAGCTGGGTACTACAGGAAGTTCGTGGAGGACTTTTCCAGGATAGCCTCTCCACTAACAGCCCTCACCAGAAAGAACAAGAGATTCGAATGGTCGATAAATGTGAGCGAAGTTTACAAGAGCTAAAGAAGAGATTGATCAGTGCTCCCATTCTGACTGTTCCACAGAGCGACAAGAGTTTCGACATCTACAGTGATGCTTCCAAGATGGGCTTAGGAGCTGTACTCATGCAAGAAGGAAAAGTCATAGCTTATGCTTCCAGACAACTCAAAGATTATGAGAAGAACTACCCTACTCATGATCTTGAGCTGGCAGCTGTGGTTTTGCACTGAAACTCTGGCGACATTATTTGTATGGAGTTCAGTGTAGAATCTTTACAGATCATCAGAGTCTTAAGTACTTCTTCACTCAGAAGGACTTAAACATGAGACAGCGCAGGTGGCTGGAGTTGGTCAAAGATTACGACTGTGAAATCCTCTATCACCCAGGCAAAGCTAACAAAGTGGCAGATGCACTCGGCAGAAAATCCAGTGCATCCCTGATGTCTTTGTCATCATTAGCCCTGCCACTGCAGAAGGAGATGTCGGATTTTGGACTTGAAATTATCGAAGGACAGCTCTCTGCATTGACCTTAGAGTCCACATTGCTTGTGGAGATACAGAGAAAGCAAAGTGAAGATCCGGATATCCAGAGGATCAAGCAGGGGATACAAAAAGAAGACAACTCAGAGTTTAGAGTAACAGACAGCGGAATTCTTTATCAGGGGAGTCGCATTTGCGTGCCCAATGATGAGGAACTGAGAAAGAAGATCTTAGAGGAAGCTCACAATACACCATACTCCATGCATCCTGGTTCGTCCAAGATGTACCAGGATGTGAAACAGAAGTTTTGGTGGTCAGGACTCAAAAGAGATGTAGCTAAGTATGTCAGTACCTGCTTGACATGCCAGAGAGTCAAAGCAGAACACCAGAGACCAGGAGGAGTTCTTCAGCCTCTTCCAATACCAGAATAGAAATGGGAAGACATTTCCATGGACTTCATAACAGGACTTCCAAGAACCACCAATGGATATGATGCGATATGGGTAATAGTAGACCGATTGACCAAGTCTGCTCATTTCCTAGCCATCAAGGTGTCCCACTCCATAGAGCAGTTGGCCTAGCTATATGTTAAAGAAGTAGTCAGACTTCATGGAGTTCCTAAATCTATCGTTTCTGATAGAGATGGGCGCTTCACCTCACACTTTTGGGAGTGCGTTCAGAATGCACTAGGCACCAAACTCAAGTTCAGCACAGCTTTCCATCCACAGACTGATGGACAGACAGAGCGAGTGAATCAGATTTTAGAAGACTTGCTCAGAGCTTGTGCGCTAGATTTCAAAGGAAGTTGGTGCAAGTATTTGTGCTTAGCTGAATTCGCTTACAACAATAGCTATCAGGCCACCATCAAGATGGCACCTTATGAAGCACTTTATGGCAGGAAATGCAGATCACCCATATGCTGGCAAGAAGCAGGAGAGAGAAAAGAGATGGAAGCAGAGCTAGGCATTTAGACAGAGGTGATAGACGAGACTACTCAAGCAATCCAGAAAATTAGACAGAGAATCGAGACTGCCCAGAGCAGCTGACAGACGCCGTAGGCCATTGGAATTCCAAGTAGGAGATTCAGTTTTCCTCAAGGTCGCTCCTATGAAGGGAGTGATGAGATTTGGCAAGAAGGGCAAATTAAGTCCTCGCTATGTAGGACTTTACCTGATCATAGAGAGGATTGGGAAAGTAACTTACAGGCTGGACTTACCACAAGACATGTCAGCAATACACAATGTGTTTCATGTCTCTATGCTATAGAAGTGTCTCCATGACCCGAGCCAAGTGACTCAGCCTCAGTCAATACAGATCCAAGAGGATCTTAGTTATGAGAGCAGACCTGCACAGATAGTGGATAGAGCAGTCAAGAGATTGAGAAACAAAGAAGTACCACTAGTGAAGGTCATCTGGCAGAACCAGAAACGCGAGGAAATCACTTGGGAGCGGGAGGACAGTATGAGACAAAAGTATCCAGAACTATTCTAAGTTCGAGGACGAACTTTTTATAAGGTATGGGGGATTGTAACGACCCAATTTTCCCTATTCTGAGTTTCAAACGTCCATAAAAATGTTTGAAAATACTGTTAAAATATTCTAGAGATTTTTAGGAATTTTTAGAGTATTTTTACGTAATTTTTGGAGGTCGTTTGGTATTTTTACAAAGCCAAAGAAGTTTTAAAAAAAAAAAAAAAAAGAAGTGTTGGAGAAGAGGTTCGAACCCGCGACCTCGGGTCGGACCAAACCAAGCCAAACCGGCTTGACCAGCTGGGATAAGGGATTGATGTTAATCTCAAATAGAGTTAAATAAGGTTATAGTATAGTTGAGTTATATCCGATTACTTATAAAAGGAAATAAGTTTTGGGATTTTAGAAAACCTAACTTTTCCTCTCGAAATTTCCTCTCCTCCTCTCGTTCGCGTGCGGCGGCTGTGCGGGCGGAGAGCACACCGAGGCGACGGCGCTAGGGTTCCTCTCTGGTGCCGGCGAAAGGACTCTTCCGGCCGATCTTCAAGCTTCACCGTGCGTGATCATCCCAACGGAAGGAGCTCGGAAGCATAAAGGAGTTGCGGAGAAGCTTCGCCCGAACCCTAAAAGCCTCCTTCCTTCCTTCTCGGTTGTAAGTGCAGGAAAACCCTAGGTAAGTACTACTCACCTGCGGTAGGAGTTGTTTCGGATTTCTTTATTTTTTTCTTTGATTCTTCCTTGCTTCCGAGGTCTAGCATGAACCCTAGAATCTTAATGTTTCACTGCACGGCAAGTTTGACCTTTCCTTTTCATGAGCATAGCAAGTTAAGGTCAAGAAATAGTGTTCTTTGTTCTTTTTGAATTCAAAGCATGTTGTAGAGATTTTTGGTCCTATTGGGCTCTCTGCCGTGAGTCATAAGGGAAGAATATGAATTATTAGGTGTAGTTTTGGATGCCCTAATTAATGTTCCGAGTATGAACAGATGTTAAGCTCAAGTTGGAGTTTTAATTCTTTTTTTTGTTTCGGATTGTGATGTACAAAATTGTGGTTCTGTTGTGGGAAGTATAGTATTACCTTGGGTGTCATGAACTCATTGGGATTTATGATTTGCCATGGCAGTTTTCCATACTTGTGATTTTCTGTTACATCGTGATTCTTGACTTAGGAATCAGATTTAGCATGGATCACCTATATATATATATAAATATATATGCTTGCTTCAATTGTTAACTTTTAGGGTAGAATTTCTGTGGTCATGTTTTCTTAGTTAGTTACGGCTTGGTTTTGGATTTTATTCCAACATTTTAGTTTTAAAATTGTTTAAGCACTGTAGGTTGGATTGATTTCAACACTGCGGTGTAGATCTGTTAAAGCATTGTTACGATACCAAGCTTGAAACCTTTCATGATTAGTAAACAAAATCTTGATTAGTTAGTATGCAGACTTATTTTTCTTAGCATGCTCAGTTAGTTGCAATTCAACTCCCTACCTGATAGATATACTTTCAGTGTTCAGATTTGCTTTCCTTTGCTCTATCTTACAACATGTTTAGTAAGTCCAAGTTAGCATTCTATACCATGTTTTTACAGCATGTTTAGAAGTATTAAAGTAGCATCCTTTGTCTATTTTACAGCATGCTTAAGAAGCCCTAAAGTAGTATTCTTTGTCTATGTTTTATAACATGATTAGAATCCCTAAAGTAGCATTTATGCCATGTTTTTACAGCCTGATTGAAAGCACTAAGTAGCATTCTTTGCTCTATTTTACAGCATGATTAGTAAGCTTAAAGTTACTTTCTTTTGCTCTATTTTACAGCATGATTAGTAAGCTTAAAGTTGCTTCCTTTGCTCTATATTATAGCATGATTAGTAAGCTTAAAGTTGCTTTCTTTTGCTCTATTTTATAGCATGATTAGTAAGTTCAGATTTGCTTCTTTTCCTTTGTTTTACAGCATGTTTAGAAAGTTCAGATTTGCCTTTCTGTTGCTTTGTTTTATAACATGCTTAGAGAGAGTTTAGATTTGTTTCCCTTGTATTGTTTTTATGTAGCATGCTTAGTTAATTGTAATCCTATACTTGTTAGAAGTATATCTAAAGGATTCTAATAAGCTCTAATAAAGGATTATGAGAAGTATGAGTAAAGAAAAAGACCAAGGTCTAATTAAAAAGAGAGAACAAGTAACTTAAAGTAAGAGGCTAGTACCCGACATCCAAGAGCTTGTCGTTAAACAAATCCAGGTGACCATTTCCGAGGTCTTGGCCCTGGTAGACCGAGGTCTGCTCTTTTAGGATTGGTGGCTCGCAACCCCAACCTATTAGGGAACGCGCATGAGTTGGTACTAGGCCTGGGCCCAAGAAAAGAAAACCCAAAGTAAAGAAAAGTAAAGAAAGAAAGAAAAGTAAGAAGGAAGAAAGAAAGAAAGAAGAAGAAAGTAAAGGATAGAAATTAAAAGATTAATTTCTAACACAAGGATACAAGAAATGAAATAAGTTCCAAGCTTAGAATAAATAAGAATGGTTAGTTTCTTTGATTCTAAGTTTACATTGTTAGTTTCTTGTTATCCTGCTTGATACTGAGTATGATTTGTATTCCGTTCATTTTCTGTATACCATGAGCACATGCAGATAGCTTTATTATTTCATTTTCAGTACTTATGCATTTCGTTTATGCATTTCGAGTTTTGTGAGATAGATTAGTACTTACTAAGCGTTTTCGCTTATAGATCTTGTTTTCTTTCCTCCTACCGCAGATAAAGGAAAAGCTAAGATATGAAGGGAGACTACAGGATGGTGGTGGTGATGAAGGTGTGTGATGTTTGGACTGTGGAGAGATCCAGGATTAGCTGACAAACCTGTTAAGACCTTCTATTTAATTCTTTTAGATTGCCTTAAGTGTTATTTTGAGTTGAGATTGTATTTAAGTTATTCCGCACTTGTATGTAGTTCACTTGTATTATTTGTGGAGTGATGTAGTTGGTTGCTTACTAGAGTAGTTTCTTTCTTTTACTGTTGATTTATTACTGCGTGGTTATGAATAAAATGTGTTCCAGCCGCCTGTGGCTGCGTATATATTGTTTGTATTATGGATTTGGTCATCGGTACAGGGGAGACTCTGCCGAAATTTTTCGGTAGGAATTCCTCTGAACTGTGATAAATCCAACTGACTCTAATAATAGCGTCAGTGACACTCGTAAGTAGAGTATAGATAGGTAATGGTCGCCCTTAGAGAGTAGTAGTAAGAAGGGTGGTCGTTACACTTTTACCTATTTCGTTTCTAACCATCTGCTGTAAGCTTTTTCGAAGTTACAGGTTACAGACTACTTGATGTTGGATGAATTCAAATTGAGGATCATTAGTAGAAGGCGACGAAAAAGCTTTTGCTGTGTCTCGCTGCGGACAAACCAGTTTTGGTAGCAACGTCTCGTTTGCGATCTGCTGGCAGCCGTTTGGTCGAAATCAGCTTGACTTGTGCTGATAGGTTCAAGCTCAGAGGTACCAGTGGAAACGAGGATGCCATTGGTGGGAGCTGAGACAATCAGACAAGGAAGAAGCGTGATTGGCGACGTCGTGGACGGTTGCAGGGATTTGCAGGGATTTGCTGCAGGTTTGGCAGAGATCCGTTACAGAGCAGAGAGGCATATGAAGCTGGAGAGGAGAGACTCTCGATACAATGCTTTTTGTGCTCTTGCTGTGAAAAACACTGTGGAGAAAAACTCTCTGGAAGATTGAAGCAGTGTGCTTGTTCTTCGCTGATTGTGGCTGTGAGCTTCCTTTGATCATTTCACTTGAGCCACTACTGTAAGTCTTGTGCTTAATTTCTTACTGCTGTTAAAGACTTTGTGGAGAGGTTACTCCACCGAGAAGGAGAATCCTTTAGCCGGATAGCTTCCGGGGTGTGATCTACCGAAAGATCAAGAGGATTCGTCCACCTTACGGACACGCCGAGGAGTAGGGGCAAGTTATCCCCGAACCTCGTAAATCTCTGAGTTAGTGTGCTGTGCTTTCTTGTTTTAGTTTTCTAATTCCGCTGTGCTAACAAAGTTCTTGAAGTAATTTGTGTTTAGTGTTTTTCAAAGAGGCTATTCACCCCCCTCTAGCCATCTAAGGTCCCAACAGAACACACAACCAAGGGATGTTGGGCTTCTGGGTCACCCGCCATGAGTGATTCACAATTTACATTGGCAGCTAGTGGGAAACTTCGATGGGGTTAGGCCGGTTACCCTAGGTTTGACGTTACCTAATCTTGTTAATCATTGTTTTATATTAGAATTTCTCACCACCGGGACATGGTTCAGTTGGCTACTGTAGGGTAGATATTGCTACAATAAATAAGGGGTCGAATCTCGACAAAGTTGAAGAAAATGTCCTCTTCGCAATGGCATGTTGGTGCAATTAACACCAATGATCAAACTTAGATTTTGATAAATGACAAATGGATTAAAATTAGATGTTATGTTTATCTAACCTCTATCGAGTGTGTATGAATTGACAAGTCTAGAGGACCAGATATCAGGTTGAAGTCCAGATGTGTGATTCTAACCGAAAGTCCAGCTTGGTCTACGAGACTTGACAGTTGGCTGAAGTCCAGTCGGGATGTTTGATTCTAGACAATTGACTGAAGTCAGGATGTGTGATTCTGGCAGGAAGACCTGGTGGGTTAAGAGGCAAGTGATAACTAGCATTTTTCGTGTATTATTTTGGCTCTTATTCTTGGAATTTTTACCTTCTCGTATGCTTAATTTGTGAGTAGAATCTATTTTAAACTTAATTGTAAATTTTCTACAAATTGTGCTATTTAATCTCATATTTTTATTATGGATTTGTAAGAAATTAAAAGAGCCATCAATTAGGGTCGAGTCGGATCAAATTTGACTTGATTTGGAGGTCAAATGATGGAGATCAAGCAAAATTAATATGAGTCGTTGATCCAGATCAAGAGAGATCTTCCTCTTTCATTCAGATCTAAGTCATCCAGTCCTCCATCCAAATTTGAAACTATATGGACCATTGGATCCAAGTAAGAAGGCAACTAGATCCGCACCACTCATCTCTTCATTAGCTAGATCAGATGGCTAGATTTGCATCCATGTTCTTTACAAGGATGGACGACTCAGATTTGAGAAAAAAAAACTCTCTCCCTATACTCACGCACACGGCACAGTAACCAGGGGGATCTGTTCGCTTCTTCTCCTCGCGACAGGGCTAGGGCACGGACACACTTCTCCACTTCTTCTCCTTCACCGACGGTCGGCGGCCATCTCTACTTATCCATCGCCACCGGCCGGACTTCTCTCACCTCCCGCAGTCATCTCCTATCCACATCTCCTCTCTGTTCGCGATTTCCAGCAGCGTACGGGCTAGGGCAACAACGACGGCAAGCAATTCCAGGCGGCAAGATTCGGCTCCGATCATCCACCTCACCGGAGGGGTTCTCCGGTGAGATTCTTCACCTTCCGGCGTTCTTCTTTCACTTCTTCCTATTGGGGTTCAGGCGGAAGAGGCAGAGGAGCGGCGGTGGTTCATTCCAGCACATCGCCTTCTCACAGTCAGTTTCTTGGTTGCTGTTCATTGGTTTCGGGGGTTCTGGAGCTAGGCGTTTCATGTGACAGCAGAGAGGGTTAGAAGAGAAGAAGTTGCACTCATCTCCTTCATCCAATAGATCTAGATGGATCTCCACAACAACCCTTCAAGTCCGAGCAACACTTCTTCTTCATCCGATTTTGGATAGCTTTTGTTTGTTGCATTTCTTCACTTGATTCGTATCCATATGTTGACTTGTGTGGTTGATTGTTTGATGCTTGTACTAAGTTGTTCTCTCATGTTTTAGTGCACGTACTAATGCTATTTTGATTCATGCTCGTGAAGTGTTCGACAAAATGTTTCTTTCAATAGTTAGGTTTAAATTCATGCACTTTATTTTACTTAATGTTTGCTTGTCTTGTCTCTTTCAATTGCTATAAGTTTTGTTTTTCGTTTGAATGCAAATAGGATTAGATTTATTTAATGCTCTAGGTTCGTTCCATGCTTACTTTTGTTATTGGCTTACTTTATGTTGTCTTTAATTTCCTTGCAAGCATAGTTTAAGTTAGACTAGGTTTTCTTATTTGCATTGTCTTTCATTTACTAGGTTAGGTTCATTTAATGTTTTGCTATTTCATTCCTTATTTTAATTCCGTTAATGGTGAAATCGTAGCGTAGAGTGGCAATGCGCTCTGAGATCACTACTAATGGATAGATAGAATGTCTTTTATTAATTAGGATTAGATTTCATACTTGCATTGTTCTTTTGTTCTTTAGGTTTAATTTCATACTTGTTTTGTTATTTCATATCGTAGGCTCAGAATTTAAAACCCAAACCCTCAATTTCATATAAAAAATCCAAAAGTCATAACCAATCCTAAAGTTATCATCCTATCGTTATATTCTTTGGGAGATGACTCGTGTCATTTCTATGCTACTTTAGTGTAGAGGGGTTCAGTAACTTAAATTGTAATTTGATAAGCTCCCGTAGCACGACACTCGAGCTCACATCAGCAAGTCAGGAGATTGCAAATGATAATTCAGGTAAGTCACTGAAGGAGAGTGATCCAATGATAACGAGTCACAATGGGACTGTATGTCATATTTGAGAGGTGTCCTAAGGCAAATATCTTAGATATTGTATCATTTATTGAATAAATAAAATTCACTGTTTGAGTGCATATTTGTTATGTGTATGATTGAATCTTAAACTTATTTAATGAATATTCTCAATACGATTCATAGTATGAAAGAACTTGTAATTGGATCACAACTAGTGAGCATCTCTACATGTGAAATTATGAATGTATTGAAATAGTCCCTATTCATTGAATTGATGAGTTCAGTCATCATCGATTCTGTAAGACTAGCACTTGTTATACTCTTTGGTTTATCCAAATAATTGTTCCTCACTAGCTAGAGACATTGGGATGTCGAGAGTTAAATGTGGATGTTAGTTAGTTATGGTAATTAGTTCATTGAAGTGACCTGCTGTAAGTCTTCATATAGTTCTCTACATATATGGATATGTCTGTAAAGTTCTTAATGTAATTCGAGTGCAAGTTTCCTTCAACTTAAGGTATTCAAGTTATCTTGGTCATAAAGACTTATATTAGAACATCTTAAGCAAGCACCTCCATGGAGATGTACACCCGGAATAATTGGGTATAAGTTGAAGTGTCCGAAAGTGTTTGAATAGCCAACAAAGGATTCACCATTTCTTGTAAAAGAAGATGTATATCCTAAATTGGACCGGAGCCTACTGTCTCCTCAATCGGGACGCATCCTCACTTAGTTACTTTCCTTCAGTGACTTACCTCACTTATCGAATGTCAAGTTACCTCCTTGACGTCAATCTAACCCACTAGGTCTTTCTACCAAGATCGTACATTCAGACTTCACCAATCGGGAATCACATATCCTGATCTCCTACTAGAATCACACATCCGGACTTCACCACTCGAGAATCACACATCTCGACTGGACTTCCTGCCTGGTGTTAGGTTCTCTTGACCCGTTAAGTTAGTCAACTCTGCACACTCGATAGCAAGTTTAGATTAAGACAACACCTAACTTAACTCACTTGTCATTCATCAAAACATGAGTTAGACTGTTAGTGCAAATTGCACCAATACGGAGTTGGCTATAAAAGAAGCTTCGAACAATAGCCTCAGAATATCTTTTGCTCTGACTTTTGTACTTGTGCGCTGCTCCAAGGAGATTCCTACGATATCGGAAGGCTACTTCCGACACCAACACACTGGCGCTTCAAATTCTATATCTTTGTGTTGATAAACATTTAAGTTACAGTTATTTGTTTTATTGTTAAGGAAAGTGTAGAGTGTTATACTTTTTTTCATATTATTCTATGTACTCGATTATTGTACCGGGAGTTTACCGGTAGAGGATTTTAGTGGATTGTCCATCGATAGGTCTAAGTGACCTGAGTCTTGGAGTAGGGGTCGCCAAGGCTCCGAACAAAGTAAAAATACTTATGTTCACTTTCTCGTAGCTTCCGCTTTCTTAGTTTAATTTTCCGCTGCACACTTTCTTTTAAGATTCGAAAAAAATTAAGCATCTTTAAAATCACGTGATTCACCCCCTATCATGTGGATCGATCCTATATGGTCAACTGCAGTTTTCCTATTTACCTCCTCACAGATGGTCGTGTGGGACCGTTGGGGTGACAGATTCCACCTTTAACTATAATTATATGATTATATTAGAATTTCTCACCCTTGGGAGCATGATTAGTGGTAAGTTCTTAGAATACAACTCTGATGGTGGGAGAGAGGCAAAACTCAATAGAGGGTTTCACTGTCTCTATAGACTCCTCCCAGACATTTACCACTTGAGCTTCTCCTCTTTACCTCATTGCCAATGATGGTGACTGGCCGAGGGGCCATTAATGTGATGATTCTATATTTTTATATTAGAATTTTTCTGTTCAACATTTGTTATATTGGAATTTTTTTGAAGAATAAAAAGTTATTACTTAGGTGCTATTGTTTATTTGTAGGATTTTTTTCAAATAGTATGATATAATAATGGAATATTGAATTTTTAGATTTCAATGATTTTAATTTAATTGATAACTTTTATAATGTCAAAATATATATATATATATATATATATATATATATATATATATATATATATATATATATATATATATATTACAATTTCTATATATATATATATATTACAATTTCTCGAGGAATGATACTTTCTCGATCTTATTGTGAGGTTGAAGGGGGCTTAGGCTCACAAGTCACTTTTTACCAGAAAATTTTAAAATCCAGAAAAATAAAATGGCCAAAGGGACCATGTTTAAAACATATTAAAAGAACATTTCATCGTTAACTTTATTCCCAAATGTCCCTCTTCACTTGAGCGGTTTAACAGATTAAATCAATTTTCACTAAATTTTTTAACTAAATTTAGTAGTTTTTTTTAAAACTAAAATCGCATGTGAAATCTCGTGTTTGATTTTGTCAAGAAGAAGGTGAAAGTCAATAGTCAATAGTCAATAGTCAAAAGTCAAGGACAGGTTGACTTTCAATTTGATGATAAGAATTAAGAAACAGTCAATCCTCTGAATTTCTCACACCTTTTATCTTCACTGTACGAGTCCGTATATTCTTCCCCATCAAATTAGATCATATTAATTTTGTTTTCATTGATAAACATGTACAGTCAAGCCGAATCCATGGCGAGAAGAATCCCGTTCCTCCTCTGCATCCTCTTCAACCTCACGGCTGCTCTGTTTTCACTCTCCTATGCCGGCGATACCTTAACCTCTGGCCAGCGTCTCCTCGACGCTTCCGGAGAAATCTTGATCTCCGACTCCTTCGAGCTGGGTTTCTTTACCCCCGCCGGATCCAGCAACCGTTACGTTGGCATGTGGTTCCGCAACGTCTCCCAGAAAACCTTCGTATGGGTCGCCAACCGCAACCGCCCGATCACCGATGGGTCCGGAGTCCTTTCGCTCACTACAAACGGAACACTTGTCGTCTCCGACAGCAGCTCCGCCATCTTGTGGTCGTCCAGCTCATCGTCACTCGCTAACCCAGTGGCGCAACTCCTCGACAACGGGAACTTGATCGTTCGAGAAGCCGGCGACTTCGGCAGCAGCAGCTACGCATGGCAGAGCTTCGACTTCCCGACGAACACGCTCCTCCCGGGCATGAAGTTGGGGTGGAACCTGACGAGCCGACACAACCGCATCCTCACGGCGTGGGCGAGCACCAGCGACCCGGCAGAGGGGAACTACACCCTTGGCATCGACTTGCGCAACGGTCCCCAGCTATTCGTGTGGGTGGGCACGCAGCAGAATTTGCGCTTCGGGCCATGGAACGGCCTCTACTTCAGCGGCGTCCCAGAGATGATGTCGACCGATATGTTGGACTACAGCTTGGTGATCGACGGCGAGCAGGTGGTGTACAGCTACACCGTCCCCGATCCCTCGCTGATCAGGCAAACGGTCATCAATCCGACGTCAGGGGCCATAGAGGTCCTTCTGTGGACCAAGGAAAGTCAGTCATGGATCAAGCGGACGGAGTTTCCGAGGGACGCCTGCGACCGCACCATTTCCCTCTGCGGCCCCTACGGCCTTTGCTACCCCGACTGGCCGCCGTGCAAGTGTCTGCAGGGCTTTCATCCCCGGAATCGAAACGACTGGGAGCACATCGTGAACACCTCCGGTGGCTGCGTGAGGAACACAGAGTTGGACTGCCATAACAAAACAGACGGGTTCATCCAGCAGAGCAACGTGAAATTGCCGGACACATCCGCGTCGACGGTGGACTGGAGCACGGAAAGCCTCGACGACTGTAAAATTTCGTGCCTGAGCAACTGTTCTTGCACGGCTTATGCGAGAGCCAACATCAGCGGCAGTGGCCGAGGGTGCATATTGTGGTTCACTCCGCTCACTGACATCAAACTGTTCTACTCTGGATCTGGACAAGATCTATTCGTCAGGGTTGCAGCTGCAGATTTAAATGAAGGTGATGAAATACTATCAATCGCAGCCATGAAATATTATCAATCACACTTAAATTTGCCTTATCCTCATACAGCCATGGAATCAAGTGGTTCTCGCCGGAGTCGCAGAGGCATGATCATAGTCGCTTCCTCGGTGGCAACTTTGACTTTCCTGACACTTGTTGGTTGTTTCATTTGGAAAAGGAAGAAAAAACGTATATTCTAATCTTCCTCTTCTGTGACAATTCATCATTTACTATTCACACATTGCGATTGTTATTTGAATATGTCAAAACAGAGTATTCTACCCGGAGAGAAACTGAAGAAGAGACGATAAACCTGCCCTCGTTCGACTTTGCTGCAATTGTACGGGCTACTGATAACTTTTCTTCCTCTAACAAGCTCGGAGAGGGCGGATTTGGTCCCGTATATAAGGTGTGTACTCTAAGCTTGATAAATCTCGATGTGGATCATTGTTATATTTAAGTATGCTAAAGTTTACTACGACGATTGCAGGGTTGGTTGAAAGAAGAGGAAATAGCTGTAAAAAGATTGTCCAAAACATCAGAACAAGGTGCCGATGAATTCAAGAACGAGGTCGTGTCGATCGCTGAGCTACAACATCGAAATCTTGTTCGACTTCTTGGCTATTGCATTGAAACAAGGGAGAGGATGTTGATCTATCAATTCATGCCCAATGGAAGCCTAGACAAATTCTTGTTTGGTAAATTCATATTTATGTTAGTGATGTGAACTTCTACTCTTGTTTTTGAAATTTATACCAACACTACATATACATTGATGCTCAGATAAAGTCAAAGCTAGATCATTAGATTGGAAATTGCGTTACAATATAATTCTTGGCATTGCTCGAGGTCTTCTCTATCTTCATCATGATTCCTTACTAAGAATCATTCATAGAGATTTGAAAGCAAGCAATATTCTTCTGGATGAGAATATGAATCCAAAAATATCAGATTTTGGTCTGGCAAAAATATTTAATGGAAATGAAACAATAAGAAGAACAAGGAGAGTGGTTGGAACATAGTATGTAAATCTTAACTTCTATATTTGTGTATAATGTAATTGATTCATATAAAAAACTAATTCTTCTTCATCTTTACTTCTACAGTGGGTATATGTCTCCAGAATACATCAAAAATGGAACTTATTCAGTGAAATCAGATGTTTTTAGTTTTGGAGTATTAATATTTGAAATCATTACCGGTAAAAAGAATGCTGGATTTTATATTTCTATAGAGCACCTAAACCTCCTAGATCATGTAAGTGTCTATATAATGTATATATATTTAGCTTATTATATATCATATTTATCTTTTTTATTTTTATTTTTTAAATAGTCAATCAACTATATGCAGATTTGGACTTTGTGGAAAGAAGATAGAGTTTTGGAAGCATTGGATGGATCAATGGGGGCATTTTGTGTTGCTGAGGTTTTGAAGTGTATAAATATTGGTCTCTTATGTGTTCAAGAACAACCAGAAGATAGACCTACAATGTCATCAATAGTATGGTCTTTGAGTAATGAAACTACTCAATTGCTAGAGCCTAAAAGACCAGGTTTTGTGGTGCCAAGTGATCTATCAGAAACTAATTTAAATAACTATGAGCATTGTGCAGTGTCTTCTAATCAGTTATCAATCACAATTTTAGAAGGTCGATAGAAATTATCACAATCAAAATGTGACTACCAAGTTGATGTGAATTGAGTATTTTTATTTTATTTTGCTACATATTGAACAAACAATTGTAGACAATATATGAAGATCAATAATTTGAAAATGTGTTGTATTGATATGATAAATATGCCATATCTTGGTGTAAAGTTAGAGATTTATTAGGCCAAAAGAGCCAATAAACATGTTCTAATAATAAAGTCCTAGTTTTAATACTTCCAAGGTGTGCCTAAGGTATACCATTCTCACTTCTCAGATGCATGCAAATTTCCCAAGTCATGCGATGGAATGCAAGGGAATTAGGTAGAATCCCCCCAAACAACAAATATTATTTGATTTAGTTAGAGTTTACTAAAGAACTTGGTCACTTACAGATGGAAAGAAATTCAAGCTAGCAAGGGGTCTAATGCTATGCTAGACCATAATAAATTATAAAGAAGGCACTTTCATCCAAACTGTTTTTTCCCCAGAAATGATAATTCCTTAGATTATCCATTACTATGTGAATGGACCAGTGGTAGAATTATTAAAAAAAAGTGATTTTTTTAAGTAGCTAGAGCTGATAAGTTGCATTAGAAACTAAGTGGATAACTAATAGGAGGGGTTTCAATGCCACACTATCAACAAATGAAAGATGGACTTGTCTTGGAATAACAAAGCTCATGAGGATGTTTAACTGAGAAAAAAAAACTCTCATTTGTAAATCTTGAATAATAGATAAATAATTTTTCCTTACAGATAAATTTTTAGCCTCTAAATCTTCTATGCTACTAGTCAGACTTGGATTATCAGATTGTATTGCTGAAGCTATTAAATAGAATAATAACAATCATAAGGGTGTTTGGATGTGAGATTAAATGCCTCAGGAGTTGGTCTTCAAGTTCTAATAAGAGTTTGATTCGATTCGCAACTATGTGGATTGCATTGGTGCAATTTTGTCTTGAGTGGCCTGATGCTAATAAATAGAAGAGTAACTCATCAGGGTTTTTTGATTTGAGATTAAATGCCTCAGGAGTTGGTCTTCAAGTTCTAATAAGAGTTTGCTTCGATTCGCAACTATGTGGATTGCATTGGTGCAATTTTGTCTTGAGTGGCCTGATGCGATTTTGGATTTTGATGGTTGGATAAAGAGTTTAAGTTAAGACGTCGTCTTCCTCTCCACCATGAAAGTAAAATTTAAGTGTGAAATCAATTAGATTTGGCACTAAAATTCAAATTGACATAATCTTAGTTGACTAAACGTGCAGAAAAGAAGAAGATTGAATTGACTAAAGACTTCTAAATCATCAAACAAACTTAATCCTAAGTCAAATTTGTTACGCTACATCAGCGGAAGTGGCCGAGGGTGCATCTTGTGGTTCACCATCAAACTGTTCAACTCTGGATCCGGACAAGATCTATACATCAGGGTTGCAGCTGTAGACGTAAATGAAGGTGATGAAATATTATCAATCACACTTAAATTTGCCGTCTCCTCTTACAGCCATCGAGTCAAGTAGTTCTGGCAGGAGTCGCAGAGGCGTGATAATAGTCGTTTCCTCGGGGGCAACTTTGACTTTCCTAACACTTGTTGCTTGTTTCATTTGGAAAAGGAAGAAAACAGAGTATTCCATCCGGAAAAAAACTGAAGAAGAAATGCTAATCCTGCCGTCGTTCGACTTTGCTGCAATTGTACAGGCTACTGATAACTTTTCTTCTTCTAACAAGCTTGGAGAGGGCGAATTTGGTCCAGTATATAAGGTGTGAACTCTAAGCTTGATGAAATGATCATTGTTGTGTTTAAGTAGGCTAAAGCTTAGTGTGAGGATTGCAGGGTAGGTTGCAAGAAGAGGAGATAGCTGTGAAAAGATTGCCCAAAACATCAGAACAAGGTGTCGAGAAGTTCAAGAACAAGGTAGTGTCGATCATGGAGCCCAATGGAAGCCTAGACAAATTCTTGTTTGGTAAGTTCATATTTATGTTAGTGATGTGAACTCTACTCTTGTTTTTGAAATTTATACCTGTTGAGGATTGAATCAAAATTTTACATTAAAAAGATTTAGAAAAGATCATGAGTTTAAAAGAATATAAGATATCTCCATTGACATGAGACCTTTTGGGTAGAGCCCAAGAGTAAAATCACGAGGACTTAGGCCCAAACTAAACAATATCGTGTCATTGTGGAGATATGTGAACATCCTTTGAGTACAATCAATGATATCAGAGCTATAGATTTTGACAGATTTCTTCAACATGTCGGGGACGACTTCTGCAAAGTTTGATATGTTGAAGTTTGATGGAACCTCGGATTATGGTAAAGAAGGGTTAAGTACTTGTTGGTGCAACAAGGCATGGTAAAGACGTTAGGAGAAAGGAAATCGGAAAGTATGAAGAGATCAGATTGGGAAGAACTTCAAGGACAAGGCGCTGATGTTGTTGAATTCTCTACCTTCATCTCCTATGTACAAGAATTTGGTTACTACTTTGATGTGGGATAAGGAAACTCTCAAATTGGAGGAGATCACATGTACGTTGTTAGGTTAGCGATGGAGTTTCTCAGGGAGAAGAACTTGTGGTAAATAGCAACCAAGAGCGTGGTAGGAACAAATCTTAACATGGATAAGGTAACAACAACAATACTCGTTCTAAGTCGAGAAGGAAGGAGGTGATCATGTGCTACAAGTATGGAGACAAAGGTCATATGAAGAGAGATTGTTCATAGATAAAGAAATATGTTGCAGAGAACAAAGGTAGTTTGGCAAAGTCTATAAACATAGTTGAAGAGGAAAATTCAGAAAGCGGTGATAGGAATATGTTATCAGTTATGTCAAATTTAAAGCAGCTGACGAATGCATGTATCTTAGACTCTGTATGTTTATATCACATGACTCCAAACAAGGAGTGATTTGACACCTATAGGGCAATGGATTCTGATTCAGTGTTGATGAAAAATGATGTGTCATGCATAGTTGTCGGTATAGGGAACATCAGAATCAAGATGTTTAATAGTGTGATCAGAGTCCTATATGATGCCAGATATATACCAGAGCTAAGGAAGAACTTGATCTCACTAGCCACACTAAATGATATTGGTTGTATTTACAAATTAGTAAGCGGGGTGATAAAAGTCAGCAAGGGAGCTTTGATGGTAATGAAGGATAAAAGTTAGCAGGAAACATCTATAAGTTGATAGAGACTATAGTTGTAGGTGGAGTTATCTCGGTGGAGTCTGAATCAAACATTATTGTCTTGTGGCATATATGGCAAGAGCATATAGGTGAACATGGGATGCTAAAACTTCACAAGAGAGATTTGTTGAAGGGTGTCAAGATGTGCAAGCTTGAATTATATAAATTCTGTGTTATTGGAAAATAGAGCAAAGTGTAATTTAAGACGACAACAAACAAGATGGAGAGATTTTGGACTACATACACACGGATCTCTCGGGATCAGTCAGTGTAGCATCACGAGGAGGGTTCTTGTATTTTGTAAGTTTTACTAATGATTACTCACGAAAGGTCTGGGTATACTTTATGCGTTACAAATCGAAAACTTTTACAAAGTTTAAATTATGAAAAAATTGAAGTGGAAAACCATACCAGAAGGAAGATCAAATGCCTTAGGTTAGATAAAGGGATTGAGTACATAGATTCAAAGTTTTAGGAATTTTGTGAGCAGCATGGAATAATGAGGCATTTCTTAGTTCACATGACACCTCAGCAGAACAGAGTAGTGGAAAGGTTGAATAGGACAATCATTGAAAAGGCAAACTATCTCAGGCTGAATGCAAGGTTAGCAAAGAATTTTTGAGCAGAAGCAATTAACATGATATGTTATCTCATTAATATATTACCAAGGGTAGTACTAGAAGGCAAAGTATCAGAGGAAGTATAAACAGTAAATCAAGTAGATTACTCTCATCTTAGAGTTTTTGAATGTCCAGCTTATATGCACATATCTAGTAAGGAAAGATCAAATCTGGATGCAAAGTTAAAGCAGTGCATTTTTCTGGGATATCAAAAAGGAGTTAAAGGCTTTAAGCTTTAGGATCCTAAGGCAAACAAGATGGTGATCAGTAGAGATGTGGTGTTTGATGAGAAGACTATGCTACAACGTATTCAGAAAGAAGGAAAGGAAACATCACAAAGCAATATGGAGAAAGATGTTGTGCAGGTGGAGCTAGAGACTCATGACTCTGATGATTCTAGCTCAGAGCACACGAAGCATCATACTATTACTAGTGGAAGAACTAAGCGAGTCGTAAAACCACCCACCAGATATGAATTTGAAGACTTGATACCTTATGTACTTATCACTAGTAGAGGAGACCCTACGTCTTTTCAGGAGGTGATACACAACTCTAAGAAGGACAAGTGGACGGGTGCTATGGTAGAGGAGATAGAGTCATTACATAAGAACCAAATGTGGGATCTAGTGGAACTTCCTGAAGGAAAGAAATCTATAGGATGCAAGTGGATATTCAAGAAGAAAGAAGCAATGTCAGAGGGAGAAGAAGTGAAGTTCAAGGCTCAATTGGTAATAAAGGGGTATTAGCAAAGAAAGGGGATTGACTATGAAGAAATTTTTTCTCCAGTAGTAAGACATACGTCAATTAGAGTGGTGTTGGCTTTCGTGGCATATCACTATTTGTAGCTGGAGCAAATGGATATGAAGACAACATTTCTATATGAAAATTTGGAGGAATAGATTTTTATGTCATAACCTGAGGGATTTAGTCAGCTTAGACAAGAGAGGTTGGTTTGCAAGTTGAAGAAATCGCTCTATGGATTGAAATAATCTCTTAGGTAATGGTACAAATGTTTTGATTCATACATGATTCAAAACGGATATAGGAGATGTAAGTAAGATTGCTACATATATGTGAAGAGCCTTGAAGATGAATCACTGGTTTTCTTACTACTATATATAGATGATATACTCATTGTTATGAAGAAGATGAAAGATGTCTATAAATTAAAAAGGCTACTGAGCAAGGAATTTGATATAAAAGATTTGGGAAAGACCAAGAAAATTTTTGGAATGGAGATTCACAGTGATAGAGTTACAGAGAGATTATGGTTGTCTCAAGGTAGCTATGTGGAAAAGGTGTTGGATATGTTCAACATGAAAAAAATGTAAAGTCGGTGAGCACACCTCTGGCACATCACTTCAAGTTATCTAGTACACAGTGACTAAAGATAGATGACGAGATCTAAGAGATGCCAAAGGTTCCTTATGCCAATGTAGTTGGTTGCTTGATGTATGCCATGGTTTACGCAAGACCAAATTTGGTGCAAGCAGTGAGTATGGTGAACAAGTTTCTCTCAAATCATGGTCGATCACATTGGGATGCAGTGCAGTGAATTTCCAGATACTTGAGAAATACAACTGATTATGACATCATGTTTAGTAAACAATCGAAAGATCCTTCAATTGTTGTGTATATAGATGTAGACTATGCAAGAGATTTAGATGATAGGAGGTCTACTACAAGATATGTGTTCACTATGATAAGAGGACCTATCTATTGGAAATCTATGATACAATCTATTATTGCATTGTCTACTATGGAGTTGAAGTACATGGCAGCAGCTGAAGCAGCAAAGGAAGCTTTATGACTTATAAGGTTGGTTAGAGAACTGGACATTCAGCAAGATGGAGTCAAGTTGTTATGTGATAGTCAGAGTGCTATCTATTTGATGAAGAATTAGGTGTATCATGTGAGAATTAAGCACATTTATGTAAGGTTTCAAAAAGATCAGAGAGCTGATTGCTTCCGGGGAAATTTAACTTGAGAAGGTTTGTAGGATCAAAAAGCGCTAGAGGGGGGGGTGGGTTTGAATAGCGCTCGTGGTGATTTCATTCATTTTAAGTAAATACACAGTGGAATAACGAAAGAAAAGAAAACACAGTAATGCTAACAAGTTCAAGATTTTACTTGGTTCAAAGCCTATGGCGACTCCTACTCTAAAGCCCACACGTAAGAGTGCTTTTGATGGGCAATCACTAATCAAGCCGAAACAATACAAAATGATTACAGTTGTAGTACAAGTAACTTTTAAATAAAACAATACCGACAACTTTGTATGAGGAAATCTCTAGAAGAATCATCGTCGGAGCTTTCGAGCGTCATGGAAGTGTTTTCAGAGCAGCTCGAAGAAGTGAAAGTTGTTTGTTGTGTTGCTCTGAAGATCCTGGTCGAAGCTGCTTTTATAGGTTGTTCCGGGCGCTTGGACCACGTGGCTCAGCCACTCCGTGCGCGCCATATCAGCTTGGCGATAACTTTTGAGTTCCGGGCACCTAGACCGACTTCGGGCGCCTGGACCAGTTCGAGGCACCCGGGCCAGTTCCAGACGCTCGTACCAGTTTTTTCCAGCCCCTTATTTTCTACAAAATAAAGTTAATTTAGGTATAAAATAATATATATAAACTGAAGTTTGACAGCCTCTGTCTGTCCTGTTATGACTTTGAATTTCATCGAAACACTAGGTCGAACCAACGCCTATTGTTCCCTCTTCAGGGAACACACCCTCACCTACTCCTCTTAGGAGAAGTTACCTGTTGCCAGATTGATCCTCTAGACCAACTAGACTTTTACTCAGCGTCCGAAGCTTCCAGTCTTCATGTTGGACGTCCGCTCCACAACCCGCCCAGACTTCCACCTGATTCGCGACACTAGGATTTCAACCTAGAGTCCTCGACTCTAGAATTTTGTCTGAAGCTCTCGACCCTCCAAGACTTTCCACCTAGAGTTACCCCCCCTAGGACTTAGGGTTACCGCCCCCTAAGGTTTTCCACCTACCTAACCACAGCTAGGACTTTTGCCTAAGTACACTTACGATTTTTCCTACAATCTCATTCAAACTTGTTAGATCACAAGACAACTTAACTTTGGACCCTTTGACATAATCAAAACCCAGGTTCGATTGTCGGATGCTTCCCGCACTAACAATCTTCCCCTTTTTGATCATGGCAATACAGTTCAAAATTAAGTAAAATATAACAATAAATAAAAGAATTTAAGCATGAGAATAAATACAATAATTTGTAAAAAAAACTCCCTTATTCTCTCACTTTCATAAAAGTTATGTTTAAATTCTTAATTTTATGTTTAAATTCTTAACTTTGACTTTTCTCTTCCCCTTTGACATAAATAAAAAATAATACTAAGTAGAGAGAAGGTTGTTTTATATGTAAAGATAGAAAATATTTATTCTATTTAACATTAAGCTCTCCTTGAAGGGTAGCACTTAAAAAGACTTAGCTAATTTTTAAGCGTTTGAAAGTAAGTTGGCTTTTTTAAAAACTTAGCTAAACTTAGCTTTTGAAAATAAGTGGTTTGAAACACATTTATCTAATTTAGAAATATTTTGAAAATACTTAGCTTTTTCCAAAAAATAACTTAGCTAAATTTTAGCTTTGAAAATTACTTAGTTGTAAAAAAAAAAATTAGCTAATCTTAGGTTTTGAAACTATATTAGCTTTTTCTAAAAAAAATAACTTAGCTAAATTTTAGCTTTAAACATAATTGTTTTATCAAGTATTTACTTAGCTTTTAAAAGAAGTTGATAAGAACTTAGCTTTAAAAAGACTTTGATAAATTTAATACTTAGCTTTAAAAATAAAGATTTGGAAAAAAAAACTTAGTTAAAAGTACTGAACTTAAAAAAGATTTTGATAAAAGCTTTAGCTTTAAAAATATTTTGATAAAACGTTAGATTTAAAAATATTTTGATAAAAACACAACTTTAAAAATATTTTCTTGTAAAAATACTTTAACAAATACTTAGTTTATGTCTTTTCAAAGATAATTTATTTCTCTTTTAAAAAAATGAACTTCCTCTTTCAAAAATATTTTGAACTTATGAAAAGTTTAACTTTGAAAAACAATGCTTTAACAAGATACAAATAAAAATTAATTTCTTAAACTTCTTTGTACTCCCCTTTAATTAATGCAAAATTTTTTTTAGGGTCCTAAAGTTCAAGCATATAAATAAAAAAACATAACATTTATTATTTATTTTCCTGATTTTCCATCTCACCCATTCTATGTTATCAAGCATGTAAAACTTATAAGTTTGTGTGAGACGAATTTAAGTTTATTTTAATTTTATCAATATTTAAAAATATTGAAATTGAGATTTAAAATATAAGTTTGAATTTTCAATGAGTTTGAATTTCAAATTTTAAAATATAAGTTTAATTAGATTTAAACATTTGATAATAACTAAAATTTTGAAGATTTTGAAAATATATTGAAAATTAATTAAGTTTGAAATTATAAATTTACATATTAATTATAATTTGAAAATTAATTGTCTTTTTAAAATAATTAAGATTTTGAAAATCTAAGAATTAATAATTTGAAATTTAATTATGATTTGAAAATTAATAATCAAATAATTAAGATTTTTGAATTTTATTAAAATTAATTATGATCTTGAAATTATAATTTTGTAAATAATGATTTTGAAATTAATTATAATTTTAGAAGTAATTATGATTTTAAAATTAATTATGATTTTAAAATTAATTATAATTTTAAAATTAATTATAATTTGAAAATAATTATAATTTAATTATGATTTGAAAATAATTAATTAACATTTTGAAATTACTTTTTCAAAATTAATTAAGTTAACTTGATTGAATTAATTAATTTGGGTTTGGTTAATTACTTTAAACCTAGGTTTATCTCACTCTTTTCTAGATTTTCAATTAGGGAAGCTTAATAGTTTTATGAGATGGTTAATTTAATCTTCAATTTAAATTCTAATCTAGGATTGATTTACAATTGAGTTAGACTAAGGCTTTACAGTTAGTCAATTAAATACTTATTTTAATGATTGGCTTCCCGGCTGTGGCGAGGCATTAGACCTTCTTGGGTATGAGATCATCCACCACTTCTAGACAAAGTCTTTCAAAGAAATTGGATATTTAATTTCCTTTCTGAAAATCCTAAGTCTAACTAGTCAAGTGTGAATTAAGCCTAAGTTCTTATCTACCATAGTCTAAGCATGAATAATAAAAAGCAGTAAATCAAATATCAGACAATCCTATTTTATGATAAAAATGGTCTTTTTATTGGCTTCCCCTAGAACATAGCCTCGATAAGGTCTATCAAGGTAATGAATCTGATCCTTGGGGATCCAATATTGACCAAGTCTAACTTGATTAATCAAGTTAGACTTGGGGACCCATGCTTGGACTAAGTTTCTATTTGATCGATTTATTAATGATAAGTAGGATCTAAATCTTTGTTTGACCTTGTATCCAAGCCCATTTTAGTTGTATACGATCCTTTGTTTTCCAAGAATCAGATCAAGATTCTTACAACCCAAAGTGAACCATTCCAATGAGTCCTTGAGTTCTTTGACTTGAGTTTTCAAATTAAAATTTTCTTCCTGAACTTGCTTAGTTAAAGAACTTAGGTTAGTCTCCTCCTTACGGATTGTTACCTTCTTTTGGAGTGACTTGGCCCAGATATTGGATTTGGCCAAATTCTTTAATAAATATGAAACTAAATTTTGTAAATCATCTACGTTAGAACTAGAAATTAAAGAGCTTACTATATGATTAGGCTCTTCGGAAATGGATACGGATCCGTGACTTCTCTCAAACTCGGCTTCCAATTCACTCTCGATATCATACTCGGACTCGGTTTCGTCAACGTACGCTTGGACTGGTAGAGCAAGGTAGCTTGCTTGATTGTGTTCTTCTTTGTTTGACTCTTCCGATGACTCGTCCCACGTTGCCTTTAACGCCTTCCTTTTTCCTTACTTCTGATTTGGATAGTCAGGCTTGTAGTGTCCCTTTTGGTTGCAGCCGTAGTAAGTAACCCTAGACTTAGCCTTCATGTTTGATTGAGTGACCTTCTTCTTTTTACACATTTTTCGTACCAATTTTTCGAGCTCGGTGATAATCTTATCATCTTTTGAATCTAATTCACCTTAGGACTTGAGTTCGGTTCTGTGCTTTGCTTTTGGTTCCCATGTTCTACTTGTTCCTGTAATTAGAGCTATACCTTTCTCAGTCGGACGTCAATTAGTTTGTTCGTTCAATTCAAATTTTGAAAAAAAATTCATCTAACCTAATTATCGAGAGATCCTTGGATACCTTGTAAGCATCTACCATTGATGCCCACAATGGATTCCTCGGAAAAGCATTCAGTGCATACCTTATGATGTCACATTTCTCTACCTTTTGACCGATTGCATGGGGGTCGTTGAGAAGGTCTTGTATGCGAGCATGTAGCTAGCTTGCTGACTCACCTTCCTACATTTTTACATTATATAATTTATTTAAAATTAAATCTCTTTTACTTATCTTAGTATCGGAGGTGCCCTCGTGCAACTCAATCAATTTCTCCCACAACTCCTTTGCACTGTTGAAGGCACCAACCTGGTTAAGCTCTTCTTTGGTTAAACCGCATTGAAGAGTTTGTGTTGCTTTTGCATTAGCTTCAATTTTCTTATGAGTTCGTGCATCCCATTTGTCATAGGGGATAAGTGCTCTGGTGTTGTCGACTGGTAGGGAGAAGCCCGTGAATGATGATCCACATCTCTCCCTTTGTCTTCAGGTAGTACTCCATTCTGCCCTTCCAGTAGCCAAAGTCTTCATCGAAGAAAAGAGACAGACGAGCTGTGATGTAAACTTCTTGGTGGGCTATTAAAACAAAAATATCGCACACAATAAAAATAATAACAAATGCTCCAAGACTTGGTCTTAGATTAGTAGTGTGGAGAAAAATAAAAATAACAATTCACTAATTTTGAGAAAAATAATAAAATATTAATAAAAAATATTATTATAAATTTTGGAAAATATAATATTTCGCTAATACTGACAAATGATGAAAAGATGAAAATGAATCTTTCAAAAATAATTTTGGAGGGAAAAAATGAAAGGCGTACCCGCTCTGATACCAATTGTAGGATCGAAAAAGCGCTAGGGGGGGGAGGGGTGAATAGTAAATACGTAGTGGAATAATGAAAGAAAAGAAAACATAAAAATGCTAACAAGTTCAAGATTTTACTTGGTTTGGAGTCTGTAGCAACTCCTACTCTAAGGTCCGCACGTAAGAGTGCTTTTGATGGGCAATCACTAATCAATCCGAAACAATACAAAATGATTATAGTTGTAGTACAAGTAACTTTTAAATAAAACAATACCGACAACTTTGTATGAGGAAATCTCTAGAAGAATTATTGTCGGAGCTTTCGGGCGTCGTGGAAGCATTTTCTGAGTAGCTCGAAGAAGCAAAAGTCGTTCGTTGTGTTATTCTGAAGCTCCTGGTTGAAGTTGCTTTTATAGGCTGTTCCAGGCACCTAGACCACATGGCTCAGCCACTCCGCGTGCGCCACATTAGCTTGGCGATAACTTTTGAGTTCTGGGTGCTTGGACTGTCTTCAGGCACTCGGACTAGCTTTTTCTAGCCCCTTATTTTTTGCAAAATAAAGTTAGTCCAAGCATAAAATAATATATATAAACTGAAGTTTGACAGCCTCTGACTGTTCGATTCTGACTTTGAGTTTCATCGAAACTCTAGGTCGAACCTACGCCTACTATTCCCTCTTCGAGGAACACATCCTAACCTACTCCTCCTACTCCTCTCAGGAGAAGTTACTTGTTGCCAAATTGATCCTCTAGACCAATTGGACTTTTGCTTAGTGTTCGAAGCTTTCGATTTTCATGCTGGACGTCCGCTCCATGACCCGCCCAGACTTCCACCCGGTTTGCGACACCAGGATTTCAACCTAGAGTCCTCAACTCTAGGATTTTGCCCGAAGCTTTTGACCCGCCAAGACTTTCCACCTAGGGTTAGCTCCCCCTAGGACCTAGGGTTACCACCCCCTAGGGTTTTCCACTTGCCTAACCGCAGTTAGAACTTTTACCTAAGAACACTTAAGACTTTTCTTGCAATCTCATTCAAACTTGTTAGATAACAAGACAACTTGACTTTAGACCCTTTGACATAATCAAAACCTAGGTTTGATCGTCGGATGCTTCCCGCACCAACAAGGTTCACACTGCAAACAATGCTGCAGACATGCTAATAAAGCCAATGACCATAGAGATGTTCAAGAATTGCTTGAACTTGATCCATATATCTTAATGTTAGAGGAAGGAAGCCTAAATCCATTGACCCAGGTGGAATTTTGTTCAGATACTCATATTCTTTGAAGGAGTGAATATTCTCCAAGGTGGAGATTGTTGATGGTTGACTCATATGTAGATGAAGGCCAATGCAAGGGATTTATGGGAAAAAGTCTATTAATATTTTTTGTAATAAAATTCTGTTACGATTTTTTATATTAGAATTCTATTATTGTTTTTCATAATAGAATTATGTTGTAATTTTTCATAACAAAATTTTATTATGATTTTACTAGGTCTAGGGTTTATACACTATTTATAGGGATCATTATAAACATATTGTATAATCATGAGAATCATTGAATGTGATTCTCTTTTATAGAGATAATTTAATAAAACTTTGACCCTTTTTGTGGAGTAGGCACGCCACCGAACCATGGTAACTCTTCCTCTTCTCCTTTCTCGTGTTTGCTCCTTTTCTTGAGTATTTTTATCTCGTTGCTCCACATGATTTCTTTCTCTATTTCTCTTCTTTTACGTTAGAGGTTGAGAGGTGTTGCCCCATCTCTGTGCAATAATTGGTATCAGAGTTATGGTCTAGACCAAATGCCATGTGGGGTGATCTTGAACGAAGTTGCAGGAGGCTCGGAGCAGGTCAGGATGATCAAATGCTTGTGGTGAGGTCTGAAATGGGTTAGGGTGATCAGATGCTCATGGGGAAGGGCCAACCCAGGTTAGGGTGAGCGGATACTCGTGGGGAGACCCGGAGTAGGTCAGAATAATCGGATGCTCGTAGGGAGGCCCAAGTAGGTCAAGAGTAATCGGATGTTCGTGGGGAGGCCTAGACCATGTGAGTAATTTGTAAGGATCTAGAGAGATAAACATACAGAGAGTGCAGCGAAAGAACTAACTAGACCCTTTTAAAAGATCCATGCGAAGGAGAAAAACAAATACTAAGTTTGTTAAAAAGGAGTTATACCTTTGTTGCGTAAACACGAACTCCTGATAGTAACTTTATTCTCGGTAGATCTCAGCACGATCAAGTGGGCGAGTCTTTATGGTATCCACATGAACACATTTGGTCTATCTAACAAACTCACCAATTTGAGAAGAACAAACTTTGTGGTGCTAGCCACATAGAAGGTTCGTCCAAAGAGGAAGGAGGAAGAAGACTACAAGATCAAGAGTCTCTCATGAAAATGAGCTCAAAAGACCTTTATATTTTTTAAGGAATGCTAAGAGTCTCAAGGAATAACAAGAGTCTTTGCCTTTTGGTCTTCTTCTAATAATGATATTGATCCTGTCTGAGAAGCTAGGCAAGACGGAGATCCGGAAGAAGAAAACCCACGGTTGGTGGAGAAGAAAGCCTGGAGAACCTCGATCCGAGAAACCCAAAGCGGATAAGGAAAAATAGGGCTATCGAATGCCTTCCTTGTACGAAGATCCGATGACGAGAGAGAAACCCAATCAAAGAGACACACAAATTTGGAGCCTCCCATATTTCCTGCGCACAAGAGACCAACCAACACTATCGTCAGTGACCGAAGATCGGGGTGGGAATCCTTGGCTAGGCCCTCCGACGCTCAAGTCAGTGATCTCTCTCGGTGTGGAAGAAGGAGGAAGTAGAAGTTGAACAGTAGCTGGAAATTAGGGTTATGAATGTGCGCAATGATGTGAACTTACCTTGCCAACGGAGAGGATTCCCCCTTTTATATCACTTCATATAACCTCCATACTCATGAAGTGGACTCCGGTTTGTTAGAGTTTGTTATGAGATGACGTAGGCCGTGTACTTGTGGTGAATGACATTTTAAGGAATCTTTCTTGTACCCCATATGTACCTTCTTTGTCGTTTAGCACCTGCAAAACAATATAAAAACACATTTCCCGCCAAAATATATAATTCCTGTCATATAGTTACATATTGCAGATATCTTCATTAATTATCGTTTCACCCCTTCTGCTGCAGATAACTCAATGTACCAATATTCCTTATATCGATCGAAGTTAATCGTGATTAGGTTTAATTAATGAGGCAACCTTCTATGTTACTGATCCTAACTAGCCCTAAGCTATATTTTATCAAGTATCTTTCCCAGGTATTGGTCAATTGGCCGGTCTCGGCTTTCCTTCTGGGAAGCATATTTCGGTCGATGCGAACCTACCTTCTTTGGAGGTATATCCCGGCCGATATTGGCCTACCTCCTTTGAGGTATATGCCAATTGATGTGAATCTTCCTCCTGGGAAGTATATTTCGGTCGATACAAACCTATCTTCTTGGTAGGTATAGCCCGACCGATATTAGCTTACCTCCTTTGAGGTATATGCCACTTGATGTGAATCTTCATCCTGAGAAGTATATTTCGGTCGATGCGAACCTACCTTCTTTGGAGGTATATCCCGGCCGATATTGGCCTACCTCCTTTGAGGTATATGCCAATTGATGTGAATCTTCCTCCTGGGAAGTATATTTCGGTCGATGCGAACCTACCTTCTTTGGAGGTATATCCCGACCGATATTGGCCTACCTCCTTTGAGGTATATGCCAATTGATGTGAATCTTCATCCTGAGAAGTATATTTTGGTCGATGCAAACCTACCTTCTTTGGAGGTATATCCCGGCCGATATTGGCCTATCTCCTTTGAGGTATATGCCAATTGTTGTGAATCTTCCTCCTGGGAAGTATACTTCGGTCGATGTGAACCTACCTCCTTTGGAGGTATAGCTCGGTCGATATTACCTTACCTCCTTTGAGGTATATGCCACTTGATGTGAATCATTATCCTGAGAAGTATATTTCGGTCGATGCGAACCTACCTTCTTTGGAGGTATATCCCGGCCGATATTGGTCCTCTTTCCTAAAAGTATGTCTTGATCGATATTGGCCTACCTCCTTTGAGGATATCCCGGCCAATATTAACCTATCTTCTTCATTTGATCCTCTCCCTTCCTTTCCTTATCGGGGACCCATGAAACCTAACCCATATCACTAGTATTCCCTTCAAGTCTAGTCGAAGGAGGTGTAGACGACTGACTAGACACAAGTCTGGTTTTGTCTTTTCCTACCCGTGACTCCGCCCCAGATATTGAAATGACCTCACAGATTTTGTGTACAACTGTCTAACGAAACCAAGTATAGTGATCCCGTGAGCCTTTTGATCCTTTAAATAGGGTTACAACCTTCTGTTCGTTCACCACCAATCTCAGTTCTTTTCCTTCCTTGCTAACTTTCACTGCTAGGGTTATGGTCTTGGATCCTCCTCTTTGGAGGTGACTTTTGTCGGACAAGGTGGGATCTATATATGAATTTATTGGGATTTTTGCTCCGGCTAACTCTAGGGTTCAAGGGATTGTCTTAAGAGATGAAGCTTCACAGTCCAGACTTTTCATCCAAAGATGCCGATGCTCTGAAGGACTCAAGAAACTTCAGAGAGATTTTCACTACTCATGAGGGGGCAACTAAATAACCCATGGATGTTGTGTGAAGGGCACAACACATGTTACCCTTGGGCTATGCTTGGTTGCTCTAGTTGCAGAACTCCAGGGCTTAAGAGGGAAAGTGGCTTTTACATTTACTTTTCCATCATGGTCTGAATAGATCTTTCTCCTTCCTCTTGCCCTTGGGTCTTTCTGCTTTGTTGCTTTCTTCATCCCAGGCAAAATATTGCCACTTATGCGCCTTGACAAGCCTGGACGAAGTAAGATATTACCATCTCTGCTCCATGGTAAGTTTGAATCCAGTGGGATTGAAATTTCCTAAGCGTTTCAAGAGCTTATGTTTGTAATTTTTGTTATCTATCTGAGGTTTACTGTTCTGAGGGGAAATGTAATGTTGTGTACTTGGTCAGATTCTAAGTGTAAAAACAAGCTTTTGTATTGAATTGAGTGATTCTATTGAATCCTTCTGTAATTGATAAGAATAAATGTGATGTTGTACTCATTACCCCTTCGTGTGTCCTATGTGTCATTTATCATGGCTGGGGCTATATTAACTATTGGAATACTTCTGTATTATAGCTAATGTCATACTAACCAATATTGTCTCGTTGATTATCAACAATGTTATTTAAATTAATATTATACTTATCTAGCATAACCAAAGTTATGCCAGCCAGTATAAAATTATTTTGAATAATGCTAGTCTATATTTTATAAGGATATTGATTTAAAATCTATTATTATCCTAAATCTTTATCTTTAAATGCTTTTGTCCTTAGCTTGGGCTTAGTCAAAATTCAGTCCTTTTCACTTTATTATGTCCAGTTAATTACGTCTCCTTTCGAAGCTTCCTAGCTGGTGATTGACTCTTCTTTGGGTGAGAGAATGTTAGAAGCGTACCACGAGGTGTTACCAACCCCATCGTGATCTGATCTGTCGCATCCGGTATAAATATTTTTTTTATGATGATATGACACATACTTTCTCTGGCCACCACGTCACATAAGCCTTTGCCCTTTTCCTGTAATCCTCAACGTCTGCTGAGATAAAAGTGTTTTGATCTGACGACTGTTGTGTGTTTTCCAAACCCTAAACCCTTCGTTTTCTTTTCAACTTTGTCCTTTCTTCTCTTTTCCTTAGTATTCTCTTCTCGCTGCAGTCTTCGACCAAACCCCGTGCTCACCATTTCTCGACGATCTTCTTTCTTGTCTTCAGTAAGTAATCTATTTGTTTCACTAGCCTATACTTTTGTCTATGGCTGAGGAAGCAATTGCTCCTTGGTATGCCCATATGCCTTCTTCCTTTGATAAAAATGCGAGGCTAGCCGTCCGTCGTCATTATGAAATTCCCCGAGAGTATGGCATCATAATCCCAAAATCGAATGATCGTCCTTATCGTCCCCCTGTTAATTGCGTAACCTTTTTCAAGAATCAGTTGATAGGAGGTTTAAGGTTTCCCATTCCTTCTTTCTTGATTGAAATAAGTCAGTATTTTGATATTCCTTTGCAACAATTTGCCCCCAACACATTTCGTTATCTATGTGGTACTTACATGCTGTTTTGCTTGCGGGATATTCCTCCTCAACAACAACAACATCCAAACCTTTTCCCACTAGGTGGGGTCGGCTGTATGAATCCTTTTACGCCATTGAGCTCTATCTCCTATTATATCATCATCTATATTTAAATAAATTTTATCTTGTTTTATTGTTGCTAACCAAGTCTTTTTTGGTCTCCCTCTTCCTCGTTTGATATGCATATTTATCATAGTTTCACATCGCCTAACTGGAGCATTTATTGGTCGTCTAAGTACATGTCCGTACCATCTTAAACGTGTCTCTCGGAGTTTTCCCTCAATAGATGCAACTCTGACTTTCTCTCTAATGCTCTCATTTCTTATTTTCTCCATCTTCGTATGTCCACACATCCACCTTAACATCCTCATCTTTGCAACTCTCATCTTCTGCTCGTGTGCTCGAGTCATAGCCCAACATTCAACTCCATATAACATAGCAGGTCTAACTGCGGTTTTATAGAACTTACCTTTAAGTTTAAGAGGTACTTTACGGTCACATAAAACACTCGACGCTCCCCTCCATTTCACCCATCCTGCTTGTATTCTATGTAAGACATCTCTCTCAATCCCTCCATCATTTTGTAAAAATGATCCTAAATATTTAAATCGCTCGGTTCCAGGCAACTCGTCCTCTCCTATCTTAACAATTGTTTTATTACTTCTAATATTGCTAAACTTAAATTCCATATATTCTGTCTTTAATATACTAAGCTTAAAACCTTTCCCTTCTAGTATTTCCCTCCAAGATTCTAGCTTAGCATTTACTCCTTCACGTGTCTCATCTACCAAAATAATATCATCTGCAAATAACATGCACCACGGTACTGTGTCTTGAATGTGCGCAGTGAGTTCATCCATAATTAGTGTAAAAAGATAGGGACTTAGAGCGGATCCTTGATGTAACCCTATCTTTATTGGAAATGCTTCAGTTACTCCGCCTGAAGTCTTTACTCTGGTCGTTACATCCTCGTACATATCCTTATTAGTTCAATATATGTTACGCTAACACCTCTCTTTTCTAAAATTCGCCATATAATTTCTCTTGGGGCTCTATCATACGCTTTTTCTAAGTCAATGAATACCATGTGTAGATCTTGTTTTTGCTCCCGATATTTTTCAATTAATTGTCTAAGAAGATGTATAGCTTCTATTGTCGACCTTCCAGGCATAAACCCAAATTGATTTTCTGTCACTGTGGTCTCCTTCCTTAATCTTTTTTCTATTACTTTTTCCCAAAGTTTCATAGTATGACTCATTAGTTTAATACCCCTATAGTTTGCACAATTTTGTACGTCTCCCTTATTCTTATATAAGAGAACTAGAGTACTTATCCTCCATTGATCAAACATTTTTTTCGTTTTCAATATCATGTTAAATAATTTTGTAAGTCATTCAATACCTTGTTTCCCTAAGCACTTCCACATCTCTATCGGAATATCATCTGGTCCAACGACTTTTCCATTGTACATCTCATTTAAAGTTTGTTTTACTTCTGAAGTTTGAATTCTACGATAAAAATTAAAATTTTGATTCTCATTTGACCTAATTAAATTACCAAAGTTAAGTTGGTCTCCTAAACCTTCATTAAAAAGTTGATGAAAATACCTCTTCCACCGCTCTTTTATTTCTCCATCGCTTACTAATACCCTATTACATTCATCTTTAATACATTTTATTTGACTAAGATCTCTTGTTTTTCTTTCTCTCACTTTAGCTATTCTATAAATGTCTCTTTCCCCTTCTTTTGTATCCAATTTTTGATATAACCGTTCAAAAGTTTCATTTTTTGCTTCACTCACCACTTTCTTAGCTTCTTTCTTGGCTATTGTATATTTTTTTAAGTTTTCCTCATTCTTACAAATATATAATTCCTTATAAGCTATTCATTTTTTCCTTCACTTTCACTTGTACTTTCTCATTCCACCACCAAGATTCTTTACTTAGCGGTGCATGCCCCTTTGACTCACCGAGGACACTCTTAGCTACTATTTTTAACTTTGATACCATCTTATCCCATGTTGTATTAGAGTCATCATATATTTCACCTAATGCTTGTACTTCTATCTTCTCCTTAAATATATGTTGCTTCCCATCCTTTAACTTCCACCACTTAATTCTAGGAATTGTATATATTTTCTTTCTATTGATATTATGTTTAAGGCGTATATCCAACACTACTACCCTATGTTGGGTAGTTAAGCTTTCTCCAGAGATGACTTTGCAATCTTTACAAATCTTTCTATCCTTCTTCCTAACCATAAGAAAGTCAATTTACGATTTATTATTCCCACTTTTGAATGTGACTAAGTGTTCTTCTCTTTTCTTAAAAAACGTATTAGCTAATATAAGGTCATATGCTATCACAAAATCTAATATAGTTTTCCCTTCCTCATTCCTCGTTCCAAACCCATAGCTCCCATGTACTCTCTCATATTCCTCATTTTTCACTCCGACATGTCCATTTAGATCACCTCCTATTAAAATCCTTTCATTTGGTGAAATATTTTGTAATATTTCATCTAAGTCCTCCCAAAACCTTAATTTCGTAGCTTCATCTAATCCTACTTGTGGTGCATATACGCTAATTATGTTCATAGTTTCTTTCGCCACTATTATCTTAAGGGCTATAATTCTATCCCCTTTTCTAACTACTCCTACAACTTCATCCTTTAACAAACTATCTACAATAATACCCACTCCATTTCTTGTTTTACTCTTTCCAGTGTACCATAACTTAAAACCCGAGTTCTCTATCATCTTTGCCTTCTCACCTGTCCATTTTGTCTCTTGTACACATAAAATATTAATTTTTCTCCTAATCATCATATCTACTATCTCTATTGATTTACCAGTGAGAGTTCCTATGTTCCATGTTCCAAATCTTAGATTATTAGTTTTCCTATCATATTTGTTCTTATCTAACCTATGGTGTGAGAACTCTTGCCTATTTAACACTACACCCAAGTTCTCATGGAGATGTAGCGGTCCTTGCTGAGACGTTACAGTCGGACCCTGTAACGCGAACTCTTGCATATTTATCACTACACCCGAGTTCTGGAGATGTAGCGGTCCTTGCCGAGACGTTACAGTCGGACCCTGCAACGCGTTCCTTCCGGGGAACAACCTAGCATTAGCACAATAGTTTAATGGATTCATTCATGAAATATTTGCCATAGTTTGACGCTGGCGGGATATTCCTCCTACTCCTCAAAATTTCTTCATGTTCTCTTATCCCAAGTGTTTAGAACCTGGTGTTTTCTTGTTTCATTCATGGACTAAAATGGTTCTTTTTGAGGACATGCCTTCGTCTCTCAAAGCCTAGAAATCCCATTTTTTCTTTCTTAAGTTTCCAGGACCCATTCCTTGGTCTTATGCTTGGAAATCTTTCTTGCCTCCCTTGCCCGACATCAAGGAGTTTCATCTTCATCCTTCCTTTCCTGTTTACTGTGAGAAATTATTAAACCACCTACTTTCCATTCCCAAGTGGCTGAGAGTCGATCTTCTATACCTATTTGGCTTAAGTCCCGTCAGACCTGATACTCGAGTTCCTTTAGGTAACACCTTGTTTCTCTCTTCTTACTTTTAACTAACTAAACTATTTTTCTTTTCTATGTAGTGGAGAGCTTCTATGATGCTTTGATTGATGAAGAACTATGTCTGGAAGAGGATGCAATTCGTGCCAAAGAAGCCGAACTTCTGGCTGCTATTATTCCTCCTCCTTCAATCGAAGAGCCGGTTGCTTTAGCGGAGGCACCCAGTTCTTTGGGGGTTCTTGAAGCTCTTGAGGCTCCTGAAGGTCCTTCTACAGAGATCCTTACTATTTCTCTACCCGCTGTTACTTCCCCAATGGCTACCGCAGCTTCCTCATTTGCTCCTCTTCTCCTCATTGAACTCACATCTTCTGGTAGCCCCAATAAATCAGTGGCTGAACTTGTTACCGGCAAACGTCCGGAGCGTAAACTTTCCAGAATCCCTCCATCCAAAAGGAGGCTTGTCCTTCTGGCTGATGAACAGGTTTCAGAAGGTTTCGTTCCTGCTAATCCTGCTTCTGATGAGCCCACGTTGGCCGAACTCTACCCTTCTCTCATTTTCCCTGCTTCACCCTTCTCTAATGCCAGCGCTTCCGGTGATGTCTCTTTCACTTTTCCTCTATCTATTTCAACTTCTGGGTCTTTACCTTCCTCACCTTCTTCTTATTTACTCATTGCTCCTCCATCCATTCCTACTTCTTCCTTCTCTGCTGGTTCTTCTACTATCCCTGTCCTCCCCATATTGTTAGGCGGTTCCTTTGCCGGCGCTTGGGATAAAGTTCATCCCATTTTTGAAGAACTCAATACTCCTGAAGCAATTGACCGTTTCTCCCATTAGGAGAATAAGGTATGTCTACTAACATTTACTCTCTATTTCTTAGCGATTATCTTATGGCCCTTTATTATATTTCCAGCGGTGGATAGAAAACATGGGTTTATCTCGACTGATGCACAATTTATATAACGAGAACAAGAAACTAAAATCTGAGAATGATCAGTTGAGACAACAGGTTACCGAGTTATCTTCTACCGTGTTTTCTGCTACTGCCAAGAAGCAACTTGAAACCCAAATTGAAAGTCTTCAAGCACAATTCAAGTCGGCTACGAACCTCAACCAAGAATTGACTTCCAAAATTGGCAAACTCAAGGTTGATTATGAAGCAGAATTGGCTGAAAAACTCAAAGCCCTGCAGCTGAAGGAAGATGAAATAACTTCCTTGAACACCTCCCTTGATTTAGTTAAAGCTGATGTTTCTGTCAAAGAGGATGAACTGAAGACTTCTTAAACGGCTTTGGTAGTCTACAAAGTGAATGAAGATACTCGTTACGAGGAATGGGCTACTGCCATGATTGAATCTCCTGAATTCAATAGGCTGATTGTGAAGTCTATCTTATCTGCCTTTATTGCGGGAGCTCAAGGGGTGATTCAACAATTACGAGAGGAGAGCTACTTATCTCGTGACCCTCCTCCTAATTTCCTGAATCGTCGCAGACTTATTGAGAACAAGCCCCCTGATCTATACCCTCAGCTGACTTTAGTTTGACTTAAATTCTAGTTCTTGTAAAAAAGTGAAACCAAAACTCTGTGATGACGATCTAACAGACTTATGTGATGTTGACTATCCCCTTTTCATTGTAAATTTTACTCTTTCTCACAACAGTCATCTGTTATCATTTAAATATGTCAAATGTTGCTTGGAAGGTCATCATACAATCTCAATTAACAGATTATTATGTTTTAGATTGTTTCCTCATGATAGGACGATATATATCATGGTTGATAAGTACCGTCCGATATTTTAAGGATCCCTTATGTCTCGTCCTCTGGTGCAATTTTATTATGATACTCTCAATATCGGTCGATTTATTCTACTTGATTGATTTACACCTATATTTTTATATGTTATTTTATGTATTAATCAAGTCTCATATGGTTTTATCATAGTGTATATCATTTAACTTACTATGATACGCTTTTTGGCTGACATATTTAGGTGGTCTTTGTCTCGACCGATCTATCAGAACCGCCTGATTCATCTCTATGGACCTCATCCTGTAGCCTTTAACCAAGTCCTGTTTGCTAATTAATACCTTGCGCTCAATTTTTGCCTTATTTTATTATACCAATACCCTGAACTTATAATTACTGGACTAATTTTTCCTTATATCCGCCAAGCTTTCTTAAGAATTGTTTCTAGGGAAACTTTACACATTTTTTGAGGAAGATTACTTAACTTTACCTCTTTCTTTTGATTTTATCTTTTACTATTATCACTCATTTATGACGATTGAAATTCTAAGTTTTCTGCTGTTTCTGTTTGGGGGTTTTAGCACAGGGCCGAAAGAAAAACAAGGGTTTTACAAGGTTTTCTTCCGCTTTCCCCCATCCTTCTTCATCTTCCTGGGTTCCTCTTTTATTGTCTTTCTATGGCAACTTCCCCTCATGCATGGTTTCTCTCGTGCGCTTCTGACCTTATAGATACAGAAGAAGTAGATTTAAAGGTGACCTATGGTTTTCCTTCTTATATAATGCGACCCGCTCCTCATGAGGGTCCGCACCTTCCTCCTTTAGGGTGTATATCTATCTTCCGAGATCAAGTCCTATAGGGTTTTCGATTTCCTCTTCACCCTTTTTTCTATAATGTTAGCCTTTATTTTAATATTCCACTCAACCAGTTTGTCCCTCAATCCTTTTCTATTCTTATGGGTTTTATTGGGGTATCCAAACTGTTAGATTTTCCCTTGTCTCCTCATCTTTTTCATCACTTCCTCATTCCTCGTCGAGTAGATGTGGGTGTTTTCAAATTCCAATCTCGTCCTAAGGCTATTCTGTTCAACCGAATTCATCCTTAAGGGGAATGGTATCACAAATTTTTCTATACGCGTCTTCCTTCTCCTCCTCCGTTTCCCATCCAATGGATACATGATTTACCTCCACTTCCTAGTACCCATAATCTTCTTAACGATCCCCTCGTGGCTTCTGCCTTACCTAAACTGAGAGGAGCGAAATTCAGGTTGCTGCATCTAATTGTAGAGGGTTTAATGTTCCCTTTCGGGATAAGCAATATTGACACCCCTTTGGGTGGATCTTTAGGTATGGGTAAACATTTTAGTCCATATTTACTGATTAATATATCTCTTTTATAATGACGTTTAATTCCTATATTTCAGTTGATGTTCTTCTTCCAGCTTTTATGTACAAGCATCCTGCTATGACTAAATCCATTGTCAATAATCTTGGAGAAGAATGGTTGCGCGCCCGTCGATCCGATCCTAATTCCTCCACCTTGGGTTTGCTATCTGAAGAAGAACAACGGGCAGGGGCTGTCGCAGCCATGGAAGAGGAAGAAGAAGAGCCTTTTATTGCCTTAGTTAAAAAGCTAAATCTTACTGATGCTTCTCCCTTTAGTGATTTCTTTGGTACTTTTGTACAAACTCCTCTTATCCCGGCGCCCATTTCTCTCTCGAGAGGTAACGCACCGATAACTCCTACCCATATTATCTCTAATCCTTCTATTAGGATGATGAGACCCGGTCTACTTATCCCTTCTTCTTCTATTATTTCATCTCCCTCTGCTTCTGCTTCTGAGATGTCCGTTATCCCTTCTGTGTCCTCTGCATCTTTGGCATTGGCCTTGCCCCCCTTGGCTTCTAGGCCTCGAGCAAAATAGAAACCTTGCCGGAGATCTTCTCCAAGTGTCAGTCCTTCAGCTATCAGTGTTTCCATAACTAAATCAGCCTCTCCAGCATTGTTACCCTCTATTCCCTCTAGTTCTTCCTCTGCTTCTCTTGTTTCTACTATTTCTTTTCCTCCCATTGCATCTTCTTCTTCTTTGCTTCCTTCTTCCTCCATTCCCCGACCTTTATTTAACAGGCTATGGGTCTACCCTCTCAATTGAGCCAATCCTCTGATCCACCTAGCTATGGTTCTCTGCAACTACAAGGCCTATTAGCCGAATCTTGGTGACAAGGTCAAGAACAACTAAGAGGCCTTAGCCTGCCACATCGAGCTGACCGCCACAGTCGTCAGGCAGTAGCTGTAAGTATTTCTAGTTATATGTTGTCACCTTTGTATCCTCATTTTTAACTACATCATCCTTTTGTTTAGTTCCTTGTCTCAAGTTTGCATATCGACCAGCTACTTGTGGCTAAGGACCAGGAGAACAACAAATTGAAGATTCAACTGGAGACATTGAAGGTTACCTTACCTTCTCCTAATAACGACTTGGCTCAGTTGCAAGAGAAAGTGGCCTTACAAAATCAACAGTTGGGGACCTTGAAACAAGAATTGGAGGAGTGCCAGCAATTATTGAAAGATAAAGAGCTGGCAAGAAGAACTTTGGAATTACAGGTGGATCGACTACATTCTGGTCTTCGACTGGAAATTGCTTTAAAAGAGAAAGCTCTCTCAGATGCTTCTCATAAAAGTCTTATTTTAGAGAAAGTAGAGAAGCTTCATAATGCCTGTCTTTCTGACCAAGCTCAAGACCTATACTCTCATAATTTCACTATCCTACAGTAACAAGAACAAAGGAAAGCTCAAGATGCTGAATTGTCACTGCTCCAGAAGGAATTGGAACAACTTAAATCAGAAAATGATGCTTTAAAAGACCAAAACACAAAACTGCAGGCTGATTTTCAAAGTTATAAGGAGCAGGAGAAGAGTCGATGGGAAGAGTGGCATCGGGCTTATTTAAAGTCTTCAGCATTTGCCCAAGAATTTATTCGCAGGATAGTGGGTGCTTTAAATCATTCTATATCGGGAGTTCTTCAACAATTAAGAGAGGGTGACTATTTATCCAAGGAACCTCCCCTTTCTTTCATAAATCGTCGCAGGCTTAACGAAGAACTACCCACAGATCTAAAAGGTCATTTTCCAAATGTCTAAAGAGATTGTTCATAAAAGACTTGTAAATGAAAAACTAGTAATGAAAAGAAATGTAACCAAAGCCTGGTAATTAAGTGATTGCAATGTATAAGAAATTTTTGATACGTACCTGTTTTTCTATTGTGCTGGTTTGAAAATGCTTCTTTTGAAATGCTTCCGAACATTAAGTATAAGCTTTATTCTAGAATTCCTTGCTCATCTTTTGAAGTTAAGCTTTGTCTTGATGAATCCTTTTGCAGATAACATCCAGTGTGCTCCATATTTCTAAAAGAATAAATAATCCCGAGTGATCTTAGATATGGAACTGTATAAAACTTCTGAGTTCCGAGCTGAGTATAATACTCCGGATGATTTTTAAATAAAGACTTCCATATGAATGGGCTTCCAGATGAATAATGTGTCATATACATAGAATCCCCCTTCTAGTATAAAATGTCAACCGATTTTATGAATAAATCCATATAGCTTTGTTATTCATCATGCCAATATAATCCTAGTTAATTATGCTCTAAAGTCTTTAGTTCTTCCCCTGAAGACCCGTCAGAGTTACTTCATGAGATTTACTGATCGACTATGTTCTGTGATGGTTTAAAGTCTCCGATTCCTCCCATGAAAACCCGTCCGAGTTACTTCATGAGATTTCCCGATCGACCATGTTCTGTGATGGTTTAAAGTCTCTGATTCCTCCCATGAAGACCCGTCCGAGTTACTTCATGAGATTTCCCGATCGACCATGTTCTGTGATGGTTTAAAGTCTCCGGTTCCTCCCATGAAGACCCGTCCGAGTTACTTCATGAGATTTCCCGATCGACCATGTTCTGTGATGGTTTAAAGTCTCCGGTTCCTCCCATGAAGACTCGTCCGAGTTACTTCATGAGATTTCCCGATCGACCATGTTCTGTGATGGTTTAAAGTCTCCGATTCCTCTCATGAAGACCCGTCCGAGTTACTTCATGAGATTTCCCGATCGACCTTGTTCTATGATGGTTTAAAGTCTCCGATTCCTCCCATGAAGACCCACCCGAGTTACTTCATGAGATTTCCCAATCGACCATGTTATGTGATGGTTTAAAGTCTCTGGTTCCTCCCATGAAGACCCGCCCGAGTTACTTCATTAGCTTTCCCGATCGACCATGTTCTGTGATGGTTTAAAGTCTCCGGTTCCTCCCATGAAGACCCGTCCCAGTTACTTCATGAGATTTCCTGATCGACCATGTTCTGTGATGGTTTAAAGTCTCCGGTTCTTCCCATGAAGACCCGTCCGATTTACTCCATGAGATTTTCCAATCGACCATGTTCTGTGATGGTTTTGAAGTCTCCGGTTCCTCCCATGAAGACCCGTCCGAGTTACTTCATGAGATTTCCCGATCGACCATGTTCTGTGATGGTTTAAAGTCTTCGGTTCCTCCCATGAAGACTCGTCGGAGTTACTTTATGAGATTTCCCGATCGACCATGTTTTATTGTAAAATTATGATTGTACTGACCTTATGATAATTAAAATTTCTGGATTCTTCAGGGGGGGGGCCGTATAAATCTTTAAGATTCCCCACGGTTGATTGCTTGAACATAGATTATAAAAGTTCTGCCAATACTGGTCAATCTGTATGGGCCACATTTGTTTTTGTGGCGGTATTCGCCTTGCATTGTATTTATTGAAAATGGAGTACATAAACTATAAGAATACTTGTCTTCTTTTCATTGGAAACTTACTTCAGATAACCATGGTTTGTTCCCTTTGACATATTTTTCAAGTAACATGATCTTTGTTAAATCCGGTAAGGCTGTAAATGATTTGCACTCCAAGCAAAATTCTTCTTTCAGCATCTTGGAGATAGTATGAGCCTGATGCGAGCTTTTCCACCATTTTGTAGGGTCCACCCCATTGCAGTGCCAACTTACTAACATCCCCGATAGGTTTAATACATTTCCATACTAGATCTCCTACTTGGAAAAATCTGGGTATGACCCTTTTGTTGTAATTTTGCCTCATTCTTTGTCGATATGATACGAGACGAGCAACAGCTTTATCTCTGATTTCCTCTATCAAGTCCAGTTCCATGAGTCATCGACCTTCATTGTCTACATTATATAATTGCCTTCTATAGGATTCTACTCCCACCTCGATGGAAATTATTGCTTCTCCCCCGTAAACTAATTGAAAGGGAGTGATTCCTATAGCTTCTCGAGGTGTAGTGCGGTATGCCTAAAGAACACTGGGTAATTCATTTACTCAGCTACCTCCGACATGATCCAGTTTGGTTTTTAAACCTCTTATATCTATTGGTCACTTCCACTTGACCATTGCTTTGCGGATAAGCTACAGAGGTGAAGGCTTGAGTAATACCATAACTTTCACACCAAGCTAGAATTCTATCCCCTTGAAATTGCCTTCTATTATCAAAGACTAATTTGTGAGGAATGCCAAATCTACATAAGATATTTTTCCACAAAAATTTAATAACCGCATCTTCAGTAATCCGGGCGAGTGGTTCTGCTTCTACCCATTTGGAAAAATAATCTACTGCTACCAATAAGAATCTTCTTTGTGCAACTGCCATAGGAAATGGACCTACTATGTCCATACCCCACTGATCAAAGGGACATGAGACTATAGAGGTTTTCAACAACTGTGTGGGATGATGCAAAATATTTTGATGTTTCTGGCAAGACATACAAGTTCTTACCAATTTGTTGGCGTCTTCATGTAGAGTAGGCCAAAAATATCCCGCTAATAAGATTTTACGGGCCAAGGATCTCCCTCCCAGATGACTACCACATGAACCTTGATGAACCTCCTGTAAAATAAATTGTATATCTTCTGTACCAATACACTTGAGCAATGGTCTAGTAAAAGCTCTTTTATATAACTGCTCTCCTACCATAGTGTACTGAGCAGCTCTCTTCTTAAATACCCTTGTCTGTTCTGTATTACTTGGAAGAATACCTTGCTGTAAATACAATATGATTTGAGCCCTCCAGTCACCTTGAATTTCTACTTCAGCCTGTCTTTCGACATAGGATATTAACAGAGTTTGTTCTACAGGCTGATCTAGACTCCATGGCACTATAGCAGAGGCCAGCTTAGCCAATTCATCTGCTACCTAATTCTCAGATCGAGGAACCTTTTGTATATTCACTTCTTGAAACTGAGATCTCAACTTATCAAATGCCTCAGCATATAACCGGAGTCTGTCATGATTAATTTCAAAATTACCTGATAGTTGTTGGGCTGCCAATTTAGAATCAGAATAGATAAGGACTCGAGCTGCCCCTATATGCCGAGCGGCTTGCAATCCTGCTATCAAGGCTTCATATTCTGCTTCATTGTTAGTAGCTCTATAATTCAATCTGATAGAGAGTTGAAGTCTGTCTTCCCTTGGAGATATAAGAAGAACACCAATTTCGCTACCTTGTCTACTTGAGGAGCCATCTACATAAACTTTCCAAATGTTTTCTTCTTCAGGGATTTGAACTTCTATAATGAAGTCTGCTAAAGCTTGTGCTTTGATGGCTGAGCGAGGTTGATATTGAATGTCATATTCTCCAAGTTCAGTTGTCCATTTGATCAGCTGACCTGATGCCTCTAGGTTGAGTAACACCCGTCCAAGAGTACTGTTGGTTAATACAATAATCTCATGCGCTAAGAAATATGGGCGCAACCTTCGAGCAGTCAAGACTAGTGCATAAGCCAATTTCTCTAGTGTAGTATATCTACACTCAGCTCCCTTTAATAAATGGCTAGAAAAATATATAGGTTGTTGCTCTTTTCCTTCTTGTCTGACTAATACAGAGCCCACAGCGTTTTCATTAGCAGACAAATATACCCAAAGAGTCTCTCCTACTATAGGTTTAGCTAATACAGGGAGAGTAGACAAATAATCTTTCAACTCTGGGAAAGCCTTATCACATTCCTCATTCCACTGAAATTTATTGGTTTTTCTGAGTATTTTAAAGAAATGAAAACTACGATCGGCCGATATGGAAATAAACCTAGACAGGGCTGTAATCCGGCCGGTCAATCTTTGAGCTTCTCTCATATTACGCGGTGACTCCATGTTCTGAAGTGCCTTGACCTTGCTTGGGTTGGCCTCTATTCCCCGTTCGGACACCATATATTCCAGCATTTTCCCTCCTTTCGCGCCGAATAAACATTTGCTTGGATTTAACTTGAGCTCATATTGTCTCAATGTCTTGCAGGTCTCCTCTACATCCCTGCACAGATCAGCAGCCTGAAGAGACTTAATTAAGATATCATAAACATATACTTCCATATTTCTACCAATCTGCTTCTAGAAGATCTTATTCATAAGCCTTTGATAAGTTGCTTCTGCATTTTTCAGTCCGAAGGGCATAACATTATAACAATAAGTACCTTCAGATGTTATAAAACTAACATTTTCTTGATCTTCTTTAGCTAAGGGAACCTGATGATAGCCTTGATAAGCGTCTAGCATAGAGATGTACTCGCATCCAGCAGTGGAGTCCACCAATAGATCAATCCTGGGTAATGGGTAATAATCTTTTGGGCAAGCCTTGTTGAGATCCCGGAAATCTATGCACACTCGCCATTTGTTTCCCGATTTAGAGACTAACACCACATTAGCTAACTAGCTAGGGAATTGTACTTCCCGGATATAACCAGCCTCCATAAGTTTAGTTATTTCTTCTTTGATGATTTGATTCTGTTCCGCGCTAAAATTTCTTTTTCTTTGCATGACCGGGCGGGCATCTGGGAAGACATGTAAGGCATGCTCCATGACTGTAGGAGAAATGCCTAAGACTTCTTTGGGCGTCCAGGCAAACACATCATTATTCTTATGCTAAAGAAGAATAATGATCTAGGGGATCCTCTTTATTGGCTATGATCTAGATCATAGCCTCGATTTTATTGGCTTCCCCTTGATCATAGCCTCGATAAGGTCTATCAAGGTAATGAATCTGATCCTTGGGGATCCAATATTGACCAAGTCTAACTTGATTAATCAAGTTAGACTTGGGGACCCATGCTTGGACTAAGTTTCTATTTGATCGATTTATTAATGACAAGTAGGATCTAAATCTTTGTTTGACCTTGTATCTAAGCCCATTTTAGTTGTATACGACCCTTTGTTTTCCAAGAATCAGATCTAGATTCTTATAACCCAAAGTGAACCATTCCAATGAGTCCTTGAGTTCTTTGACTTGAGTTTTCAAATTAAACTTTTCTTCCTGAACTTGCTTAGTTAAAGAACTTAGGTTAGTCTCCTCCTTAAGGATTGTTACCTCCTTTTGGAGTGACTTGGCCCAGATGTTGGATTTGGCCAATTTCTTTAATAAATATGAAACTAAATTTTGTAAATCATCTACGTTAGAACTAGAAATTAAAGAGCTTACTATATGATTAGGCTCTTCGGAAATGGATACGGATCCGTGGCTTCTCTCGAACTCGGCTTCCGATTCACTCTCGATATCATACTCGGACTCGGTTTCGTCAACGTACGCTTGGACTGGTAGAGCAAGGTAGCTTGCTTGATTGTGTTCTTCTTCGTTTGACTCTTCCGATGACTCGTTCCACGTTTCCTTTAACGCCTTCCTTTTTCCTTACTTCTGATTTGGATAGTCAGGCTTGTAGTGTCCCTTTTGGTTGCAGCCGTAGTAAGTAACCCTAGACTTAGCCTTCGTGTTTGATTGAGTGACCTTCTTCTTTTTACACATTTTTCGTACCAATTTTTTGAGCTCGGTGATAATCTTATCATCTTTTGAATCTAATTCACCTTAGGACTTGAGTTCGGTTCTGTGCTTTGCTTTTGGTTCCCATGTTCTACTTGTTCCTGCAATTAGAGCTATACCTTTCTCAGTCGGACGTCAATTAGTTTGTTCGTTCAATTCAAATTTTGAAAAAAAATTCATCTAACCTAATTATTGAGAGATCCTTGGATACCTTGTAAGCATCTACCATTGATGCCCACAATGGATTCCTCAGAAAAACATTCAGTGCATACCTTATGATGTCACATTTCTCCACCTTTTGACCGATTGCATGGGGGTCGTTGAGAAGGTCTTGTATGCGAGCATGTAGCTAGCTTGCTGACTCACCATCCTACATTTTTACATTATATAATTTATTTAAAATTAAATCCCTTTTACTTATCTTAGTATCGGAGGTGCCCTCGTGCAGCACAATCAATTTTTCCCACAACTCCTTTGCACTGTTGAAGGCACCAACCTGGTTAAGCTCTTCTTTGGTTAAACCGCATTGAAGAGTTTGTGTTGCTTTTGCATTGGCTTCAATTTTCTTACGAGTTGGTGCATCCCATTTGTCATAGGGGATAAGTGCTCCGGTGCTGTCGACTGGTAGGGAGAAACCCGTGAATGATGATCCACATCTCTCCCTCTGTCTTCAGGTAGTACTCCATATGGCCTTCCAGTAGCCAAAGTCTTCATCGAAGAAAAGAGACAGACAAGCTGTGATGTAAACTTCTTGGTGGGCTATTAAAACAAAAATATCACACACAATAAAAATAATAACAAATGCTCCAAGACTTGGTCTTAGATTAGTAGTGTGGGAGAAAAATAAAAATAACAATTCACTAATTTTGAGAAAAAATAATAAAATATTAATAAAAAAATATTATTACTAATTTTGGAAAATATAATATTTCGCTAATACAGACAAATGATGAAAAGGTGAAAATGAATCTTTCAAAAATAATTTTGGAGGGAAAAAATGAAAGGTGTACCCGCTCTGATACCAATTGTAGGATCGAAAAAGCGCTAGGGGGGGAGGGGTGAATAGTAAATACGTAGTGGAATAATGAAAGAAAAGAAAACACAAAAATGCTAACAAGTTCAAGATTTTACTTGGTTCGGAGTCTGTAGCAACTCCTACTCTAAGGTCCGCACGTAAGAGTACTTTTGATGGGCAATCACTAATCAATCCACAACAATACAAAATGATTATAGTTGTAGTACAAGTAACTTTTAAATAAAATAATACCGACAACTTTGTATGAGGAAATATCTAGAAGAATTATTGTCGGAGCTTTCGGGCGTCGTGGAAGCATTTTCTGAGTAGCTCGAAGAAGCAAAAGTCGTTCGTTGTGTTGTTCTGAAGCTCCTGGTCGAAGCTGCTTTTATAGGCTATTCCAGGCACCTGGACCACATGGCTCAGCCACTCCGCATGCGCCACATTAGCTTGGCGATAACTTTTGAGTTCTGGGTGCTTGGACTATTTTCGGGCACTCGGACTAGCTTCTTCTATCCTCTTATTTTTTGCAAAATAAAGTTAGTCCAAGCATAAAACAATATATATAAACTGAAGTTTGACAGCCTCTGACTGTTCGGTTCTGACTTTGAGTTTCATCAAAACTCTAGGTCAAACCTACGCTTACTATTCCCTCTTCGAGGAACACATCCTAACCTACTCCTCCTACTCCTCTCAGGAGAAGTTACTTGTTGCCAAATTGATCCTCTAGACCAATTGGACTTTTGCTCAGTGTTCGAAGCTTTTGATTTTCATGCTGGACGTCCGCTCCATGACCCGCCCAGACTTCCACCCAATTTGTGATACCAAGATTTCAACCTAGAGTCCTCGACTCTAGGATTTTGACCGAAGATTTCGACCCGCCAAGACTTTCCACCTAGGGTTAGCTCCCCCTAGGACCTAGGGTTACCGCCCCCTAGGCTTTTCCACTTGCCTAACCGCAGCTAGAACTTTTACCTAAGAACACTTAAGACTTTTCTTGCAATCTCATTCAAACTTGTTAGATAACAAGACAACTTGACTTTAGACCCTTTGACATAATCAAAACCTAGGTTCGATCGTCGGATGCTTCCCGCACCAACAAGATTCACACTGCAAACAATGCTGCAGACATGCTGATAAAGCCAATGACCATAGAGATGTTCAAGAATTGCTTGAACTTGATCCATATCTCTTAATGTTAGAGGAAGGAAGCCTAAATCCATAGACCCAGGTGGAATTTTGTTCAGATACTCATATTCTTTGAAGGAGTGAATATTCTCCAAGGTGGAGATTGTTGATGGTTGACTCATATGTAGATGAAGGCCAATGCAAGGGATTTATGGGAAAAAGGATATTAATATTTTTTGTAATAAAATTCTGTTACGATTTTATATATTAGAATTCTATTATTGTTTTTCATAATAGAATTATGTTGTAATTTTTCATAACAAAATTTTATTATGATTTTACTAGGTCTAGGGTTTATACACTATTTATAGGGATCATTATAAACATATTGTACAATCATGAGAATCATTGAATGTGATTCTCTTTTATAGAGATAATTCTAATAAAATTTTGACCCTTTTTGTGGAGTAGGCATGCCACCGAACCATGGTAACTCTTCTTCTTCTCCTTTCTCGTGTTTGCTCCTTTTCTTGAGTATTTTTATCTCGTTGCTCCACATGATCTCTTTCTCTATTTCTCTTCTTTTACGTTAGAGGTTGAGAGGTGTTGCCCCCTCTCTGTGCAATAATTGGTATCAGAGCTATGGTCTAGACCAAATGCCATGTGAGTTGATCTTGAACGAAGTTGCAGGAGGCTCAGAGCAGGTCAGGATGATCAAATGCTTACGGTGAGGTCTGAAATGGGTTAGAGTGATCAGATGCTCATGGGGAAGGGCCAACCCAGGTTAGGGTGACCGGACACTCGTGGGGAGACCCGGAGTATATCAGAATAATCGGATGCTCGTAGGGAGGCCCAAGTAGGTCAAGAGTAATTCGATGCTCGTGGGGAGGCCCAGACCATGTGAGTAATTTGTAAGGATCTAGAAAGATAAACATGCAGAGAGTGCAGCGAAAGAACTAACTAGACCCTTTCAAAAGATCCATGCGAAGGAGAAAAACATATACTAAGTTTGTTAAAAAGGAGTTATACCTTTGTTGCGTAAACACGAACTCCCGATAGTAACTTTATTCTCGGTAGATCTCAGCACGATCAAGTGGGCGAGTCTTTATGGTATCCACATGAACACATTTCGTCTATCTAACGAACTCACAAATTGGAGAAGAGCAAAATTTGTGGTGCTAGCCACATAGAAGGTTCGTCCAAAGAGGAAGGAGGAAGAAGACTACAAGATCAAGAGTCTCTCATGAAAATGAGCTCAAAAGTCCTTTATATTCTTCAAAGAATACTAAGAGTCTCATGGAATATCAAGAGTCTTTGCCTTTTGGTCTTCTTCTAATAATGATATTGATCCTGTCTGAGAAGCTAGGCAAGACAGAGATCCGGAAGAAGAAAACCCACGGTTGGTGGAGAAGAAAGCCTGGAGAACCTCGATCCGAGAAACCCAAAGCGGATAAGGAAAAATAGGGCTATCGAATGCCTTCCTTGTACGAAGATCCGATGACGAGAGAGAAACCCAATCAAAGAGACACACAAATTTGGAGCCTCCTAGATTTCCTGCGCACAAGAGACCAACCAACACTATCGTCAGTGACCTAAGACCGGGGTTGGAATCCCTGGCTAGGCCCTCCGACGCTCAAGTCAGTGATCTCTCTCGGTGTGGAAGAAGGAGGAAGAAGAAGTTGAACAGTAGCTGGAAATTAGGGTTATGAATGTGCGCAATGATGTGAACTTACCTTGCCAACGGAGAGGATTCCCCCTTTTATACCACTTAATATAACCTCCGTAGTGTAATACCCACTAAACTTGTAAGATGAATATATGAATGTGGGATTTTGCCTTAGAAAAATAATAGGAAGTGAGTTGAAGCAAAAAGAAATAAAATGAAATAAAAAGAAGTGAAGGTCAAGGATTGAACCTTGAACCTCTTATATTATAATTCATAGAGTTAATTAGTAGAAACCAATTGGGATAGAGAGAAGATATTTATAGCAAAGGAGGGAAACTCATTATAAAGGTAAGAGTAAAAGCTAGCCAAAAGAAAACAAGAAAAGAGCAAGAGAAAGGCAACTTGCCTTCCTCCCTTTCTCTCCCTCTTCCTCTTTGATTTTGCCGAAAACTTAAAGAGGGATTAAGGGGATTCATTCCCCCTTATTTTATCATGAATGATAAGAATAAATAGAAAATAAAATAAATGTAAGAAAAATAGAAAATGGGTTAAGGGAGAAGGAAAGCAAAAATCAATTTTGCTACTTCTTCCCCCTTAACATAAAAGGGAGCAAGAAAAGAGAAAACTATTTTTCTCTCATTTTCTCTCATTCATCCTCCCCCTCACCGAGAACACCACAGTCCCCTCTCCTCCATCTTCGGCCCCAAAGCCAAGTTTTTCCCTAAGAAAGCCTAAGATACAAGGAGGACTTAGCAAAGGAATCAAAGGAAAAGGAACTAGAAGAAGAGGCTACTTCTTCTTCACCATACCTTTGATCCACAAGCGAAAAGGATGTAAGCTTCCCCTCACCTGTGGTACAAGGCTTTTATGTGATTTTCGGATTCTATAAGGATTAGAAAACCTAGGAAAGAATTTAAGAAAATTCGGCTAAAGAAAGGGTTTTCAAATCTAGGATGGTTTAAACAAGTCTTTAGATCATGATATTCTTTCTATGCTATGTAGGAAGGATTTTCTTCATGTTTTTTATACTTAAATGATGCTTGATCAGAGGAGTACCTAACCCTAGAATTTTGGCCAAAAATATGTTAAGGAGGTTAGGGAAAAATATTGTTTAACTAAACTAGTACAAAATTTCTCCCATGAACTACTAAGGGTTTTTATTGGTTTTCTTGCTTGAAAGTTACTTGGAACCAAAGAAATCCATTTATATGTTTCGGCCAAGAAAAGGGCTTAGGGTTAGGAAGACCTTTAAATTTAAATAACCATGTTGCATGATAGAATATAGAGTTCTCTTAAAGAATTGCATGTTGTACATTGCTAGAAATTCATGAACTCTTATTTTAGATTTTCGGCCATGATAAGATGGATAGTTTAGAAAAACTTGAACAAAATTCTAATATGCTCAAGACCTCTGTGATATTATGATATGAAAGTTGTTTAATGCTCTTATGTTTAAATTGAGTATAGAAAATTAGTTACATGATATATGACATGTAAGATCACAAGGGTCCTAGCTTGTTTATTAACCAACTTTGTATATGATGTTCTTAGTAATTTTTTTCCATGAAACTTACTTAGGTTTTTCATGATTTAGGCCACTTAAAACCTAGTTTAGGGATTGGTAGGTTTCGGCCATAAGGAAAAATAAAAGAAAATGGGAAAGAAACCTAGGATGCCTAAGACACAATTCACATGTATGTTTAATATGCGTGTGTTTATACATGCTATGAAACTTGTATAATTTCTCATGCTTTTAGGCTATTTGAAGCAAGTTTATATTCTGTGAGTTTCGGCCAAGTAGGGTTTAAAAGACCTAGAGGCCTTAGAAATGAAACCATATGTGTTAAAAGTGCTTCTTATGAAAATATGATAAGGTGTTGATTGTGTCACATATTTGTATAATTCTTCCATGACCTAAATGGATCATTGTGTGTTTCAGCCATGAAGGGATAAGTGCCCTAGAAACCCTAGAACAAAAATTAAATATGCTTATGTCACTCTACATAAAATATGATAAGTAGAAAACCAAAGTTCTCATACTATATGTTGTTTAGTGACCTAGATGAGGCTAGGGTAAGTTTCGGCCATACCTATTTTATGATGTCTTGTTATGAATTTATACATGATGTTAGTTCAAGTTCACATGCTTGTATGTTTGTTTTTAGCCCTAATGAACACTTGTTAAAAGTTTGACTAGGACATATGTTAAGGGCTTGAAGGACTTAGGAACTAGCTCAATATGCTTACTATGCTATTTGGAAAAAAAAATGCTATAAATATGGTTTAGGGTTTCCATGCTTTCATGACATTTGGGACCTTGTTTATATACTGATAGGGTTCGGCCATATGAGTTTAAGGACTTGGAGAACTTAGAAACCAAGTTAATCATGCTTATAATGCTTCCTATGAAATTTATGTGATGATGATTTAGGTTTCACATGCTTGGAGGTTGTTCTTACCTAAATTGAGACCTAAGGGGGTTCGGCCATGATAGGAACCCAAGGGTTTAGGAAGCTTAGAACCCAAGTTAATTATGTTACCATGTTTCTTATGATAGTATAATCACATGATATACCCTTATGCTTAACCATGTATGCTTGTGATTTATACCTTTTTATGATATGATATGTGGATAGAGATATGCATGTTTTAATGACATGTTATGTGCTTAGAAATATGCAAGCTTTAATGATATGCTATGTGCTTAGAATATGCATGCTTTTATGATATGCTATGTGAGTAGAAATATGCATGCTTTAATGAATGCTATGTACTTAGAATATGCATGTTTTTATGATATGCTATGTGTTTAAAATATGCCTACTTTTTATGACATGATGTATGCCTAAGTGATGCATACTTTTTATGATATGATGTATGCCTAAGTGATGCATACTTTTTATGATATGATGTATGCCTAAGTGATGCATACTTTCTTATGACATGATGTATGCCTAAGTGATGCATACTTTTTATGATATGATGTATGCCTAAGTGATGCATACTTTTATGACATAATGTATGCCTAAGTGATGCATACTTTTATGCTATGCTATGTGACTAAATGATACATTTTTATATATGCTATTTTACTTTGTAAGGCTTGTACCAAGGGTGGACTCCTAATCAGTCCCTAGGCCTTGCTTTGTGATCTGGGCTAAGCCTTGCTTTGTGATCTAGGCTAATAAGGGATGAGCTCCTTAGTACACCCCTAGGCCTTGCTTTGTGATCTAGGCTAATAAGGGATGGACTCTTCAAGTACGCCCCTAGGCCATGCTTTGTGATCTTGACCTAGTTCCTAGTATGATTCAAGACTTGCTACCTTGGATATACTTAGGACGCGCGCATCTATGTTATGTATGTATGGTACAAGCCGGGGCCCTAAATATGTTGATATTATGTTCAAGTACATATATGTAAGAAGAAAATGGTTTTAAAAGATCATGAGACATACACATGTTTTTCGGATACATGTTTTTAAAATCATGATGCATATAATCTATGATTATGTTATGTTGTGGCTATGATTTAAGATATGCCATGATATGATTATGTTATGTTTCATGCTATGTTTTAAGAGATGATATGCCATGATATGATTATGTTATGTTTCATGCTATGTTTTAAGAGATGATATGCCATGATATGATTATGTTAGGTTTCATGCTATGCTTTAAGAGATGATATGCCATGACTAGTTATAATGTTTGTTATGTTGCATGATATGCTTAAAGAGTATGATTTGTTATGCCATGACTAGTTGAGATCATGTTAAGTTGAGACATTATTTGATTATGTGCTGATTGTTAGTTTTAGTGAGTAGGAAAGGAACTTACTGAGCCATGAGTGCTCATAGCTTACTTTCCTTGTACCACAGATAAAGGAAAAAGCTGGATGAGTTAAAGGAGCAGCAGGAGGGGCAACGAAGATGTGTGTGGCGGTGGCTAGGCAACAAATTAAGAACCTGCTTTAAAACCTTTAAGAACTATGCTTTGGTTTTGTGAAATGTAATACAATATGGGTGACTTGATGTTAAGTTTTTTATTTATTTTGTTATCATGTTATGAAACCATGTTAGTGTAGTTCGGTTTTAATTAAGTTAAGAAAAATAATTTTAAGTCTTCCGCTGTAATACGTACGTAGAGTATCGTAGCCCTGTCCCTTGTTGATAGTAGGGAGAGCGGGCGTTACAGGTTGCTATCAGAGCGAGGTTTATTGCCAGCTCACTACACACACATCAAGCCTCCTACCTGCCGCTCCAAGTAAGAATGTTTATGCTAAATTTACTTGTTATATGCTTATGTTTAATTTTCTTGTTACATGCTTATGTTTAGTTTCATGTTATATAACTTATGCTTTATTTTTTCTTTCTTGTTATACTGCCTATGTTTTATTTCTTTACTACATTGCTTATGCTTTATTTCCTTATGTTACATTGTTTGTCATTATATTCCTTATTTTTCCTTATGTTGTTTATGCTTTAGATTCATGTTTTACTTGCTTATATTTGATGCTTTATTTTATGCTTTTAGTTATAAATTAGATTAGGAGTACATATTGGTAGGTTAGGAATAATACCATAACAAATAGATAGAAACAAACCAGTACGTTAGATTGGCTAAAATTGATAACCACTTACACTAGTCTATTTCTTTTAGATAAACATGGTTAGGACACGCAATGCCCGAACCGGAGGGACAGTGACTCCACCAGATCTGACGCAGGTAGTCGCAGACCTCCAGCATCAGATCGCAGAACAACAACAACTGATCACTACCTTAATGGGTCAGCAAGGCAACCCAGTTACCCCACCGGTGAATCCACTACCTGTTGTACCTACAGCCGCGCCCGTACCCCCGACAGACGCCTATCTGATTCAGTGGCAAAGGCTTAAGCCGGAAGCATTCTCGGGAAACTGTGAACCATGGGATGCGCAAGCCTAGCTCAAAACCGTGGAGAACATAATGGAATTATTGGATTGGCCTGAACACGAGAAGGTCAAATGCACGTCGTTCTGTCTTACCGGAGATGCCCGGATGTAGTGGGACAGAGTAAAGGCGAAAAGACAAATCAACCAAATGCAGTGGACAGATTTTGAGACAGAGTTCTTAGAGGAATTCTTCCATATGCGAGTGACCAACAAGCACTATGACGAGTTCACTGAGTTCCGGCAAGGTGATATGTCAGTTAATGAAGCCGTTAAGAGGTTCAACCGCCTAGCCTGACTATGCCCAGAACTGTTCCGAACTGAAAAAGAAAGGGTCCGGTTGATGTTAAAGATGCTCCGATCTGAGATAGCTTTGAATGTAGCCGGCGGAGTTAATAGACCGCAGACTGCAGAGGAGCTGGTCAGCAGCGCCCTGATTACCGAGCACTATCAGGAAGCAATGAATAAGGGCAAGAACCAAGCACTGACCGGAGGACAAAAATCGCACAGTACTAGAACTGACTGGAAAGGAAACTCAAGTGGAAAGAGGAAACAGTGGAATAAAACAAAAGGTGGTCCAGCCAATAAGCAGACCAAGTACCCTCAGTGTGCCACATGTGGGAAGATGCATTCTGGAGTATGTCGTCTGAGCACCAGAAAGTGCTACAATTGCGGAAAGGAAGGTCATTTGATAAGAGATTGCCCTACTCAGCTTCAAGCACCACCTTCGCAGAACTTCCAGAACAGGAGTGCCCCCGCACAGCTTCACCAGATGCAAACTGCCATAGAAGGGACTTCAATCAGCCAAGGAAGATTGGAGGCCCCTCCCACTATGACGGACGCCAGAGTCTACTCCCTTACCAAGGAGGACGTGGCGAATGCCTCTACCGTTGTCACAGGTTAGCTACTTATTTACAATCAGTATGCTGCAGTATTATTTGATACCGGGGCAACACACTCGTTTGTCTCAATCCCTTTCATGAAGAAGCTAGATATACCACTCCGAACTCTAGAGGACACATTCTTAACAACCTTACCATCCGGAGAGATTATGCCATCAGACCATATGCTGCAAGCAGTACTCATTCGGATCGCAAACAGAGAACTCTACTGCAATCTGATAGTACTTGATATACAGGACTATGATATAATTTTGGGCATGGATTTCCTTAGCAAGTACGACGCTTCAATCGAGTGCCGCAAAAGAAAAGTGATTTTCCGACCCGAAGATGAACCAGAGTTTGAATTTTTCGGGGAATCAAAAGGAACGGAGAGGTTATTGTCATCTATTAAAGCACAAAAGATGTTAGACAAAGGATGTATGGGGTTTCTAGCGCACGTGGTTGATACTAATCAAGTCAAAGACCCGAAGCTAGAAGATGTCAGGGTAGTATGCAACTATCCAAAAGTATTTCCTGAAGAACTACCAGGATTGGCCCCTGACAGGGAGATAGAATTCGGGATCAAATTAATTCCTGGTACTCAGCCGATCTCAAAAGCACCTTATCGTATGGCTCTGGCTGAATTAAAGGAGCTTCAGGAACAGTTATCCGAATTACTCGACAAGGGACTTATTAGTCCTAGTCACTCTCCATGGGGAGCTCCAGTGCTATTCGTAAAGAAGAAGGATGGGTCTATGCGAATGTGTATAGACTACCGAGCGCTGAATAAGGTGACGATCAAGAATCGGTACCCACTCCCACGGATCGATGACCTATTCGATCAACTGAAGGGTGCGACTGTTTTCTCAAAGATAGATCTACGATCCGGTTATCATCAAGTGAAGGTGAAACCAGATGATATACCAAAAACAGCATTTCGAACCCGATATGGACACTATGAGTTCATAGTTATGCCTTTCGGAGTAACCAACGCTCCTGCAGTATTTATAGACCTGATGAATCGAGTATTTACGGTATATCTTGATAAATTTGTAATCGTCTTCATTGATGATATACTTATCTACTCGAGAACCCCAGAAGAACATGCTGAACACCTGAATACTATATTACAGATCCTTCAAGAGAAACAACTATATGCAAAATTCTCCAAATGCGAGTTTTGGCTTGACCGGATAATATTTCTAGGTCATGTCATCTCCAAAGATGGAGTTATGGTGGATCCAAGTAAAATTGAAGCTGTAAATAACTGGAACCGACCAAGGAATGCCAGCGAAGTTAGGAGTTTTCTCGGGCTAGTAGGTTATTACAGGAAATTTGTAGAGAATTTCTCCAAAATCGCAGCCCCTATGACAGCCCTCACCAAGAAAAATACAAAGTATGAATGGACAGAAGCTTGAGAGAAGAGCGTCGCGGAATTAAAAAGGAGACTGATCAGTACTCCGATTCTTACTCTTCCGGAAACCAACAGAGGCTTCGATATGTACAGCGATGCTTCCATCACAGGACTTGGAGATGTACTCATGCAAGATGGCAAAGTCATTGCCTACGCCTCTAGACAACTTAAAGAACATGAGAAGAATTACCCCATTCACGACTTAGAACTAGCAGCCATGGTCTTCACTCTCAAAATATGGAGACATTATTTATATGGAGCTCAGTGTAAGATTTATACCGACCATCAGAGTCTGAAATATTTCTTCACGCAAAAAGACCTGAATATGAGGCAACGCCGATGGCTCGAATTAGTTAAAGATTATGACTGCGAGATTCTTTATCACCCAGGAAAGGCGAACAAAGTGGCCGATGCACTCAGCCGAAAGTTCAGTGCCACCTGATGTAACTATTTTAAAGTTCGAGGATGAACTTTTTTATGAGGTACGGGGTACTGTAATACCCACTAAACTTATAAGATGAATATATGAATGTGGGATTTTGCCTTAGAAAAATAATAGGAAGTGAGTTGAAGCAAAAAGAAATAAAATGAAATAAAAAGAAGTGAAGGTCAAGGATTGAACCTTGAACCTCTTATATTATAATTCATAGAGTTAATTAGTAGAAACCAATTGGGATAAAGAGAAGATATTGATAGCAAAGGAGGGAAACTCATGATAAAGGTAAGAGCAAAAGCTAGCCAAAAGAAAACAAGAAAAGAGCAAGAGAAAGACAACTTGCCTTCCTCCCTTTCTCTCCCTCTTCCTCTTTGATTTTGCTGAAAACTTAAAGAGGGATTAAGGGGATTCATTCCCCCTTATTTTATCATTAATGATGAGAATAAATAGAAAATAAAATAAATGTAAGAAAAATAGAAAATGGGTTAAGGGAGAAGGAAAGCAAAAATCAATTTTGCTACTTCTTCCCCCTTAACATAAAAGCGAGCAAGAAAAGAGAAAACTATTTTTCTCTCATTTTCTCTCATTCATCCTCCCCCTCACTGAGAACACCACAGTCCCCTCTCCTCCATATTTGGCCCCAAAGCCAAGTTTTTCCTTAAGAAAGCCTAAGATACAAGGAGGACTTAGCAAAGGAATCAAAGGAAAAGGAACTAGAAGAAGAGGCTACTTCTTCTTCACCATACCTTTGATCCACAAGCGGAAAGGATGTAAGCTTCCCCTCACCTGTGGTACAAGGCTTTTATGTGATTTTCGGATTCTATAAGGATTAGAAAACCTAGGAAAGAATTTAAGAAAATTCGGCTAAAGAAAGGGTTTTCAAATCTAGGATGGTTTAAACAAGTCTTTATTTCATGATATTCTTTCTATGCTATGTAGGAAGGATTTTCTTCATTTTTTTTATACTTAAATGATGCTTGATCAGAGGAGTACCTAACCCTAGAATTTCGGCCAAAAATATGTTAAGGAGGTTAGGGAAAAATATTGTTTAACTAAACTAGTACAAAATTTCTCCCATGAACTACTAAGGGTTTTTATTGGTTTTCTTGCTTGAAAGTTACTTGGAACCAAAGAAATCCATTTATATGTTTCGGCCAAGAAAAGGGCTTAGGGTTAGGAAGACCTTTAAATTTAAATAACCATGTTGCATGATAGAATATAGAGTTCTCTTAAAGAATTGCATGTTGTACATTGCTAGAAATTCATGAACTCTTATTTTAGATTTTCGGCCATGATAAGATGGATAGTTTAGAAAAACTTGAACAAAATTCTAATATGCTCAAGACCTCTGTGATATTATGATATGAAAGTTGTTTAATGCTCTTATGTTTAAATTGAGTATAGAAAATTAGTTACATGATATATGACATGTAAGATCACAAGGGTCCTAGCTTGTTTATGAACCAACTTTGTATATGATGTTCTTAGTAATTTTTGCCATGAAACTTACTTAGGTTTTCCATGCTTTAGGCCACTTAAAACCTAGTTTAGGGGTTGGTAGGTTTCAGCCATAAGGAAAAATAAAAGAAAAAGGGAAAGAAACCTAGGATGCCTAAGACACAATTCACATGTATGTTTAATATGCGTGTGTTTATACATGCTATGAAACTTGTATAATTTCTCATGCTTTTAGGCTATTTGAAGCAAGTTTATATTCTGTGAGTTTCGGCCAAGTTGGGTTTAAAAGATCTAGAGGCCTTAGAAATGAAACCATATGTGTTAAAAGTGCTTCTTATGAAAATATGATAAGGTGTTGATTGTGTCACATATTTGTATAATTCTTCCATGACCTAAATGGAGCATTGTGTGTTTCGGCCATGAAGGGATAAGTGCCCTAGAAACCCTAGAACAAAAATTAAATATGCTTATGTTACTCTACATGAAATATGATAAGTAGAAAATCAAAGTTCTCATACTATATGTTGTTTAGTGACCTAGATGAGGCTAGGGTAAGTTTCGGCCATACCTATTTTATGATGTCTTGTTATGAATTTATACATGATGTTAGTTCAAGTTCACATGCTTGTATGTTTGTTTTTAGCCCTAATGAACACTTGTTAAAAGTTTGACTAGGACATATGTTAAGGGCTTGAAGGACTTAGGAACTAGCTCAATATGCTTACTATGCTATTTGGAAAAAAAATGCTATAAATATGGTTTAGGGTTTCCATGCTTTCATGACATTTGGGACCTTGTTTATATACTGATAGGGTTCGGCCATATGAGTTTAAAGACTTGGAGAACTTAGAAGCCAAGTTAATCATGCTTATAATGCTTCCTATGAAATTTATGTGATGATGATTTAGGTTTCACATGCTTGGAGGTTGTTCTTACCTAAATTGAGACCTAAGGGGGTTCGACCATGATAGGAACCCAAGGGTTTAGGAAGCTTAGAACCCAAGTTAATTATGTTACCATGTTTCTTATGATAGTATAATCACATGATATACCCTTATGCTTAACCATGTATGCTTGTGATTTATACCTTTTTATGATATGATATGTGGATAGAGATATGCATGTTTTAATGACATGTTATGTGCTTAGAAATATGCAAGCTTTAATGATATGCTATGTGCTTAGAATATGCATGCTTTTATGATATGCTATGTGAGTAGAAATATGCATGCTTTAATGAATGCTATGTACTTAGAATATGCATGTTTTTATGATATGCTATGTGTTTAAAATATGTCTACTTTTTATGACATGATGTATGCCTAAGTGATGCATACTTTTTATGATATGATGTATGCCTAAGTGATGCATACTTTTTATGATATGATGTATGCCTAAGTGATGCATACTTTTTATGATATGATGTATGCCTAAGTGATGCATACTTTCTTATGACATGATGTATGCCTAAGTGATGCATACTTTTTATGATATGATGTATGCCTAAGTGATGCATACTTTTATGACATAATGTATGCCTAAGTGATGCATACTTTTATGCTATGCTATGTGACTAAATGATGCATTTTTATACATGCTATTTTACTTTGTAAGGCTTGTACCAAGGGTGGACTCCTAATCTGTCCCTAGGCCTTGCTTTGTTATCTGGGCTAAGCCTTGCTTTGTGATCTAGGCTAATAAGGGATGGGCTCCTTAGTACACCCCTAGGCCTTGCTTTGTGATCTAGGCCAAGCCTTGCTTTGTGATCTAGGCTAATAAGGGATGGACTCTTCAAGTACGCCCCTAGGCCATGCTTTGTGATCTTGACCTAGTTCCTAGTATGATTCAAGACTTGCTACCTTGGATATACTTAGGATGTGCGCATCTATGTTATGTATGTATGGTACAAGTCGGGGCCCTAAATATGTTGATATTATGTTCAAGTACATATATGTAAGAAGAAAATGGTTTTAAAAGATCATGAGACATACACATGTTTTTCGGATACATGTTTTTAAAATCATGATGCATATAATCTATGATTATGTTATGTTGAGGCTATGATTTAAGATATGCCATGATATGATTATGTTATGTTTCATGCTATGTTTTAAGAGATGATATGCCATGATATGATTATGTTATGTTTCATGCTATGTTTTAAGAGATGATATGCCATGATATGATTATGTTATGTTTCATGCTATGCTTTAAGAGATGATATGCCATGACTAGTTATAATGTTTGTTATGTTGCATGATATGCTTAAAGAGTATGATTTGTTATGCCATGACTAGTTGAGATCATGTTAAGTTGAGACATTATTTGATTATGTGCTGATTGTTGGTTTTAGTGAGTAGGAAAGGAACTTACTGAGCCATGAGTGCTCATAGCTTACTTTCCTTGTACCACAGATAAAGGAAAAAGCTGGATGAGTTAAAGGAGCAGCAGGAGGGGCAACGAAGATGTGTGTGGTGGTGGCTAGGCAACAAATTAAGAACCTGCTTTAAAACCTTTAAGAACTATGCTTTGGTTTTGTGAAATGTAATACAATATGGGTGACTTGATGTTAAGTTTTTTATTTATTTTGTTATCATGTTATGAAACCATGTTAGTGTAGTTCGGTTTTAATTAAGTTAAGAAAAATAATTTTAAGTCTTCCACTGTAATACGTACGTAGAGTATCGTAGCCCCGTCCCTTGTTGATAGCAGGGAGGGCGGGCGTTACACGTAGTCATGAAGTGGACCCCGGTTTGTTAGAGTTTTTTATGAGATGACGTAAGCCGTGTACTTGTGGTGAATGACTTTTTAAGGAATCTTTCTTGTACCCCAGATGTACCTTCTTTGTCGTTTAGCACCTGCAAAACAATCTAAAAACATATTTCCCGCCAAAATATATAATTCCTGTCATATAGTTACGTATTTCAAATATCTTCATTAATTATCGTTTCACCCCTTTTGCTGCAGATAACTCAACGTACCAATATTCCTTATATCGATCGAAGTTAATCGTGATTAGGTTTAATTAATGAGGCAACCTTCTATGTTATTGATCCTAACTAGCCCTAAGCTATATTTTATCAAGTATCTTTCCCAGGTATTGGTCAATTGGCCGGTCTCGGCTTTCCTTCTGGGAAGCATAATTCGGTCGATGCGAACCTACCTTCTTTGGAGGTATATCCCGGCCGATATTGGCCTACCTCCTTTAAGGTATATGCCAATTGATGTGAATCTTACTCCTGGGAAGTATATTTCGGTCGATACAAACCTATCTTCTTTGTAGGTATAGCCCGACCGATATTAGCTTACCTCCTTTGAGGTATATGCCACTTGATGTGAATCTTCATCCTGAGAAGTATATTTCGGTCGATGCGAACCTACCTTCTTTGGAGGTATATCCTTGCCGATATTGACCTACCTCCTTTGAGGTATATGCCAATTGATGTGAATCTTCCTCCTGGGAAGTATATTTCGGTAGATGCGAACCTACCTTCTTTGGAGGTATATCCCGACCGATATTGGCCTACCTCCTTTGAGGTATATGCCAATTGATGTGAATCTTCATCCTGAGAAGTATATTTCGGTCGATGCGAACCTACCTTCTTTGGAGGTATATCCCGGCCGATATTGGCCTACCTCCTTTGAGGTATATGCCAATGATGTGAATCTTCCTCCTGGGAAGTATATTTCGGTCGATGCGAACCTACCTCGTTTGGAGGTATAGCCCGGCCGATATTAGCTTACCTCCTTTGAGGTATATGCCACTTGATGTGAATCTTTATCCTGAGAAGTATATTTCGGTCGATGCGAACCTACCTTCTTTGGAGGTATATCCCGGCCGATATTGGTCCTCTTTCCTAAAAGTATGTGTCGATCGATATTAGCCTACCTCCTTTGAGTATATCCAGGCCAATATTAACCTATCTTCTTCGTTTGATCCTCTCCCTTCCTTTCCTTATCGGGGATCCATGAAACCTAACCCATATCACTAGCCTTCCCTTCAAGTCTAGTCAAAGGAGGTGTAGACGACTGACTAGACACAAGTCTGGTTTTGTCTTTTCCTACCCGTGACTCTGCCCCAGATATTGAAATGACCTCACAGATTTTGTGTACAACTGTCTAACGAAACCAAGTATAGTGATCCCGTGAGCCTTTTGATCCTTTAAATAGGGTTACAACCTTCTCTTCGTTCACCACCCATCTCAGTTCTTTTCCTTCCTTGCTAACTTTCACTGCTAGGGTTATGGTCTTGGATCCTCCTCTTTGGAGGCGACTTTTGTCGGACAAGGTGAGATCTATATATGAATTTATTGGGATTTTTGCTCCGGCTAACTCTAGGGTTCAAGGGATTGTCTTAAGAGATGAAGCTTCACAGTCCAGACTTTTCATCCAAAGATGCCGATGCTCTGAAGGACTCAAGAAACTTCAGAGAGATTTTCACTACTCATGAGGGGGCAACTAAATAACCCATGGATGTTGTGTGAAGGGCACAACACATGTTACCCTTGGGCTATGCTTGGTTGCTCTAGTTGCAGAACTCCAGGGCTTGAGAGGGGAAGTGGCTTTTACATTTACTTTTCCATCATGGTCTGAATAGATCTTTCTCCTTCCTCTTGCCCTTGGGTCTTTCTGCTTTGTTACTTTCTTCGTCCCAGGCAAAATATTGCCACTTATGCGCCTTGACAAGCCTGGACGAAGTAAGATATTTCCATCTCTGCTCCATGGTAAGTTTGAATCCAGTGGGATTGAAATTTCCTAAGCGTTTCAAGAGCTTATGTTTGTAATTTTTGTTATCTATCTGAGGTTTACTGTTCTGAGGGGAAATGTAATGTTGTATACTTGATCAGATTCTAAGTGTAAAAACAAGCTTTTGTATTGAATTGAGTGATTCTATTGAATCCTTCTGTAATTGATAAGAATAAATGTGATGCTGTACTCATTACCCCTTCGTTTGTCCTATGTGTCATTTATCATGGCTGGGGCTATATTAACTATTGGAATACTTCTGTATTATAGCTAATGTTATACCAACCAATATTGTCTCGTTGATTATCAACAATGTTATTTAAATTAATATTATACTTATCTAGCATAACCAAAGTTATGCCAGCCAGTATAAAATTATTTTGATTAATGCTAGTCTGTATTTTATAAGGATATTGATTTAAAATCTATTATTATCCTAAATCTCTATCTTTAAATGCTTTTGTCCTTAGCTTGGGCTTAGTCAAAATTCAATCCTTTTCACTTTATTATGTCCAGTTAATTACGTCTCCTTTCGAAGCTTCCTAGTTGGTGATTGACTCTTCTTCGGGTGAGAGAATGTTAGAAGCATACCACGAGGTGTTACCAACCCCAGCGTGATCTGATCTGACGCATCCGGTATAAATGTTTTTTTTTTATGATGATATGACACATACTTTCTCTGGCCACCACGTCACATAAGCCTTTGCCTTTTTCCTGTAATCCTCAACGTCTGCTGAGATAAAAGTGTTTTGATCTGACGACTGTTGTGTGTTTTCCAAACCCTAAACCCTTCGTCTTCTTTTCAACTTTGTCCTTTCTTCTATTTTCCTTAGTATTCTCTTTTCGCTGCAGTCTTCGACCAAACCCCGTGCTCACCATTTCTCAACGATCTTCTTTCTTGTCTTCAGTAAGTAATCTATTTGTTTCACTAGCCTATACTTTTGTCCATGGCTGAGGAAGCAATTGCTCCTTGGTATGCCCATATGCCTTCTTCCTTTGATAAAAATGCGAGGCTAGCCGTCCGTCATCAGTATGAAATTCCCCGAGAGTATGACATCATAATCCCAAAATCGAATGATCATCCTCATCGTCCCCCTATTAATTGCGTAACCTTTTTCAAGGATCAGTTGATAGGAGGTTTAAGGTTTCCCATTCCTCCTTTCTTGATTGAAATAAGTCAGTATTTTGATATTCCTTTACAACAATTTTCCCCCAACACATTTCGTTATCTATGTGGTATTTACATGTTGTTTCGCTTTCGGGATATTCCTCCTACTCCTCAAAATTTCTTCATGTTCTCTTATCCCAAGTGTTCAGAACCTGGTGTTTTCTTGTTTCATTCACGGACTAAAATGGTTCTTTTTGAGGACAAGCCTTCGTCTCTCAAAGCATGGAAATCCCGTTTTTTCTTTCTTAAGTTTCCAGGACCCATTCCTTCGTCTTATGCTTGGAAATCTTTCTTGCCTCCCTTGCCCGACATCAAGGAGTTTCATCTTCATCCTTCCTTTCCTGTTTACTGTGAGAAATTATTAAACCACCGACTTTCCATTCCCAAGTGGCTGAGAGTCGATCTTCGATACCTATTTGGCTTAAGTCCCGTTAGACCTGATACTCGAGCTCCTTTAGGTAACACCTTGTTTCTCTCTTCTTACTTTTAACTAACTAAACTATTTTTCTTTTCTATGTAGTGGAGAGTTTCTATGATGCTTTGATTGACAAAGAACTACGTCTGGAAGAGGATGCAATTCGTGCCAAAGAAGTCGAACTTCTGGCTGCTATTATTCCTCCTCCTTCAATCGAAGAGCCGGTTCCTTTAGCGGAGACACCCAGTTCTTTGGGGGTTCTTGAAGCTCTTGAGGCTCCTGAAGGTCCTTCTACGGAGATCCTTACTATTTCTCTACTCGCTGTTACTTCCCCAATGGTTACCGCCGCTTCCTCATCTGCTCCTCTTCCCCTCATTGAACTCACATCTTCCGGTAGCCCCAATAAATCAGTGGCTGAACTTGTTACCGGCAAACGTTCGGGGCGTAAACTTACCAGAATCCCTCCATCCAAAAGGAGGCTTGTCCTTTTGGCTGATGAATAGGTTTCAGAAGGTTTCATTCCTGCTAATCCTGCTTCTGATGAGCCCACGTTGGCCGAACTCTACCCTTCTCTCATTTTTCCTGCTTCACCCTTCTCTAATGCTAGCACTTCCGGTGATGTCTCTTTCACTTTTCCTCTATCTATTTCAACTTTTGGGTCTTTACCTTCCTCACCTTCTTCTTATTTAGTCATTGCTCCTCCATCCATTCCTACTTCTTCCTTCTCTGCTGGTTCTTCTACTATCCCTATCCTCCCCATATTGTTAGGCGGTTCCTTTGCCGGCGCTTGGGATAAAGTTCATCCCATTTTTGAAGAACTCAATACTCCTGAAGAAATTGACCGTTTCTCCCATTAGAAGAATAAGGTATGTCTACTAACGTCTACTCTCTATTTCTTAGCGATTATCTTATGGCCCTTTATTATATTTCCAGCGGTGGATAGAAAACATGGGTTTATCTCGACTGATGCACAATTTATATAACGAGAACAAGAAACCAAAATCTGAGAATGATCAGTTGAGACAACAGGTTACCGAGTTATCTTCTACCATGTTTTCTGCTACTGCCAAGAAGCAACTTGAAACCCAAATTGAAAGTCTTCAAGCACAATTCAAGTCAGTTACGAACCTCAACCAAGAATTGACTTCCAAAATTGGCAAACTCAAGATTGATTATGAAGCAGAATTGGCTGAAAAACTCAAAGCCCTGCAGTTGAAGGAAGATGAAATAACTTCCTTGAACACCTCCCTTGATTCAATTAAAGCCGAGGTTTCTGTCAAAGAGGATGAACTGAAGACTTCTCAAATGGCTTTGGTAGTCTACAAAGCGAACAAAGATACTCGTTACGAGGAACGGGCTACTGCCATGATTGAATCTCCTGAATTCAATAGGCCGATTGTGAAGTCTATCTTATCAGCCTTTACTGCGGGAGCTCAAGGGGCGATTCAGCAATTATGAGAGGAGAGCTACTTATCTCGTGACCCTCTTCCTAATTTCCTGAATCATCGCAGACTTATTGAGAACAAGCCCCCTGATCTATACCCTCAGTTGACTTTAGTTTGACTTAAATTCTAGTTCTTGTAAAAAAGTGAAACCAAAACTCTGTGATGACGATCTGACAGACTTATGTGATGCTCACTATCCCTTTTCATTGTAAATTTCACTCTTTCTCACAACAGTCATATGTTTTCGTTTAAATATGTCAAATGTTGCTTGGCAGGTCATCATACAATCTCAATTAACAGATTATTATGTTTTAGATTGTTTCCTCATGATAGGACGATATATATCAAGGTTGATAAGTACCGTCCGATATTTTAAGGATCCCTTATGTCTCGTCCAATCTGGTGCAATTTTATTATGATACTCTCAATATCGGTCGATTTATTCTACTTGATTGATTTACACCTATATTTTCATATGTTATTTTATGTATTAATCAAGTCTCATATGGTTTTATCATAGTGTATATCATTTAACTTACTATGATAAGCTTTTGGCCGACATATTTAGGTGGTCATTGTCTCGACCGATCTATCAGAACCGCCCGATTCATCTCTATGGACCTCATCCTGTAGCCTTTAACCAAGTCCTGTTTGCTAATTAATACCTTGCGCTCAATTTTTGCCTTATTTTATTATACCAATACCCTGAACTTATAATTACTAGACTAATTTTTCCTTATATCCGCCAAGCTTTCTTAAGAATTATTTCTAGGGAAACTTTACACATTTTTCGAGGATGATTACTTAACTTTACCTCTTTCTTTTGATTTTATCTTTTACTATTATCACTCATTTATGACGATTGAAATTCTAAGTTTTCTGCTGTTTCTGTTTGGGGGTTTTAGCACAGGGTCGAAAGAAAAACAAGGGTTTTACAAGGTTTTCTTCTGCTTTCCCCCATCCTTCTTCATCTTCCTGGGTTCCTCTTTTATTGTATTTCTATGGCAACTTCCCCTCATGCATGATTTCTCTCGTGCACTTCCGACCTTATAGATACAGAAGAAGTAGATTTAAAGGCGACCTATGGTTTTCCTTCTTATATAACGCGTCCCGCTCCTCATGAGGGTCCGCACCTTCCTCCTTTAGGGTGTATATCTATCTTCCGAGATCAAGTCCTACAGGGTTTTCGATTTCCTCTTCACCCTTTTTTCTATAATGTTAGCCTTTATTTTAATATTCCACTCAACCAGTTTGTCCCTCAATCCTTTTCTATTCTTATGGGTTTTATTGGGGTATCCAAACTGTTAGATTTTCCCTTGTCTCCTCGTCTTTTTCATCACTTCTTCATTCCTCGTCGAGTAGATGTGGGTGCTTTCAAATTCCAATCTCGTCCTAAGGCTATTCTGTTCAACCGAATTCCTCCTCAAGGGGAATGGTATCACAAATTTTTCTATACGCGTCTTCCTTCTCCTCCTCCGTTTTCCATCCAATGGATACATGATTTACCTCCACTTCCTAGTACCCATACTCTTCTTAATGATCCCCTCGTGGCTTCTGCCTTACCTAAACTGAGAGGAGCGAAATTCAGCTTGCCGCATCTAATTGTGGAGGGTTTAATGTTCCCTTTCGGGATAAGCAATATTAACACCCCTTTGAGTGGATCTTTTGGTATGGGTAAACATTTTGGTCCATATTTACTGATTAATGTATCTCTTTTATAATGACATTTAATTCCTATGTTTCAGCTGATGTTCTTCTTTCAGCTTTTATGTACAAGCATCCTGCTATGACTAAATCCTTTGTCAATAATCTTGGAGAAGAATGGTTGCGCGCCCGTCGATCCGATCCTAATTCCTCCACCTTGGGTTTGCTATCTGAAGAAGAACAATGGGCAGGGGCTGTCGCAGCCATGGAAGAGGAAGAAGAAGAGCCTTTTATTGCCTTAGTTAAAAAGCTAAATCTTACTGATGCTTCTCCCTTTAGTGATTTCTTTGGTACTTTTGTGCAAACTCCTCTTGTCCCGGCGCCCATTTCTCTCGAGAGAGGTAAGGCACCGATAACTCCTACCCATATTATCTCTAATCCTTCTATTAGGATGATGAGACCCGGTCTACATAACCCTTCTTCTTCTATTATTTCAGCTCCCTCTGCTTCTGCTTCTGAGATGGCCGTTATCCCTTCTGTGTCCTCTGCATCTTTGGCATTGGCCTTGCCCCCCTTGGCTTCTAGGCCTCGAGCAAAACGGACACCTTGCCGGAGATCTTCTCCAAGTGTCAGTCCTTCAGCTATCAGTGTTTCCATAACTGAATCAGCCTCTCCTGCATTGTTACCCTCTATTCCCTCTAGTTCTTCCTCTGCTTCTCTTATTTCTACTATTTCTTTTCCTCCCATTGCATCTTCTTCTTCTTTGCCTCCTTCTTCCTCCATTCCCCGACCTTTATTTAAACAAGCTATGGGTCTACCCTCTCAATTGAGCCAATCCTCTGATCCACCTAGCTATGGTTCTCTGCAACTACAAGGCCTATTAGCCGAATCTTGGTGACAAGGTCAAGAACAACTAAGAGGCCTTAGCCTGCCACATCGAGCTGACCGCCACGGTCGTCAGGCAGTAGCTGTAAGTATTTCTAGTTATATGTTGTCACCTTTGTATCCTCATTTTTAACTACATCATCCTTTTGTTTAGTTCCTTGCCTCAAGTTTGCATATCGACCAGCTACTTGTGGCTAAGGACCAGGAGAACAACAAATTGAAGATTCAACTGGAGACATTGAAGGCTACCTTACCTTCTCCTAATAACGACTTGGCTCAGTTGCAAGAGAAAGTGACCTTACAAAATCAACAGTTGGGGACCTTGAAACAAGAATTGGAGGAGTGCCAGCAATTATTGAAAGATAAAGAGCTGGCAAGAAGAACTTTGGAATTACAAGTGGATCGACTACATTCTGATCTTCGACGGGAAATTGCTTTAAAAGAGAAAGCTCTCTCAGATGCTTCTCATAAAAGTCTTATTTTAGAGAAAGTAGAGAAGCTTCATAATGTCTGTCTTTCTGACCAAGCTCAAGACCTAGCCTCTCATAATTTCACTATCCTACAGGAACAAGAACAAAGGAAAGCTCAAGATGCTGAATTGTCACTGCTCCAGAAGGAATTGGAACAACTTAAATCAGAAAAGGATGCTTTAAAAGACCAAAACACAAAACTGCAGGCTGATTTTCAAAGTTATAAGGAGCAGGAGAAGAGTCAATGGGAAGAGTGGCGTCTGGCTTATTTAAAGTCTTCAGCATTTGCCCAAGAATTTGTTCGCGCAGGATAGTGGGTGCTTTAAATCATTCTATATCGGGAGTTCTTCAACAATTAAGAGAGGGTGACTATTTACCCAAGGAACCTCCCCTTTTTTTCATAAATCGTCGCAGGCTTAACGAAGAACTACCCACAGATCTAAAAGGTCCTTTTCCAAATGTCTAAAGGGATTGTTCATAAAAGACTTGTAAATGAAAAACTAGTAATGAAAAGAAATGTAACCAAAGCCTGGTAATTAAGTGATTGCAATGTATAAGAAATTTTTGAAACTTACCTGTTTTTCTATTGTGCTGGTTTGAAAATGCTTCTTTTGAAATGCTTCCAAACATTAAGTATAAGATTTATTCTAGAATTCCTTGCTCATCTTTTGAAGTTAAGCTTCGTCTTGATGAATCTTTTTGCAGATAACATCCAGTGTGCTCCGTATTTCTAAAAGAATAAATAATCCCGAGTGATCTTAGATAAGGAACTGTATAAAACTTCTGAGTTCCGAGCTAAGTATAATACTCCGGATGATTTTTAAATAAAGACTTCCATATGAATGGGCTTCCAGATGAATAATGTGTCATATACATAGAATCCCCCTTCTAGTATAAAATGTCAACCGATTTTGTGAATAAATCCATATAGCTTTGTTATTCATCATGCCAATATAATCCCAGTTAATTATGCTCTGAAGTCTTTAGTTCTTCCCCTGAAGACCCGTCAGAGTTACTTCATGAGATTTCCTGATAGACCATGTTCTGTGATGGTTTAAAGTCTCCGATTCCTCCCATGAAAATCCGTCCGAGTTACTTCATGAGATTTCCCGATCGACCATGTTCTGTGATGGTTTAAAGTCTCCGATTCCTCCCATGACGACCCGTCCGAGTTACTTCATGAGATTTCCCGATCGACCATGTTCTGTGATGGTTTAAAGTCTCCGGTTCCTCCCATGAAGACCCGTCCGAGTTACTTCATGAGATTTCCCGATCGACCATGTTCTGTGATGGTTTAAAGTCTCCGGTTCCTCCCATGAAGACCCGTCCGAGTTACTTCATGAGATTTCCCGATCGACCATGTTCTGTGATGGTTTAAAGTCTTCGATTCCTCCCATGAAGACCCATCCGAGTTACTTCATGAGATTTCCCGATCGACCATGTTCTATGATGGTTTAAAGTCTCCGGTTCCTCCCATGAAGACCCGTCCGAGTTACTTCATGAGATTTCCCGATCGACCATGTTCTGTGATGGTTTAAAATCTCCAGTTCCTCCCATGAAGACCCGTCCGAGTTACTTCATGAGCTTTCCCGATCGACCATGTTCTGTGATGGTTTAAAGTCTCCAGTTCCTCCCATGAAGACCCGTCCGAGTTACTTCATGAGCTTTCCCGATCGACCATGTTCTGTGATGGTTTAAAGTCTCCAGTTCCTCCCATGAAGACCCGTCCAAATTACTTCATGAGATTTCCCGATCGACCATGTTCTGTGATGGTTTAAAGTCTCCGGTTCTTCCCATGAAGACCCGTCCGAGTTATTTAATGAGATTTCCCAATCGACCATGTTCTGTGATGGTTTTGAAGTCTCCAGTTCCTCCCATGAAGACCCGTCCGAGTTACTTCTTGAGATTTCCTTATTGACCATGTTCTGCGATGGTTTAAAGTCTTCGGTTCCTCCCATGAAGACTCGTCCGAGTTACTTTATGAGATTTCCCGATCGACCATGTTTTATTGTAAAATTATGATTGTACTGACCTTATGATAATTAAAATTTCTGGATTCTTCAGGGGGGCCGAATAAATCTTTAAGATTCCCCTCGGTTGATTGCTTGAACATAGATTATAAAAGTTCTGCCAATACTGGTCAATCTGTATGAGCCACATTTGTTTTTATGGCGGTATTCGCCTTGCATTGTATTTATTGAAAATGGAGTGCATAAACTATAAGAATACTTGTCTTCTTTTCATTGGAAACTTACTTCAGATAACCATGGTTTGTGCCCTTTGACATATTTTTCAATTAAAATGATCTTTGTTAAATCCGGTAAGGCTGTAAATGATTTGCACTCCAAGCAGAATTCTTCCTTCAGCATCTCGGAGATAGTATGAGCCTGATGCGAGCTTTTCCACCACTTTGTAGGGTCCACCCCATTGCGGTACCAACATACTAACATCCCCGATAGGTTTAATACGTTTCCATACTAGATCTCCTACTTGGAAAAATCTGGGTATGACCCTTTTGTTGTAATTTTGTCTCATTCTTTGTCGATATGATACGAGACGAGCAGCAGCTTTATCTCTGATTTCCTCTATCAAGTCCAGCTCCATGAGTCGTTGACCTTCATTGTCTGCATCATATAATTACCTTCTATAGGATTCTACTCCCACCTCGATGGAAATTATTGCTTCTCCCCCGTAAACTAATTGAAAGGGAGTGATTCCTGTAGCTTCTCGAGGTGTAGTGCGGTATGCCCAAAGAACACTGGGTAATTCATTTACTCAGCTACCTCCGACATGATCCAGTTTGGTTTTTAAACCTCTTATAATTTCTCTATTGGTCACTTCCACTTGACCATTGCTTTGCGGATAAGCTACAGAGGTGAAGGCTTGAGTAATACCATAACTTTCGCACCAAGCTAGAATTCTATCCCCTTGAAATTGCCTTCCATTATCAGAGACTAATTTGTGAGGAATGCCAAATCTACATAAGATATTTTTCCACAGAAATTTAATAACCACATCTTCAGTAATCCGGGCGAGTGGTTCTGCTTCTACCCATTTGGAAAAATAATCTACTGCTACCAATAAGAATCTTCTTTGTGCAGCTGCCATAGGAAATGGACCTACTATGTCCATACCCCACTGATCAAAAGGACATGAGAATATAGAGGTTTTCAACAACTGTGTGGGATGATGCGAAATATTTTGATGTTTCTGGCAAGACATACAAGTTCTTACCAATTTGTTGGCGTCTTCATGTAGAGTAGGCCAAAAATATCCCGCTAATAAGATTTTACGGGCCAAGGATCTCCCTCCTAGATGACTACCACATGAACCTTGATGAACCTCCTGTAAAATAAATTGTATATCTTCTGTACCAATACACTTGAGCAATGGTCTAGAAAAAGCTCTTTTATATAACTACTCTCCTACCATAGTGTACTGAGCAGCTCTCTTCTTAAATACCCTTGTCTGTTCTGTATTACTTGGAAGAATACCTTGCTGTAAATACAATATGATTTGAGCCCTCCAGTCACCTTGAAGTTCTACTTCAGCCTGTCTTTCGACATAGGATATTAACAGAGTTTGGTCTACAGGCCGATCTAGATCCATGGCACTATAGCAGAGGCCAGCTTAGCCAATTCATCTGCTACCTGATTCTCAGATCGAAGAACCTTTTGTATATTCACTTCTTGAAACTGAGATCTCAACTTATCAAATGCCTCAGCATATAACCGGAGTCTGTCATGATTAATTTCAAAATTACCTGATAGTTGTTGGGCTGCCAATTGAGAATCAGAATAGATAAGGACTCGAGCTGCCCCTATATGCCGAGCGGCTTGCAATCCTGCTATCAAGGCTTCATATTCTGCTTCATTGTTAGTAGCTCTATAATTCAATCTGATAGAGAGTTGAAGTCTGTCTTCCCTTGGAGATATAAGAAGAACACCAATTCCGCTACCTTGTCTAGTTGAGGAGCCATCTATATAAACTTTCCAAATATTTTCTTCTTCAGGGCCTTGAACTTCTATAATGAAGTCTGCTAAAGCTTGTGCTTTGATAGCTGAGCGAGGTTGATATTGAATGTCATATTCTCCAAGTTCAGTTGTCCATTTGATCAGCCGACCTGATGCCTCTGGGTTGAGTAACACCCGTCCAAGAGTACTGTTGGTTAATACAATAATCTCATGCGCTAAGAAATATGGGCACAACCTTCGAGCAGTCAAGACTAGTGCATTAGCCAATTTCTCTAGTGTAGTATATCTACACTCAGCTCCCTTTAATAAATGGCTAGAAAAATATATAGGTTGTTGCTCTTTTTCTTCTTGTCTGACTAATACAGAGCCCACAGCGTTTTCATTAGCAGACAAATATACCCAAAGAGTCTCTCCTACTATAGGTTTAGCTAATACAGGGAGAGTAGACAAATAATCTTTCAACTCTAGGAAAGCCTTATCACATTCCTCATTCCACTGAAATTTATTGTCTTTTCTGAGTATTGTAAAGAAATGAAAACTACGATCGACCGATCTGGAAATAAACCTAGACAGGGCTGTAATCCGGCCGGTCAATCTTTGAGCTTCTCTCATGTTACGCGGTGACTCCATGTTCTGAAGTGCCTTGACCTTGCTCGGGTTGGCCTCTATTCCCCGTTCGGACACCATATATCCTAGGAATTTCCCTCCTTTCGCGCCGAATAAACATTTGCTTGGATTTAACTTGAGCTCATATTGTCTCAATGTCTTGCAGGTCTCCTCTACATCCCTGCACAGATCAGCAGCTTGAAGAGACTTAATTAAGATATCATCAACATATACTTCCATATTTCTACCAATCTGCTTCTGGAAGATCTTATTCATAAGCCTTTGATAAGTTGCTCTTGCATTTTTCAGTCCGAAGGGCATAACATTATAACAATAAGTACCTTCAGATGTTATAAAACTAACCTTTTCTTGATCTTCTTTAGCTAAGGGAACCTGATGATAGCCTTGATAAGCATCTAGCATAGAGATGTACTCGTATCTAGCAGTGGAGTCCACCAATTGATCGATCCTGGGTAATGGGTAATAATCTTTTGGGCAAGCCTTGTTGAGATCTCGGAAATCAATGCACACTCGCCATTTGTTTCCCGGCTTAGAGACTAACACCACATTAGCTAACTAGCTAGGGAATTGTACTTTCCGGATATAACCAGCCTCCATAAGTTTAGTTATTTCTTCTTTGATGATTTGATTCTATTCCGCGCTAAAATTTCTCTTTCTTTGCATGACCGGGCGGGCATCTGGGAAGACATGTAAGGCATGCTCCATGACTGTAAGAGAAACGCCTGAGACTTCTTTGGGCGTCCAGGCAAACACATCATTATTCTTATGCCTAAAGAAGAATAATGATCTAGGGGATCCTCTTTATTGGCTATGATCTAGATCATAGCCTCGATTTTATTGGCTTTCCCTAGATCATAGCCTCGATAAGGTCTATCAAGGTAATGAATCTGATCCTTGGGGATCCAATATTGACCAAGTCTAACTTGATTAATCAAGTTAGACTTGGGGACCCATGCTTGGACTAAGTTTCTATTTGATCGATTTATTAATGATAAGTAGGATCTAAATCTTTGTTTGACCTTGTATCCAAGCCCATTTTAGTTGTATACGACCCTTTGTTTTTCAAGAATCAGATCAAGATTCTTACAACCCAAAGTGAACCATTCCAATGAGTCCTTGAGTTCTTTGACTTGAGTTTTCAAATTAAAATTTTCTTCCTGAACTTGCTTAGTTAAAGAACTTAGGTTAGTCTCCTCCTTAAGGATTGTTACCTCCTTTTGGAGTGACTTGGCCCAGATGTTGGATTTGGCCAATTTCTTTAATAAATATGAAACTAAATTTTGTAAATCATCTACGTTAGAACTAGAAATTAAAGAGCTTACTATATGATTAGGCTCTTCGGAAATGGATACGGATCCGTGGCTTCTCTCGAACTCGGCTTCCGATTCACTCTTGATATCATACTCGGACTCGGTTTCGTCAACGTACGCTTGGACTGGTAGAGCAAGGTAGCTTGCTTGATTGTGTTCTTCTTCGTTTGACTCTTCCGATGACTCATCCCACGTTGCCTTTAACACCTTCCTTTTTCCTTACTTCTGATTTGGATAGTCAGGCTTGTAGTGCCCCTTTTGGTTGCAGCCGTAGTAAGTAACCCTAGACTTAGCCTTCGTGTTTGATTGAGTGACCTTCCTCTTTTTACACATTTTTCGTACCAATTTTTCGAGCTCGGTGATAATCTTATCATCTTTTGAATCTAATTCACCTTAGGACTTGAGTTCAGTTCTGTGCTTTGCTTTTGGTTCCCATGTTCTACTTGTTCCTGCAATTAGAGCTATACCTTTCTTAGTCGGACGTCAATTAGTCTGTTCATTCAATTCAAATTTTGAAAAAAAATTCATCTAACCTAATTATCGAGAGATCCTTGGATACCTTGTAAGCATCTACCATTGATGCCCACAATGGATTCCTCGGAAAAGCATTCAGTGCATACCTTATGATGTCACATTTCTCCACCTTTTGACCGATTGCATGGGGGTCGTTGAGAAGGTCTTGTATGCGAGCATGTAGCTAGCTTGCTGACTCACCTTCCTACATTTTTACATTATATAATTTATTTAAAATTAAATCCCTTTTACTTATCTTAGTATCGGAGGTGCCCTCGTGCAGCTCAATCAATTTTTTCCACAACTCCTTTGCATTGTTGAAGGCACCAACCTGGTTAAACTCTTCTTTGGTTAAACCGCATTGAAGAGTTTGTGTTGCTTTTGCATTGGCTTCAATTTTCTTACGAGTTGGTGTTGGTTGCTACTCGGAAAACCTAATGGTTCCACTGTACAAAAATTTTGTACAAAGGTCTGAACCTTTTCCTAGCTACCATGTGTTCTTTTAAATTAAACTCAGATCGCCTGCGGAACTTAACACGTTTGATCCTAAGTTTAATTTATTTGTTCTTTTAGGTTTAGACTTGGATCTCCTGCGGAACTTAACACTTTCGATCCAAATCACCTAGGTTATTAATTCTATTAAATATTAATTTCCAAAATTGGCTTCCAGTACTGACGTGGAGAGGCACATGACCTTCTTGGATATGGGAGCAACCACCACCGACTAGACAAAGCCTTTTAAGGAAAGCTAATATTTAATTTCCTTAAATAACTTTAGGTCAACCGAAAAGAACAATCAAATCACAAGGAAAAGAAAAAAAAAAATAAAAGAATACAACATCGAAAACAAATTTGAAATACTAGAATCGCATGCCTCTTGTATTTGGTATTTTTACAAAGAAATAAAACTAGCATGATGCGGAAAAATATTACTAGTTATACCTTTCTTTTGAAGACAAAGACCTCTTGATTTTCTACCGTATTCCTCTTCTAACCTCAGACGTTGTGTGAGCAACGATCTTCCGAGATGAGAACCACCTTTCCACCTTCCTTCTTTCTTCTAGATTTCGACCACAATAAATTTCTTCAAGGATGAAGAATTTCGGCCACCACCAATGCTCCAAGGGATGCTAGAGACGAGGCTTGCTTTCTCTTCTTCTTCTCCTTCCTTGATCCGGCCACAAACAAGAGCTCCACTAAGAAGATAGGTTTCGGCCAACAAGAGGAGAGGAGAGAAATAGGGCCGGCCACCAAAACCAAGGAAGAGAGGGAGGAAAAGAATAGAGGTTGTTCACCCATGAAGGCTCCTCTACCTCCTCTTTTATAATCCTTGGTCTTGGCAAATAAGGAAAATTTAATAAAAACTTCCTTAATTCCTTTACCATGAAAAGGAAAAATTTATTTAATTAAAATAATTTTTCTTCTCATTATTATAATGACCGGCCACACCAAATCTCCAAGCAAATAAAAATTTTAAACACAAATTAAAACTTCCTTATTTGCTTCCAGAAATTTTATAAAAAATTTCTTCAATAATTTTTATCCCTTCATGATTGGTTAAAAGGAAATTTTATAAATTAAATCTTTCTTTAAACATGTGGATAATTTCCGGAAAGTTATCTCAAAAATTAAAATCTCCTTTAAATCTACAAATAAGGAAAGATATCAAATCTTTTCTTAATCTTTTGTAGAAACTAATAAAAGAGAATTATTAATTTTTAAACTTTCTTTTAAATCATGAACATGGTTAAAAGGAAATTTTTTACCAAAATTAAAATCAACCTTTTAATCTACAAAGAAGGAAAGAGATTTAGCTCTTCTCTTAATCTTTCGTAGAATCTTATAAAAGGAAAGATTTAAAATTTTAAACTCTCTTTTAAATCATGTTATCCATATAAGAAAATTTTAAAAATAAAAATCCTTTTATTTTAATTTGGGCCGGCCACACCAAGCTTGAACCCAAGCTAGGGCCAGCCACCTTGAAGCACCCATGAACCAAACTTTGGCCGACCCTTGCTTGGTCTCCAAGCTAGCTTAGCCGGCCCCTATGGGATGGGTAAGAAGGTGTGTATAGGTGGGTATAGTACTCTATAATTAAGAGGCTACGATAGGGACCGAGAGAAGGAATTTGTTTTGGTCTCCCAATAAAATTAAGCATCCCGTGTTCGCCCCGAACACACAACTTAATTTTATCAATAATAATTCATTCCACTAGAGAACTATTATTGAACTACCGCACCAATCCCAAATTACATTTTGGGCTCCTTATTATGAGTGTGTTAGTCTCCCTGTGTTTAAGATAACAAATGTCCACTAATTAAGTAAGTTACTGACAACTCACTTAATTAATATCTAGCTCCAAGAGTAGTACCACTCAACTTCATCGTCATGTCAGACTAAGTCCACCTGCAGGGTTTAACATGACAATCCTTATGAGCTCCTCTTGGGGACATTCTCAACCTAGATCACTAGGACACAGTTTCCTTCTATAATCAACAACACACACTATAAGTGATATCATTTCCCAACTTATCGGGCTTATTGATTTATCGAACTAAATCTCACCCATTGATAAATTAAAGAAATAAATATCAAATATATGTGCTTTTTATTATATTAGGATTAAGAGCACACACTTCCATAATAACTGAGGTCTTTGTTCCTTCATAAAGTTAGTATAAAAGGAACGACCTCAAATGGTCCTACTCAATACACTCTAAGTGTACTAGTGTAATTATATAGTTAAGATAAACTAATACTTAATTACACTACGACCTTCCAATGGTTTGTTCCTTTCCATCTTGGTCGTGAGCTACTGTTTATAATTTATAAGAAAACGATAACATAATCTTCTGTGTGTGACACCACACACCATGTTATCTACAATATAAATTAATTGAGCAACTACATTTATCGTAAATGTAGACATTTGACCAATGTGATTCTTATTTCTAGATAAATGTTTATACCAAAAGCTAGGCTTTTAGTATACATCCTAACAGTTGGTGCATCCCATTTGTCATAGGGGATAAGTGCTCCGGTGCTGTCGACTGGTAGGGAGAAGCCCGTGAATGATGATCCACATCTCTCCCTCTGTCTTCAGGTAGTACTCCATTCTGCCCTTCCAGTAGCCAAAGTCTTCATCGAAGAAAAGAGACAGACGAGCTGTGATGTAAACTTCTTGGTGGGCTATTAAAACAAAAATATCGCACACAATAAAAATAATAACAAATGCTCCAAGACTTGGTCTTAGATTAGTAGTGTGGGAGAAAAATAAAAATAACAATTCACTAATTTTGAGAAAAAATAATAAAATATTAATAAAAAATATTATTACAAATTTTGGAAAATATAATATTTCGCTAATACTGATAAATGATGAAAAGATAAAAATGAATCTTTCAAAAATAATTTTGGAGGGAAAAAATGAAAGGCGTACCCGCTCTGATACCAATTGTAGGATCGAAAAAGCGCTAGGGGGGGGAGGGGTGAATAGTAAATACGTAGTGGAATAATGAAAGAAAAGAAAACACAAAAATGCTAACAAGTTCAAGATTTTACTTGGTTCGGAGTCTGTAGCAACTCCTACTCTAAGGTCCGCACGTAAGAGTGCTTTTGATGGGCAATCACTAATCAATCCAAAACAATACAAAATGATTATAGTTGTAGTACAAGTAACTTTTAAATAAAACAATACCGACAACTTTGTATGAGGAAATATCTAGAAGAATTATTGTCGGAGCTTTCGGGCGTCGTGGAAGCATTTTCTGAGTAGCTCGAAGAAGCAAAAGTCGTTCGTTGTGTTGTTTTGAAGCTCCTGGTCAAAGCTGCTTTTATAGGCTGTTCCAGGCACCTGGACCACATGGCTCAGCCACTCCGCGTGCACCACATTAGCTTGGCGATAACTTTTGAGTTATGGGTGCTTGGACTGTCTTCAGGCACTCGGACTAGCTTTTTCTAGCCCCTTATTTTTTGCAAAATAAAGTTAGTCCAAGCATAAAACAATATATATAAACTGAAGTTTGACAGCCTCTGACTGTTCGGTTCTGACTTTGAGTTTCATCGAAACTCTAGGTCGAACCTACGCCTACTATTCCCTCTTTGAGGAACACATCCTAACCTACTCCTCTCAGGAGAAGTTACTTGTTGCCAAATTGATCCTCTAGACCAATTGGACGTTTGCTCAGTGTTCGAAGCTTTCGATTTTCATGCTGGACGTGCGCTCCATGACCCGCCCAGACTTCCACCCGGTTTGCGACACCAGGATTTTAACCTAGAGTCCTCGACTCTAGGATTTTGCCCGAAGCTTTCGACCCGCCAAGACTTTCTACCTAGGGTTAGCTCCCCCTAGGACCTAAGGTTACCGCCCCCTAGGGTTTTCCACTTGCCTAACCGCAGCTAGAACTTTTACCTAAGAACACTTAAGACTTTTCTTGCAATCTCATTCAAACTTGTTAGATAACAAGACAACTTGACTTTAGACCCTTTGACATAATCAAAACCTAGGTTCGATCGTCGGATGCTTCCCGCACCAACAAGGTTCACACTGCAAACAATGCTGAAGACATGCTGATAAAGCCAATGACCATAGAGATGTTCAAGAATTGCTTAACTTGATCCATATCTCTTAATGTTAGAGGAAGGAAGCTTAAGTCCATAGACCCAGGTGGAATTTTGTTCAGATACTCATATTCTTTGAAGGAGTGAATATTCTCCAAGTTGGAGATTGCTGATGGTTGGCTCATATGTAGATGAAGGCCAATGCAAGGGATTTATGGGAAAAAGTCTATTAATATTTTTTGTAATAAAATTCTGTTACGATTTTATATATTAGAATTCTATTATTGTTTTTCATAATAGAATTATGTTGTAATTTTTCATAACAAAATTTTATTATGATTTTACTAGGTCTAGGGTTTATACACTATTTATAGGGATCATTATAAACATATTATATAATCATGAGAATCATTGAATGTGATTCTCTTTTATAGAGATAATTCTAATAAAACTTTGACCCTTTTTGTGGAGTAGGCACGCCACCGAACCATGGTAACTCTTCTTCTTCTCCTTTCTCGTGTTTGCTCCTTTTCTTGAGTATTTTTATCTCGTTGCTCCACATGATCTCTTTCTCTATTTCTCTTCTTTTACGTTAGAGGTTGAGAGGTGTTGCCCCCTCTCTGTGTAATAATTGGTATCAGAGCTATGGTCTAGACCAAATGCCATGTGGGGTGATCTTGAACGAAGTTGCAGGAGGCTCAGAGCAGGTCAGGATGATCAAATGCTTGTGGTGAGGTCTGAAATGGGTTAGGGTGATCAGATGCTCATGGGGAAGGGCCAACCCAGGTTAGGGTGACCGGATACTCGTGGGGAGACCCGGAGTAGGTCAGAATAATCGGATGCTCGTAGGGAGGCCCAAGTAGGTCAAGAGTAATCGGATGCTCGTGGGGAAGCCCAGACCATGTGAGTAATTTGTAACGATATAGAGAGATAAACATACAGAGAGTGCAGCGAAAGAACTAACTAGACCCTTTCAAAAGATCCATGCGAAGGAGAAAAACATATACTAAGTTTGTTAAAAAGGAGTTATACCTTTGTTGCGTAAACACGAACTCCCGATAGTAACTTTATTCTCGGTAGATCTCAGCACGATCAAGTGGGCGAGTCTTTATGGTATCCACATGAACACATTTCGTCTATCTAACGAACTCACAAATTGGAGAAGAACAAACTTTGTGGTGCTAGCCACATAGAAGGTTCGTCCAAAGAGGAAGGAGGAAGAAGACTACAATATCAAGAGTCTCTCATGAAAATGAGCTCAAAAGACCTTTATATTCTTCAAGGAATACTAAGAGTCTCAAGGAATATCAAGAGTCTTTGCCTTTTGGTCTTCTTGTAATAATGATATTGATCCTGTCTGAGAAGCTAGGCAAGACGGAGATCCGGAAGAAGAAAACCCACGGTTGGTGGAGAAGAAAGCTTGGAGAACCTCGATCCGAGAAACCCAAAGCGGATCAAGAAAAATAGGGCTATCGAATGCCTTCCTTGTACGAAGATCCGATGACGAGAGAGAAACCCAATCAAAGAGACACACAAATTTGGAGCCTCCCAGATTTCCTGCGCACAAGAGACCAACCAACACTATCGTCAGTGACCGAAGACCGGGGTGGGAATGCCTGGCTAGGCCCTCCGACGCTCAAGTCAGTGATCTCTCTCGGTGTGGAAGAAGGAGGAAGAAGAAGTTGAACAGTAGCTGGAAATTAGGGTTATGAATGTGCGCAATGATGTGAACTTACCTTGCCAACGGAGAGGATTCCCCCTTTTATACCACTTCATATAACCTCCGTAGTCATGAAGTGGACCCTGGTTTGTTAGAGTTTGTTATGAGATGACGTAAGCCGTGTACTTGTGGTGAATGACTTTTTAAGGAATCTTTCTTGTACCCCAGATGTACCTTCTTTGTCGTTTAGCACCTACAAAACAACCTAAAAACACATTTCCCGCCAAAATATATAATTCCTGTCATATAGTTACATATTGTAGATATCTTCATTAATTATCGTTTCACCCCATCTGCTGCAGATAACTCAACGTACCAATATTCCTTATATCGATCGAAGTTAATCGTGATTAGGTTTAATTAATGAGGCAACCTTCTATGTTACTGATCCTAACTAGCCCTAAGCTATATTTTATCAAGTATCTTTCCCAGGTATTGGTCAATTGGCCGGTCTCGGCTTTCCTTCTGGGAAGCATATTTTGGTCGATGCGAACCTATCTTCTTTGGAGGTATATCCCGGCCGATATTGGCCTACCTCCTTTGAGGTATATGCCAATTGATGTGAATCTTCCTCCTGGGAAGTATATTTCGGTCGATACAAACCTATCTTCTTTGTAGGTATTGCTCGGCCGATATTAGCTTACCTCCTTTGAGGTATATGCCACTTGATGTGAATCTTCATCCTGAGAAGTATATTTCAGTCGATGCGAACCTACCTTCTTTGGAGGTATATCCCGGCCGATATTGGCCTACCTCCTTTAAGGTATATGCCAATTGATGTGAATCTTCATCCTGGGAAGTATATTTCAATCGATGCGAACCTACCTTCTTTGGAGGTATATCCCGACCGATATTGGCCTACCTCCTTTGAGGTATATGCCAATTGATGTGAATCTTCATCCTGAGAAGTATATTTCAGTCGATGCGAACCTACCTTCTTTGGAGTTATATGCCGACCGATATTGGCCTACCTCCTTTGAGGTATATGACAATTGATGTGAATCTTCCTCCTGGGAAGTATATTTCGGTCGATGCGAACCTACCTCCTTTGGAGGTATAGCCCGGCCGATATTAGCTTACCTCCTTTGAGGTATATGCCACTTGATGTGAATCTTTATCCTGAGAAGTATATTTCGGTCGATGCGAACCTACCTTCTTTGGAGGTATATCCCGGCCGATATTGGTCCTCTTTCCTAAAAGTATGTCTCGATCGATATTGGCCTACCTCCTTTGAGGATATCCCGTCCAATATTAACCTATCTTCTTCATTTGATCCTCTCCCTTTCCTTATCGGGGACCCATGAAACCTAACCCATATCAGATATCAACTCATCTTTATTAATCTATATTATTCTCTTAATAAGTTGGATTTAGTATATTAGACTATCCATTAACTCAATAAGCCATTAACCTAATAAGTCTAATATCTTATAATTGGTTCTTCGGAATAATACTAACAATCTTCCACTAGTACTAGTGTCAATCACTACAAAGATGACACTAACACTTTGAATTAATCCATTATTCTTATGGTCAATAGTATTTTAGTTAAACTAAAATAAGCCCATCTCTAAATTAACATGTTTTTTATGTGTTACCCAATAGGTTCTCATAACGTTAGCAATATATCTATACTACTCTAGATATATAAGCAATGAGTAACATCTAGCAATGCATCATTGCTTCCCACATGACGAGAATGTTGAGATCCAAACTAACCTTTCTATATCTATTATCTTGTATAACTTAGTCCTTCTATCCTTGATATCTAGATTAATCATTGAGGCATAAATCGTGTCATCCTCTTATCAGTCTTTGTGTTTCTTGATCCCTAAGTAGACACACTCAATTAAATAAGCTCAATATCTCATATTGACTAATTTGAGCATGACCATGCATTCTTGTGTCCTACTTAATCAAGCGGTCTACATATATAACTTCTGTCATATGGAAGGGATATATCCCATTTACATCACTCACATCTATCTACATAACCTATTGCATATCCAGTGATCAACTTTATCATCCATTTTGTTACAGGTGATGTTTGACGATACTAAAGTATACAACTCCTTATATAGGAAATTGTAGTAACTTCAGGTCTAAGAACTATTCATACCAATAGTCACTATGATAATATTTATGACAATCATATAATGATCCATGAAATATCTCATGACGGGTCAATTTAGTACATATTCTCTAATACATATCTATGTGTCAACGTGATATCTCATATCTATGACTTGTGAGATTAAGTTATCAATTGGCCTACATGCCAGTCTCAACGTATTAATTGTGTCATTGCATATTAATGTTTGACTAGAAATAGTTAAGAGTAATGTTTATATATATTTACAAGCTCCCACTATCAATTCAATGAATTGATATACTATAGACTAGAACTTACTATCCTAGGACATTGTTATACTTATTTATCTAGCATAGATCTAAAGTAACTATAATAACCATTTCTTTTTATTAATAAAATATGATACAAAATATTCTAAGTTAATCAACTCCTGATTGACTCTTAGGACTTCCACTAACAATCTCCTTATGCCACTAATGTCAATCACGGAAATATCTAATATCCAATAACTAAGTGATGATCATGCTTTATCTATGCAAAAGCCTTGGTCAAAGGATCTGCAATGTTAGCATCAGTCGATATTCTGCATAGGCTCACATATCCTCTATTGATGATCTCTTGAATGAGATGGAACCACCATAATATCTAATACCCAACACCACTATTTAAGTAAAATGCATACCCTAACTGTGATCTAGAATCATCCTTGTCAGTTTGGAAGCTTGCATCACTGTAACACTTTATAGCGAGCTCCTCATCACCTCCAAATATTAAGAAATATTCTTTCATTCTTTTCAAGTACTTGAGAATACTTTGGATTGCTATCCAGTGACCTTCACTTGGATCTGACTAATATCTGTTTGTCATGCTTAACGCATACAAGACATCAAGACGCATACAAAGCATGACGTATATGATAGATCCTATAGTAGATGCATAAGGAATTTGATCCATGCGATCCCTTTCTTCCCTAGAAGAGGGACATTGAGTCTTCAAAAGGATCACACCATGTGACATTAGTAGAAATTCCTTCTTAGAATTCTACATGGCAAAAAGATTAAGCACCTTGTCAATATATGTACTCTGACTTAGACCAAGCAATCTCTTGGATCTATCTCTATAGATTTTAATGCCTAAAATATAGGCTGGTTCACCTAAATCTTTCATTGAGAAATAAGTCAAGTTTTTATTAACTGAAGAGTGAGGATATCATTTCTAATGAGAAGTATGCCATCAACATACAATATGAGAAAGATACTGGTTTCCTTCAGTCACCAGTATAGCCTCTTCAGAGCAATGCACGTAAACCTGATGATGTGCGTCATCCCTTCTGGAGTGGTATAGTATTTCTACAAGGACTATGGTCGCTCTTTCTTGCATAGATAACCTCAGTTGAGCCTGAGGATCTATCTGTTGTTCGAGAGTATATGCTGGAGTGGATCCTCCAGTTAGCCTTCTGCTAAGTCTTCTTGTTGCTTGCTGCAGATTATGCATCCTCCTATGATTTCTTTGGTACTCTCGAATTTGGTCTTTAAAGAGGGGAGTCTGAGAGGAACTAGAAGGTTGCTTAGTAATCACTCTTGTTTCCATCAATTCTTTAGTTTCTCCTGTTCTTCCTTCAGGATCTTGTAAGGGTCCTTAAAGACTCTGAGCTTGCCTCTTCCTTCTTTGGGTTTTTCTACAGGGCCTAAAGATAAATTCATAGTTTATCAATTAAATCATCAGGTATGGAGGTAGATTGAACTCCTCCCTTTGTTTGCTCGATGAGTGTCTTTAGATTCATCTTTATGTCCTTCAAGTCTTCAGCTATTTGCACCAGCAGCTGAAGTTGCATGTTATTCTGCTTGATTACTGTTGAGTTTCTAGAAACAGGTCCTTAGAACTCACTTGGTTTCACAAATCCGACAGTAGGGGATTCAATCTGCTCTGTGGCTTTGACCACGTCCTTGTGGGAAGACATGCTTTTTGTAATAATATAGTTGTTCATGAAGTGGTCCACTTCTCCAGTTTATGGAGCAAGCTTTCCACTCTTTCAAGCTTCTTGGTAAGCTCCTCGGCCAGCCATAAAGCTTCTTTTTTGACCAGTTTTGGTTGTCTTGTTATCTTCGCAACCAGTTCTTTAACTTCCTGCTTTGTTAATGGCCTATTTTCTGTATAAACAATTGTCATATTTTTCAAAGTAGTTTTCAATTGTGAGACCTCTTTCTCTAGGTCTTGACACCTTTCAAGTATTAATTTAAAGTTTTTCAGATGTACTCGGGAGGATAAACAGATTTTGTCGTAGACTATAGCAAGATTATTAGCTAATTGTTTTGTGGAAACTTTGGTAGATGAAGTAAGGTCCAGGTACTCTAGGTCGGATGTTCAGAAGTTATTATACCACTCCTGAATTGCCCTTTCCTAGGTTTCCGACATCTAAGTCATACAGGTCTTAGAGAGGGCAGTTCCTTACCAGGTTTTGCTCACGAAGTAATTCCCTTGGACTTATTATGGCCTCCTGCCTTGCTTCCAAGTTAGGTACTTCTCTTTTGCATTACCTGATTTGCATAATACCAACACTCTAAGAACAAGTAGGAACAAGGAAATCACAAACTTAGTAAAAGCAATACATGAATGAATATTAACTCCTTCACTCCTTCCTTTGTACCTTGACCTTAGGGTTTTACACTACCATGGCCATCTCTTTAAACTAGCTCTGATACCATAGGGGACATCATGCGGCGTGGCTATTGGGTGTGTTGCAAGTGTGCACAAAAACAGAAAGAGGAAGTAATAGGAAATAAGGAGAAGAGATGTAGAAACTCACAGATTCTTATTACTTCACAATTGCTTACAAGTAGAGGCTAAGGATCGCTTATGCCCTCTGCAAGGGATAACATCTCCTTATATAGAAGAAAAGGAAAGGAAGCCAGGTGTGCTTTGGACCCCATCATCACATGCCTTTCTTTTCTTTTGCGTAAGGAGGAACCTGCTTTACAGCGGTGCTAGTCCTTCTTGATAAGAAGGAATCCACTTTACAGTAGTGCTAGTCTACTTTACATCTTTACAGCTCCTTCTGATAAGAAGGAATCTAAATTATTTGAGGACAACGAGTAGTGGGATGCATTCTTTGTGGGTCTACCATCTCCGCATGATTTCCTTTATAGCTGGAAAGAGTCTATCCATCTAAAGGCATCATGTAATAGATTAGCAGTTGTTTCCAATTGTTCATCTATTTGTCTGGTAGCAGGGTACCAATCTGACCACCAATTGTTAGATGTGCTCCTTCGCTGGCATTCATCTTTCTTCATGGAGTGTAGCAGCCTAAGAGCTGGAGGGAGTTGGCTGCTTATACTACAGCTTGTTGTTGTAGCTCATGGAGCTGTTAGCTAATCTTTGTATGTTCATCGAGGGAGATTGAGTGATGATGATGGAGGGATTGTAGTAGCTGTTGATATTGTTTAGCGAGGCCGATAGGGTCAGGAGAGCTTGAGCCATGTTGGGATGGGCTTCTACAATGGACCTTTCCTTTATCTCCTGAAGAACTAGTGCCACTAGCTCGAGTCTGCTGAGGGTTTCCTCCAACCATTCTGAAATCACAAGAAATCTGGATAAAGCATCAACTAGCTGATTATCCTTCCCCACAATATGCTCAAATGTTATGAGAACTCCGACACCAGTTATGTAGTTAGTAAAGGCAAGCCATCTGACTCTAGACTGCTTATTGCTTAATGCTTTGTCAAAGAAACATATAATAGCCTGACAATCGGTTTTGATAATTAATTCCCTTTTGTCAAGATAATAAATCTTTAAGACTTCTAGGGAATTCATCACAGCATGGATTTCTGTGTCAATAGTTGATTTTATAGGGCAAAATTTACCGCTTTCATATATGCAGATTCTTTCAGTACTTTTGGGATCTTTTTTATTTCGCTTCCATTTGCATACTCTGTTGGCACTAGGAATTCAATTATGTGTAACTCCCCTGTACAAAAATTTGTACAAGCACAGAACCTTTTCTAGTAACTCACATCCTCGATCAGACATGTGTTTGATCAATCAAGTAAGTTCTTGATTGATCAAAGCGCACCTTGATCGAAGCACAAGATCACTGGCCTCTTGTGTTGGTGTTCAGGATCCATACGAATAAAAATAAACTAATTGTGCTGCGGAATAAGAATTAGTAATACCTTTCCTCGTATGCTAAGACCTCTTGATCTTTTGCTGTATTTCTCTCCTCTTCTTGGATGTCGTATGGGTGACGATCTACCAAGACAAAACACCCGAACCTCTTCTTCCTTTCCAAGCAGCCTCCCACCAAAGAATGCAAAGCAAAAAGGGGCGCCTCCTTCTTCTTCTTTTCCTCCAAACCGTCGGCTACCTAGGTGCTTCTTCTCTTCTTTTTCTTCTCCTCCAAGCCCCGACCACCAAGGGGAGATGGAGCACCAACCCTAGAGGGAAGAAAGGGATGTGGGGGTGCCGACCCCTAGAGGAAAGAAAAGGAGAAAAAAATTTGGGGCGCCGACCCTAGAGAAAAAGAGAGGGTTGTTGAGTTGTGGAGAAAAACAAAACTTATCACTTATGTTTTTGTGGCACAACCTCCTTTCCTTTTATAACCCTTGGCGCCAGATAAAAAGGAGAAAAATTAACAGATTTTTTTGGAATTCTGTTGAGAAAAAAAAATCTCCCTTTTATAACTCCCTTTTTTTTTCCTTTTATTGTGGCCGACCCCTTGCTTGGGCACCAAGCAAGGCTTGGCTGACCCTTTGCTTGGGCACCAAGCAAGGATGTGGCCGACCCCTTTCTTGGACAGGAAGTAAAAAAAACGGGTGAATGAGAGGCTTTATAAAGGCTACAATAGAGATCGAGAGGAGGAATTGATTTTAACATCCTGATGGACTTGAGCTTCCTGTGTTCGACCCGAACACCTAACTCAAGTTCATCAATAATAACCCATACCACTAAAGGTTCATTATTGAACTACCGCACCAATCCCATATTACAATATGAGCTCCTACCTATCATGAATGCGTTAATCTTCCTATGTTTAAGATATCGTATGTCCGTTAATTAAATGAGTTACTGACAACTCATTTAATTAACATCTGACTCCAAGAGTAGTACCACTCAACTTTATTATTATGTTGGACTAAGTCCACCTACAAAGTTTACATGATAATTCTTATGTGCTCCTCAAGGGGGCATTAACAACCTAAATAAATAGGACACAGTTTCCCTTTATAATCAACAACACACCATATAAATGGTATTATATCCCAATTTATCGGGTTTATTGATTTAACGAATAAATCTCACCCATTGATAAATTAAAGAAATAAATACTAAGTATATGTATTTGTTATTATATCGCGTTTAATAATACGCACATCCATAATAATAGAGGTTCTGTTCTTTTATATAGTCAGTATAAATCGAATAACCTTAAATGGTCCTGCTCAATACACACATGGTGTACTAGTGTAATTATATAGTCAAGACAAACTAATACCAAATTACACTACAACCGTTCCAATGGTTTGTCCTTATCTATCTTGGTTGTGAGCTACTATTTATAATTTATAAAGAACTGATAACATGATCTTCTGTGTGGCACCACACACCATATTATCTACAATATAAATTAAATGGACAACTGCATTGACATATATATAAATATAAAATACAGACATTTGACCAAAGTGATTCTCATTTCAAAATATCTCAAAAATAGATGTTCATACAAAAGCTAGGCTTATAGTATACATCCCAACAATCTCCCACTTATACTAAAAGACTATGCTGCCATATATGCTGTCATACATCTGATTCCCATCCCCTCAACATGCCCATCAAAAGCTCTCACTGGAAGGACCTTAGTGAAAGGATCTGCCAGGTTATCTGCTGATGCAATCTTGGGGACAACAACTTCTCCTCGCTTTACGATGTCTCATATCAGGTGGTACTTACGCTCAATGTGTTTACTTGCCTTATGGGCTCATGGTCCTTCGAGTTTGCTACTGCACCACTGTTATCACAATAAATTGTGATAACTTTGGACAAACCAGGAATCACATCTAAGTCCATCAAGAAGTTTCTGAGCCATACAGCTTCTTTGGCTGCCTCAGAGGCTGCCACATACTCAGCTTCCATGGTGGAGTCCCAAACGCATTTCTGCTTAACACTTCTCCATGTTATGGCTCCACCTCCTAAAGTAAATACATACCCTGAGGTTGACTTACTATTGTCCCTATATGATTGGAAGTCAGAATCTGTGTAACCCACAGGGAGCAAATTATCTGCCTGGTAATCCAACATATAATTTCTAGTCCTTTTCAGGTACTTTAATATATGCTTTACGACAGTCCAATGTCCTTATCTAGGTTACTTTGATATCTGCTAACCATGCCCATGACAAAACAAATATCCGGTCTCGTACATAACATCACATACATTAGGCTTCCTACAGTCGAAGCATAAGGAACTGCCTTCATCTCCTCTATCTCCTTTGATGTTTTAGGACACATCTCTTTAGATAAAGGTACTCCATGGCAAAAAGGTAGAAAACCTTTCTTGGAGTTTTGTATATTAAAACGAGCTAGGATAGTATCGATGTATGAAGCTTGGGATAAGCACAACATCCTTTTCTTACGATCCCTTATTACTTTGATCCCAAGAATATGCCCATATTTTCCCAAGTCCTTCATATCAAACTGCTTGGACAACTATACGCTTACATCTGACAACACTTTGACATTGTTGCCAATGAGCAAAATGTCATCTACGTATAGTACAAGAAATACCACCATATTTTCGTCACTTTTCTTGTATACACAAGACTCATCCGGATACTGAATGAATCCATAAGACTAGATTACTTCATCAAACCGGATGTTCCAAGATCTCAAAGCTTGCTTCAGTCCATAAATGGACCGATTGAGCTTACATACAAGATACTCTTTTCCCTTCACAATGAATCCCTCTAGTTGCTTCATATAGATATTTTCTTCAAGACTTCCGTTAAGGAAAGCTGTCTTGACATCCATTTGCCAAACCTCATAATCCATATGAGCAGCAATAGATAAAAGAATCCTGATAGACTTAAGCATGACTACTGGTGAAAAAGTTTCCTCATAATTGATTCCCTCTTTCTGAGTATACCACTTCGCAACAAGTGTCGCTGTAAAGGTTTCCACCTTCCCGTCTGTTCCTCTTTTCCTTTTGTAGACCCATTTACATCCAATGACTTTTATACCATTTGGTGGTTCTACAAGCTCCCAGACTTGATTAGAATGCATAGATTCTATTTCAGAGTTCATTGTACTTTGCCAAGATGTTGCATCTTTATCTTGGAGTGCATCATCATATGTCTAGGGATCAGGTTCATGTTCACCAGGGATCAAGTCCGAAGATCCTCCCAAAAACATAAATCTATCAGGTTGCCTAACAACCCTCCCACTACTATTAGGCACTACCTGTAATTGTGCATCATTTGTGACACGTGTTGCAGTTACTTGTGGTATCTCATCTTGTACCGTTGGTACTTACGTAGAAGTGTCCTCTCTTATTTCCTCAAGAATAATTTTACTCATGGGCTTGTGGTTCATTACATAGTCCTCTTCTAAAAATCGGGCATCGGTGCTAACAATGACCTTCTGATCTTTAGGACTATAAAACAAATCACCTTTCATTCCCCTAGGATAACCCACAAACAAGCGAACTTCTGTATGTGATTCCAACTTATCAGTGTCTCCCTTCAGCACATGTGCTGGACTACCCCAAATCCGATGTGTTTCAAACTAGGCTTACACCCATTCCATAATTCTGTGGGAGTAGAGGGTACTGACTTAGAAGGTACCAAGTTCAGAATATACGTCGTCGTTTTCAGAGCATATCCCCAAAACAAATTTGGTAATTCTGAATAACTCATCATTGATCTAACCATTTTTATAAGAGTCCTATTCCTTTATTCTGTCACATCATTCTATTGGGGTGTACCAGGTGTAGACAATTGGGATTAGATTCCGACCTCTGATAAGTAACTCCTAAACTCTCCTAAGAGGTACTCTCCACCACTATCAGACCGTAGTGTCTTGATACTTTTACACTGATGTTTCTCCACATCAGCCTTGTACTCTTTGAACTTATCAAAGCACTCAGACTTGTGGCACATCAAGTAAATGTACCCATATCTTGAATAGTCATCTATAAAAGAGACAAAATATTCGATACCACCTCTCGCCTCGATAGTCATAGGTCCACACAAATCAGAATGAACCAATTCCAACACTTCTTTGGCTCTATACCCCTGTGCCTTAAAAGGTCTCTTGGTCATTTTTTCTTCCAAGCAAGATTCGTAGGTTGGAAAGTTTTCTACCACCAATGAACCCAAAGGTCCATCGGCTATTAACCTTTGAATCCTACTCAAGTTAATATAACTTAACCTTAGATGCCAAAGATATGTTTGGTCTATTTTTGAAGGTTGTTTTCTCTTATTAGAATTAGAAGATATGTTATTAATTTCCATTTGTTGCATCATGGGAGTTATTAGATTAAGAGTGTACAAATTGTCAACCAACGTACTAGAACATATAACCTCCCTATTTTTCTTGACAACTACTTTTTCATCAAAAGAAACAGAATATCCATCCATAAATAATTTAGAAACTGAAATCAAGTTCTTTCTAAAACATGGTACATAAAGATAATTTCTCAAAATCAATGTTTTATTCATATCAAAAGATAAATAAATATCTCCCACTACAACAACATCACTTTCATAGCATTACCCATGTAGACGGTGATCTCCCCTTCATGTAGTCGTCGAGTTTCCTGGAACCCGTGCAATAAATTGAAGACATGATCAGTGGCTCCCGTATCTACACACCAAGTACTGGTAGATAACACCGCTAAACATGTTTCAATAACTAATGAATGAGATATGCCTTTATTATTCTCCTTTCTATGAGGACAGTCCACCTTCCAATGTCCAGATTTCTTGCATGTGAAGCACTTGCCCTTTGGCTTCTTCACACCTGCTTGCGGTCCAGTCCCTTGAGGTCGAATCACTTTCTTTACTGAACCAACTTGTTTCTTTTTCTTCTTCCTACCTTTCAACTTAGAAGTAGAAACATTTTCAGCAATGTGAATTTGAGAACTTTGATGAAATAACCCTTTTACTGCTTGGAGTTCTGTCAGAAGTTCTGCCAACGAATAAGTCTTTTTGTTCATGTTATAGTTCAGGCGTAACTACTCAAAACTCTTGGGTAGCTTTTGGAGAAAGATATCTGTTGGCACTACTCGGAATTCCGTTCTGTTTCCCCTGTACAAAAATTTGTACAAGCACAGGACTTTTCCTAGCAACCCATGTGCTTTTCATAAGTTAAACTTGGATTGCAAATGAAACTTAACATTATTAATCCAAGTTCAACCCATGTGTTCATCAGAAGTTAAACCATATTATAGAAGTTGATTAAATATCTATTTCAACGATTGACTTCCAGGTCATTGACGAGGCACTCGACCTTCTTGGGTATGAGATCATCCACCACTTCCTAGTCAAAGCCTTTCAAAGAAATTAAATATTTAAACTCCTTACAATAAACCCTAGGTTAAACTACAGAGACCTCAATCAAAGCACAAGATCACTAGCCTCTTGTGTTGGTACTTCAGGATCAATACAAAGGAAAAATAAACTAGTACACAGCAGAAACAATTAACTAGTTATACCTTTCTTTATAGCTTAAAGACCTCTTGTTCTTCTGCTGTATTCCTTGCCTCCTCCTAGATGTCGTGTGGGTAACGATCTACCAAGACGCAAAGACCACCTAAGTCCTTCTTTCTTCCAAGACTTTCGGGCACCAAGGGATCAAAACTAGGAACACCACCTCTTGTTCTTCTTTCTTCCTTGCAACCCGCTGGCCACAAGATGGTTGAAGCCTCTTGATGCCGCCGGCCTTAGGTGAGAAAGCAAGGGGAGAATAAGAATATGAGGGGGACGACCACAAGGAGAATAAAAGAGGAATAGAAATTTTGTAGATGATTATTTCCTCTAAGGCACCATTTATCCTCTTTTATAATCCTTGGTAATGGCTAAAAAGGAAAGATTTTAACAACAATTAAAATCTCGTTAAATTTCCTATTGTGGATGACTACAAAAGAAAAGTTTTAAAATTAAAAATCTCTCTTTTAAACATTATAGATGGATACAAAAAGGAAAGATTTTTAAAATTAAAACCTCTCTTTTAAATCATGGTTACAAAAAAGGAATGTTTTAACAAAAGTAAAATCTCTCTTTTAAACCATTGTAGATGTCTACAAAAGGAAAGATTTTTTTAAATTTAAAACTCTCTTTTAAAACCATGTGGATGACTTCACAAAAGAAAAGTTTTTAAAATTTAAAATCTCTCTTTTAAAACATTGTAGATAGCTACAAAAAGAAAGATTTTAAAAATTAAAAACCCACTTTTAAACCCATCTTGGTTGGCCCCTTGCTTGGGCACCAAGCAAGGGGTGGCCGACCCCTTGCTTGGGCACCAAGCAAGGATGTGGCCAGCCATAAAGATGACTTGGGTGGATGCGAGACTTTATACATAGAGGCTACAACAGTGACCTAGAGGAGGAATTGGTTTTGGCCTCCTGATGAGCTTGAGCTTCCTGTGTTCGACCCGAACACCCAACTCAAGTTCATCAATAATAACTCATACCACTAAAGAGTTATTATTGAGCTACCGCACCAATCCTATATTACATTATTGGCTCCTTCTTATCATGAGTGCGTTAATCTCCTTGTGTTTAAGATATCGAATGTCCATTAATTAAATGAGTTACTGACAACTCACTTAATTAACATCTAGCTCCAAGAGTAGTACCACTCAACTTCATCGTCATGTCAAAACTAAGTCCACCTGCAGGGTTTACATAACAATCCTTATGAGCTCCTCAAGGGGACATCATCATTTTAATAAAAAGGATATAGTTTCTTCTATAATCAACAACATACCATATAAATAATATTATTTCTCAACTTATCGGGCCTATTGATTTAACAAATAAATCTCATCCTTTGATAAATTAAAGAAATAAATAATAAGTACATGTGCTTGTTATTATATTGGGATTAAGAGTACGCACATCCATAATAACAGAGGTTCTGTTCTTTTATGCAGTCAGTATAAAAGGAATAACCTCAAATGGTCCTGCTCTACACACATAGTATAATAGTGTAATTTTATATTTAAGATAAACTAGTACCAAATTACACTACAACCATTCCAATGGTTTGTCCCAATCCATCTTGGTTGTGAGCTTCTATTTATAATCTATAAAGAACTGATAACATGATCTTCTGTGTGACACCACACACCATGTTATCTATAATATAAATTAAATGGACAACTGCATTTAACTAAATGCAGACATTTGACCAATGTGATTCTCATTTCAAAATAAATATTTATACAAAAGCTAGGCTTTTAGTATACATTCTAACAATATCGACCTGGGTTTCCCCATCGATTTCAGCTCTAAGGATTTGTATCTCATTCAAGTGAGCCATCATTTTGAGGATATGATCCCTCACGGGTGTCCCCTTAGTCATGGTGGTTGTCATCAGATTTCTCATAGCCTCCTGCCTAGCAGCCCGATTCTGGTGTCTGAAAAGTTCTTTGAGATTGTACATCATGTCATAGGCAGTAGGCATGGCCTGATGCTGATGTTGCAACACATTTGACATAGAAGCCAAAATATAACACCATGTCATCTCCTCTGCCTTGACTCATTTCCTATGTCTGTCAATCTCCTCTTCACTAGAATCGCTATCAAGCATATTAGGATAGACCACAAAAAGTATGAACTTGTATCCTTCAGCAGTTAAGACAATGTCCAAGTTTTGTTTCCAATCAATATAATTGGGACTAGTAAGTTTGTTTTCTTTTAAAATAACAGCAAGAGGATTGAAAGCCATTTTGAAATCCCGAGAATCACAAAATAAGATATTTGGTCAAAACTTTAGAATTTAAAATAATATTGATTCCTCAAACAATATAATTTAAATTCACCATCACCTCAAAATACCGTGAATTTCATATGCCACGATAGTGTGGACGTATACTAATTCAAATATTTGTGTAAAATACCGAAAAAATGACGAATAATGATAAGGAAATTTTCTGGAATTTTTAGAAATTTTTTTGGAATTTTCCTGAGACCGTATGGACGAGTTTACGGGGATAAAACGGGGGCCCGGGAAAGCCTGTTTAGGCTACCCTGTTTTAATGAGGAAAAGTTTATTTCTTTTATTTTTCTTTTCCCTTATTTTTTTCTCCCGCGTGCTTCCCTCTTTCTCCCCCTGCCGAACCCAACGCCGTGCCATTACCCGTGCCCGACGGTTCCTTCTTCAAAACCATCATCGCGATCCTTCCTTCTTCCCGATCTCTTCCCTAGAGCCTTTGCCCCGATTCCTCTCCTTTCCTTCCTCTCGTCGCCGATCACCTCTTCGGCTCCTCCACCCGACGGCGCCGCTCGTGACACCTCCCTTTCAACTGTGCTCTAGCGCCGACACCGTGCCCTAGCCCTAGCCCTCTCCACATCGCCCGACTTCCTATGCCCCTGCACACCACTGCTGATCCAGCCACCGATTTCCCTCCTCTCCTCTCCCGAGCGCCGACTAGCCGGCCAAATTTCCTCTGCCCTAGATCTGTTCCGCGTGGCCTTCACTGTGCCCTGCCGACGCTGCCATCTCTCGACCAGAACAGTGCCGACCTCCTCCACGCTGTGCTCTAGTTTCCAGATGCCGAGTTCTTTCTTCCATTGATCTGGAATAGAGGTAGGGATCTCATTTACAATTTCTGTGTGGAGGGATTGATACTGACTTAGTTTTGGTTTGTATGACAGATTGGGGTTTTTAGTTTACTGAGGCTAATCTTGCTTCAGTTGAGGGTTTTTAAAGGAGGAGGTTGACTTAGTCCACATTGTTGGAATTTGGTAGGTTTTGGATAGATAATGTTGCTGCTGGATTGTGGTTGTAAATAAACTTTATGGTTGCTTCCTTGATCCTCTTTTGTCTAGGCAATGCAGAGGTTTCCAATAAGAGTAGTGGGGTTATTCTGAGGATTTCCAGCATTTACGATCCCTAGCTATCGATAAGCAGTGGCTGTAAGCAGAGGTAAGGTCAGTGGGTACGCTTTCTATTGATGATTTGTGTATCTTATCTTGGTATTGTGTTGATTGGATGTTTTCCTTTTTGGATCCGGGCAATGAAGAGGTGTCCGACATGAGCTGTGGTGTTTCCAGCAACAGTTACATCCTTCTGGCAGCAAACTTCCTTGGCTGTGGATTTACAGGAGCGGTTGAGAAGTAAGGTAAGGTGTAGGGGCATTTGATACATGCTACAGATCATAGTGAATTTGGATTATTTGATTAGTTGATATATGTGGTGTTGAATTAGGGCTAAATTGGGTAAATTGCTATGATTGATTATGCTTATTACAAGTCCTAATTCGAATGGATTAGTTAGAATCGATTGAGGAATTAAATGATCCAATTAGGGTTTATAATTGGATATGGATTTATGTTAGCTTCTCGAGGATTTGATTTAGCTAATTTATTTATATGTAATTAGCTAAATCTGTATATCATATATTACAGGACTCTGATTTGCGACGAGTTGCCTTACGTCGGATTTGGATCGGATTGGACCCTTCTATTGAGGTGAGTACCTCTTGACTTATCTTTTATGATATTGTCAATTGGATATGCATAGTATTTTATAGCTACAAGCAATGATCATGTTTGCCTTTGGTATGTCACGGTTTGATACCCATAGAATGTTCTATTTTGTCGCTTGTTATGTATCCAGGTTTATACCTCGTGATTATTGCCATGAGTACCTTAATTCCTAGAGTAAGTGACATACCATGCTTTAATGAGTTTAGGACTAGATTCTGGATTTTTTTTATTATCTGGCATGTGTACCTATATTTTTATATCATATCTGATCTGTGTACCTTGACCCTTTTGCTTTGGTCCATGTATATTGTTGGTACATATTTTATAGAGGTGGATATGTTCAGGACCTAGGTTGTTATGCCATAGAGGACATGTATACCCTAGATCTGTGGATTTGACTTACTGGTACTAGGGTACACATTTATATATATATATATATAGATTTGGTTCAGGATATTGCCATGCTTAGTGTCATGCATCATTCGCATGATTGCATGCTGTGCGATTGTCAGCTCCATTATTGTTGTGCACATCGCCAGTTACATGTATCTGCACACACGACCACTCATGAGTTAGTGGTATTTTCAAGCAGGGTGTGTTGTAGCAGGTGCTCTGTCAAGGGCTCCGTTGGTCCACTCATGGGTTAGTGTGATGCAGCATTGTAGCAGGACAGGGATCCCTCCCCGTCATTGTGTATCAGGAGATGAGAGCATTGAGCTCCCCCATTTATGATTTGGGGTAGGAGGATAGGTGTACTCTGACATCATCTTGTCCACTCGGTCACTCATCAGGAGCAGTCACGTCAGAGTGCACGGTTGTCACAGCCCTACCCACTCGGTCTCACCATCATGTGTGAGACGACTGACTGGAGAGTAGGGGTGACCAGGACATGTCATTGGCATCATACGCATTAATGCATTTATTGCTTGTGCTTGCTACATTTATTTGCTGCATTTGGTTGGATGCATCTGTTTGACATGCATACAAGATTTATGACACTCTCGGTTTGACGACCCTTTTGTTCTGGATAAGAGTTCCTGGTGAGTACAGCTTCCTCAGTTACCTTTCAGTTTTGCATATTTTTTTATATATGATTAGGAAGCTGTATTCCATGTTTATTACTGTTAGGTATATCTTACTAGGCATATCTATTGGTATTCGCTGAGTTGTTGTACTCACCCCCGTGGGCACTATTTTTTTTTCAGGTACCAGGTTGTTTATGATGTCGCTTGGAGTATCCTGTATGCTGGTCCCCACGTCACCTCAGAAGATCTATCGGTTTCATTTATGTTTTGTTTGTTTTATGTGTCAGTGTGTTTAGTTTGAGATCCGGTTTTGTTTATGGAGTTTTGAAGTTGTTATGTGGTATTTTGTATTATTGTTGGTTGTGTCAGCCTAGCCGGCTAGCAGTTTTGTGTTTGGTTTGTATTTGGTTTCTGTCATTTTCCGTTGTGTTTTGGTTTTGGTACAGCCGAGTGTGCTGCTTTACATATAACTGCGTGGTTGTGTTTTTATTGTATTAGTCGAGTAGGCTGTATCATATAACTGCGTGGTTGTGTGTATATTTCAGCCGCCTGTGGCTGATGTATATTGTGCATGTAGAAATGATTCAGATTGTCAGCCGTACAGGGGAGGTGCTGCCGAAATTTCTTCGGACAGGGATTCCCCCGGGGCGTGACAATTTAGTGGTATGAGAGCCAAGTTATACGATACTTGCTATGTGTTTTAGATTTTCGAGATTTATCTGATACCAATTTATTTGGTATCAGAGCTCGGCTTACGAGTCTTATTTTCCTGTGTTTCGGATTTCGTGTTTTTATCTTCTCGATGTGACTTTTCGATTTTGGGACCTGGCAGCAGCAAGACATCTCCAAGCTATAGGAGGTATGTTGGTATACTGTTATCCTATCTTTTTGTTAGTATATGCACCGTTGACTATTACAGTTTATGACATGTATTAACATTCTTTATTAGTATCTGTCTAGTTGATATAGCATATATTTTATGTGTTAGGTAAACCCCTGATCGTGGTTGATTTTAATAGAGATCGAGGATTACAGTCTCTGGTGATTTTCCATATCATATCACCAGTAGTTTTAGCTTCTGTTACTGCTAGTTGGTTAGAGGTTGGAGACACATACCAGTCTCTGTTGTTATTTGCTAGGTGCTAGGTAATGACTAGTAAGTACATATTTTTGTTGACTCATCCAGTAGTGTACTGATATACTTTAGTTAATTTCATTAGTAAATATTGATTCACTCTTGTTAGATCGGTCAGTAGAAGTCTGATTTACACTTGTTGATTTGGGTAGTCATGGATTGATTACCTTAGTTGCTTGTAGAGGATTAATGTATTCTTGATTAGTTAGTAGATGACTGATTTAGTTTTGTTGGATTGATCAGTAGGGTACTGTCATACTCTATTTTTAGAGGTTCGAATCTTGGGATTATTTGTGCTTAGTTAGGTATCTAGAGCACATTTGAGTACATGACTCGTACTGACATGGAAAAGACTGAATTGACCGTATACCATTGTCGATTGGGGTCAGTCTATAGAGGATCGATGTATCCTATTCCATGTGGACTTTAATTTTAGACTGTATGTACCTAGTTGGATTGGCTATGATTGCGTTTTCAGGTATGATCTTTATGTTAGATTTTATTTAGTTATACCCCTAAACCATGAGAGTAGGTAGCCTAGGGTTTGTGTGGTAGATTGGATTAAATATGCTGATTATACATACCTGTGTAGTTTATACACTTGTTTATTATGTGATGTTTGAGTGTTTTATTGGAAGTATCTTATCGATTTAATCTAAGTTGTGATATGTGCAGATGTGTTCGGTGTAATATTCGAGGTATCTTGTTCATTATATGATTGTTCTGTGTGTACACTTGTGTCGATTATGATTTGTTGGAAGTATTACGTTGATTATACTCTTGACATAGGTGTATATATGTCATGTGAGTGTTGATTGAGGTGTATTATCAATTATACCTATATTGATATGTGCACACGGGTTCGGTATGCATTGTTGGAGGTATCACGATGGTTTATACCTTTGTTGTGAGTATGTTTTGTGTGTACTAATTGGAGGATTATGTCGATCATACATATGTTGTGTGTACACGTGTGCCAGGTGTGTGGTTGGTAGCATCATGATGATTCTACCTATGTTGAATGTAGAATGTTGAGTGTCTACATTATGATATTGGTTGTATTACCCTGTCAACTAAATTCTCCTATTGGTGGGCGAGCGACCCACTACGGTGTTGGGAGAGTTGACAATGGATTTGATTTGCTTACTAGGTTGTTATACCTTTAGCTGCCTACAGTGATATGTGGTTGAGTGATCTCGTGCAGTCTCTAGCTAGATAGTTAGGTGCCTTGGGCACTTATTGATCGTTTGTGGTGGAGCGTAGCTCCCACATATTATTGTTGGTTTATGGTAGAGCATTGCTCTTACATATTTTGGATTGATGTGGTGGAGCGTTGCTCCCACATATTACAGATTGTTTGTGGTGGAGCGTTGCTCCCACATATTATGGATTGTTTGTGGTAGAGCGTTGCTCCCACATATGTGGTATTTCTTGTGATGGAGCGTTGCTCTCACACTGGAGGATTTATTCTTTGGTGATTTATGTTGTTGGTGATCAGATTTCTGACTTATTATCGGAGATCTTATGGTTAGGAATGTCTGTGATACAGACATTATGTGTCTTGGTGTTACCATTAGGGCTTGCGGAGCCTTAGATGTTTTCATGGACTCGATGATTTGGGTATCCCTAGGATATTGGATCAGAATTCGTTATCGTTATTGACGACGTGGTGTTTCATTCCTGATCTGAGGTTTATCACGTACACCATCTTCGCATAGTTCTAGAGATGTTTCGACGGAAACGTCTATATGTGAAGATCAGTAGTGCGTATTTTGATTGTCTTCTGTGAGATGATTGAGACACATGGTCACCAGTAGGGGTATTCCGAGGATCCACAGGAGATAGAGGTTGTTACCAGTTGAGAGTTACCATAGTCTATACATGAGACTCGCAACTCCCTTTGTCGAGCTAGGAATTACCGGAGGCTCGTTGGGGGGTTTTTCCACGCGTTGCTATGCCACTGACACACCTGACCAGGAAAGGCATGAAGTTCACTTGGACTGAGGATTGCAAGACCAGCTTCTAGGAGCTGAAGCGGAGACTAGTGTCGGCTCCGATTTTGGTTTTACCTTCTGGAGAGGATGGATATATCCTCTACACCGGCGCATCTATTCAGGGTTTGAGCGCTGTTCTGATGCAGCACGATAGAGTATTCTCCTATGCTTCTCGTCGGTTGAAGGAGCATGAGAAGAACTACCCTGTACATGATCTGGAGCTAGTCGCCATTATTTTTGCCATGAAGATTTGGCGACATTATTTATATGGCGTTACATTTGAGATTCTTACTGACCATAAGAGTCTCAAATATCTGTTTATTTAGAAGGAACTTAATCTCCGACAGAGGAGATGGATGAAGTTCCTGAAGGATTATGTCTGGACCTTTAGCTATCAACCAGGAAAAAGCTAATGTGGTTGCCGATGCACTTAGCCAGAAGTCTAGAGGGACTTTGGCTTGCCACCGAGTTGTGGTTACAGACTTGATTCAAGGTTTCTCCGTGTTAGATCTTGAAGAGCAGGGATAGACAGAGCAGGGTATCCTTGTTACCGTGGTTGCTCAGTCGTCGATCAAGATGAGGATTCAGGAGGCCCAGGTTGGAGATCAGTATTTACGGTCCATTGGCAGCCAGATAGCTTCCGGGCAGCAGACCGGGTTCACACGAGACGAGGAGGGTATTATATACTTTCGAGGCAGATTATGCGTACCTCAGTCTCATCCGGTCTTATAGGAGCGATTTCAGTAGGCTCATTGCTCTCGATTTACGATCCACCTAGGTGTGCACGATGTATTCCACGTATCTATGCTGAGGAGATACGTAACCGACCCGACACAAGTGATGACAGATATCTCAGTTCCCCTTTTTGCCTGACGTCACTTATGAGAAGGTTCCGGTATGGATTGTGGATCGGAAAGAGCGTCAATTGCAGAACTAGACTATCCGACTGGTTAAAGTCGGATGACAGCATCATTCAGACGAGGAGGCTACTTGGGAGCTCGAGGATACGATCCGAGCTCGATATCCCCATCTTTTCACTTGAGGTATGTGATTTAATTTATCGTTAAGCATTTACACTATTTACCTGTTGTTAGTATTTGCTGATGGTAGATGATGAAATTTGGGGACCAAATTTTTATTAGTGGGGGAGAATGTAAAATATCAAAAAATGACGAATAATGATAAGGGAATTTTTAGAAATTTTTCTGGAATTTTCCGGAGACCGTATGGATGAGTTTACGGGGATAAAATGGGGGCCCGGGAAAGCCTATTTAGGCTACCCTGTTTTAACGAGGAAAAGTTTATTTCTTTTTTCTTTTATTTTTCTTTTCCCTTATTTTTTTTCTCCCACGTGCTTCCCTCTTTCTCCCCCTGTCGAACCCGACACCGTGCCATTACCCGTGCCCAACGGTTCCTTCTTTAAAACCATCGTCGCGATCCTTCCTTCTTCCCGATCTCTGCCCTAGAGCCTATGCCCTGATTCCTCTCCTTTCCTTCCTCTCATCGCCGATCACCTCTTCGGCTCCTCCACCCGACGGCGCCGCTCGTGACACCTCCCTTTCAACTGTGCTCTAGCGCTGACGTCGTGCCCTAGCCCTAGCCCTCTCCACATCGCCCGACTTCCTATGCCCCTGCGCACCACTGCCGATCCAGCCACTGATTTCCCTCCTCTCCTCTCCCGAGCCCGACTAGCCGGCCAAATTTCCTCTGCCCTAGATCTGTTCTGCGTGGCCTTCACTGTGCCCTGCCGACGCTGCCATCTCTAGACCTGAACAGCGCCGACCTCCTCCACGCTGTGCTCTAGTTTCCAGATGCTGAGTTCTTTCTTCCACTGATATGGAATAGAGGTAGGGATCTCATTTACAATTTCTGTGTGGAGGGATTGATACTAACTTAGTTTTGGTTTGTATGACAGATTGGGGTTTTTAGTTTACTCAGGCTGATCTTGCTTCAGTTGAGGGTTTTTAATGGAGGAGGTAGACTTAGTCCAAGTTGTTGGCATTTGGTAAGTTTTGGATAGATAATGTTGCTGCTGGATTGTGGTTGTAAATAAACTTTATGGTTGCTTCCTTGATCCTCTTTTGTCTAGACAATGCGGAGGTTTCCAATAAGAGTAGTGGGGTTCTTCCGAGTATTTCCAGCATTTACGATCCCTAGCTGTGGATAAGCAATGGTTGTAAGCAAAGGTAAGGTTAGTGGGTACGCTTTCTATTGATGATTTGTGTATCTTATCTTGGTATTGTGTTGATTGGATGTTTTCCTTTTTGGATCCGGGCAATGAAGAGGTGTCCGTCATGAGCTGTGGTGTTTCCAGCAGTAGTTACATCCTTCCGGCAGCAAACTTCCTTGGCTGTGGATTTACAGGAGCAGTTGAGAAGTAAGGTAAGGTGTAGGGGCATTTGATACATGCTACAGATCATAATGAATTTGGATTATTTGATTAGTTGATATATGTGGTGTTGAATTAGGGCTAAATTGGGTAAATTGCTATGATTGATTATGCTTATTGTAAGTCATAATTCGAATGGATTAGTTAGAATCGATTGAGGAATTAAATGATCCAATTAGGGTTTATAATTGGACCTGGATTTATGTTAACTTCTCGAGGATTTGATTTAGCTAATTTATTTATATGTAATTAGCTAAATCTGTATATCATGTATTACAGGACTCTGATTTGCGACGAGTTGCCTTACGTCGAATTTGGATCGGATTGGACCCTTCTATTGATGCGGGTACCTCTTGACTTATCTTTTATGATATTGTCAATTGGATATGCTTAGTATTTTATAGCTACAAGCAATGATCATGTTTGCCTTTGGTATGCCACGATTTGATACCCATAGCATGTTCTATTTTGTCGCTTGTTATGTATCCAGGTTTATACCTCGTGATTATTGCTATGAGTACCTTAATTCCTAGAGTAAGTGATGTACAATGCTTTACTGAGTTTAGGACTAGATTCTGGATTTTTTTTATTATCTGGCATGTGTACCTATATTTTTGTATCATATCTGATCTGTGTACCTTGACCCTTTTGCTTTGGTCCATGTATATTGTTGGTACATATTTTATGGAGGTGGATATGTTCAGGACCTAGGTTGTTATGCCATAGAGAACATGTATACACTAGATCTGTATTTGACTTACAGGTACTAGGGTACACATGTTTATATATATATGGATTTGGTTCAGGATATTGCCATGCTTAGTGTCATGCATCATTCGCATGATTGCATGCTGTGTGATTGTCAGCTCCATTATTGTTATTCACATCGCTAGTTACATGTATCTGCACACATGACCACTCATGGGTTAGTGGTATATTCAGGCAGGGTGTGTTGCAGCAGGTGCTCTGTCAAGGGCTCCGTTGGTCCACTCATGGGTTAGTGTGATGCAGCGTTGTAGCTGGACTGGGATCCCTCCCCGTCATTGTGTACCGGGAGATGAGAGCATTGAGCTCCCCCATTTATGATTTGGGGTAGGAGGATAGGTGTACTCCGACAGCATTCCGTCCACTCGGTCACTCATCAGGAGCAGTGACGTCAGAGTGCACGGTTGTCACAACCCTACCCACTCGGTCTCACCATCATGTGTGAGACGGCTGACTGGAGAGTAGGGGTGACCAGGAGATGTCATTGGCATCATACACATTGATGCATTTATTGCTTGTGCTTGCTGCATTTGTTTGGATGCATCTATTTGACATGCATATAGGATTTATGACACTCTTGGTTTGATGACCCTTTTGTTCTAGATAGGAGTTCTTGGTGAGTACAACTTCCTCAGTTACCTTTCAGTTTTGCATATTTTTATATATATGATTAGGAAGCTGTTTTCCATGTTTATTGCTGTTAGATATATCTTACTAGGCATGCCTATTGGTATTCGCTGAGTTGTTGAACTCACCCCCGTGGACACTATTTTTTTTTCAGGTACCAGGTTGTTTATGTTGTCGCTTGGAGTATCCTGTCTGCTGGTCCCCACGTCACCTCAGAAGATCTATCGGTTTCATTTATGTTTTGTTTGTTTTATGTGTCAGTGTATTTAGTTTGTGCTCCAGTTTTGTTTATGGAGTTTTGAAGTTGTTATGTGGTATTTTGTATTATTGTTGTTTGTATAAGCCTAGCCGGCTAGCAGTTTTGTGTTTGGTTTGTATTTGGTTTCTGTCATTTTTCGTTGTGTTTTGGTTTTGGTACAGCCGAGTGGGCTGCTTTACATATAACTGCGTGGTTGTGTTTTTATTGTATCAACCGAGTAGGCTGTATCATATAACTGCGTGGTTGTGTGTATATTCCAGCCGCCTGTGGCTGATGTATATTGTGCATGTAGAAATGATTCAGATTGTCAGCCGTACAGGGGAGGTACTACCGAAATTTCTTCGGACAGGGACTCCCCCGGGGCGTGACAATTTGTAAGAGGAGGTTTTACCCATTAATTTTATTATCTTGTCAACCTAACTTTATGATAAATAAAATTAATAGTTGGTTTGTCTTCAGTCACACAAATAATAGTAGTGACTCCATGGAGAGGTTACTATTAAATGTGCCTAAGCGTATACCATTACTTGATACTTAGTCCATTAATTAGAATTGTACCCCTTCAGATGGAGAAGATCACACAAACCTAAATAATTTCCTATAATCATCCATAGAGGAAGTTTGATCTAGTGATCCGCAAACAAACTCATCCGATATAGAGGAAGACACTTAAAATCAACGCGCAAGTTTGTATGCATCACTTACAAACCAATAATGGAGACCATGAAATTTATTTAAATAATTCATCTCCCACTTAGTTATTTAAAATCGAGGAATTTTAACATGCACACACATCACACATGCACACAAGCACACAAACACAACATATAAAGGCAATAAATATGAAAATAAATTTCCAACTATTATGGCCTCATCCATCGCTGTCCTCCGTATGCCACCAACCCTAGCTGCCACCAACCCTAGCTAGGTGAGGAGGAGAAAACCCTCATTGCGTCTATCTTTCTTCCTTCTTCGCCGCGCCTTCGATCCTCAAGGTAGCACCACGCATAGCAACCCGCAACAATAAGAAATTAAAAAATTACATTTATCGATTCTATATTCCACGAAGGAATGTACATGCAATCTAGATCGAACATAATATAAAATAAACTAATACAGCTTTGGCTATATTTGATAATTACAATCATGCACACATAAAATACCCTTGACATGCCCGAGGGTTCAAATCACATACAAACACAAGAGGCTATAATAGTTGGAACTAGGATGCCTGCAACCATAGAGTTAATCTATTTTGCATATCCTACTATTATTCTGCCTAAATTATATATGAACAGTGCATAATTTAACCAAAAACCAATCACACAGAGGCAGAAAACTTGCTCTGATACCAATTGTTGGCACTAGGAATTTAGTTCTGTGTAAATTCCCGTACAAAAATTGGTACGAGCATAAAACCTTTCCTAGCAACCCACATGCTTGATTAGACATGTGTTTGATTAATCAAGCAAGTTCTTGATTGATCAAAGCACACCTTGATCGAAGCACAAGATCGCTGGCTTCTTGTGTTGGTGTTCAGGATCCATACGAAGAAAAATAAACTAATTGCGCTGCGGAATAAGAATTAGTTGTACCTTTCCTCGTATCCTAAGACCTCTTGATCTTCTGCTGTATTTTTCTCCTCTTCTTGGACGTCGTGTGGGCGACGATCTACCAAGACAAAACACCCAAACCTCTTCTTCCTTTCCAAGCCGTCTATCACCAAAGAATGCAAAGCAAAAAGGGGTGCCTCCTTCTTCTTTTCCTCTAAACCGCCGGCCACTTAGGTGCTTCTTCTCTTCTTTTTCTTCTCCTCCAAGCCCCGACTACCAAGGGGAGATGGAGCACCGACCCTAGAGGGAAGAAAGGGATGTGGGGCACCGGCCCTAGAGGAAAGAAAAGGAGAAAAAAATGTGGGGTGCCAGCCCTAGAGAAAAGGAGAGGGTTGTTGAGTTGTGGAGAAAAACAAAACTTATCACTTATGCTTTTGTGGCACAACCTTCTCTCCTTTTATAACCCTTGGCGCCAGATAAAAAAGGAGAAAAATTAACACAATTTTTTAGAATTCTGCTGAGAAAAAAATCTCCCTTTTATAACTCCCTTTTTTTTCTTTTTCTTTTATTGTGGTCGGCCCCTTGCTTGGGCACCAAGCAAGGCTTGGCCTATCCCTTACTTGGGCACCAAGAAAGGATGTGGCCAGCCCCTTTCTTGGGTAGGAAGCAAAAACAAATGGGTGAATGCGAGACTTTATAGATGCTACAATAGGGACCGAGAGGAGGAATTGGTTTTAACCTCCTGATGGACTTGAGCTTCCTGTGTTCGACCCGAACACCCAACTCAAGTTCATCTATAATAACTGATACCACTAAAGGGTCATTATTGAACTACCACACCAATCTCATATTACAATATGAGCTCCTACTTATCATGAATGCGTTAATCTCCCTGTGTTTAAGATATCGTATGTCCGTTAATTAAATGAGTTACTGACAACTCATTTAATTAACATCTGACTCTAAGAGTAGTATCACTCAACTTTATTATCATGCCAGACTAAGTCCACCTGCAGGGTTTATATGATAATCCTTATGAGCTCCTCATGGGGACATTATCAACCTAAATAAATAGGACACAGTTTCCCTTTATAATCAACAACACACCATATAAGTGGTACTATCTCCCAACTTATCAGGGCTATTGATTCAATGAATAAATCTCACTCATTGATAAGTTAAAGAAATAAATATTAAGTATATGTGTTTGTTATTATATCAGGGTTAAGAGTATGCATATCCATAATAATAGAGGTTTTATTCTTTTATATAATCAGTATAAATCGAACAATCTCAAATGGTCCTGCTCAATACATACATAGTATACTAGTGTAATTATATGTCAAGACAAACTAATACCAAATTACACTACAACCATTCGAATGGTTTGTCCCTATCCATCTTGATTGTGAGCTACTATTTATAATTTATAAGGAACCGATAACATGATCTTCTGTGTGGCACCACACACCATGTTATCTACAATATAAATTAAATGGACAACTGCATCGACATATATATAAATATAAAATGCAGACATTTGATTAAAGTGATTCTCATTTCAAAATATCTCAAAAAATAGATCTTCATACAAAAGTAAGTTTTATAGTATACATCCCAACATACTCCACCCCCTCCTTTGTTAGTTAGAGCCCTAGAGCCAATCATATGATGATTGTTGTATGGACTTGATGTATCATATTCCTATATGTTTATAAAGGCATTTCTTTTATGGTTATTATACTTACTTGTATTGGTGCCAAATAACTAAGTATAATAGCGTCCTTGAGTAGAAGGTTCTTATCTATATCAATCGATTGGTTGAATCGATAGTGAGATGATATAGAGAACACTACTCTTAATCATTTCTAGTCAAGTATTAACATTCAGGGACAATGTTAATGCGACGAGACTAGCATGTAGGTCAACTCGATGACTTGATCTCACAAGTCATGGATATAGAGATATCAAGTTGACACATGGGTATGCATTGGAGAATGTATACTGAATGACCCGCCATGAGAAAGTATCATGGATCATTATATGAGCATCATATACTTTCTCATGTGACTATTAGTATGACTATCAGTCCTTGGACCTGAAGTCACCATGGTTCCCTACATAAGGAGTTACATACTTTGGCTTCGTCAAACGTCACCCGTAACTAGATGGACTATAAAGGCGATTACTGGGTATGTAACAAATTATGGGGAGGGATGTGAGTGATGTAGATGGGATCTATCTCTCCTATATAACGGGAGCTACATCATGATTCTTGATAGAGTGAGACCACTAAGTGCAGACCATGCCCAAATGAGTCAATATAAGATATTGAGCTCATTTGATTAGAGTGAGTCTACTTGGAGTTCAAGATATAGATTGATTAGAGGATGACATGGTCTATGCCTCATTTGATCAATCTAGATGTCAAGGATAGAAGGACATTATTATATATTGTGAGGGTCACAATTAGTAGTCACAAAGGTGATGTTGGATCTCAACATTCTTGTAACTTGGGTAGTAATGATGTGTTGCTAGATACCGCTCATTACTTATGTTTCTAAATGGTTTAGGAGCATTGCCAACGTTATAAGAACCTATAAGATCACACACAAAGGGCAATTAGATGGAGATTAGGTTCATATGATGAACCAAGAGGATTAGGTTTCATGTGATGAACCAAATTGGATTAAGAGTAATCCAAAATAAACTAATTGTGTTGGACTCAATTTGATTCATGTGTCAAATGAGTCTAATTTAGACTTGGATTCATTGAGTCAATTTAATTCAATGAATATAGATTCATTAAATTAAATTGGTATGAATCAAATGGTTAGATTTGATCAACCATGGGAGATAAGAGGTCAAGTTTGACTTGACTTGAGAAGGAAGATGAAGGGTCAAGTTTGACTTGACCAAATGCCACTTCATTGGTCAAGTTTGACTTGACCAAATGCCACTTGGCATGGGCCGGCCAATGATGATGTTCCACATCATCAAGGTGTGCCACCTCATGAGGGAGACCAAGAGTCATGACTCTTGGTATTACATGGAGGTTTAAAACCTCCATGTGTGGCCGACCACATTAAGGAATCACTTTAGTGTGCATTCAAGCCATCTTCTTCTTCCTCCTCTCTTCCTCTCTACTCTCCCTCTCCTCCTTGGCCGAAACATCTTAAGAGTGCTAGCACACTCTAAGTGTTTTTCTCTCCACCCTTTTTTTGTCCGTGTGGATACTTCTAGAGGTGTGTACGCTTGAACACACTTGAGATCCGAAGAACCTTGGACGAGCGGGATTTGCGAAGGGCTTCACTTCAAAGGTATATCCCTTGTCATGTAGATCTAAAGTAGATCTAGAGTAGAAAACTAAGTACACGAAAATTTTTATCTTCGCACGGATCCAGTGGCTAAGAACTTCGGGGTTTCCGCTATGCAAAAAGCGGTTTTTGCGGTTCGAAAGTTCTAACATCCTTCCATACAACCATCAACTTCTAGAATAATGAAAAAATCTTATGGTGGGACTTCTAGGTCTGGTAGTTTCTGGACAGTTTGCTTGATTTGTCATACTAAAGCCCAATCCTAAGAATTCATCCTTTTATCCTCATTTGGGCTAGTCTTAGCAATTTTCCCAAGTTGGGTATATAATTCCTGGCATAATTAAGAAGCCCCAACCAGGATCTCATCCCGTGTTTTGATAGTAGCTCCTTTTGTTCAAATTCCGTAATCTTTTTAATGATATGCGGTTGAAGCTTGATTCTTTGATTTCTAATGATTGCAATGAGGAATTCAATTTTGGGAATTGCTATCTTCATTTTTGTGGGGCTCAATATTAGCCCATGCTTCTGGATTATACTTAGCATGATATTGAGATGATACGCATGCTCTTCTTCATTTTGGGAGAATACCAGAATGTCCCCAATGTATACAGCTATAAAGTCTTCCGTACCCCTAAAATAATTATCCATTTTTCTCTGGAAAATAGCTGGTGCATTCTTGAGACCGAATGACATTACCAGCCACTCATAAAGACCTTCTAGAACCCAAAATGTTGTCCATTCGATGGAGTCTGGGTGCCAGTTACTGACCTTTTGGAGGATTGTTTTTATTCCTGGCAGACTATATTGATCTTTATTGGTAAGATCATTAAGGCATTTATAGTTGAACACCATCCTTTCTTTGCCTTTGGTTTATTTTCCCATCTTTGGATCAATAGTTGTCCCGGAGTTGACAATAATGGTTGTCGTCCAGTGTCTGCTTTTACTTAGCCTTATGACTCCTAGTTCCAGCAAAGCTTTTACATGTCTTGCAAACGCTTCCTTTTGTTGGGGAGTTAAGTTCTTCAGTGGCTTGTCTTCTATTGTAAAATTAGGGTTCTGTATATCCAGGTGGCATAAGACTTGGTTCTTGGTCCAATGAAGTAGGGGATTTTTCCCTATAACCCCTTGATCTTTTAACCTTATCAATAAAAGTTTAAACTGCTCTTGGAATTTCTTTGACATTTCTTCAGAAGAATAATACACCATTTCCTTTATCTGTATGTATTCTTCCTCTTCAAGCTCTAGCTCTTCAATAGCTGCAACTGTGGCAACAGAGGGCAATGTATTAATCGTGGTCAAGTTTTTATAGAATGTTACCATGTTTCCTTCAATTCTGACGCCTCCGTGCATTGCCCGAATGAAGTTGCATCCTATGATCATTTGGATATTATCACCAAGGGTCATTGGAAAGTTGTAAATATAGGGGATTCTAAATAAATTTTCCCCTATAAACATTTCCCTGGTTTGATTTTTAATCTGGCAGTCTGTTGAGAGTTAATTCCACTGAAATGTACCATAAATGCATTTTCTTCTAATGCTTCTTTGGGTACCAATTTCTGGTCCACACAACAAGTTATTGCTCCAGTGTCCAGGATAGCTTTTAGTGAGAATCTAGGAAGTCCAGGAATATCCATTTCTACCGTCAGGTTGTATAGCATGTTCTTCACCAACCTAGGTCCTTTAATTTCCTAAGCCGCTATTATTTTACTGGTAGATTCTTCATATAACACACTATCAACTTCAGTAGTGTCAACTGGCTCCTTTCCTTTTCCAGAGATTGGAAATCCTCATCTATTTTTTTTTCAAGTAGCAACCTTTCGTATTCGGCCATATAATATGCTACTTCTTTTTGTAATCTCTCAATTTCTCCTTTGCACCAAGAGATATAATATTGTTGCTCATTAATAAAATTCTGCAGAAAGAAGGGATTAGGTGCGACTGGTGCTACAGGTACCTTTTCATTAAAATAGTAGGGCCCACATAGATTGCAAGCAGTTATGAGGCAGTTGGGACAATGAATCCATGCCCTTTATATAGTATTTCGCTTGCAACAAGTACAAACATCAAGTTGTGGAGGTTGTATAACTTCATTGTGGTGCCAGTTATGCACACAGTTTAATTGCTCCTCGGTAATCTTGACCTGAGGTCGATAACCTCCATCTACCTGTCCAAGCATGAGGATTAGCTCATTAGAAAATTGAAGGGTTTGAATAGACCTATTTAGTTCCTCATAGTCTTCTTCCTCTTTTGAGATGCTGAATATGGCGTCGCTTTGAGCCTCTCCTTCTTCGACTGACAAGATCTCATAATTTTTCGGAATATTTAACTGTTCAAACATGACAACCCGCTTTATATTTCTTTTTTCATTAAGGCATTCTTTTGGAAAATGACCTTCTTGCTTGCATAAGTAGCATTTGCACTTCTTATTTCTGACCAAATGCTTCCTCTTTCCTATATGAGCATGGGATTCATGGGGCTTGCCTTTGTATATTTTTGATCTTCAGATGTCATACTTCTTTTGTTTCTGGCCTCCATAATAACCAAGAATAGGGATCTAGTTGCAGAATGATAGATCTTTAAGGGATCTCATAAAAGCAGCGTCTTTACACTCTTGCTCCAGGAATTTGTATGCAAATATTGTTAGAGTGTATACTAAAAGTCTAGCTTTTGTATAAACATTTAAGAATCACATTGGTCAATATCTACATTTATATGCTAAGTGTAGTTGTTCAATTAATTTATATTGTAGATAACATGGTGTGTGGTGTCACACACAGAAGATCATGTTATAGGTTCTTTATAAATTATAAACTGTAGCTCACGACTAAGATGGATAGGAACAAACCATTGGAATAGTCGTAGTGTAATCTGGTATTAGTTTATCTTAATTATAAAATTACACTAGTACACTATGAGTGTATTGAGCAGGACCATTTGAGGTAGTTACTTTTTATACTAACTAGATAAAAGAACAATACCTCTGTTATTATGGAAGTACGTGTTCTTAATCCTAATATAATAACAAGCATATATATTTAGTCTTTATTTCTTTGACTTATCAAAGGGTGAGATTTAGCTCGATAAATCAATAGGCCCGATAAGTTGGGAAATGATATTACTTATAGTGTGTGTTATTGATTAGAGAAGGAAACTATGTCCTAGTAATCTAGGTTGATAATGTCCCCAAGAGGAGCTCATAAGGATTGTCATGTTAAACCCTGCAGGTGGACTTAGTTCGACATGACGATAAGGTTGAGTGGTACTACTCTTGGACTAAGATATTAATTAAAATGAGTTGTCAGTAACTCAATTAATTAGTGGACATCCAACATCTTAAACATAAGGAGATTAACACACTCATGATAAGAAGGAGCCCATGATGTAATTTAGGATTGGTGCGGTAATGCAATAATAACTCTCTAGTGGAATGAGTTATTATTGATGAACTTGAGTTGTGTGTTCGGGGCAAACATGGGATACTCGAGCTCGTCGGGAGGCCAAAACCAATTTCTCCTCTAGGTCCCTATCGTAGCCTCATTAATGCATCATATCCACTCATAAAAAACCCATTTTGGTGTCTAAGAGGGGGTCGGCCCATGGCTTGGTGACCAAGCCATGGGGCCGGCCACTTCCTCCACAAAGGGGCCGACCCCTTTCTTGGTGCCCAAGCAAGAAGGGGGCCACTATATTCAAAGTTTAGGGGGCGTTTTGAATTTTTAAAATTTTCTCTTTGTAGACATCTACAAGTTTTAAAAGAAGGATTTTAAATTTATAAAACTTTCCTTATTTGAATTAGGCCACATGGTTTAAAAGAAAGTTTTAAAAGTTTTTAAAACTTTCCTTTTTTTAACCATCCACATGGTTTTTAAAAAAGAGGGGTTTAAATTTTAAATTTTCCTTTTTTGTAACCATGTTAAAAAAAGGAAACTTTAGAAGATAAGTTTTAAATTTTAAAACTTGGTTCTAATTTTTAAACTTTCCTTTTTTAACATCCACTAAAGGAAAGAGAGCTTGTAAAATTTTATAAAAAAAAATTTTCTCTTCATGATGATGTGGCCGACCACCCTTGCTTGGTGTCCAAGCAAGGGGCCGGCCATTAAGAGTATAAAAGAGGAGAAAAGGAAAAATAAAAGGGGGAAAGGAAATCAAGAGGAAGATTTTAATTTTTTTATAAAAAACTTTCCTTATTTGCCTTGGGCAAGTATTATAAAAGAAGGGGAGGAGAGGCCTCATGGGGGATTATATTCTTTTCTCTCTTCTCTCTAGTCTTCTCCTAAGGGCCGACCCTTGCTTCTCTTTATGCTAGGCCCGGCCACCTCTTGTGGTTGCTTTGTGTGGCCGGATACAAAGAGAAGGAGAAGAAGAGGAGAAGTAGGGATTGCATCAATTCTTATTCTCTTGTGGTCGGCTCTCTCCTCTTCCCTTTCCCCTTGCTCTCTTTTGTTCCTTGGTGGTGGTGGTGGCCGAATCTTAGAGAAGGAGGAGCTTTTGGGTGGTGTTCATCTTGGAGGATCGTCGCCCACACAATGTCTAAGAGGAGGCGAGGAATAATGGTAGAAGATCAAGAGATCGTTGCATACAAAGAAAGGTATAACTAGTAATTATTTTCCGCATCATGCTAGTTTTTCTTTGTATGAATTCCAAACACAAGAGGCATATGATTCTAGAGTTTCAAATTTGTGATTTGAGTTTGTGTTTTTTTTTATTTTTTGAATTTGTGATTCGATTGTTCTTTTTGATTAAACCTAGAGTTATATAAGGAAATTAAATATTAGATTTCTTTAAAAGGCTTTGTCTTGGCGGTGGTGGATGATCCCATACCCAAGAAGGACTAGTACCTCGCCATGCAATCCTGGAAGCCAATTTTGGAAATTAATATTTAATTGAATTTATAACATAGGTGGATTTGCGATTCCTAATTTAATTTCTAAAGAACAAAATAGGTTGTTTAGGAAAGGTTCGACACTTTTACAAAATTTTTGTACAATGGAACCGGTATGATCTTCCTAGGACCAAACAACAATTGGTATCAGAGCTAGGGTTTGCCTCTGTGTGTTTGGTTTTCAGTTTAATTATGCACATTGTTAGTTAGAGCCCTAGAGCCAATCATTTGATGATTGTTGTATGGACTCACTGTATCATATTTCTTATGTATATAAAGGCATTTGTTTATGGTTATTATACTTACTTGTATTGGTGCCAAATAACTAAGTATAATAGTGTCCTTGAGTAGAAGGTTCTTACCTATATCAATCGATTGGTTGAATCGATAGTGAGATGATATAGGGAACACTACTCTTAATCATTCCTAGTCAAGTATTAACATTCAGGGACAATGTTAATACGACAAGACTAGCATATAGGTCAACTCGATGACTTGATCTCACAAGTCATGGATATGGAGATATCAAGTTGACACTGTTGGAGTGTATACTTAAAAGTTTAGCTTTTGTACACATTTATTTTGAAATAAAGAATCACATTGGTCAAATGTTTACATTTATTTGTTAAATGTAATTGTTCAATTAATTTACATAGTAGATAACATGGAGTGTGGAGTCACACTTAGAAGATCATGTTGTCGGTTCTCTATAAATTATAAACAGTTGCTTACGACTAAGATGGAAAGGAACAAACCATCAGAATAGACGTAGTGTAATTAAGTATTAGTTTATCTTGACTAATAAATTACATTGATACACTTTAAGTGTATTGAGTAGGATCATTTAGGTAAGTTCTTTTTGTACTGACTTAGTAAAAGAACTAGACCTTAGTTATTATGGAAGTGTGTGCTTTTAATCCTAATATAATAACAAGCATGTATATTTAATATTTATTTCTTTGACTTATCAAAGGGTGAGGTTTAGCTCGATAAATCAATATGCCCGATAAGTTGGGAAATGATATTACTTATAGTATGTGTTGTTGATTATAGAAGGAATCTGTGTCCTAATTATCTAGGTTGAGAATGTCCCCAAGAGGAGCTCATAAGGATTGCCATGTTAAACCCTGCAGGTGGACCTAGTCCAACATGACAATAAAGTTGAGTGGTACTACTCTTGGAGCTAGATATTAATTAAATGAGTTGTCAGTAACTCACTTAATTAGTGGACATTCGTAATCTTAAACACAGGGAGACTAACACACTCATGATTAGAAAGAGCTCATAATGTAATTTGGGATTGGTGCGGTAGTGCGGTAATAACTCTCTAGTGGAATGAGTTATTATCGATGAACTTGAGTTGTGTGTTCGGGGCGAGCACGGGATACTCAAGCTCATCGGAAGGCCAAAACCAATTTCTCCTCTAGGTCCCTGTTGTAGCCTCAATAAAGCCTCAAGTCCATCCAAAGAAAAGCCTATCTTGGTGTCCAAGAAGGGGCCGGTTCATTGCTTGGTGACCAAGCAATGACCGGCCATATATTCTCTAGAAATGGCCGACCCTTGTCTTGGGCAAGGGGGCCGGCCGCAATATTTAAATTAGGAAGGTTATTTTTGAATTTTTAAATTTCCTCAGATATTTACAATTTGTAAAAAGAGAGATTTTAAAAATTTATAAAATTTTTCTAATTTAAATTAGGCCACAAGGTTTTAAAAGAGAGTTGTAAAATTTATAAAACTTTATTTTTTAAAAAAAGAAATATTATTAGAGATGTTTTAAATTTTAAAACTTGGTTTTAAATTTTAAAACTTGGTTTTAAATTTTAAAACTTTCCTTTTAATATCCACATTAGAAAAAAAAAAGAGAGTTTGTAAAATTTTATTAGAAGTTTTCTTCTTTTAAAATTTTATAAAAAAATTTTCTTTCTTTCCCTTTTAATAAGTGGTCGGCCACCTTGCTTGGTGTCCAAGCAAGGGGCCAGTCAAATAATTAAACATCAACAAATAGTTGTTTAATTAATAAATCAATCTAGGATTGATTAATTAAAAGGAAAGAAAAAGAAAAAAAAAGGAAATAGGAATGTGTCTAATTTTTTTATAAAACTCTTTCCATAATTTTCCGTTGGGAAACTAATACAAAAAGGGGGGAAGGGGAGGCCTTGAAACATAACAATTGATATTGTGTTGTTGGAGATCATCAACTGGCCGGCCCCTCTCCCTCTTTTCCCTTTGCTCTCTTTTGCTCCTTTATAGTGGTGGTGGCCGAATTCTGAAGGAGGAGAAGCTCTCCGGGTGGTGTTCATCTTGGAGGATCGTCGTCCACACGACGTCCAAGAGGAGGCGAGGGATGCGGCAGAAGATCTCGAGGTTTTTAGCATACAAGGAAGAGGTATAACTAGTATTTAATTTCTGCATCATATTAATTAATTTCTCTTTGTATAAATACCAAATACAAGAGGCATTCGATTCTTGTTTTTCGAATTTAATTTCGATGTTGTGTTCTTTTTCTTTTTTTCTTGTGATTTGATTGTTCCTTTTGGTTAACCTAGAGTTATATAAGGAAATTAAATATTAACTTTCCTTAAAAGGCTTTGTCTAGTCGGTGGTGGTTGCTCCCATATCCAAGAAGGCCAAGTGCCTCGCCATGCAGTACTGGAAGCCAATTTTGGAAACTAATATTTAATTGAATTTATGACCTAGGTGATTTGGATCAAACGTGTTAAGTTCCGCAGGAGATCCAAATCTAAACCTAAAAGAACATATAAGTTAAACTTGGAATCAAACGTGTTAAGTTCCGCAGGAGATACAAGTTTAACTTAAAGAACACATGGTAGCTAGGAAAGGTTCAGATCACGTACAAATTTTTGTACAGTGGAGCCATTGGGTTTTTCGAGTAGCAACCAACAGACACATGGGTATGCATTGGAGAATGTATACTGAATGACCCGACATGAGAAAGTATCATGGATTATTATATGAGTGTCATATACTTTCTCATGTGGCTATTAGTATGACTATTAGTCCTTGGACCTGAAGTCACCATGGTTCCCTACATAAGGAGTTACATACTTTGACTTCGTCAAACGTCACCCGTAACTAGGTGGACTATAAAGGAGATTACTGGGTATGTAACAAATTATGGGGAGGGATGTGAGTGATGTAGATGGGATCTATCCCTCCTATATGACAGGAGTGACATCATTATTCTTGATAGAGTGAGACCACTAAGTGCATGGCCATGCCCAAATGAGTCAATATGAGATGTTGAGCTCATTTGATTGAGTGAGTCAACTTGGGATTCAAGATTTAGATTGATTAGAGGATGACACGGTCCATGCCTCACATTGATCAATCTAGATGTCTAGGATAGAAGGACATTGTCACATATTATGAAGAGTCACAATTAGTAGTCACAAGGTGATGTTGGATCTCAACATTCTTGTAACTTAGGTAGTAATGATGTGTTGCTAGATACCGTGCATTACTTATGCTTCTAAATGGGTTTAGGAGCATTGCCAACGTTATAAGAACCTATAGGGTCACACACAAAGGATAATTAGATGGAGATTAGGTTCATATGATGAACCAAGAGGATTAGGTTCATGTGATGAGCCAAATTGGATTAAGAGTAATCCAAAGTAAACTAATTGAGTTGGACTCAATTTGATTCATGTGTTAAATGAGTCTAATTTGGACTTAGACTCATTGAGCCAATTTAATTCAATGAATAGAGATTCATTAAATTAAAAATTGACTTGAACCAATGGTTAGATTTGATCAACCATGGGAGAGAAGTGGTCAAGTTTGACTTGACTTGAGAGGAAGATGAAAGGTCAAGTTTGACTTGACCATTGCCACCTCATTTGTGAGTTGGCATTGAGTGGGCTAATTATGATGTGCCACATCATCAAGGCTAGCACATGTGTGTGCCACCTCATGAGAGAGATCAAGAGTTGTGACTCTTGATATCCCATGGAGGTTTAAAAGCCTTCCTTGAAGTGACCAGCCACATTACACTCTTGTGTGAGTTTCATTTTGGTTTTGTAACCTCCTTCTTCTTCCTCCTCTCATCTTCTTCTCCCTCTCCTCCACCTTGGCCGAACCTTCAAAGGTGCTAGCACACCTTTTGTTTGGTTTTTCTCCACCTAATCATTAGTGTGGATACGTATAGAATAGTGTCCACTTGAACACTCTCGAGATCCGGCAAACTTAGACGAGCGGGATAAGCGAAGGGCTTCGCATCAAGGGTAATCTTTCTACCATGTAGATCTAGAGTAGATCTAGGTTTAGAAACTCATACACGTAAAGTTTTTGAAATTATTTTCTTCGCATGGATCCGGTGGCATGGGATTTCGAGGTTTTTGCGGCTCGAAAATCCCAACAGTGGTATCAGAGCCACGTGCGAAACGTGTATGAGTTTTGTTTGTATTTTTATGAAAAATTACAGATCTGTAACTTTCTGTAAGTTTGTGATTTTTATGTATTTTATCGGTATTTTTCTCGTAGAAGCAAAGCAACAAGTGTTTGGACACTTGTAGGCTTCGACGACCAAGAAAAACTTACGAAATGACAAGGTCTCGCCCAAACAAATTTATTTTTGTTTGGGAAAGTGACTTAAGGTGTTGTAGGATCGCTTAGGAACACTCGCGATGATTATATCGCAAGTAGGGGTGTTGCCCCTAACCCCGCAAGGGGCTTTGTTCCGCGATTGCGCCCGAAAATCGCTAATCGAGACCGCCGGGAAGTTGCGACTCATAAAATCATAAAAATATTAGAAAAAATTATAGAAATTTATGGAAATCATATAATTTAGAATTATGTATCATTTTGTGATGGTCATGGCCCAAAGAACCTAATTTTATTGGAAATATGTGTTGTAATTCATAATATGGTCTGCGCGCCATTTTGTGTGTTTGTACGTGTTGTACTTGATTCGCGACCTGCGTGTCGTGCCCTTCTATTTATATTCCTGTTGTAAAATAGTTTTAGACTCGAATGTAACTCGAGTTTCACCTTTTTGTAATGTACAAAATGAGGCGGTGGAAGGTCCACTCGAGGAGGAATTACGAGCAGGGTGCGAGCAACACATGGCGGTCAAAGGGAGGAGCTTGGAGAAGCTATTGACCCTAGGTTGACCAACCGATCTTCTCATTGGCTTGAGAAGATCATAGTAGGGTCATGACTAATCACAAAATTTAATTAATTGTTTGTGTGTGTGTATGTGATGCATGCTAGATTAGTAATTAATTAGTGCCTTAACGATTAGATTCGATCTAAATCGCGTACTTGATACACATCGTCGATTAGATTAGATCTCAATCGCGTCAACTCGAAATTCCTATCATGTCGTGATACCCATCACTACCTCGATCACATGTTGTTGTTGAATCTGCCAAAGCAGAGCAACGCATATTATCTTGGTAGGGTGCGGAGGGACAATCTTGGTCCCGCCTATCAACGCATGGGTGAGTACAACTCAATTAGATTGAGTAACTAGTTAACTCAATAGAATCGAGTTTAACTATAGGCATTTTCCAATGGTTGGTAGATAGGTCAAAATCACATTTATATTAATTCTTGGGTGATTTAGCCAAAGCTAACTCAATTTTTAATATATATGCGAATTTTGATCCTATAAACAAGAGTTGCATAGAGATGTAATTGGTAATTAGTAATCTACCGATCATACTAAGTATTGGGCGATTTAGCCAAAGCTAACTCAGGGCGTAGTATGATATGGATCTTGTCCCGCATGAATTATAGTTGGTTAGAATCTAGTAGGTGTGGTTTGACCGCGTCCATGACTTGATTCTACAAAAGATCTATAATTCAGTGGGAGCATCATTAATTAAAGGCCTAATTAGATGATTAATTGGAATATGATATTTATTTTCTGCATTTTTCTGTTGTAGATTACCATGTCGTCAAACACGAACTCCTTCTCCCTGCGTTCTGTCCTCGATAAGGACAAGCTCAATGGAGCTAACTTCCTGGACTGGTACAGGAACTTGAGAATAGTTCTCACACAGGAAAGAAAACTGTACGTCCTGGAGCAGCCCATTCCCGAGGCACCTCCTGCCACTGCCACGCGAGCTGATCGAGATGCTTACAAGAAGCATCAAGATGACGCATTAGATGTGTCATGTCTTATGCTCGCGACCATGAACTCTGAGCTTTAGAATCAACACGAGTTGATGAGCGCTTATGATATGGTTGAACATCTTTGTCAACTATATCAAGGACAAGCGAGGCACGAGAGATTCGAGATCTCTAAGGCACTGTCTCAGTGCAAGATGCAAGATGGGACTCTCGTAGGCCCATATGTACTCAAAATGATTGAGTACATAGAAAACCTACAGAGATTGGGATTCCCACTTGGCCAAGAGCTGGCCACTGACCCGATCTTGCAATCCTTGCTAGATAGCTATAGTCAATTCGTTCTAAATTATAACATGAACGAAATTGACAAGCCACTGCCCGAGCTACTTAGCATGTTAAGAACTGCTGAGCTCAACCTTAAGAAGGTTAAGCCCAATTCCATTCTGATGGTACAAAAGCATAAGGGAAAGGGCAAGCCCAAAGGTAAGGGAAAGTCCCAAGCCAAGGGCAAAGGCATGGCACTGAAACCCAAAGGAGGGGTTGCCAAGGATGCTACCTGCTTCCACTGCGGTCAGACCGGGCACTGGAAGAGGAACTGCAAAGTGTACCTGGAAGATCTTAAGAAGAAGAGAAGTGAGACTTCCACTTCAGGTATATATGTTATAGAAGTCAATCTATCTATTCTTCATCATGGGTATTAGATACCGGATGTGCTTCTTGTTGGTTGCTACTCGGAAAGCCTAGAGGTTCCACTGCACAAAAATTTTGTACAAAGGTCTGAACCTTTTCCTAGCTACCATGTGTTCTTTTAAATTAAATTTTGGATCGCCTGCGGAACTTAACACGTTTGATCCAAAACTTAATCTATTTGTTCTTTTAGGTTTTGACTTGGATCTCCTGCGGAACTTAACACGTTCGACCCAAGTCACCTTAAGTTATTAACTCCATTAAATATTAATTTCCATAATTGGTTCCCAGTACTGACGTGGCGAGGCACATGGCCTTCTTGGATATGGGAGCAACCACCACCGACTAGACAAAACCTTTTATAGAAAGCTAATATTTAATTTCCTAAAATAACTTTAGGTTAACCGAAAAGAACAATCAAATCACAAGGACAAGAAAAACAAAAGAACACTATATCGAAAATAAATTCGAAACTCTAGAATCGTATGCCTCTTGTATTTAGTATTATTTCCAAAAATAACTAGTATGATGCGGAAAGAAAAATACTAGTTATACTTTTTAGAAAAACCTCTTGATCTTCTACCGTATTCCTCTTCTAACCTCGGACGTTGTGTGGGCAACGATCTTCCGAGATGAGAAACTACCAATCACCTTCTTCTTCCTTGCAAGTTTCGGCCATCAAAACATCTTCTAGGATGAAGAGGTTCGGCCACCACCACCATGCTCCAAGGGATGCTAGAAACGAGGCTTGCTTTCTCTCCTTCTTCTCCTTCCTTGATCCGGCCACTAACAAAAGCTCCACCAAGAGGTAAGTTTCGGCCAACAAGAGGAGAGGAGAGAAATAGGGCCGGCCACACCACCAAGGAAAAAAGAGGGAGAAAAATAGAATAGAGTCGTTAGCCTTGAAGCCTCCTCTACCCCCTCTTTTATAATCCTTGATCCTGGCGAATAAGGAAAATTTAATAAAAATTTCCTTAATTCTTTTTCCATTGAAAAGGAAAAATTATTTAATTAAAATAATTTTCTTTCTCAATTTTATTTGGCCAGACACATAAAAGCTACAAACAAGGAGAGTTTTAATTAATTAAAACTTCCTAATTTGTCTCCAGAAATTTATAAAATTTCTCCAATAATTTAATCCCTTCATGATTGGTTTATAAAAAGGAAATTTAATAAATTAAAATCTTTCTTTTAAACATGTGGATAAAAAGAAAGTCATCTCTAAAAATTAAAATCTCTTTTAATCTACAAATAAGGAAAGATATCAAATCTTTTCTCAATCTTTTATAGAAACTAATAAAAGAGAATTATTAATTTTTAAACTTTCTTTTAAATCATGAACATGGTTAAAAAGGAAAGTTTTCTTAAAATTTAAAATCCTCCTTTAATCAACAAATAAGGAAAGATTTCAAATTTTAAACTCTCTTTTAAACATGTAGATGATTTACAAATAAGGAAAGTTTTTACCAAAAATTAAAACCATCCTTTTAAACTACAAATAAGGAAAGAGATTAATCTCTTCTCTTAATCTTTTGTAGAAAGCTATAAAAGGAAATTTTTAATTTTTAAACTCTCTTTTAAAATCATGATATCCACATAAGAAATAATTTTAATAAAAATTCTTTTAAATATTCTAGTGGTCGGCCACCTAAGCTTGGGACCCAAGCTTTGGCCGGCCACCTACATGGCTCATCCACTTGGTCTTGGCCGGCCCTAGCTTGGGTTCCAAGCTAGCTTGGCCGGCCCCATTGGATGGGTAAGAAGGTGGGTATGCGGTGGGTATAAATCTCTATATACTAGAGGCTACGATAGGGACCGAGAGGAGGAATTGGTTTTGGTCCCCCGATAAAATTAAGCATCCCGTGTTCGCCCCGAACACACAACTTAATTTCATCAATAATAATTCATTCCACTAAAGAACTATTATTGAACTACCGCACCAATCCCAAATTACATTTTGGGCTCCTTCTTATTATGAGTGTGTTAGTCTCCCTGTGTTTAAGATAACAAATGTCCACTAATTAAGTAAGTTACTGACAACTCACTTAATTAATATCTAGCTCCAAGAGTAGTACCACTCAACTTCATCGTCATGTCGGACTAAGTCCACCTGCAGGGTTTAACATGACAATCCTTATGAGCTCCTCTTGGGGATATTCTCAACCTAGATCACTAGGACACAGTTTCCTTCTATAATCAACAACACACACTATAAGTGATATCATTTCCCAACTTATCGGGCTTATTGATTTATCGAACTAAATCTCACCCATTGATAAATTAAAGAAATAAATATCAAATATATGTGTTTGTTATTATATTAGGATTAAGAGCACACACTTCCATAATAACTGAGGTCTTTGTTCCTTCATAAAGTCAGTACAAAAAGAACGACCTCAAATGGTCCTACTCAATACACTCTAAGTGTACTAGTGTAATTATATAGTTAAGATAAACTAATACCTAATTACACTACGACCTTCCAATGGTTTGTTCCTTTCCATCTTGGTCGTGAGCTACTGTTTATAATTTATAAGGTACTGATAACATGATCTTTTGTGTGTGACACCACACACCATGTTATCTACAATATAAATTAATTGAACAACTACATTTATCATAAATGTAGACATTTGACCAATGTGATTCTTATAAATGTTTATACCAAAAGCTAGGCTTTTAGTATACACTCTAACAATCTTCCACTTATACTAAAAGACTAAGCTGCCATATCTGCTGCCATACATCTGATTCCCATGCCTTTCAAAAAGCTCTTGTCTTAAGGACCTTAGGTTATCATCTGATGAAATCTAGGCGGCAACAACTTCTCCTCGTTATACAATTTCTCGTATTGGGTAGTACTTGTGCTCTATTGTGTTTACTTGCCTTATAGACTCATGGTTTCTCTGAGTTTGTTACTGCACCATTATTATTACAATAAATTGTAATAATCTTTGGACAAACTAGAAATCATATCTTAGTCTATCTTGAGGTAATTAAGTCATTCAGCTTTTATGGCTACCTCAGAGGCTTGCCATATACTAAGCTTCTATGGTGGAGTCCAGAAAAACACCTATGCTTATCACTCTTCCATAGTTATGACTTTACCTCCTAAAGTAAACACAAAACCCCGAGGTTGACTTATTATTGTCCCTATCCGATTGGAAGTCAAAATCCGTGTAACCCACAGGGACCAAATTAATTGCCTTATAAGCTAGCATATAATCTCTAGCGCCTCTAAGGTACTTTAATATATGTTTTACTGCAGTCCAATGTCCTTGTCTAGGGTTACTTTGATATCTGCTAACTATGCCCTTGGCAAAACAGATTTCTGATCTCGTGCATAGCATACATTAGGTTGTCTAATTGCCGAAGCATAAAGAACTGCCTGCATGTCCTCAATCTCCTTTGATGTCATCGGAGACATCTCTTTAGATAAAGACACTCCATGCTTAAAAGGTAAGAAACCTGTTTTGGAGTTTTGTATGCTTAAAATGAGCAAGGATTTTTCCGATGTATGAAGCTTGGGATAAGTAAAATATTCTTTTCTTGCGATCCCTTATTACTTTGATCTCAAGAATATATACATTCTCCCAAGTCCTTTATATCGAATTGTTTGGACAACCATACCCTTACTTCTGACAACATTTTGATATTGTTTCCAACTACCAAAACTGTTATCTAAGTATAGTACAAGAAATACCACCACGTTTCCATCACATCTTTTGTATACACAAGACTTATCCGGTTACTAAATCCATAGATCTGGATTACTTTGATAAATCGGATGTTCCAAGACCTTGAAGCTTTGCCTCAGTCCATAGACTGATTGAGCTTACACACAAGATGCTCTTAGCCCTTTGCAATGAACCCTTCTGGTTGCTTTATATGGATGTTTTCTTCAAGACTTCCATTAAGGAATGCTGTCTTGACATCCACTTGCCAAATAGATAAAAGAATCCGGATAGACTTAAGCATGACTACCAGTGAAAAAGTTTCCTTTATCATCTAGCCTTGCTTTGAAAGTTTCTACCTTCCTGTCTATCCCTCTTTTCCTATATAGACCTTTTTACACCCAAAGGCTTTTATACCATTTGGTGGTTCTATAAGCTTCCAGATTTTATTAGAATACATATATTCTAATTCTGTTATTCATTACTCTTTGCCAAGATATTGCATCTTTATCTTGGAGTGCTTCGTCATATGTCCGAAGATCAGGTTCATGTCCTCCAGGGATCGAGTCTAAAAACTCTCCCAAAACATAAATCTTTTTAGGTTGCCTAACAACCCTCCCACTATGACAAGACACTTTCTGTAATTGTGTATCATTTGTGATACGTGTTACAGTTTCCTTGTGGTATCTCATCTTGTACAATTTGTACTAGATTAGACATGTCTTTTATTATTTTCTTAAGAACAAATTTACTTATGAGCACGTGGTTCATTATATAGTCATTTTCTAAAAAATCAGTCATTGATGCTAACAATGACCTTCTGATTTTTAAGACTATAAACCTACTTTTGTTTATCTAGGATAACTTACAAACAAGTGAACTCCTATCCAACTTATCATTATCTCTCTTTAACATATGTGCTGAATTACCCGAACCCGAATATGCTTCAAAATAGGTTTTCACCTATTCAGCAATTCTATATGAGTAGAGAGTTCTAACTTGGAAGGTACTATGTTCACTTTCGTTATCAGAGTTTATCCTTAAAACAAATTTGGTAATTTTCTGAATAACTCATCATCTTAATTATTTCATAAGAGTCCTTTACCTTCTTTCTACTACACCATTCTGTTGGGGTGTACCAGGTGCAGTTAGTTGGGATTGAATCCCTACTTTTGATAAGTGACTCCTAAATTCTCCCAAGAGGTACTTGCCACTACGATCTTACTATAGTGACATTTACTTTAACATTTCTCCGCATCAGCCTTGTACTCTTTGAACTAATCAAAGTACTTAGTCTTGCGGTACATTAAGTAAATTTATTTGTATCTTGAATAGTTGTCTATAAAATAGATGAAATATTCAATACTACCTCTTGTCTGGATAGTCATAGGATCACACAAATCAGAATGAACCAATTTCAACATATCTTTGACTCCATACCCCTTAGACTTAAAAGCTTCTTGGTTATTTTCCTTCCAAGTAAGACTCGCAGGTTGGAAAGATTTCCACTACCAATGAACCCAAAAGTTCATCAGCTACCAATGAATCCTACTTAAGTATAACCTAGCTTTAGGTGCCAAAGATATAATTGGTTCATTTCCGAAGGTTGCTTTCTCTTAAAATTAGAAGATGTGTTACTAATTTCCATTTGTTGCATCGTGGGAGTTATTGGATTATAAATTGTCAACCATCATACCAGAATAGATAACTTCCCTATTTTTCTTGATAACAACTTTGTTATCAAAATAGACACAATATGTATAATAGTTTAGAAACTGAAATCAGGTTCTTTCTAAACTTGGTACGTAAAGACAATTACTTAAAATTCATATTTTATTCTTATCAAAGGATAAACATCTCCCACTGCAACAGCTACCACTTTTACAGTAGTGCCCATGTGGACGGTGATTTACCTTTCATTTAGTTGTCGGGTTTCCTGGAACCCTGCAATGAATTGCAGACATGATTAATGGCATCTTGTATCTACACTCCAGGTTCTGGTAGATAACACCACTAGACATGTTTCAACTAATGAATTAAATACACCTGAATTGTTCTTAGTTCTAAGAAGACAGTCTACCTTAATGTCCAAGTCCTATTTCCAATCATTACAATTGGGACTACTAAGTCTTTTCTATAGTATGACTACTAGGGGATTGACAAACATTTTAAATCCTAAGAATCACAAAAATATTTGGTCAAGATCAACTTCTTAAAATCCCCATGAATTTTGTATGCCACGATAGTGTGAACGTATACAAAATCGAAGAAGAGATTTTATTCATTAATTTTATTATCTCGTCAACTTTACTTAATGACAAATAAAATTAATAGTTGATCTGTCTTTGATCAAATATTTGGTCAAAACTCTTTGAATTTAAAATAACATTGATTCCTCAAACAATATTATTTAAATTCACCAACACCTCAAACACCGTGAATTTTGCATGCCACGTTACTGTGGACGTATACAAATTCATCATTTGTAAGAGGAGGGTTTTACCCATTGACTATCTTGTCAATATAATTTTTTGACAAATAAAATTACCTCAAACACCATGAATCTTGTATGCCACGTTAGTGTGGACGTATACAAATTCAAACATTTGTAAGAGGGGTTTATTAATTTTATTATATTGCCAATCTAGTTTTATGACAAATCAATAGTTGATTTCCTTTTGGTTACACAATTGATAGTAGTGACTCCGTTGGGGAGGATACTATTAAATGTGTCTAAGTGTATACCATTACTTGACACTAAGTCCATTAATAAGATTATGCCCCTTCCGTTGGGGAAGATCACACGCTCTTAATTAACTTCCTATAGTCATCCAAAAATGGAAGTCTGTTCTAGTGATCGACAAATAAGCTCATCCGTTATGGAGGAAGGCACTCAGAGCCAACGCGCAAGCTTGTTTGCATCACTTACAAACCAGTAATGGAGACCATGGGATTTACTTAAAAATCCCTCTCCCACTTAGTTATTTATAAATGAGGAATTTTAACTATGCTAGCCTACTAAATATGCATACTAACAAGCACACACAACACAGCATAAAAAGCAATAAATAGAAAAACTAATTTTCAACTATTATGGCTTTTATCTATTGCTGTCCTCCGTGTGTCACCAACCCTAGCTGCTGCCATCTTTGGCTACTGCCACCGGGTCTAGTTGTCACATCCATCTTGCTCCTTGTTCCACTACGCCTCTGGTCCTTAAAAGGTTCCACGCCTTGCAAGACTCGATCCGCGACATAAATAGAATTTTACATTTTTGATCCTATATTCCATAAAAGGAATGTACATGTATCTAGATCAAAAATAAAATCCTAATAAAACTAAATACAGCTCCTGCTGTATTTTATAATACAATCTGTAACACCCCTAGAAAGCCTAGATAAAGTAAGGGCAATGAGAGTACGAATGTAATGAAAAGAATGTGTAGATAGTCTACATTGAATGTTACGATGGGAAGGATTTAGATGATTATGAAAGAAAATAAAGTTGAGAATATAAATCATCTATGCATGATTTATAATGTATGGAATTAATGTAGACAAAAGGAAGAAATATGAATACATGTATGAAATATTTATGCATAATGCATAATAGGGTAATATATGAATTATTATGTACAAAAGAAAATAAAACGTTAGAAGAGAGATTGAACCTTGGATCTCTTGTAAGGAACATGTATAGGATACCAAAGGGGATAGGAGAATTATTGATAAGGAGAGAGAGGACTAAGTAGTTAAGAATAAGAAAGGATTCTTTTTACTAAAAAGGAAAAGGGAGTAAAAAGAAGTAAAAATATACATAACCAAGTTTTGATCCTTGGTTCTCTTGTGGATACATGCATGTGTTAACCAAGTGGGATAGGAGAGGATATTGTAAGAGGAGAGATAGGAATTTTAATTAAAGGAAAGAAAAGAGAGAAATTAAGGGAGAACTCAAGAAGCATCTTCTCTAGAATATTCTTGTCATTTAAGGGGAGAAATGAATAGGGAGGATGAATCAAGTCAAGTTTCCTCCCCTCATCTTAGTATAAATAGGCATGGAGGGGGGACTTCAACTTCATCCTCAACCCACTCATCCTCCTCTCCTCCCTTTGTGCCGAGACCCACTCTCCCCTCTCTTTTCTTCTTGTTGCCGAGCAACACAAGAGGAAGAACACCTTCTTCCTCCTCACTCTCCCCCTCTTTTCTTTCTTGTTGTTGCCGAGCAACACAAGAGGAAGAGAAGCCTCTTCTTCCTCCTCCTCTCCACCAAAAGACCTAGCCACTCTTCTCCTCCATTGGTGCCGAGCAAGCAAGCAAGGAAGAAAGGTCCCCAAGCAAGTTCTCAAATCTAGGAAACTTAAGCGAAGAAGGTAAGCTTCCCCTCACCTGTGGTACAAGGCTTTTTATATATTTTTCAGATTTTATGAGGATTTTAAAACCTAGAAACAAGTTTGAGAAAATTCGGTTAAGAAAAGCCTTCGAAATCTAGTAAGGTTTAACTAAATCTACACTACATGATAGATTTTCTATGCCATGGAAAAGGGATCTTCTTCATGTTTTTACACCTATATGATGCTTGATCAAAGGAGTACTTAACCCTAGAATTTCGGCCAAAAATATTTTTAAGAGGCTAGGGAAATTATTGTTTTACCCAACTAGTACGAGGTCCTCCCTATGAAATGTTAAGGATCATGTATTAGTTTTCTTGCTTAGAAGATAATTGAAAATAAAAGAAAACCCACTCCTATATTTCGGCCAAGGAAGGGTTTAGGGTTAGGAAGACCCTTAAATTTAAATAAACATGCTCATGTGATAGAATACAAAGATCTTAAAAGATTCGTACGTTGAATATTGTTAGAACTTCATGAATTCTTTCTTAGGGTTTTCGGCCATGATGAAATGGATAGCTTAGAAAAGCTTAAACAAAATGTTAATATGTTCAAGACCTTTGTGGGGTCATGATATGAAAGTTGATTAATGCTCTCATGTTTAATTGGAATGAAGAAAATGAGTACATGATATAAGACAAGTAAGATCACAAGAGTCCTAGCTTATTTATGATCCAATTTTATGTATGATATTCTTAGTAACTTTTGCCATGATATTTACTTAATCTTTCCATGCTTTAAGTCACTTAAGAGACCTAGCTTAAGGACTAGTAGGTTTCGGCCATGAAGGAAATAAAAGAAAAAGGGAAAGAAACCTAGGATATGCTATGAAATTATGTTATATGCCATGATATGTGATAGCATAGGAAATGTTATACATAATGAGAAAAGAATGAAATTTATGTTATGTAAATGCCATGATATGTGATAGCATAGGAAATGCTATACATAATGAAGAAATGCTATGTTATGTAATATGCCATGATATGTGATAGCATAAGGAAATGCTATACATAATGAAGAAATAAAACTATGTTATGTAATATACCATGATATGTGATAGCATAAGGAAATGCTATACATAATGAAGGAATGAAATTATATTATGTAGTATGCCATGATATGTGATAGCATAAGGAAATGCTATACATAATGAAAAGAAACGAAAAAGGAAATGCATGAAAGATTGTTAAGGACATGATATGATAGTTATGCATGATATGTTATTTTGTATGGTTTGTACCAAGGGTGGGCTCCGTAAACGCCCCGGGGTCGATGGAATAAGACTCGGGCCTCGTCAGTAATGGGTTTCTGAATGCCCTAGGTCGATGGAGTAAGACTCGGGCCTAGTATGTATGTATGGTAGGGTTCAAGACTTGCTACCTTGGACCTACTTAAGAAGCGCGCGCATGATGTATGTGGTACAAACCAGGATCCCCTCAATGATGATATTAATTTCAAGTACTTATAAGTATAAGTTTTCAAATTCATGATGCATTGCCTACATATGTGCTTGAATTATCTGATGATTAGATATTATGTCACGTGATATTATGATATGACTATGAATATGATACCCTTGTATGTCGTATGCTTATGATACCTCGCATGATATTGATATGCAATGATATGAATTCGGTTTTAGTGAGTAGGAAAGGAACTTATTGAGCCATGAGTGCTCATAGCTTACTTTCCTTGTACCGCAGATAAAGAAGCTGGATGAGCTAGAGGAGCAACAGGAGGAGCAGATAGTGATGTGTGTGGTGGTGGCTCGGCAAAGAACGATCCGGACAAATTAATATGATTAGTTATAGAATCAACATATGCACATTTGAACAAATCAGAATATGTGATATTATGCTTAATAAAATAAATTCTTTAAAGTTTTTATTCTTCCGCTGTTATAACTAAAGCATGTACGTAAGTAGTATAAGAACGTAGCGCCACCTTTGGTTGGGTAAGAAGGGTGGGCGTTACACAATCATGCACACACATATAAATGCCCTTGACATGTCCAAGGGTCCAATCACACACATAATAACTAAAAGCCATAATAGTTGGATCCTGCATCCACAAAGTTAGCACATCCTACTATTATCCTGCCTAAATTATGTATGACATGTGCATAATTAAACTAATACTAAATACACAGAGACAAAACCCTAGCTCTGATACCAATTGTTGGTTGCTACTCGGAAAGCCTAGAGGTTCCACTGTACAAAAATTTTGTACAAAGGTCTGAACCTTTTCCTAGCTACCATGTGTTCTATTAAATTAAATTTTGGATCGCCTGCGGAACTTAACACGTTTGATCCAAAACTTAATCTATTTGTTCTTTTAGGTTTTGACTTGGATCTCCTGCGGAACTTAACACGTTCGACCCAAGTCACCTTAAGTTATTAACTCCATTAAATATTAATTTCCATAATTGGTTCCCGACGTGGCGAGGCACATGGCCTTCTTGGATATGGGAGCAACCACCACCGACTAGACAAAACCTTTTATAGAAAGCTAATATTTAATTTCCTAAAATAACTTTAGGTTAACCGAAAAGAACAATCAAATCACAAGGACAAGAAAAACAAAAGAACACTATATCGAAAACAAATTCGAAACTCTAGAATCGTATGCCTCTTGTATTTAGTATTATTTCCAAAAATAACTAGTATGATGCGGAAAGAAAAATACTAGTTATACCTTTTAGAAAAACCTCTTGATCTTCTACCGTATTCCTCTTCTAACCTCGGACGTTGTGTGGGCAACGATCTTCCGAGATGAGAAACCACCAATCACCTTCTTCTTCCTTGCAAGTTTCGGCCATCAAAACATCTTCTAGGATGAAGAGGTCCGGCCACCACCACCATACTCCAAGGGATGCTAGAAACGAGGCTTGCTTTCTCTCCTTCTTCTCCTTCCTTGATCCGGCCACTAACAAAAGCTCCACCAAGAGGTAAGTTTCGGCCAACAAGAGGAGAGGAGAGAAATAGGGCCGGCCACACCACCAAGGAAAAAAGAGGGAGAAAAATAGAATAGAGTCGTTAGCCTTGAAGCCTCCTCTACCCCCTCTTTTATAATCCTTGATCCTGGCGAATAAGGAAAATTTAATAAAAATTTCCTTAATTCTTTTTCCATTGAAAAGGAAAAATTATTTAATTAAAAACAATTTTCTTTCTCAATTTTATTTGGCCGGCCACACCAAAGCTACAAACAAGGAGAGTTTTAATTAATTAAAACTTCCTAATTTGTCTCCAGAAATTTATAAAATTTCTCCAATAATTTAATCCCTTCATGATTGGTTTATAAAAAGGAAATTTAATAAATTAAAATCTTTCTTTTAAACATGTGGATAAAAAGAAAGTCATCTCTAAATATTAAAATCTCTTTTAATCTACAAATAAGGAAAGATATCAAATCTTTTCTCAATCTTTTGTAGAAACTAATAAAAGAGAATTATTAATTTTTAAACTTTCTTTTAAATCATGAACATGGTTAAAAAGGAAAGTTTTCTTAAAATTTAAAATCCTCCTTTAATCAACAAATAAGGAAAGATTTCAAATTTTAAACTCTCTTTTAAACATGTAGATGATTTACAAATAAGGAAAGTTTTTACCAAAAATTAAAACCATCCTTTTAAACTACAAATAAGGAAAGAGATTAATCTCTTCTCTTAATCTTTTGTAGAAAGCTATAAAAGGAAATTTTAATTTTAAACTCTCTTCATGATATCCACATAAGAAATAATTTTAATAAAATCCTATTAAATATTCTGGCCGCCCACCTACATGGCTCATCCACTTGGTCTTGGCCGGCCCTAGCTTGGGTTCCAAGCTAGCTTGGCCGGCCCCATTGGATGGGTAAGAAGGTGGGTATGCGGTGGGTATAAATCTCTATATACTAGAGGCTACGATAGGGACCGAGAGGAGGAATTGGTTTTGGTCTCCCGATGAAATTAAGCATCCCGTGTTCGCCCCGAACACACAACTTAATTTCATCAATAATAATTCATTCCACTAAAGAACTATTATTGAACTACCGCACCAATCCCAAATTACATTTTGGGCTCCTTCTTATTATGAGTGTGTTAGTCTCCCTGTGTTTAAGATAACAAATGTCCACTAATTAAGTAAGTTACTGACAACTCGCTTAATTAATATCTAGCTCCAAGAGTAGTACCACTCAACTTCATCGTCATGTCGGACTAAGTCCACCTGCAGGGTTTAACATGACAATCCTTATGAGCTCCTCTTGGGGACATTCTCAACCTAGATCACTAGGACACAGTTTCCTTCTATAATCAACAACACACACTATAAGTGATATCATTTCCCAACTTATCGGGCTTATTGATTTATCGAACTAAATCTCACCCATTGATAAATTAAAGAAATAAATATCAAATATATGTGCTTGTTATTATATTAGGATTAAGAGCACACACTTCCATAATAACTGAGGTATTTGTTCCTTCATAAAGTCAGTACAAAAAGAACGACCTCAAATGGTCCTACTCAATACACTCTAAGTGTACTAGTGTAATTATATAGTTAAGATAAACTAATACCTAATTACACTACGACCTTCCAATGGTTTGTTCCTTTCCATCTTGGTCGTGAGCTATTGTTTATAATTTATAAGGTACTGATAACATGATCTTCTGTGTGTGACACCACACATCATGTTATCTACAATATAAATTAATTGAACAACTACATTTATCATAAATGTAGACATTTGACCAATGTGATTCTTATAAATGTTTATACCAAAAGCTAGGCTTTTAGTATACACTCTAACACTTCTCACATTTGTACTAATGTGCAGGCGCTGAGAAATAGCAGGGCATTGACGAAGGGCGAGGTGGACCTATGAGTAGGCAATGGAGCATGGGTTGCTGCTGTTGCTGTAGGAACTTATTCTCTATCTCTGCCCTCTAGGCTTGTACTAGAATTAGATGATTGTTGTTATGTGCCTGCTTTGACTAAGAACATTATATCAGTTTCTTGTTTAGACAAGAAAGACTTTTCATTTATAATAAAGAACAAATATTATTCAGTTTATTTAAATGATATGTTCTATTGTAGTGCATCTCTGATGAACGAACTCTATATTCTAGACCTTGAGAACCTCATCTATAACATAAGTACCAAGAGGTTCAAGTCAAATGACATGAACCAAAACTATATCTGGCACTGTCGCTTAGGTCATATAAATGACAAACGCTTATCCTAGCTCCATAAAGATGGTTTGCTGGACTCATTTGATTTTGAATCATATGAGACATGTGAGTCATGCCTACTGGGCAAGATGACCAAGACTCCCTTTAGTGGACACAGTGAGAGAGCGACTGACTTGTTAGGACTTATACATAGTGATGTATGTGGACCTTTCAATGTCGCTGCTAGGGGTGGTTATAGGTACTTCATTACATTTACTGATGATTTTAGTAGATATGGTTATGTGTATATGATGACACATAAGTCAGAATCCTTTGAAAAGTTTAAAGAATTCAAGAATGAAGTACAAAACCAGCGTGGCAAGTGTATTAAGATACTTCGATCAGATCGAGGTGGTGAATACCTTAGCCATGAGTTTCGTGACTATCTAGCTTAGTGTGGGATTCTATCTCAACTCACTCCTCCTGGAACACCACAGTGGAATGGTGTATCCGAAAGGAGGAATCGTACGTTATTAGATATGGTACGATCTATGATGAGTCACAGAGATCTTCCTATGTATCTTTTGTACCGCCCCGCCCCTTCCTGCTTAAGCTGACGGGGGTTACTTATCTTTTCTTCTTAAAACAGCGGAAGTCTTATCTATAGTATATTTTTATTTTTTCCTTTAAAACTTTTTCTTTACTTTTCAAATCATCATCACTAACTACCTATCATATAAGTCACATAACATGCTTAACATAAATTTAAGTCATAATACTAAAGAGCATGATGAAATGTCATGGAGTCATAAAAGAACGACATAAACATAATTCTTATTAACTTGAAGCAGGTCTTTCTCTTTAGCCGAGTCACTACTACACACGTTCTTCTTGCCCCCCCCTGCTGCTCCCTTAGTACATCCATTCTTTGCCCTTATCTGTGGTACAAGGAAAGTAAGCTGTGAGCACACAAGGCTCTGTAAGATCCTTTCCTACTCACAAAAACCGTATAACATAACTTAATCTCCAAGGCATAAAACATAAAGATAACTAATCATATCATGTATAGAAGCATCATATCGTAACATGATCGTAAAGTATCATGGCATATCATAACATACATCCTAGCATAACATATCATAAACATAAGCATCATGGCATATCATGATATAATCATAAAGTACATCCTAGCATAACATAATCATATGTATCATGGCATATCATAACATAATCATAAAGTGCATCCTAGCATAACATATCATAAACATAAGCATCATGGCATATCATGATATAATCATAAAGTGCATCCTAGCATAACATAATCATATGTATCATGGCATATCATAACATAATCATAAAGTGCATCCTAGCATAACATATCATAAACATAAGCATCATGGCATATCATGATATAATCATAAAGTGCATCCTAGCATAACATAATCATATGCATCATGGCATATCATAACATAATCATAAAGTGCATCCTAGCATAACATATCATAAACATAAGCATCATGGCATATCGTAATATAATCATAAGGTGTTATGCGAGATGACTTTTAAAAACATGTATCATGAAAAATATATGCAACATGTCTTTTGAAAACTTATTACATACATACTTAAACATAATCATAACATGATTAGGGCCCCGGCTTGTACCACATACATAAATGTGCGCGTCCTATGTAGGTCCAAGGTAGCAAGTCTTGAACCCTACAAGGCATACATACTAGGCCCGTTTCTTAGTCCATCACCTAGGGGCACTTAGGAGCCCATCCCTAACGAGGCCCGTTTCTTAGTCCATCGACCCTGGGGCGCTTATGGAGCCCACCCTTGGTACAAGCCATATAAAGTAAAGTAGCATGTCATACATATCATGGTTCTTATTATTTCATGCACATCATATTTCTTATCATATCATACCATATAGAATTTGGGCACACAGCTCATCATAATAGCATGTATAATTTGGGCACACAACACATCATAAATACATGCATAGTTTGGGCACGCAGCTCATCATAAATAGCATGCATAATTTGGGCACACAGCTCATTATAATATCATGCATAAATTGGGCACACAGCTCATCATAAATAGCATGCATATCTTGGGCACACAGCACAGCATAAGGGTTACCAACATACATAGATCATAAGTATACATAATTAAACATAGAAGCATAACAAGCTCTTACCACATTATAAAACATTGCATGTGAGATACATGGGAAATCATATTTAGATTTCTAACCCTAATGTCATGTAATGGCCGCAACATATAGATGTGACTTAGGTTAGAAATCAACATACAAGTATGTGAACCCTAAACCAATATCATATCATATACCATAAAGAAACATCATGAGCATGTTTTAGGTTAGGTTCTAGGTTTCCTAAGCTTATAAATCTTATCATGGCTGAATCTTATCAATCATTACATTGGGTTAAAAACAACATTCAAGCATGTGAAACCTAAACCAATTTCATAGCAAATATTACAAGGAACATCATGAGCATAGTTAGGTTAGATTCCAAGTTTCCTAGGCCCTTAAACTTGTTGTGGCCGAAACCTTTAAGGCTTGGAGCTAGGTTTCAAGTGTCATAAAAACATGGAAACCCTAAACAAATTTCATAGCAATTATTACAAGGAACATCATGAGCATAATTAGGTTAGGTTCTAAGTTTCCTAGGCCCTTAAACTTGTTGTGGCCGAAACCTTTAAGGCTTGGAACTAGGTTTTCATGTGTCATAGAAGCATGGAAACCCTAAACAAATTTTATAGCAATGATTACAAGGAATATCATGAGCATAATTAGGTTAGGTTCCAAGTTTCCTAGGCCCTTAAACTTGTTGTGGCCGAAACCTTTAAGGCTTGGAACTAGGTTTCATGTGTCATAAAAGCATGGAAACTCTAAACAAATTTCATAGCAATGATTACAAGGAACATCATGAGCATAATTAGGTTAGGTTCCAAGTTTCCTAGGCCCTTAAACTTGTTGTGGCCGAAACCTTTAGGGATTGGAACTAGGTTTCAAGTATCATAAAAACATAGGAACCCTAAACCAATATCATAGCAATTATTACAAGGAGCATCATGAGCATAATTATGTTGAGTTCTAAGTTTCCTAGGCCCTTAAACTTGTTGTGGCCGAAAGTTCATGGGCCATGAAAACAAGTTCTAACCACACTACAACATGAGCATGTCATATTAATTTCATAACTTGTCTTAAGAAGGATCATGGCATGATTAGTTTAGGTTTAACAATTTTTCTAGGCCCTTAATCCTATCATGGCCGAATACTTATGAGCATGGAATAAAATTTAATCATCATATGAGCATATCATGTTAATAACTTTCTCATCATGAGCCACATATCATAAAACAAAAAGGAGCATGCTTGGTTTGAGTCTTAACTTACCTATTTCCTTTATTCATGTTTGGCCGAGAGTCTAGGGTATGACCCTAAGTTCTAACCAACCATTCTAGCATATGAACATTAGATAAATCCCTACTATATGATACATGTTACAAAAAGCATATTGAGCATGTCAAAATTTAGGTCTTTACATTTCCTAGATCCTTCTTTTTGGTCTTGTCTTGGCCGAAAATTTCATGAAGGTATCCTAGGTTTTTGGGCAACCAAATCTCATAGAAAATACACAAGCTATTGTACCACAGGTGAGGGAAACTTACATCCTTTCGCTTGTGGTTTTTCTTAAGGAAAAAAGGTATCCTAAGTGCCAAGGAAGGAGAAAGCTTCTTCTTCTTGTACCTCCTTTTGCTTCTTTTGCTTGGAAGGGATAGAACTTGAAGGCTTCTTCTTGAAATTTAGTTTTCTTGGAGAGGAACTTAGCTTAGCTTTTGGAATAAGGAGAGGGAAGGGCTCTTGGTTTCGGTGAAGAATGAAGAAGGAGAAGGAAGGAGGAAGAAAAAGGAATTTAATCTCTTATTTTTTTTCTTCTCTCAATCAATTTATTCCTTTGTAAATGAACATGTCTTCATTCATTCCCTTAACTCCTCTTTTCCCTCATTCCTTTAATTCCCACAAAAATAGAGAGAGGGAAGGAAGTAGGCAATTTATCTTTTGCTTGCTTCTTCTCTTAACTAAGAGGAAGAGGAAGTAAGCAACTTGGTTTTCTCTTCCTCTTTTGCTTAGTTTTCTTTTATTTTCTTCTCACCTTTAACTAAAATTTCATTCTTTTCTATCCATATATTATTCATTATTCTAGTGGTTATCATGCATCAATTTATCTCTATTATTTGTGGGAGGTTCAAGGTTCAATCCTTGACCTCACCTCTTCTTATTCTATTTTGGTTTCTATTTTCCCTTTTCTCTTATTCTTTTTATTTCTATGCTCTAAAGAAAAAATGATACCCATATACTTATCTTATAATTTTGTGGGTGTTACATCTTTGGGGCTATGCTTTGGACACAGCAGCTTTTATACTCAACCGAGTTCCATCCAAGGCTGTGATAAAGACACCATATAGGATATGGACTGGGAGAGATGCCCAGGTGTCTTTTATGAGGATTTGGGGTTGTGAGGCTTATGTTCGACGTCAAGTCTTGGACAAACTAGGACCTAAATCCGATAAGTGCTATTTTATTGGATTTCCCAAGGAAACGAAGGGATATTACTTCTACATTCCCAGTCAACAAAAGGTAGTTGTGGCTAAGACTGGAGTATTTCTAGAAAAGGACTTTGTTTCTAGAAAGACTAGTGGGAGTACATTCAATCTTGAAGAAGTTCAAGATATGGACCATAGCACTGAAGCCTCGATGGAAGTTGAACTGGAACCACAAAGTGTTGTGGATGATGATGTTGTTCCACAAAGAGTTGAGGAACAACAACCAGTTCAAGTAGACCTACCTCTTCGCAGGTCTGATAGGGTACGTTATTAGCCTGAGAGATACTCATTTCTCTTGTCTGACCATGATGACGTTGTGCTCATTGAGGATGAGCCTACCTCCTATTAGGAAGATGTGATGAGCCCAGATTCTGAGAAATGGCTAGAGGCCATGAGATCCGAAATGGAATCCATGTACACCAACCAAGTATGGACTTTGGTTGATCCACCTGAAGGGGTAAAATCCATTGGGTGTAAGTGGGTCTTTAAGAGAAAGACTGGCATGGATGGACTTATATATAAGGCTCATCTGGTAGCTAAAGATTTCAAATAAATTCATGGTATTGACTATGATGAAACTTTTTCTCCAGTAGCGATGTTTAAGTCCATTCGGATCATGCTTGCTATTGCAGCGTACCACGATTATGAGATCTGGTAGATGGATGTCAAAATCACGTTTCTGAATGGAAACCTACTCGAGGATGTGTACATGACACAACCTGAGGGTTTTGTAGATCCACAGCATACTGGCAGAGTATGCAAGCTGCATAAGTCCATTTATGCACTAAAGCAAGCTTCTTGGAGCTGGAATATTTGATTCGATGATGCAATCAAACAGTTTGGTTTCATCAAGAATGAAGATTAACCTTGTGTCTACAAGAAGGTTGTAGGAAACACAGTTGTCTTCCTACTATTATATGTGGATGACATACTACTCATTGGGAATGACATCCCTTTACTGCAGTCTGTAAAGACTTGGCTGGGGAATTGTTTCTCAATGAAAGACTTAGGTGAAGCATCCCGCATTCTAGGCATACAGATATATAGAGATAGATCTACGAGATTGCTTGGCCTAAGTCAGAGTACATACATTGACAAGGTATTACTTCAGTTTGTCATGCAGAACTCCAAGAAGGGATTTCTGTCGATGTCACATGGTGTGAGTCTTTCGAAGACTCAAAGTCCTTGTTCTAGAGAGGAGAGAGACCGCATGGATCTGATCCCTTATGCTTCAACCATAGGATCTATCATGTATGTCATGCTATATACTCATCCTGATGTCTCATATTCTTTGAGCATGACGAGCAGATACTAGTCAGGTCCAGGTGAAAGTCACTGGATAGAGGTCAAGAATATTCTTAAGTACTTGAGAAGGACTAAAGAATATTTCTTGATATATGGAGGCGATGACAAGCTAGCTGTAAAGGGTTATAGTGATGCTAGCTTCCAAACTGACCAGGATGATTATCGATCGTTGTATGGGTTCGTGTTTTGCATAAATGGTGGTGCTGTGTGCTAGGACCTTCGGACGCGGCTAGAGAGGGGGGGTGTGAATAGCCGACCCCAAATTCACGTTTCTTCCTACAATTTTAGTTAGCGCAGCGGAAATAAAAGATAGAAACGAAACGGGAGAATATCAAACCTCAAACGCGACGATATAACGAGGTTCGGAGATGATACTCCTACTCTTCGGCGTGTCCGTAAGGTGGACGAATCCTATCAATCCATCGGTGGATGAGACCGCGGAAAACCGGCTAATAAAAACTCCTTCTGGGTGGAGAAACCTCGCCACAATCACTCTTGCAACAGCAAAATCGGAGTACAAAGATAAAGCATGAAGCCAAGAACAATATGAATGTAAAAACACTAGTTTGCTTGCCTTCTCGTCGACTGGTGATGAAGCAACCACTTCACGGATGCCAACAACAGCAGCAACTGATCAGTTGGAGTCCAGCCGAGGGAAGCTCACACGAAGCTTCAGCAGTGGAGAGCTCAACAAAGCTCATATTGCAGGAGCAAGAAGAAGTCCACTACCCTCTAGAGGCCCTCCACCTCTTGATTTATATGAACCTGCGAAGAAGAAGACACAGACACAGAAATCTAGCCGTTGTGACTCAACAGCTAGACCTGGACCGATCAAGCTCCACCCTGATCGATCCAGGACAGATCTGATCGGTCAGGGGACCGATCAGGCCCTAAGATGATCGGTCCCCAGACCGATCCCAACTCTCACAGAGAGTTGGTTGCAGAGCCCTGATCGGTCTGTGGACCGATCATGCCATTGTTGGTTGCTACTCGGAAAACCTAGAGGTTCCACTGTACAAAAATTTGTACAAAGGTCTGAACCTTTTCCTAGCTACCATGTGTTCTTTTAAATTAAATTTTGGATCGCCTGCGGAACTTAACACGTTTGATCCAAAACTTAATCTATTTGTTCTTTTAGGTTTTGACTTGGATCTCCTGCGGAACTTAACACGTTCGACCCAAGTCTCCTTAAGTTATTAATTCCATTAAATATTAATTTCCATAAAAGGTTCCCAGTACTGACGTGGCGAGGCACATGGCCTTCTTGGATATGGGAGCAACCACCACCGACTAGACAAAACCTTTAATAGAAAGCTAATATTTAATTTCCTAAAATAACTTTAGGTTAACCAAAAAGAACAATCAAATCACAAGGAAAAGAAAGAAACAAAAGAACACAACTCGAAAAACATATTCGAAATACTAGAACGTAAGCCTCTTGTATTTGGTATTATTTCCATAAATAACTAGCATGATGCGGAAATAAAATTTACTAGTTATACCTTGTAGAAAAACTCTTGATCTTCTACCGGATTCCTCTTCTAACCGCGGACGTTGTGTGAGCACCGATCTTCCGAGATGAGAAACCACCAATCACCTTCTTCTCCTCCTAGCTAGGTTCGGCCAAAAAAGAGGAAGCTTCACCAAGGAAGAAAACAAAATACTAACCAAGCTCCAAGAGATGCTAGCTTTCTCTCCTTCTTCTTCTTCTTCTCCGAGTAGTATCCGGCCACTACAAGAGCTCCAATAGAAAGGTAGGGTTCGGCCACCACAAGAGGAAGAGATGGAGAGGTTGGCCGGCCACACCAAGGAACAAAAGAGGGAGAGGAATAATAGATGTTGTGTCTTGTGAAGGCACCCTCACCCTTTCTTTTATATTCCTTGACCTAGGCAAATTAGGAAATTTAATTACAATAAATTTTTCTTAATTTCCTTGACATGATTTAATTGAGAGAAATAAAATAAAATTTCCCCAATTAATTTCAAGTGGCCGGCCATCATTGGATAACAAAAGAGGACAAGTTTTAATCAACAATTAAAACTTCCTAATTTGTTTCCGGAAATTTTAAAAAATAAAATTTCTCTTTAAAATCTCTTCATGGTTGATAAAAGGAAATTTCTATAATTTTAATTTTATCAACATGTGAATAATTTTTAAAGAAAAAATAAAACATCTCTCCAATCTACAAATAAGGAAAGAGATCTAATCTCTTTCTTTAATCTTTTGTAGATTTTTACAAGAGTGATATTTTAATTTTAATTCTCTTTAAAATATATCTTCCACATAATAATAAAAATTAAAATTAAATTTCTTTTTAATTTATTTTGGCCGGCCCTACTAGCTTGGGTTCAAGCTAGGGCCGGCCACCCAATCTCATACCTAGGCCGGCCCTAGCTTGATCCCAAGCTAGCTTGGCCGGCCCCTATTGGGTGGGTATAGAAGGTGGGTATAGGTGGGTATAGAACTCTATAAATAAGAGGCTACGATAGGGACCGAGAGGAGGAATTGGTTTTGGTCTCCCGATAAAATTAAGCATCCCGTGTTCGCCCCGAACACACAACTTAATTTTATCAACGATAATTCATTCCACTAGAGAACTATCATTGAACTACCGCACCAATCCCAAATTACATTTTGGGCTCCTTCTTATTATGAGTGTGTTAGTCTCCCTGTGTTTAAGATATCGAATGTCCACTAATTAAGTGAGTTACTGACAACTCATTTAATTAATATCTTAGTCCAAGAGTAGTACCACTCAACTTCATCGTCATGTCGGACTAAGTCCACCTGCAGGGTTTAACATGACAATCCTTTTGAGCTCCTCTTGGGGACATTCTCAACCTAGTATCTCTAGGACACAGTTTCCTTCTATAATCAACAACACACACTATAAGTGATATCATTTCCCAACTTATCGGGTTTATTGATTCATCGAACTAAATCTCACCCATTGATAAATTAAAGAAATAAATATCAAATATATGTGCTTGTTATTATATTAGGATTAAGAGCACACACTTCCATAATAACTGAGGTCTTTGTTCCTTTATAAAGTCAGTATAAAAGGAACGACCTCGAATAGTCCTACTCAATACACTCTGAGTGTACTAGTGTAATTATATAGTCAAGATAAACTAATACCTAATTACACTACGACCTTCTAATGGTTTGTTCCTTTCCATTCTGGTCGTGAGCTACTGTTTATAATTTATAAGGTACTGATAACATCATCTTCTGTATGTGACACCACATACTATATTATCTACAATATAAATTAAATGAACAACTACAAACAAATGTAGATAATTAGACCAAATGTGATTCTTTATTCATAATGAATGTTTACAAAGCTTAGGCTTTCAGTATACACTCCAACATCCATAGGTGGATCGGTCCACCGACCGATCCCTCCTATTCCTTCTCCCAATCTGTTCGGTTACTGATCGGTCACCAGACCGATTAGATGACCCACAGTGAGAATCAGTGTATCACTGGATCGGTCAGAAGATCGATCCAGATACTCATAGTATCACTGGATCGGTCAGCAGACCGATCCAATTTCCCAGCCTTAAACCCTAACGCCTTCCTGATCTAGAGAACGAGGTACCGAGCCCTCTCTGACCTAGTCCAGAGAACGAGCTACTGAGCCCTCTCCGACTTCCACGTCCGGTCCAGAGAACGAGCTACCGAGCCCTCTCTGACCTAGTCCGGAGAACGAGCTACCGAGCCCTCTCCGACTTCCACGTCCGGTCCAGAGAATGAGCTATCGAGCCCTCTCTAATCTAGTCCAGAGAACGAGCTACCGAGCCCTCTCCAACTTCATCCGGTCCAGAGAACGAGCTACCGAGCCCTCTCTAACCTAGTCCAGAGAACTAGCTACCGAGCCCTCTCCGACTCCATCCAGTCCAGAGAACGAGCTACCGAGCCCTCTCTGACCTAGTCCGGAGAACGAGCTACCAAGCCCTCTCTAACCTAGTCCAGAGAACGAGCTACCGAGCCCTCTCTGACTCCATCCAGTCCAGAGAACGAACTACCGAGCCCTCTCCGACCTCCCATGCCAAGCTTCCATACTTGGACTTTTCCCGTGCCAAGCTCCCTGCTTGGACTTTTCTCGTGCCAAGCTCCCTGCTTGGACTTTTCCATGCCAAGTCTCCATACTTGGACTTTTCCCGAATCAGGTCAACTCAAGTCGGGTCAATTAGGTCAACCTTGACCAAAGGTTGCACCCACAATCCCCCAAGTTCCTATTCTTGTCAAACATCAAAATATAACTTCTCCATTCTTGTCAAACATCAAAATATACCTTGAGTCAGGTCAACTCGAGTCGGGTCACCCAGGTCAACCTTGACCTAAGGTTGCACCAACAATCTCCCCCTTTTTGATGTTTGACAAAAACCATAATCAAGTTAGGTTAACCCGATAACCTAACTTAGGTTTTCCAATAGTTCTCCAATGTTCTTCCTTGAACATTCTCTGAACATTCTCCCCAAACTCCAATGTTCTTCCTTGAACATTCTCTGGACATTCTCCCCCTTTTTGACACACGTCAAAAGGAGTGAATCAAGGTCAAGAGTTTCTTCCTAATGAAAGTCCCATGCCTTTCATTGAAACCTTTAATTTCCCCCTTGATACTAAAATCAACAATCAACTTAGTGATAATCACTTATTAAAAAAAAAACTTGACGAGAAAAAATTCCCCCTAAAAGTCAACTACCCCTTGACCATTAGGTAAAACTCCCCCTAAAGGTCAACTCCTCCTTGACCATTGCACCAACAATGTCTTGGAGAGTTTCAACCCTTTAGAAATCTAAAGCACCAACTTCCATAGCTGAAATTTCAGACAACAGTCGAAAATCAGCATTTTGGCAGCTTTGATCGGTCACCAGACCGATCAGGACTCCACTGGATCGGTCACCAAACCGATCCACACTACCCTGGATCGGTCCAGTGACCGATCTAGACTTCCCTGGACCGATCAGAATCTTCTCTGATCGGTCCATAATTCTCTGATAAGAATTTCTGATTTTTCTCCCGAAATTCAGAAACCCCTAAAAAATTACAGAAAATTCCAAAAATTATAAAATTTTGAGGATACATTCCTCATCACATATATTATCATGGAAAAATAGTTTTCTATGAAAATAACTCCCATTTTTTAATCTTGATACAAAGTTCGAAAGACTTTGAAATAACTCAAGGTTAATCCATCTTTGTATCAACTTGCTCAATGATGAATGCTATCACTAGAAAAGCTTCATCAAGGTTTTTTAAATAAATTTTGAAATGATCTTAAACCATTCAATTTAGGACCACAATCTTAGGGCTAAATGTACATGACTTGTACACAAGTTTTCCCTATGATCCTCAAATTCAAATTAGGCTCATCTAGGTACAAGAACTATGCACCTTGATCCTAACTCATAATCCTAATATCTCACACACATCTAAGGTGTATCAAACACATCCAAGTCAATTTTGATGTGAGATATGGGTTTAGGTCATCTTAAGCTAAGTTCTCATGCATTTTATAAACAATAATTTGATCTCCATATCAAATTGTGTTTCTATCCTTAAATCAAATTAATTGATCATAAATGCAAGAGATGATGACATGACATAAAATAATATCATAAGTGGAAACATGTGCCAATGTCATGATGTCATGTCATCAAGTATGAAACTTAAATAAGGCATGACATATAACTAACCTAAGCATTATCTTGACATTTCAAATGATAATAAAATAAAGATGATGTCATGACATGGCATATGACAAACAATGTATGGCAAATAACATATAAAGGTATAGAAAATACCTAATTCTAGCCTTAGTTGCCATTTTTGATAATTTTGATCATTTTACCATAAATTCTATATTCCTAAGTGTAATAGACCTAAAATCATATACTAAAGATTTTTAGATCACTATGTGCCAATTAGATTGACCCTAGAAAACTCCTCAAATGTGGTTGGCACATCCTAATCACCTTAGGAATAATTTTTAATTTCATTTTCAAGGCTTGATTATACCTTGAAAATTCCTAAAATGCCACCTTTTGCCATGAGTAGGTTAACTACCTATCCAATTAAGGTTGGCACACCCTAAACCATCTAGCGTGAAGGGATCACGCTCCTAGGAACCCAATACCTATTTGAGCTGATTGGGTTCACTAAATATTCACTAGGGATGACTTCCCTAGCAACCCTCCTAATGACCCTCCTAGGCTTTAAAGCCTTGGTCATTTGGGACTCATCAAGATCAACTCTAGGGGTGACTCCCCTTGTGACCTTGGTGATGGTCTTCTTAGCCCTAGGTCTTGTTCCATAATCAAATGGAACATTATGATAAGCGGGCTTGACCACTTGAGACTTAGGTTTGTGACCCAAACCTCTCATGTCCTTGGGCTTTGATTTTTGACCCTTAGACCCTAGAGTTGACTTCTCCAAATTCTTAAGAGCCTTTTCTAAAGTGTCAAGTCTTGACCTCAAGACTTGATTTTCCTTCTTTAATACCTCAAGCTTTAATTTTCCATTTTTCTTTGAGGTATTCCTAGGCATATGTCTAGTTGTTTTGGGATTCCTATCTAGATTTTCCTTAACCTTAGATGAGTTAACTCTAGGGTTGGCATTTCTAGCATTGTCCTTATCTAGGCTAACATGTTTGGCACCTAAGCACATGTATCGGTTTCTATGGTTATCATGCTTATCACTATTTACAATTGCAATAAAACTACTAGCATGTGTCTTATTAGAATTGCAAGAATGTGCCTTAAAGGATACCTTAGGGTTTGCCTTAGCTCCCCCTATAGATGTGCTTGGTCTCTTGTCCTTGTGAGGTTGCCTCCCCCTTGGACATTGACTCCTATAATGTCCCCTTTGCTTGCATTGGAAGCACACCACGTGCTCCTTGCCCTTGCGTATCGGGACTCCGGCTTCCTTGACTTTTGGTGCCGGTGGAGTCTTCCTAATCCTCTTTGGACATTTACTTTTGTAATGCCCATATTCCCTACACTCAAAGCACATTATATGTAATTTACTTGAAATTAAGTTGCTTGAGTTACCTAGGGTTGAGGATGGATATAAGCTCTGTCCTTCATCCCTTTCGGAGGTATAGGCTTCTTCTTCTTGCTCCAGTCTTGAAGAAGAGCTCTCCTCCTCTTCTTCCTTAGATGTTGAGTAGCCCTCAACTTCTAATTCCATACCTCCATGATGTGAGCTACTTGGCTCACTTGACTCCTCTTCATGACTTGAATTGGAGCTCTCCTCATGGAACTTAGCCAAGTTGTTCCACAATTCCTTGGCATTGTTGTATCCACCTATCTTACACAAGATATCATTAGGTAATGAAAATTCAAAGATTTTCGTTACCTCGTCGTTGATTATGGATTGGTGGATTTGTTCCTTCGTCCACTTCTTCTTCTCGAGAGGTTCTCCTTCTTTATCCACCGGAGGAATAAAACTTACTTGTACACAATTCCAATTTACTAGGTTAGTCATAAGAAAATACTTCATTCTTACCTTCCAATATGTGAAGTCGTCGCGATCGTAGAAGGGTGGAATCGTGACGTCTTCTCCAAGTTGATCCATTCTCTAGCTCATGCTCCCCCGGGTGTTAATCCGACGAAGAGCGACCTTGCTCTAATACCACTTGTTAGGACCTTCGGGCGCGGCTAGAGAGGGGGGGTGAATAGCTGACCCCAAATTCACGTTTCTTCCTACAATTTTAGTTAGCGCAGCAGAAATAAAAGATAGAAACGAAACGGGAGAATATCAAACCTCAAACGCGACGATATAACGAGGTTCGGAGATGATACTCCTACTCCTCGGCGTGTCCGTAAGGTGAACGAATCCTATCAATCCGTCGGTGGATGAGACCCCGGAAAATTGGCTAATAAAAACTCCTTCTGGGTGGAGAAACCTTGCCACAATCTCTCTTGCAACAGCAAGATCGGAGTACAAAGATAAAGCAAGAAGCCAAGAACAATATGAATGTAAAAACACTAGTTTGCTTGCCATCTCGTCGACTGGTGATGAAGCAACCACTTCACGGATGCCAACAACAGCAGCAACTGATCAGTTGGAGTCCAGCTGAGGGAAGCTCACATGAAGCTTCGGCAGTGGAGAGCTCAACAAAGCTCAGATCGTAGGAGCAAGAAGAAGTCCACTACCCTCTAGAGGCCCTCCACCTCTTGATTTATATGAACCTGCGAAGAAGAAGACACAAACACAGAAATCTAGCCGTTGTGACTCAACGGCTAGACCTGGACCGATTAGGCTCCACCCTGATCGATCCAAGACAGATCTGATCGGTCAGGGGACCGATCAGGCCCTAGGATGATCGATCCCCAGACCGATCCCAACTCTCACAGAGAGTTGGTTGCAGAGCCCTGATCGGTCTATGGACCGATCAGGCCATAGGTGGATCGGTCCACCGACCGATCCCTCCTATTCCTTCTCCCAATCTGTTTGGTTACTGATCGATCACCAGACCGATCAGATGACCCACAGTGAGAATTAGTATATCACTGGATCGGTCAGCAGACCGATCCAGATACCCATAGTATCACTGGATCGGTCAGCAGACCGATCCAATTTCCCAGCCTTAAACCCTAAAGCCTTCCTGATCTAGAGAACGAGCTACTGAGCCCTCTCTGACCTAGTCTGGAGAACGAGCTACCGAGCCCTCTCTGACTTCCACGTCCGGTCCAGAGAACGAGCTACCGAGCCCTCTCCGACTTCCATGTCCAGTCCAGAGAACGAGCTACCGAGCCCTCTCTGACCTAGTCCAGAGAACGAGCTACCGAGCCCTCTCCAACTTCATCCGGTCCAGAGAACGAGCTACCGAGCCCTCTCTGACCTAGTCCGGAGAACTAGCTACCGAGCCCTCTCCGACTCCATCCAGTCCAGAGAACGAGCTACCGAGCCCTCTCTGACCTAGTCCGGAGAACGAGCTACCTAGCCCTCTCTGACCTAGTCCGGAGAACGAGCTACCGAGCCCTCTCCGACTCCATCCAGTCTAGAGAACGAGCTACCGAGCCCTCTCCGACCTCCCTTGCCAAACTTCCATACTTGGACTTTTCTCGTGCCAAGCTCCCTGCTTGGACTTTTCCCGTGCCAAGCTCCCTGCTTGGACTTTTCCATGCCAAGTCTCCATACTTGGACTTTTCCCGAATCAGGTCAACTCAAGTCGGGTCAACCAGGTCAACCTTGACCAAAGGTTGCACCCACAATCCCCCAAGTTCCTATTCTTGTCAAACATCAAAATATAACTTCTCCATTTTTGTCAAACATCAAAATATACCTCGAGTCAGGTCAACTCGAGTCGGGTCATCTAGGTCAACCTTGACCTAAGGTTGGACCAACACTGTGAGCTTGAAGAGTTCGAAGCAGGACATAGTTGCTGATTCTACAACAGAAACAGAGTATATTGCTGCATCAGAAGCAGCAAAGGAGGCTATTTGGATCCGCAAGTTCATTACTGAGCTTGGGGGGGTTCCTAGCATTGCCGATCTGATTGAGCTCTATTGTGACAACAATGGAGCAATTATACAGACTAAGGAACCTCGCTCACACCAGCGGACCAAACACATACTATGACGCTTCCATCTCATTCGAGAGATTATCGATAGAGGAGATGTGAAGATTTGCAGAGTACCCACAGAGGCTAACATCGCAGATCCCTTGACCAAGACTTTGGCACAGAGAAAGCATGATGGTCACACTAGGTCATTAGGCCTTAGAGCCTACACTGATTGACACTAGTGCTAGTGGGAGATTGTTAGTTAGAGCCCTAGAGACAATCATTTGATGATTATTATATGGACTCATTGTATCATATTTCTTATATATATAAAGGTATTTGTTTATGGTTATTATACTTACTTGTATTGGTGCCAAATAACTAAGTATAATAGCGTCTTTGAGTAGAAGGTTCTTACCTATATCAATCGATTGGTTGAATCGATAGTGAGATGATATAGGGAACACTACTCTTAATCATTCCTAGTCAAGTATTAACATTCAGGGACAATGTTAATGCGACGAGACTAGCATGTAGGTCAACTTGATGACTTGATCTCACAAGTCATGGATATGGAGATATCAAGTAGACACATGGGTATGCATTAGAGAATGTATACAGAATGACCCACCATGAGAAAGTATCATGGATCGTTATATGAGTGTCATATACTTTCTCATGTGGCTATTAGTATGACTAATAGTCCTTGAACCTGAGGTCACCATAGTTCCCTACATAAGGAGTTACATACTTTGGCTTCGTCAAACATCACCCGTAATTGGGTGGACTATAAAGGTGATTACTGGGTATGTAACAAATTATGCGGAGGGATGTGAGTGATGTAGATGGGATCTATCCCTCCTATATGAAGGGAGTGACATTATTATTCTTGATAGAGTGAGACCACTAAGTGCATGGTCATGCCCAAATGAGTCAATATGAGATGTTGAGCTCATTTGATTGAGTGAGTCTACTTGGGATTCAAGATTTAGATTGATTAGAGGATGACACGGTCTATGCCTCACATTGATCAATCTAGATGTCTAGGATAGAAGGACATTGTCACATATTGTGAAGAGTCACAATTAGTAGTCACAAGGTGATGTTGGATCTCAACATTCTTGTAACTTAGGTAGTAATGATGTGTTGCTAGATACTGCTCATTACTTATGCTTCTAAATGGGTTTAGGAGCATTGCCAATGTTACAAGAACCTATAAGGTCACACACAAAGGGCAATTAGATGAAGATTAGGTTCATATGATGAACCAAGAGGATTAGGTTCATGTGATGAACCAAATTGGATTAAGAGTAATCCAAAGTAAACTAATTGAGTTGGACTCAATTTGGTTCATGTGTTAAATGAGTCTAATTTGGACTTAGACTCATTGAGCCAATTTAATTCAATGAATAGAGATTCATTAAATTAAAAATTGACTTGAACCAGTGGTTATATTTGATCAACCATGGGAGAGTAGTGGTCAAGTTTGACTTGACTTGAGAGGAAGATGAAAGGTCAAGTTTGACTTGACCATTGCCACCTCATTTGTGAGTTGGCATTGAGTGTGCTAATTATGATGTGCCACATCATCAAGGCTAGCACATGTGTGTGCCACCTCATGAGAGAGATCAAGAGTTGTGACTCTTGATATCCCATGGAGGTTTAAAAGCCTTCCTTGAAGTGGTCGGTCACATTACACTCTTGTGTGAGTTTCATTTTGGTTTTGTAACCTCCTTCTTCTTCCTCCTCTCATCTTCTTCTCCCTCTCCTCCACCTTGGCCGAACCTTCAAAGGTGCTAGCACACCTTTTGTTTGATTTTTCTCCACCTAATCGTTTGTGTGGATACGTATAGAGGAGTGTCCACTTGAACACTCTCGAGATCCGGCAAACTTGGACGAGCCGGATAAGCGAAGGGCTTCACATCAAGGGTAATCTTTCTACCATGTAGATCTAGAGTAGATCTAGGTTTAGAAACTCATACATGTAAATTTTTTGAAATTATTTTCTTCGCACGGATCCGGTGGCATGGGATTTCGAGGTTTTCGCAACGCAAAAAGCAGTTTTTACGGCTCGAAAATCCCAACACACATGTCATACATAATTTAGTCAGGATAATAGTAGGATATGCTAACTCTATGGTTCAGACTCCAACTATTATGGCTTATGATTATTGTGTGTGATTGGACCCTTGGACATATCAAGGGCATTTTATTGTGTGTGCATGATTGTATTTAACTAATACAGTAGGAGCTATATTAGCCTTAGGATTTTACATTTATGTTCGATCTAGACTTGATGTACATTCCCTCGTTGAATATAGGATCGATGTATGTAAAATTTTATTTTTTATGTCGCGGATCGTATCCTTGCGAGGCGTGGTGCTATTGGAGGACCAGAGGTGCAGCGGAAAAGGAAGCTCGATGGACCCGACGGCATGAACCCTAGGGCTGACAGCACGCGAAGGACAGTGATGGAAAATGCCATAATAGTTGGAAAATTAATTTCCATATTTATTGCTTTTATTTACTGTGATGTGTGTGATGTGTGCTTGCTAGGTTAAAATTCCTCACCTTAAATAACTAAGTGGGAGAGGGATTTTTAAATAAATTCCACGGTCTCCATTACTTGGTTTGTAAGTGATGCAAACAAACTTGCGCGTTGGGTCTGAGTGCCTTCCTCTATATCGGATGAGTTTGTTTGTGGATCACTAGATCAAACTTCCATTTTGGATGACTATAGAAAATTAATTAGGAGCGTGTGATCTTCCCCATCGGAAGGGGCACAATCTTAATTAATGGACTAAGTGTCAAGTAATGGTATACACTTAGGCACATCTAATAGTATCCTCCCCATCGGAGTCACTGCTATTATTTGTGTGACCAAAGGAAAATCAACTATTAATTTGTCATAAAGATAGGTTGACAAGATAATAAAATTAAAACCCCCTCTTACAAATGATGAGATTTTGTATACGTCCACACTATCGTGACATACAAAATTCACGGTGTTTGAGGTAATTTTATTTGTCAAGATAATAAAATTAGTGGGTAAAACCCCTCTTACAAATGTTTGGATTTGTATACGTCCACACTATCGTGGCATACAAAATTCACGGTGTTTGAGGTAATTTTATTTGTCATAAAGATAGGTTGACAAGGTTATTAATGGGTAAAACCCTCCTCTTACAAATGTTTGATTTTGTATACGTCCACACTATCGTGGCATGCAAAATTCATGATGTTTGAGGTGTTGGTGAATTTAAATGATATTGTTTTGAGCAATCAATATTATTTTAAATTCAAAGTTTTGATGAAATATTTGATCAAAGATAGACCAACTATTAATTTTATTTGTCATAAAGTTAGGTTGATGAAATAATAAAATTAATGGATAAAATCTCCTTTTTAATTTTGTATACGTCCACACTATCGTGACATACAAAATTCATGGGGATTTTAAGGTGTTGGTCTTGACCAAATATTTTAGTGATTCTTAGGATTTCAAATGTTTATCAATCCCCTAGATGTTATACTATAGAATAGACTTAGTAGTCCCAACTAAGATTGGAAATAAGACTTGGACATTAAGATGGACTGTCCTCTCAGAACTAAGAACAATATAGGTGTATTTTATGCATTAGTTGTTGAAACATGTTTAGTGGTGTTATCTACTGATACCTGGTGTGTAGATACGGGAGTCACTAATCATGTCTGCAATTCATTGCAAGGTTCCAAGAAACCTGACAACTATATGAAAGGGAAAACACCGTTTACATGGGCACTACTGCAAAAGTAGTAGCTGCTGTAGTGGGAGATATTTATCTTCTGATAGGAATAAAATATGGATTTTAAGAAATTGCCTATACGTACTAAGTTTAGAAAGAACTAGTTTTCAATATATTCAAAGGACTTGATATTCTGCCTCTTTTAATAACAAAGTTGTTATCAAGAAAAAGAGGGAAATTATCTGTTCTGGTACGTTGGTTGGCAATTTATAAATCCAATAACTCCCACGATGCAACAAATGGAAATTAATAACATATCTTCTAACTCTAATAAGAGAAAGCAACCTTCGGAAATGAACCAATCATATCTTTGGCAACTAAGGCAAGGCTATATTAACTTAAGTAGGATTCAAAGGATAATAGCCGATGAACTTTTGGGTTCATTGGTAGTGGAAATCTTTCCAATTTGCGAGTCTTACTTGCAAGGAAAAATAACCAAGAAGCTTTTAAGTCTAAGGGGTATAGAGCTAAAGATGTGTTGGAATTGGTTCATTCTAATTTGTGTGGATCTATGACTATCCAGGTAAGAGGTGGATTCGAATATTTCGTCTATTTTATAGACAACTATTCAAGATACGGGTACATTTACTTGATGCGCCGCAAGTCTAAGTGATTTGATAAGTTCAAAGAGTACAGGGCTGATGTGGGGAAACATCAAGGTAAAAGTATCAAGATACTACGGTGAGATTGTAGTGGCGAGTACCTCTTGGGAGAGTTTAGGAGTCACTTATCAGAAGTCGGGATTCAATCCCAACTAACTGCACCTGGTACACCCCAACAGAATGATGTAGTAGAAAGAAGGTATATGACTCTTATGGAAATGATTAGATCGATGATGAGTTATTCAGAAAATTATCAAATTCGTTTTGAGGATATACTCTGGAAATAGAAGTGAACATAGTACTTTCTAAGTCAGAACTCTCTACTCACATAGAATTGCAGAATAGGCGTAAGCCTAATTTAAAGCATATTCGGATTCGGAGTAATTCAACACATGTGTTGAAGGGAGACACTGATAAGATGGACAGGAGTTCATTTGTTTGTGGGTTATCATAGAGAAACGAAAGGAGGTTTATAGTCCTAAAAATCAGAAGGTCATGGTTAGCACTAATGCCCAATTTTTAGAAGAGGACTATGTAATGAACCACAAGCCCATAAGTAAATTTGTTCTTAAGAAAATAATAAAGGACACGTCTAATCTAGTACCAACTGTACAAGATGAGATATCACAAGAAACTACAACACGTATCACAAATGATACACAATTACAGACAATGTCTCGTCGTAGTGGGAGGGTTGTTAAGTAACCTGAAAGATTCATGTTTTGGGAAAGTCTTTGGACTTGATCCCTGGTTAACATGAACCTGATCCCCGGACATATGATGAAGCACTCCAAGATAAAGATGCAACATCTTGGCAAAGAGCAATGAAAACTGAATTAGAATATATGTATTCTAATAAAGTCTGGGAGCTTGTAGAATCACCAAATGATGTAAAAGTCATTTGATCGACAATAGAAAAAGAAGGACAGACGGGAAGGTAAAAACTTTCAAAGCAAGGCTTGTTGGAAAAGGGTATTGATTATGAGGAAACCTTTTCACTGGTAGACATGCTTAAGTCTATCCGGATACTCTTATCTATTGTTGCTCATATGGATTATGAGATTTGGCAAGTGAATGTCAAGACAACTTTCCTTAATGGAAGTCTTTAAGAAAGCATCCATATAAAGCAACCAGAAAGGTTCATTGTAAAGGGAAAAGAGCATCTAGTATGTAAGCTCAATTAGTCTATTTATGGACTGAAGTAAAACTTCAAGGTCTTGGAACATCCAGTTTAATGAAGTAATCCAGACCTATGGATTTATTCAGTGTCTGGATAAGTCTTGCGTATACAAGAAGTGTGATGGAAACGTGGTGGTATTTCTTGTACTATATGTAGTTAACATTTTTGGTAGTTGGAAACAATATCAAAGTGTTGTTAGAAGTAAGGGTATGGGTGTCTAAGAAATTCAATATGAAGGACTTGGGAGAATGCACACATATTCTCAGGATCAAAGGGATCACAAGAAATGAATGTTGTGCTTATTCTGAGCTTCATACTATCCTAGCTCGTTTTAGCATGCAAGACTCCATGAAAGGTTTTTCTACTTTTCAGGCATGGAGTAGCTTTATCAAAAGAGATGTCTCCGAAGACATCAAAGGAGATAGAGGACATGAAGGCAGTTTCTTATGTTTCGGCTGATGGAAGCCTAATGTATGTTATGCTATGTACGAGACCGGATATCTGTTTTGCCATGGGCATGGTTAGCAGATATCAAAGTAACCTTGGACAGGGACATTGGATTGTTGTAAAACATATATTGAAGTTCTTTAGAGGGACTAGAGATTATAAGTGAGTTTACAAGGCAGATGATTTAATCCCTGTGGGTTACACGGATTCTGACTTCTAATCAAATAGGGACAATAGTAAGTCGACCTCGGGGTTTTGTGTTTACTTTAGGAGGTGAAGTCATAACTATGGAGGAGTGTTAAATATAGGCATTTTTCCAGACTCCACCATAGAAGATGAGTATGTGGCAATCTCTAAGGCAACCATAGAAGCTGTATGGCTCAGAAACTTCATGATGGACTTAGATGTGATTCCTGGTTTGACCAAAATTATTACAATGAATTGTGATAATAAGTGGTGTAGTAGCAAACTCGAAGGAACCACGAGCCCATAAGGCAAGTAAACACAATAGAGCGCAAGTACCGCCCAATACGAGACATCATATAACAAGGAGAAGTTGTTACCGCCTAGATTGCATCAGGTGATGACATGGAGATCTTTTCACTAAGGCCCTTAAGGCGAAGAGCTTTTGATGGGCATGTTGAAGGTTTGGGAGTCAGATGTATGGCAGGGTATATAGCAGCATAGTCTTTTAGTATAAGTGTGTTGGTTAGTCTTAGGAAAACGTACCAGTTCCATTGTACAAAAATTTTTTGTACAAGAGTCGAACCTTTCCTTAAATAACCTATTGTGTTCTTTAGAAGTTAAATTAGAAATCGCAGATGGAACTTAAGATCATTGATTCCAAATTTAACTTATCTATTTTTAATGGTTTAGATTTGAATCGCAAGCGGAACTTAACACTATTAATTCAAATCTACCTAAGTTATTAATTCCATTAAATATTAATTTTCAAAATTGGCTTCCAGGACTGCATGGCGAGGCACATGACCTTCTTGGATATAGGAGCAACCACCACCGCCTAGGTAAAGCCTTTTAAGGAAAGCTAATATTTAATTTCCTTAAATAACTCTAGATTAACCAAAAAGAACAATCGAATCACAAATTCAAAAAAAAAACACAAACTCGAAAAATAAATTCGAAAAACTAGATCTAATGGCCTCTTGTATTTAGAATTCTTACAAAGAAAATAACTAGTATGATGCGGAAGAAAATTACTAGTTATACATTCTCTTTGTAAGCTAATGACCTTGAGATCTTCTGTCGTATTCCTTGCTTCACCTTGGACGTCGTGTGGGTGACGATCCTCCAAGATGAACACCACCCAAAAGCTTCCTCCTCTTCTTCTAAAATCTGGCCACCACCACCACCAAGGAGAAGAGAGCAAAAGGGAAAAGAGAAGGGAGAGAGGGGTCGGCCACTTGAGATCTCCAAACAAAAGAATAAGAGTTGTGTCTCATGAAGCCCCCTCACCCCTTCTTTTATATTACTTGCCCAAGGCAAATAAGAAAAAACTTTTTATAAAAAATAAAATCATCCTCTAATTTTTCCTTTTTTCTTTTTTCTTTTTATTTTTCTTTTTATTTCCTCTTGATTGAATCAATCACCAACATTAATTTTTGAGAAGATTTTTATTTTTAATTATGGCCGGCCCCTTGCTTGGGAACCAAGCAAGGTGGCCGACCACCTCATCAAGGGAAAAAGGAAATATATTTTTTAAAAATTTTACAAGAAGAAATCCTCTTATAAAATTTACAAGATCTCTTTCCTAAAGTAGGAGTTAAAAAAGGAAAGTTCTAAAAATTAAAACTATGTTTTAAAATTTAAAACTTCTCTTTTAAAATTTTCTTTTTTAACATGATGATAGAAAATTTTAATTTTAAAACTTATCTTGCTTTTTTTCTTAAACCATGAGGATGGTTAAAAAAGAAAAGTTTTAAAACTTTTAAAACTCTCTATTAAAACATGTGGCCTAATTCAAATAAGGAAAGTTTTAAAAATTAAAATCTCTCTTTTAAAACTTATAGTTTTCTACAAAGAGAAGATTTTAAAAATTCAAAACAACCCTCCCTTTTTGATTTATTATGGTTGGCCCCTTCATGCTTGGTCACCAAGCAAAGGGTCGACCCCTATAGAAGAGGATATGGCTGGCCCTTGCTTGGTCACCAAGTATTGGACCGGCCCACTTCTTGAACATCAAGAAGAGCCTTTCGTTTGGATGGACTTGAGGCTATAATGAGGCTACGACAGGGACCTAGAGGAGAAATTGGTTTTGGCCTTCCGATGAGCTTGAGTATCCCGTGCTCACCCCGAACACACAACTCAAGTTCATCGATAATAACTCATTCCACTAGAGAGTTATTATCGCACTACTGCACCAATCCCAAATTACATTATGGGCTCCTTCTTATTATGAGTGTGTTAGTCTCCCTGTGTTTAAGATAACAAATGTCCACTAATTAAGTAAGTTACTGACAACTCTCTTAATTAATATCTAGCTCCAAGAGTAGTACCACTCAACTTCATTATCATGTCGGACTAAATCCACCTGCAGGGTTTAACATGGCAATCCTTATGAGCTCCTCATGAGGATATTTTAAACCTAGATAACTAGGACACAGATTCCTTCTATAATCAACAACACACACTATAAGTAATATCATTTCCCAACTTATCGGACATATTGATTTATCGAGCTAAACCTCACCCTTTGATAAGTCAAAGAAATAAATATTAAATATATATGCTTGTTATTATATTAGTATTAAGAGCACACACTTCCATAATAACTAAGGTCTAGTTCTTTTACTAAGTCAGTACAAAAAGAACTTACCTAAATAGTCCTACTCAATACACTTAAAGTGTATCAGTGTAATTTATTAGTCAAGAGAAACTAATACTTAATTATACTATGACTATTCTGATAGTTTGTTCTTTTCTATCTTAGTCGTGAGCAACTGTTTATAATTTATAGAGAACCGACAACATGATCTTCTGAGTGTGACCCCACACTCCATGTTATCTACTATATAAATTAATTGAACAATTACATTTAACAAATAAATGTAGATATTGACCAATGTGATTCTTTTATTTCAAAAATAAATGTTTATAAAGCTAGGCTTTTAGTATACACTCTAACAATCTCCCACTTATACTAAAAGACTAAGTTGCCATATCTGTTGCCATACATCTGATTCCCATCCCCTCCACATGTCGATCAAAAGCTTTCGCCGGAAGGGCCTTTGTGAAAGGATCTGCCAGGTTATCTGCTGATGCAATCTTGGCGACGACAAGTTCTCCTCGCTTGACGATGTCTCGTATCAGGTGGTACTTGCGCTCTATATGTTTACTTGCCTTATGAGCTCATGGTTCCTTCAAGTTTGCAACTGCACCGCTATTATCACAATAAATTGTGATGATCTTGGGCAAACCAGGAATCACATCTAAGTCCATTCGAAAGTTCCTGAGCCATACAGCTTCTTTGGCTGCCTCAGAGGCTGCCACATACTCAGCTTCCATGGTTGAGTCCGAGACACATTTCTTCTTAACACTCCTCCATGCAATGGCTCCACCTCCTAGAGTAAACACATAGCCTAACGTAGACTTACTATTGTCCCTATCTGATTGGAAGTCTGAATCCGTGTAACTCACAGGGAGCAAATCATCTGCTTGGTAAACTAGCATATAATCTCTAGTCCTTCTCAGGTACTTTACTTCACAACAGTCCAATGTCCTTGTCCAGGGTTACTCTGATATCTGCTAACCATGTCCATGGTAAAACAGATATCAGGTCTCGTACACAGCATTGCATACATAAGGCTTCCTACAGCCGAAGCATAAGGAACTCCCTTCATGTCCTCTATCTCCTTTGATGTCTTCGGAGACATCTCTTTAGATAAGGATACTCCATGCCTAAAAGGTAAGAAACCTTTCTTAGAGTTTTGCATGCTAAAACAAGCAAGGATTGTATCTATATATAAAACTTGGGATAGACACAACATTCTTTTCTTGCGATCCCTTATAACTTTGATCCCAAGAATGTGTGCACATTCTCCTAAGTCCTTCATATCAAATTGTTTGGACAACTATACCCTTACGTCTGATAATACCTTGACATTGTTGCCAATTAACAAAATATCATCTACGTATAGTACAAGAAATACCACCACGCTTCTGTTACACTTCTTGTATACACAAGACTCATCCGAACATTGAATAAATCTATATGATTGGATTACTTCATTAAACCGGATGTTCCAAGATCTTGAAGCTTGCTTCAGCCCAAAAATGGATCGATTGAGCTTGCACACTAGATGCTCTTTGCCCTTTTCAATGAACCCTTCTGGTTGCTTCATATGAATATTTTCTTCAAGACTTCCATTAAGGAAAGCTTTCTTGACATCCATTTTCCAAATCTCATAATCCATATGAGCGACAATGGATAAGAATATCTGGATAAACTTAAGCATGACTACCGGTGAAAAAGTCTACTCATAATCGATTCCCTCTTTCTGAGTATACCCTTTCACAACAAACCTTGTTTTAAAGGTTTCTACCTTCCCATCTATCCCTCTTTTCCTTTTGTAGATCCACTTGCATCCAATGACTTTTACACCATCAGGAAGTTCTACTAGCTCCCAGACCTTATTAGAGTACATAGACTCTATTTCAGAATTCATTGCCTTTTGCCAAGATACTGCATCTATATCTTGTAGTGCTTCATCATATGTCCGGGGATCAGGTTCATGTTTACCAGAGATCAAGTCCGAAGACTCTCCCAAAAACATGAATCTCTCAGGCTGCCTTACAACCCTCCCACTACGACGAGGCACCGTTTGTGGTTGTGTATCATGTGTGACACGTGTTGCAGTCTCTTGTGGTACTTCATCTTGTATTGTTGGTACTGAAGTAGACGTGTCCTCTCTAAGTTCTTCTAGTACAATTTTGCTACTAGGTTTGTGATCCATTATATAGTCTTCTTCTAAAAACTGAGAATTGGTGCTAACAATGACCTTCTGGTCTTTAGGACTATAAAATAAACCACCTTTCATTTTTTTGGGATAACCCACAAACACACGAACTTCTGTACGAGATTCTAACTTATCAGCATCTGGTTTCAGCACATGTGCTGGACTACCCCAAATCTGAATATGTCTTAGACTGGGCTTTTGCCCATTCCATAATTCTGTGGGAGTAGAAGATAATGATTTAGAAGGTACTAAGTTCAGAATATGCGCTGCAGTTTCCAGAGCGTTTCCCAAAAATGAATTTGGTAGTTCTGAATAACTCATCATCGATCTAACCATCTCAATAAGAGTTCTATTCCTTCGTTCTTCCACACCATTCTGTTAAGGTGTACCAGGTGCGTACAATTGGGATTGAATCCCGACCTCTGAAAAGTAATTCCTAAACTCTCCTAAGAGGTATTCGCCACCATGATCAGACCGTAGTGTCTTGATACTTTTACCTAGACGTTTCTCCACATCAGCCTTGTACTCTTTAAACTTATCAAAGCACTTAGACTTGAGGCGTATCAGGTAAATGTATCCATATCTTGAATAATCGTCTATAAAAGAGACAAAATATTCAAAACCACCTCTAGCCTGGATAGGCATAGGACCACACAAATCAGAATGAACCAATTCTAACACTTCTTTGGCTCTATACCCCTTGGCCTTAAAAGGTCTCTTGGTCATTTTACCTTCCAAGCAGGATTCACATGTTGAAAAGTTTTCCAACTCTAATGGACCCAAGAGTCCATCGGCTACAAACCTTTGAATCATACTTAAGTTAATATGACCAAGCCTTAGATGCCAAAGATGCGTTTGGTTCATTTCCGAAGGTTCTTTAATCTTATTAGAGTTAGAAGATGTGTTATCAATTTCCATATTTTGCTTTGCGGGAGAAATTGGATTTAAAGTACATAAATTGCCAACCAATGCGCCAGAATAGATAATCACTTTATTTCTCTTTATAACTACATTGTTACTAAAGGAAACTGAATATCCATCGAAATACAGTTTAGAAACTGAAATTAAATTCTTTCTAAAACTGGGTACATAAAGAAAATTTCTTAAAACCAATTTTCTATTCCTATCAAATGATAAGTAGACATCTCCCACTGCAACAGCCGCCACCTTAGTAGCATTGCCTATGTAGACAGTTATCTCTCCATCAAATAGTCGCCGGATTTCCTGGAACCCCTGCAAAGAATTGCAGACATGATCAGTGGCTCCCATATCTACACACTAGGTGTTGGTAGATAACACCGCTAAACATGTTTCAACTACTAGAGCATGAGATATACCTTTATTGTTCTAATTCCTACGAGGACAGTCCGCCTTCCAATGCCCTGTCTGCTTGCAGATGAAGCACTTGCCCTTCGGCTTCTTTATTCCAGCCTTTTGTCCCTAAGGTTTATTCACTATCTTTGCTAAAAAGACCTGTTTCTTCTTCTTCTTGCCTTTCGGCTTAGAAGTAGAACCATTTTCAGCATAGTAAATCTGAGAACTTTAACAAAATATTCCTTCTGCTGCCTGTAGTTCTGTCAGAAGTTCCGCCAACGTATACTCTCTTTTGTTCATGTTATAGTTCAGGCGGAACTGCTCAAAACTTCTGGGTAGCGTTTGGAGAATTATATCGACCTGGGTTTCCCCATCGATTTCTCCACCAAGGACTTGTATTTCATTCAGATAAGCCATCATTTTGAAGATATGATCCCTTACAGGTGTCCCCTCAGACATGGTGGTTATCATTAGCTTTCTCATTGCCTCTTGCCTAGCAGTCCGACTCTGGTGCGCAAAGAGTTCTTTGAGATTGTTCATTATATCATAAGCAGTTGGTAAATCTTGATGTTGATGTTGCAATACATTTAACATTGATGTCAAAATATAACACCGCGCCATCTCATCAACTTTTACCCATTCTTATGATACTCAATCTCCTCTGGGGTAGAGTCACCATCAGATGCATCAGGGCAAGCCTCAGTTAGTACAAACTTATAGCTTTCAGCAGTAAGGATAATGTCCAGGTTTCTTTTCCAATCTATGTAGTTGGGTCCAGTAAGTTTGTTCTCTTTTAGTATAATGGCCAGTGGGTTGAAAGTCATCCTAAGAATCACAAAAATAACTTTGGTCAGGACTCTAAATTTAGAATAATATTGATTCCTCAAACAATACTATTTTAAATTAACCAACACCTCAAAACACCATGAATTTTGTATGCCACGATAGTGTGGATGTATACAAATTCAACATTTATAAAAGGAGGGTGTAACCCATTAATTTTATTATTTTGTCAACCTAACTTTTTGACAAATAAAATTAATAGTTGGTTTTCTTTGGTCACACAAATAATAGCAGTGACTCCGATGGGGAGGATACTATTAGACGTGCCTAAGTGTATACCATTACTTGACACTAAGTCCATTAATAAGATCGTCCCCCTTCCGATGGGGAAGATCACATGCTCTTAATTAATTTCTTATAGTCATCCATAATGGAAGTTTAATCTAGTGATCCACAAACAAACTCATCCGATATGGAGGAAGACACTCAGAGCCAACGCGCAAGTTTGTTTGCATCACTTACAAATCAGTAATGGAGACCGTGGAATTTATTAAAATAAATCCCTCTCCCACTTAGTTATTTAAAGTGAGGAATTTTAAACTATCCTAACATACATCACATGCATACACACACATCACAGTAAATAAAAGCAATAAATATGAAAATTATTTCCAACTATTATGGCCTTTTTCTGTTACTGTCCTCCATGTGCACCAACCCTAGCTGCTGCCATCTTTAGCCAGCGCCATCAGGTCAAGTCATCGCATCCATCTTGCTTCTTATTCCGCTGCGCCTCTGGTGCTCCAAAAGTACCACGCCTAACAAGAATCCGATCCGAGACAAAAATAGAATTTCACATATATCGATCCTATATTCCACGAAGGAATGTACATGTAATCTAGATCGAAAATAAAATTCTAAAGTCCTAGGGCTAATACAACTCCTGTTGTATTAGTTACATACAATCATGCACACACAAAATATTGCCCTTGACATGTCCAAGGGTCCAATCACACACAACATCAATAAGCCATAATAGTTGGAGCCTGCAACCAAAGAGTTAGCACATCCTACTATTATTCTACCTAAATTATGTATGACATGTGCATAACCTATTTGAATTCTAAACACACAGAGGCAAACCCTAGCTCTGATACCAATTGTTGGTTAGTCCTAGGAAAACGTACCGGTTCCACTGTACAAAAAAATTTTGTACAAGTGTCGAACCTTTCCTTAAATAACCTATTGCATTCTTTAGAAATTAAATTAGGAATCACAAACGGAACTTAACATCATTGATTCCAAATTTAACTTATCTGTTCTTAATGGTTTAGATTTGAATCGCAAGCAGAACTTAACACTATTGATTCAAATCTACCTAAGTTATTAATTCCATTAAATATTAATTTCCAAAATTGGCTTCCAGGACTGCATGGCGAGGCACATGACCTTCTTAGATATGGGAGCAACCACCACCGCCTAGGCAAAGCCTTTTAAGGAAAGCTAATATTTAATTTCCTTAAATAACTCTAGGTTAACCAAAAAGAACAATTGAATCACAAATTCAAAAAAGAAGAAAATACAAACTCGAAAAATAAATTTGAAAAACTAGATCTAATTGCCTCTTGTATTTAGAATTCTTACAAAGAAAATAACTAGTATGACGCGGAAGAAAATTAATAGTTATACCTTCTCTTTGTAAGCTAATGACCTCGAGATCTTCTGCCGTATTCCTAGCCTCACCTTGGACGTCATGTGGGCGATGATCCTCCAAGATGAACACCACCCAAAAGCTTCCTCCTCTTTTTCTAAAATCCGGCCACCACCACCACCAAGGAGAAGAGAGCAAAAGGGAAAAGAGAAGGGAGAGAGGGGTCGACCACTTGAGATCTCCAAGCAAAAGAATAAGAGGTGTGTCTCATGAAGCCACCTCACCCCTTCTTTTATATTACTTGCCCAAGACAAATAAGGAAAAACTTTTTATAAAAAATAAAATCATCCTCTAGATTTTCCTTTTTTTCTTTTTATTTTTCCTTTTCTTTCCTCTTGATTGAATCAATCACCAACATTAATTTTTGTGATGATTTTTATTTTTAATTATGGCCGGCCCCTTGCTTGGGCACCAAGCAAGGTGGTCGTCCACCTCATCAAGGGAAAAAGGAAATATATTTTTTAAAAAATTTTCAAGAAGAAATCCTCTTATAAAATTTACAAGATCTCTTTCCTAAAGTAGGAGTTAAAAAAGGAAAGTTCTAAAAATTAAAACCATGTTTTAAAATTTAAAACTTCTCTTATAAAATTTCCTTTTTTAACATGATGATAGAAAATTTTAATTTTAAAACTTATCTTCCTTTTTTTCTTAAACCATGAGGATGGTTAAAAAAGGAAAGTTTTAAAACTTTTAAAACTCTCTATTAAAACATGTGACCTAATTCAAATAAGGAAAGTTTTAAAAATTAAAATCTCTCTTTTAAAACTTATAGTTTTCTACAAAGAGAAGATTTTAAAAATTCAAAACAACCCTCCATTTTTGATTTATTGTGGTCGGCCCCTTCATGCTTGGTCACCAAGCAAAGGGTCGTCCCCTATGGAAGAAGATGTGGCCGGCCCTTACTTGGTCACCAAGCATTGGACCGGCCCACTTCTTGGACACCAAGAAGAGCCTTTCATTTGGATGGATTTGAGGCTATAATGAGGCAACGACAGGGACTTAGAGGAGAAGTTGGTTTTGGCCTTTCGATGAGCTTGAGTATCCCGTGCTCACCCCGAACACACAACTCAAGTTCATCGATAATAACTCATTCCACTAGAGAGTTATTATCGCACTACCACACTAATCCCAAATTACATTATGGGCTCCTTCTTATCATGAGTGTGTTAGTGTCTCTGTGTTTAAGATAACAAATGTCCACTAATTAAGTAAGTTACTGACAACTCACTTAATTAATATCTAGCTCCAAGAGTAGTACCACTCAACTTCATTATCATGTCGGACTAAATCCACCTGCAGAGTTTAACATGACAATCCTTATGAGCTCCTCTTGGGGACATTTTCAACCTAGATAACTAGGACACAGATTTCTTCTATAATCAACAACACACACTATAAGTAATATCATTTCCCAACTTATCGGCCATATTGATTTATGAAGCTAAACTTCACCCTTTGATAAGTCAAAGAAAATAAATATTAAATATATATGCTTGTTATTATATTAGGATTAAGTGCACACACTTCCATAATAACTAAGGTCTAGTTCTTTTACTAAGTCAGTACAAAAAGAACCTACCTAAATGGTCCTATTCAATACACTTAAAGTGTATCAGTGTAATTTATTAGTCAAAATAAACTAATACTTAATTACACTATGACTATTCTGATAGTTTGTTCCTTTCTATCTTAGTCGTGAGCAACTGTTTATAATTTATAGAGAACCGACAACATGATCTTCTGAGTGTGACCCCACACTCCATGTTATCTACTATATAAATTAATTGAACAATTACATTTAACAAATAAATGCAGATATTGACCAATGTGATTATTTTATTTCAAAAATAAATATTTATAAAAGCTAGGCTTTTAGTATACACTCTAACAAAGTGGGAGATTGTTAGAGTGTATACTAAAAGTCTAGCTTTTTGTATAAACATTTAAGAATCACATTGGTCAATATCTACATTTATATGCTAAGTGTAGTTGTTCAATTAATTTATATTGTAGATAACATGGTGTGTAGTGTCATACACAGAAGATCATGTTATCGGTTCTTTATAAATTATAAATAGTAGCTCACAACTAAGATGGGTAGGAACATGTTAGGATCGTTCATACTCGGCTAAAGAGGGGGGGTGTGAATAGCCGCCCCAAATTCTCGCGTTCTTCCTACAGTTAGGGTTAGTCGCAGTGGAAATACAAGGAAGAAACTGAGGAGAAGAAAAATAAACCGATGTAACGAGGTTCGGAGATTAGGGCTCCTACTCCTCAACGTGTCCGTAAGGTGGACGAGTCCAGTCAATCCGTCGGTGGATGAGTCCCCGGAAAACCGGCTAATATGAACTCCTTCTGGGTGGAGAAACCTCGCCACAAAACTTGCAACAACAAGAAGGAGTACAAGAAATACAAGTAGAAAGACAAGAACAATGTACAAACACTAACTCGCCTTCTCGTCGACTGCCTATGAAGCAACAACTTCTCGGACAACAGCAGCAGCTGACCGTCGACTGGAAGCTCACGCGAAGCTTCGGAAGCGAGCTCAACAAAGCTCAGAACCTCAGAGCACAGAAGCAGAAGCTTCAATCCAAGGAAGAAGAAGTAGGCCAACTGTAGCCCTCGACCTCTTTATATACCTGTGCCTGCGAAGAACCGCACGAAGACAGAAGATGCAGAACCTAGCCGATGGTCCACAGACCGATCAAGGAACTTCCTGATCGGTCCGGGGGACCGATCAGGCTTTGTGCTGATCGGTCCCCAGACCGATCAGCCCCTCTTGCGCCTCGCTCCTGTTCGGCTTCTGATCGACTCCTGATCGGTCACCAGACTGATCCAGGTTTAGAGCTCCCAGCCCTAAATCCTACCTGGTCCTGAGACCGAGCTACCGAGCTACCGAGCTCCCGATCTCTCTCCGACTTCGTCCGGAGACCGAGCTACCGAGCTCCCGAGCTCCCGAGCTCCCGAGCTCCCGATCTCCCGAGCTACCGAGCTACCGAGCTACCGAGCTACCGAGCTACCGAGCTCCCGAGCTCTCTCCGACTTCGTCCGGAGACCGAGCTACCGAGCTACCGAGCTACTGAGCTACCGAGCTCCCGAGCTCCCGAGCTACCGAGCTACTGAGCTCTCTCCAACTTCCCGTGCCAAGTCTCAAACTTGGTCTTCTCCGTGCCAAGTCTCCATACTTGGACTTTTCCCGTGCCAAGCTCCCTGCTTGGACTTTTCACCAGATGTCTGGTTAACCTTGACCCATCTGGATTTCCCTTGCCTGGCTTCACTCACCAGGACATCCACCTGGCTTCACTCACCAGGATTTCCACACTGCCTAACATCCTAGTTAGGACTTTCTCACTGCCTGGCTTCACTCACCAGGACTTTCCAACTGCCTAACATCCCAGTTAGGACTTTCCCACTGCCTGGCTTCACTCACCAGGACTTCCACACTGCCTAACATCCCAGTTAGGACTTTCTCACTGCTTGGCTTCACTCACCAGGACTTTCCAACTGCCTAACATCCCAGTTAGGACTTTCCCACTGCCTGGCTTCACTCACCAGGACTTTCCACACTGCCTAATCATCCCAGTTAGGACTTTCCCACTGCCTGGCTTCACTCATCAGGACTTTCCACCTGCCTAACATCCCAGTTAGGACTTCTCCGTGCCAAGTCTCCATACTTGGACTTTCCGCGTGCCAAGCTACCTGCTTGGACTTTTCCCCGTGCCAAGTCTCCGTACTTGGACTTTTCCAGTGCCAAGTCTCCATACTTGGACTTTTCGCGTGCCAAGCTCCCTGCTTGGACTTTTCCCGAATCAGGTCAACCAGGTCAACCTTGACCTAAGGTTGCACCTACAATCTCCCAAACACCTATTCTTGTCAAACATCAAGAATACAACTTCTCTTCTCATCAAACATCGTCAAACATCAAAACACAACTCGAGTCGGGTCAACCAGGTCAACCTTGACCTAAGGTTGCACCAACAATCTCCCCCTTTTTGATGTTTGACAAAATCCAAAATCAAGTTAGGTTAACCCGATAACCTAACTTAGGTTTTCCAATGTTCTTCCTTGAACATTCTTCCAAAACCCCTTGGGACATCTCTCCCCCTTTTTGACACACATCAAAAAGAGGGAATCAAGGTCAAGAGTTTCTTCCTAATGAAAGTCCCATACCTTTCATTGAAACCCTTAATTCCCCCCTTGATACTAAACTCAATACTCAACTTTGTGACAATCCCATATCACTAATCCTCAAAATTCTTAAGGAGTAAAAACTCCCCCTAAGAGTCAACTCCCCTGGACAATTAGGTAAAAACTCCCCCTAAAGGTCAACTCCCCCTTGACCATTGCACCAACAATGTCTTGGAGAGTTTCAAACCTTAAGAAACTCGAAACTCAACTCCCAAAAGCTGAAATTTCAGACACCTGCTGAAAATCAGAAACTGGCACGCACTGATCGGTCCTAAGACCGATCAAAAAAAAAACCCCTGGATCGGTCCCCAGACCGATCCATGCTTCACTGGATCGGTCCGCAGACCGATCAGGACTTCCCTGGATCGGTCCCCAGACCAATCCAGACTCTGACAGGAGATTTCTGAAATTTCCTTCCCGAAATTCAGAAACTCCTAGAAAATTCCAGAAAATTTAAAAAATTGTGAAATTTTGAGGATACATTCCTCATAACATATACTATCATGGAAAAATAGTTTTCTATGAAAATAACTTCCATTTTTCAATCTTGATACAAAGTTCAAAAACTTTGAAATAGTTCAAGTTTAACTCAACTTTGTATCACAATGTTCAATGATGAATGCAATCACTAAGATGGCTTCATCAAGGTTTTCCAAATCAATTTCAAAATGATTTTAAACCTTTTAATTTAGGACCATAATCTTAGGGCTAAATGTACATGACTTGTACACAAGCTTTCCCTATGATCCTCCAATCTCTTGAATTAGGCTCATCTAGGTACAAGAACTATGTACCTTGATCCTAACTCATGATCCTAATATCTCACACACATCTAAAGTGTATCAAACACATCCAAGTCAATTTTGATGTGAGATATGGGTTTAGGTTATCTTAGGCTAAGTTCTCATGCATTTGCTAAACTACACTTTGATCTCAATATCAAAATGTGTTTTTTATCCTTAAATCAATTTAAATTGATCATTAATGCAAGAGATGATGACATGGCATGAAATAATATCATAAATAGAAGCATGTGCCAATGTCATGATGTCATGGCATAAAGTTTGAAACTTAAATAAACCTGACATAAAACTAACCTAAGCATTATCATGACATTTCAAAAGATAAACTTAAATATGATGTCATGACATGTGAGGGCAAACAATCAAGGCAAGATTTAGCATGAATAAGACATACCTAGATTACCTATCTAAGTATCCTTAGCCTTAGCTAATACTTAAGCTTTAACCCTTGATTGCCCTAATATGCCAAAATCCTAATTTTGACACTTCTTGAACTCTAGATTCATTCATGCCACTTAAAGATCAAATTTATCCTCAAATCTTGGCATGTTTCATTTTTCCTCAAGAGTTCTCTAGATTTTCCCAAATTGTGCCAATTGAAATTAACATCATCATTTTCAATGATGGCACATTTTACTCTTCCAAGGAGTAAATCTTAATGATTGTTCCATTTCATTTTCAAAGGTTCCCAAAAACCTTGAAAATGCTCCTTGAGTATCAATTTCCTCAAAGTTGGGTTAACTACCCTTCTAATCAGAGTTGACACTCTCTAACCCATCTATGGGGTAGAGAAGATGCTCCTAGGAACCCAATACCTATTTGAGCTCATTGGGTTCACTAAATATTCACTAGGGATAACTTCCCTAGCAACCCTCCTAATGACCCTCTTAGGCTTTAAAGCCTTGGTCATTTGGGACTCATCAAGATCAAATCTAGGGGTGACTCCCCTTGTGACCTTGGTGGTGGTCTTCCTAACCCTAGATTTTGTTCCATAATCGAATGGAATATTATGATAAGTGGGCTTGACCACTTGGGACTTAGGTTTGTGACCCAAACCTCTCTCGTCCTTTGACTTGGGTTTTTGACCCTTAAACCCTAGAGATGACTTCTCCAAGTTCTTAAGAGCCTTTTCCAAAGTATCAAGTCTTGACCTCAAGACTTGATTCTCCTTCTCTAATACCTCAAGTTTTGATTTATCATTTTTCTTTGAGGTATTCCTAGGCATATGTCTAGATGATTTGGGATTTCTATCTAGATTTTCCTTAGCCTTAGATGAGTTAATTCTAGGGTTAGCATTTCTAGAATTGTTCTTATCTAGGCTAACATGCTTGGCTCCTAAGCACATGTATCGATTTCTAGTGTTAACATGCTTATCATTATTGACAATGGCAATAAGACTACTAGCATGCATCCTACTAGAATTGCAAGAATGAGCTTTAAATGTTACCTTAGGGTTTGCCTTAGCTCCCCCTTTACATGTGTTTGGCCTCTTGTCCTTGTGAGGTTGCCTCCCCCTTGGACATTGATCCTATAGTGTCCCCGTTGCTTGCATTGGAAGCACACCACGTGCTTCTTGCTCTTGCATGTCGGGACTCCGGCTTCCTTGACCTTTGGTGCCAGTGGAGTCTTTCTAACCCTCTTTGGACACTTACTCTTGTAGTGCCCAAACTTCCTATACTCAAAACACATTATGTGTAATTTGCTTGAAATCACAGTGTTTGAGTTACCTAGGGTTGTGGATGTAGATGAGCTTTCTTCTTCATCCCTTCCGGAGGTAGATGCCTCTTCTTGCTCCGATCTTGAACAAGAGCTCTGCTCCTCTTCTTCCTTGGATGTTGAGTAGCCCTCAACTCCCAATTCGCTTCCTCCATGATGTGAGCTACTTGGCTCACTAGGCTCCTCTTCATGGAATTTTGCCAAATTGTTCCACAATTCCTTGGCGTTGTTGTACCTATCTATCTTGCACAAAACATTATTAGGTAAAGCAAATTCAATAATTTTTGTTACCTCGTCATTGATTTCGGATTGTCGGATTTGCTCTTTCGTCCACTCCTTCTTCTTGATAGGTTTTCCTTCCTCATCCATCGGAGGGGAAAACCCTTCTTGTACACAAAACCAATTTAACATATTAGTCCTAAGAAAATACATCATCCTTACCTTCCAATATGTGAAGTTGTCGTGAGACTCGTAGAAGGGTTGAATCGTGACATCTTCTCCATAGAGATCCATCTCTAGCCCGTGCCCCCCCGGGTGTTGATCCGTCGAAGAGCGGCCTCGCTCTGATACCACTTGTTAGAATCGTTCGTACTCGGCTAGAGAGGGGGAGTGTGAATAGCCGCCCCAAATTCTCGCGTTCTTCCTACAGTTAGGGTTAGTCACAGCGGAAATACAAGGAAGAAACTGAGGAGAAGAAAAACAAACCGATGTAACGAGGTTCGGAGATTAGGGCTCCTACTCCTCGACGTGTAGGTAAGGTGGACGAGTCCAGTCAATCCGTCGGTGGATGAGTCCCCGGAAAACCGGCAAATATGAACTCCTTCTGGGTGGAGAAACCTCGCCACAAAACTTGCAACAACAAGAAGGAGTACAAGAAATACAAGTAGAAAGACAAGAACAATGTACAAACACTAACTCGCCTTCTCGTCGACTGCCTGTGAAGCAATAACTTCTCGGACAACAGCAGTAGCTGACCGTCGACTGGAAGCTCACGCGAAGCTTCGGAAGCGAGCTCAACAAAGCTCAGAACCTCAGAGCACAGAAGCAGAAGCTTCAATCCAAGGAAGAAGAAGTAGTACCCAATGTAGAAGCTCTCAGCCTCCTTTTATACCTGCGGAGAAAGAAGCACAGAAGAAATCTAGCCGTTGCGTCGCAACGGCTAGTGCGCTGATCGATCTGTGGACCGATCAGGGAACCTACTGATCGGTCCACAGACCGATCAGGGAACTTCCTGATCGGTCCGGGGGAACGATCAGGCTTTGTGCTGATCGGTCCCCAGACCGATCAGCCCCTCTTGCGCCTCGCTCCTGTTCGACTTCTGATCGACTCCTGATCGGTCACCAGACTGATCCAGGTTTCGAGCTCCCAGCCCTAAATCCTACCTGGTCCTGAGACCGAGCTACCGAGCTACCGAGCTACCGAGCTCCCGAGCTACCGAGCTACCGAGCTCTCTCCGACTTCGTCCGGAGACCGAGCTACCGAGCTACCGAGCTACGAGCTCCCGAGCTCCCGATCTCCCGAGCTACCGAGCTACCGAGCTCCCGAGCTCTCTCCGATTTCGTCCGGAGACCGAGCTACCGAGCTACCGAGCTACTGAGCTACCGAGCTCCCGAGCTACCGAGCTACCGAGCTACCGAGCTCTCTCCGACTTCCCGTGCCAAGTCTCAAACTTGGTCTTCTCCGTGCCAAGTCTCCATACTTGGACTTTTCCCGTGCCAAGCTCCCTGCTTGGACTTTTCACCAGATGTCTGGTTAACCTTGACCCATCTGGATTTCCCTTGCTTGGCTTCACTCACCAGGACTTCCACCTGGCTTCACTCACCAGGATTTCCACACTGCCTAACATCCTAGTTAGGACTTTCTCACTGCCTGGCTTCACTCACCAGGACTTTCCAACTGCCTAGCATCCCAGTTAGGACTTTCCCACTGCCTGGCTTCACTCACCAGGACTTCCACACTGCCTAACATCCCAGTTAGGACTTTCTCACTGCCTGGCTTCACTCACCAGGACTTTCCAACTGCCTAACATCCCAGTTAGGACTTTCCCACTGCCTGGCTTCACTCACCAGGACTTTCCACACTGCCTAATCATCCCAGTTAGGACTTTCCCACTGTCTGGCTTCACTCACCAGGACTTTCCACCTGCCTAACATCCTAGTTAGGACTTCTCCGTGCCAAGTCTCCATACTTGGATTTTCCGCGTGCCAAGCTACTTGCTTGGACTTTTCCCCGTGCCAAGTCTCCGTACTTGGACTTTTCCAGTGCCAAGTCTCCATACTTAGACTTTTCGCGTGCCAAGCTCCCTGCTTGGACTTTTCCCGAATCAGGTCAACCAGGTCAACCTTGACCTAAGGTTGCACCTACAATCTCCCAAACACCTATTCTTGTCAAACATCAAGAATACAACTTCTCTTCTCATCAAACATCGTCAAACATCAAAACACAACTCGAGTCAGGTCAACCAGGTCAACCTTGACCTAAGGTTGCACCAACAGAACAAACCATTGGAATAGTCGTAGTGTAATTTGGTATTAGTTTATCTTAACTATAAAATTACACTAGTACACTTTGAGTGTATTGAGCAGGACCATTTGAGTTAGTTTCTTTTTATATTGACTAGATAAAAGAACAATACCTCTGTTATTATGGAAGTGTGTGCTCTTAATCCTAATATAATAACAAGCACATATATTTAAGATTTATTTCTTTGACTTATCAAAGGGTGAGATTTAGCTCAATAAATCAATAGGCCCGATAAGTTGGGAAATGATATTACTTATAGTGTGTATTGTTGATTATAGAAGGAAACTGTGTCCTAGTAATCTAAGTTGATAATGTCCCCAAGAGGAGCTAATAAGGATTGTCATGTTAAACCCTACATGTGAACTTAGTCTGACATGACGATAAGGTTGAGTGGTACTACTCTTGGACTAAGATATTAATTAAAATGAGTTGTCTGTAACTCAATTAATTAGTGGGCATCCGACATCTTAAACACAGGGAGATTAACACACTCATGATAAGAAGGAGCCCATGATGTAATTTGGGATTGGTGCAGTAGTGCAATAATAACTCTCTAGTGGAATGAGTTATTATTGATGAACTTGAATTGTGTGTTCGGGGCGAACATAGGATACTCGAGCTCGTCGGGAGGGCAAAACCAATTTCTCCTCTAGGTCCCTGTCATAGCCTCATTAATGCCTCATATCAACTCATGAAAACCCCATCTTGGTGTCCAAGAGAGGGCCGTCCCATGGCTTGGTGACCAAGCCATGGGGCCGGCCACTTCCTCCACAAATGGGCTGGCCCCTTGCCTGGTGCCCAAGAAAGAAGGGGGCCGGCCACTATATTCAAAGTTTAGGGGGCATTTTAAAATTTTAAAATCTTCTCTTTATAGACATCTACAAGTTTTAAAAGAGGGATTTTAAATTTACAAAACTTTCCTTATTTGAATTAGGCCACATGACTTAAAAGAAAATTTTAAAAGTTTTTAAAACTTTCCTTTTTTTAACCATCCACATGGTTTTTAAAAAAGAGAGTTTTAAATTTAAAACTTTCCTTTTTTGTATCCATGTTAAAAAAGGAAATTTTAGAATATAAGTTCTAAATTTTAAAACTTAGTTTTAATTTTTAAACTTTCCTTTTTTAACATCCACTAAAGGAAAGAGAGCTTGTAAAATTTTATAAGAGGATTCTTTCTTTTATAAAATTTTATAAAAAAAAAATTCTCTTCATGATGATGTGGCTGGCCACCCTTGCTTGGTGTCCAAGCAAGGGGCCGGCCATTAAGAGTATAAAAGAGGAGAAAAGGAAAAATAAAAGGGGGAAAGGAAATCAAGTGGAAAATTTTAATTTTTTGTAAAAATCTTTCCTTATTTGCCTTGGGCAAGTATTATAAAAGAAGAGGAGGAGAGGCCTCATGGGGGATTCTATTCTTTTCTCTCTTCTCTCTAGTCTTCTCCTAAGGGTCGGCCCTTGCTTCTCTTTATGCTAGGGCCGGCCACCTCTTGTGGTTGCTTTGTGTGGTCGGATACAAAGAGAAGGAGAAGAAGAGAAGTAGGGATTGTATCAATTCTTATTCTCTTGTGGCCGGCTCTCTCCCCTTCCTTTTCCCCTTGCTCTCTTTTGTTCCTTGGTGGTGGTGGTGGTCGAATCTTAGAGAAGGAGGAGCTTTTGGGTGGTGTTCATCTTGGAGGATCGTTATCCACATGACGTCCAAGAGGAGGCGAGGAATACGGTAGAAGATCAAGAGATCGTTGCATACAAAGAATGGTATAACTAGTAATTATTTTTTGCATCATGTATGAATTCCAAACACAAGAGACATATGATTCTAGAGTTTCGAATTTGTGATTCGAGTTTGTGTTTTTTTTTGTTTTTTGAATTTGTGATTCGATTGTTCTTTTTTGTTAAACCTAGAGTTATATAAGGAAATTAAATATTACATTTCTTTAAAAGGCTTTGTCTAGGCGGTGGTGGATGATCCCATAACCAAGAATGACTAGTGCCTCGCCATATAGTCCTGGAAGCCAATTTTAGAAATTAATATTTAATTAAATTTATAACATAGGTGGATTTGGATCAATAATGTTAAGCATCGTTTGCGATCCAAATCTAAACCATTAAGAATAGATAAGTTAAATTTGGAATCAATAATCTTAAGTTCCATTTGCGATTCCTAATTTAATTTCTAAAGAATACAATAGGTTGTTTAGGAAAGGTTCGACATTTGTACAAAATTTTTGTACAGTGGAACCGGTACGATCTTCCTAGGACCAACCAACAAATATTACCCTTGGAAATACTCCCACCGTGAGGCCCAGGTATTTAGTGTCAAAGGCCTCTTTAATTTTGTTTCCTAAGTCCCTTGGCATTTTGAGCCAGAATTTTTCTGATAATTCAGGCCCAGTAAATTGTAACGACCACCCTTCTTACTACTACTACTCTCTAAGGATGACCGTTACTTAACTACTAACTCTACTTAACCGGTATGATTAAAAATCAAATGGAAACCCTACCAAAAAATTTCGACAGAATCTCCCCTGTACCGGTGACCTTATTCAACAATACATGCAATATATATACTCAGCCACATGCGGCTGGAACACATATCAATCAACCACGCAGTTAAATAAGTATCAAACACACAAATATCTACTTACTAAACTAAACTCATCCTACATGCAATCTAAACAGAATAATCTCAAATAACATGAACTTAAAATACAACTCAAATGTTTACAATAACTAAAATGCGAAAACTAAAATTAAAACTTCTTTCCTAGTCCCAAGGCTTCCATAGTCCTGGCATCACACATCCTTCGAACACTTCCTTGTCGCCTTCCTTTCTATATCTTTTCCTTTCCTGTATCTGCAGTAAGAGGAAGTGTAGTCTATAAGCAAAATTTACTTAGTAAGCGCTATCTAACTCACAAAAACTCGATATGCATGTATATAAATAAAAACATGCTAAAACTGAATGCTAACATGTAAAGCTACTCATGCTCATAAATAGCAAATAACAGTAAGCTAACTCATGCTTTTCTAATAGTAAAGAAACATACTGAAAGGCTAAACATGTAAGACAAGTCTATACTATCATGCTAGCATAAAGAATTTAACTTATTGAATTCTAAACACTTTCTGATTCTTATTAAACTTACTTAAAAACTTATTCTTTTATTTCACTTATTTAAAACTTATTCTTTAATACTTGTAAACTTTTGTAAACACATTGTTTTATTAGTTCAAAAGCTTATACTTATAATACTTCAAAATAATAATCAACTTCTTTTTGGGCCCGGCAACTGTGCTTTTACTTTTGTAACGACCCGACCCATTTGGCGGCCCATTTGCCGACCCTATGGTCGTCGACCATCGACCGTCGGCCGAGCCGTTACTACTAGGTTATCTAAACCTAGAGACGACTATGGAAGCCCAACCCAAGGACAGAGAGTCCAGTACAGTGCCACTGATAAAAGTAAAATACTCGTTATCTTTTAATACTTCTATATAATGCCTCGGCATTTTCTTTAGCACCTTGTGTGCCAAAATCCCTAAAGTCTTGACTTTGGGATCTACTTAAGGCCTTGGCATTTTTCTTTCTTTTCTTTATCTTTCTTATACTTGTTCAAGTAAAATACTAGCCTATTCCAACATGCTACAACAGATTTAAAACCAAGGAAAAACAAATCTGAAATCTTTAGGCATGCTACAGTAGAAATAAATCAAAGAAAGAAATATCTGCATTCTAAAAAAAAACTGCATACACTTGGAAAGTAGCTATTCATGCTTGTTAAAGTAATGAAGTAACTAAAACTGCAATGCTAATAACAGGGCTGTTCGTGCCCATTAATGGCACAAAAAGATCTAAACTTGTATGCTAAATATAAGGGTTGTTCCAACTAATTAAGAAAGCATAAGAAACTAAATCTGAAACTGAAATCTTATACTTAGATACAAGGTTAACACAAGGAAAACTAAAGAGAACTAAATCTGAAACTTGAGCACGAAGAGGAAAACTAAAACTACACGGTAAGAAAAACTAAATCTTATACTTGCTAAACTGCAAACTGAAAAGAACTAGATGCTTATAGAAATCTAAAATTCTACACTTCTACTAGATATGGTACACGCCTACTGCCAAAACAAAAAGAAGTAGATACTTAAAGAAAACAGCAAAAATCTGCACTGCTAAAGGAAATAAACTGAAATTCAAAGGAAACTAGATATTTGATGCAAGAATCTGAAATGCTTAACACCTACTGTACATGTCCAATTAATTGCAACCTAACTCAAAACTGAATTACTAATCTATCACAAGATTCCAGCAAGCATAACATGTTCATAAAGAAAATTCCAGTACTGCTAGCTCGTGCTCATAACTTTAGCAATGCCATCAACTAATTTGTTTCCAGAAGAGTTCAACCTAATTCATCTATATAGGAATGCAAACCAAGCCTCTCCATGGAAATAAGGTCTCAACATACATTGTTCTGCATAGAATTTACAACATATAAAGTCTGTTGCAAGTATCAGAAAATTACAAATAAATTCCGAAATTGTTAGTTTGTTCTTCTAAACCTGGTTTTGCTATCTATAGCCACCAACCAAAATGAAAACTCATTTCAATTCTCATATCTTCTATTCTTCATACTCAATGTCATGGTGAGGAAAACATAATATAACTATTCTTCCTTTGAAAACTCACGGCAATAGACAAATCCCTAACATGCTTCATAGCACAACTCGAACAAATAAGGGAATACCAAAACGAATCGAAATCCGGAACTATCCTACTGCAGGTGAGTAGCGACTTACCCCTTGTTTTCTTGGACTTACAACCGAGAGGAGGAAGGAGGTCTAGGGTTCGGGTGAAGCTTCAAACCTCGAGATTTCAACCCTTCCTCGTGCCCACGAGCTCTCTTCGACTAGGGAACATCGAATCTGTAAAGACCGGCCGGAAAAAGGCCTTCGCCGGCGCCGGAGAACAAAGCCCTAGCTTTTCTGCGGTTCCGCCGATCACCGTCGCGCGCGTGAGGGAGGAGGAGAAATTTGGTTTCGGCTAAAACCTAAGTTCTCCTTTTAATACTCTCATATTTCTATTAACTAGTACTACTTAAATATATTTCAATATAGATTTAGTTAAGAAAAGTTCGGCTGGTCTGTTGGTGGGCTGCGTTCTGCTTAAGGCCCGGCGCATTAGTTCGAATCCCGGCTGCAATCTATTTTCTTCCTATTATTTCTTGCTATTAACTTCTATTACTTAAATAAAATTCTTCCTTTACTTAATCAAATAACAATTGCTAGCCCAGTTGGTTAGCTGGCTTTTAACCGAATCAAAGGTTTAGGCTTCGATTCCTCCACCGCGCACTTTTTATTCCAATTTATTTTAAACGTTCTAACTATAGCTTAAATATATTTCACTTCCAAATATAATAGCAATGATCGCCAGCACAGTTGGTTAGGATGGTTTTGACCGAGTCAAAGGTCGCTGGTTCAAATCTCGGCTTGGACATTTTTTTGTCAAAACTTCTTTCGTTTAGTAAAAATACCAAACGACCTCCAAAATTTGCATAAAAATACTCTAAAAATTTCTAAAAATCTCTAGAATTTTTCTATAGCATTTATAAATATTTTAAAGAACTTTTAGAACTCCTAATGAGGAAAATTAGGTCGTTACATAAATAATCTGCCAATCTCTGATGCCAGCTTAAGGTAGTCATTCATATATTTGACAATATTTTTCATGTTGTCGCAAGATAATTTCTCAATGTCTTTATATGCTGCATCTTGGATTGCTGTTGAGCCTGTTGTTGGGTCTTCTGAAGAGAACACCCTTCTCATCTAAGAGAGAATGTTCTGAGTGTCCTCTCTGTTGGTCCCTTTGGAGGCCGGTAGGAGGGGAGAGGTGAATTGCCCTACAAAATAAAGCAACCCTTTCTCAGATTTTCAACTAAATAAAAGCACTTGTAATTAAAATAGACTAACAAAAACGCATATAGACACAAGGAAGTTACTTGCTTTGCAATCAGGAGATTGCTAATCCGAGGAAAATATGGCACACATCTGATGTCTCATTCGGGCGGAGTAGCCTCTTACAGTGTTAATAGCACAGATAGGAAAGTAAAGCATAGAGAAATGGATTACAAGTGAATTGAATAAACTGTGCAGAATAGTGTTATATTTATAGTACTGTTCGGGGCGCCCCGAAGGGTCCGGGCGCCCTGAGGGAATAAAATTTTATCCCCCAATGTACAGATAGCGGTTTGACCGCGATCTGGAATAAATCCAGGTCCGGGCGCCCGGAAGGGTTCCGAGCGCCCTAGACTGGTCCGACCATTCCGGGCGCACGGACCAAGAAAGTCAACACAGTTGACTTTTCTCGGTCTGGGACCTTTGCTCCGGTTCAGCTCGTCTCGGTCCGGGCTTCTTGCTCCGGCTCCACTAGCTTGGGTGATCTCGACCATCTAGAATAGGGCTCATCCGAACTCAAGTTCCGGCCTTCTCCTTGAGTAGCCTTCCTCCCTGGTTTCTCGTCCCTTGAACGTTGCATACGTCCTTCTCGTCCACCGGTGTACTCTTTCGCGGTCACCTCGTCCCTCGGACGCACCGAGCCCATCATCTCTCTTCCCGTGCCGTCCTTCTCGCTAGTCGCGTCTTCCTCTTGACTTCCTGTGCTCCTAAGCTCCTGCACACTTAGATACAAGGGTTAAAACAAACAGGACCTAACTTAATTTGTGTGATCACATCAAAACACCTTGGGGTTCTAACAATCTCCCCTTTTTTATGTGAGCAACCCAAGTTAAGTTAGGGTAAAACAAACATAAAGTAAAAATAATTAAGTTTGTAAATAAGTGCAAATATGATTTTTCAATGAAATTATACCTCCCCCTAGACTTAATATTCTTCTCCCCCTTTGATCACATAAAAAGAAATTCTAAGGCAAATTGCAACTTAAAAAAAAAATTCTAAGTTTTTGAAAATTTTAACTTAGACAAAAATATCTTCTCAGAATTTTTTTATTTTTTTAAAATTTTATGAAAGAGAATTTTTCTAAAAAATATTTGAAAAATTTCCAAAAAAATATTCAAAAACTTTTTTTTTATTAATTAATTCTAAATTTAATGCTTTACCATAAAGTTAATTAAATATTTGATTTCAATATTTTGGCTTCCAGGTAGTGGCGAGACACTAGGCCTTCTTGGTTATTGGAGCAACAACCATTTCCTTAGACAAAGCCTCATAAGGAAACTATCTATTTAATTTTCTTGCTGAAAGTGCTAAGTTTTAATTTTGAATTTAAATTAAACAGGTTTTTGGAACCCAATAGAGGTTCCTTCCTACAGGGTTAATCAAGTATTTTCTAGGCACATAAGCTTTTGATATTTTTCTGATTTGACTTTGGTGAAATCTATAGTACCAGTTTAATCCTCTATAATTTTTAAAAGGAGAAATATTTGAACAGGTAGACTTTTTCAAATTTTCTATTTCTTCTTTTAATTTATCATTTTTAAATCTTATTTTATCAAAGTCTTCTATTAGACAAGATTTTGCCAAAACTCTTTTTATTTCTAAATTTTCATTTTTTAATTTGGTATTTTTATTTTCTAATTTCTACATGGATTTTGCCATAGCCTTAATACCAAAATAAAGCTGATCAGGAGGTAAGAGGGATACCTCACTTACCATATCAGACTTGAAGCATGACTCTCCCCCTGCTTCGCTGCATTCATCTGAAGTCGCTCCCCCTTCATCGATGCTAGGTTCTGATGCTTTTCCCTTCATAGCTTTCCATCGGTGCTAGCCCAGCATATTCTTGTATCTCAGACTCAGATGATGAACTATTATCCCAAGTAGATTTTAGATTCTTGTGCTTCTTGGGTATCTTGACTTTGTCTTTCTTGAGTTCTGAGCAATCTTCTTTTAAATGTCCTTCCTTTTGACATTGGTAGCAACGAACCCTTCTTCTATTTCTCGGATTCTTCTTATTCTGCATTTCTTTAAATTTATTAGATCAAAAGAATTTTCTAAAGTTCCTTACCATATACGCTTCTTGATCTTCTTCTGAGTCTGACTCGGGTTCATCCTTTTTGATTACGTTTAGCGCCATAATCTGGCTTGATTCCTTTATTGTCCTTGCACATCTGGTTTCATGTAATTCAAGAGTAGAAAATAACTCTTCTAAGGTACTTACCTCCAGGTCCTTTGAAATGTAGTAAGCGTTGAAGATTGACGTCCATTCTGGAGTTCTGGGAAACGCGTTGAGTGCGTAGCATATAGTGTCCCGGTTGGTTACTGTTTCACCGAGGTTCTCGAGACCGGTAATTAATTCCTTTACCTTCGCGTGTAGATCAGCTACCTTCTCACTTTTTTCCAGACGGATGTTCATCAGTTTGTTCTGAAGAATGTCTCTTCTTGCTAGTTTGGCTTCGGACGTGCCTTCGTGAAGCTCTAGGAATTTTTCCCAGAGTTGTTTGGCCGATGAGTAGCTTCCGACGCAGTTGACTTCTTGAGGCTGCAGCATGCTCAGCAGGTGATACTTCTCTCGGTTGTTCGCTACGGGATCATTCTACTCTTTCTTCGTTTAGAGACTCTCTTCTTTTTCTTCTCCATGTTGATTAGTAGGAGCTACAAAACTATATTTTATAATTAGACAAATTTCGAAATCGGTTTTTAGAAATACCTCCATACGACGCTTCTAGTGTGTGAAGTCCCCCTCGAATTTTGGTGGAACGATGCTTGGTTCGACCATCTCTTTGCTTCAATCGGCGGTTAGTCCTCCTGAAGCGTTCTTGCTCTGATACCACTTGTTGGTCCCTTTGGAGGCTAGCAAGAGGGGAGGGGTGAATTTCCATACAAAATAAAACAACCCTTTCTTGAATTTTCAACTAAATAAAAGAACTTGTAATTAAAATAAAGAGACTAATAAAAACGCAAACAGACACAAAGAAGTTACTTGGTTTGCAATCAGGAGATTGCTAATCCAAGGAAAATATAACGCACTATCTGATGTCTCCTTCAGATGGAGTAGCCTCTTACAGCGTTAATAGCACGGACAGAAAAGTAAAGCACAGAGAAATGGATTGCAATTGAATTGAATAAACTGTACAGAATAATGCTATATTTATAATACTGTTCGAGGCGCCCCGAAGGGTCCGGGCGCCCTGGGGGGATAAAATTTTATCCCCCAATGTACAGATAGCGGTTTGATCGTGATCTGGAATATTTCCAGGTTCCGGGCACCCCGGACCAAGAAAGTCAACAGGGTTGACTTTTCTCGGTCTGGGACCTTTGCTTCGGTTCAGCTCGTCTTGGTCTGGGCTTCTCACTCCGACTCTGCTAGCTTGGGTGATATCAACCATCCGGAATAGGGCTCACCTGAACCCAAGTTTCAGCCTTCTCCTCGAGCAGCCTTTCTCCTTGGTTTCTCGTCCCTCTAACGTCGCGTACGTTCTTCTCATACACCGGTGTACTCTTCCGTGGTCACCTCATCCCTCGGACGTATTGAGCCCGTTGGCTCTCTCCCCGTGTCGTCCTTCTCGCTAGCCGCCTCTTTCGCTTGACTTCCTGTGCTCCTAAGCTCCTGCACACTTAGACACAAGGGTTAAAACAAACAGGACCTAACTTAACTTATTTAATCACATCAAAATACATTGGGGTTCTAACACTCTCTTCCATTAGCTGTATCGATCATGACATTATATTTCATCGAGTAGTTCATTCTCCACTGAACCCAAGCAAGCTTCTCGATTTCGCCTAATAAGTTTTTCATATATTCAATTTTATCCCTTGGGTCTGTGAAGCCCTAGCTTGCAACGTGATTCTTTGTAATAGATTCCCATCTTGAGAATACGTCATGAAATAAGCCAATTTGTTCTGGGATCACGAAGATGGGTCCACCTTGTTTTTGGGTTGATGGTAATGCCCACGTCTCATTGCTTGTATCTCATCGGGATCTTGGATTGGAATTTCTATGCTCATAAATGGGTTGTGATGGGTCTGGATCCATTCTTGTTGCTGGTGGATAACCAGGTGGCCCCATCATGGTGTCTTGTGGTGGATTATACGGGGAGATGATTGTACTGGTGGAGTAAACTTGTTGTTGTTTCGTATGGTCCTCCACAAATCGTCTTAGGTTGGGATACTCCATCTCATATCCTACTGCAATTGATTAAACCCAAGATCAAGATATCACAGCTTTGTAATCTTTTATAGGTTGTCAATTTTGTCAATCTTGTTCTAACTTAGATCCAAAGTCTCGACAGTGGTTAATAATTGCAAGAACTCATCCACACACTACAAAAAAAAGTAACTAATAGTGATGGAATTAACGACAACCATTAAAATTCTATCGTTATATAGCGACCGACATGTTAATTACCATCGCAATTAGTGACGGACTAAATCTATACATCAGTACTTCATATATATTTAATTGTCGAAATGCTAAACTCTCAATTTTTGGTATCGAGTTAGCGATAGATTAATGACTGTCACTAATAGCAACTGATTATTTAATAATCTGTTGTTAATATAGATGAATTATTTAATAATCCATCTCTAATAGTGATGAATTATTAAATAATCCATCGTTATCCTTTCTATATAGCTCGACATCTCCAATTTTGATGTGTAAACCAAAGCAATGAATTATAAGTGACAGATAATTAAATAATTTGTCACTAGTCCTTCCATGCTGACTGGAAATTCATGATTTGCGACGGATGTTTTTCGTTTCTATATTTGGGATATTAGCTAGGGATCCTGTGTCTGATCTCTTCCCTACGCGAAATATGCAACTACTAGGATCTGGTGATTTCGCCCCTACTCTGGCGATCGACTTCTCCTCCCCCGGCCTCTCCTCCTCCGACGTTCAGGTACTCTCTTCTCCTCCTCCTTTCTCTCCTCCTCCGGCCTACTCGAGCTAAGTAGTGTCTGTCTACAGTCGGCAATGCTAGGCTGCTACCAACACTGATTGACCATGACTAGCACTGTTCAGGTAAAAATATAATTATGTTTGTATGGTTTAAAAATATAATTATCAGATTTAGACTATTAAATGTAATATTTTTCCATATTGATATTACTTGTATGACTAGCCATATTGATATTACTCGCATGATTAACTATGTTTGAAATATAATTATACTTAGTTTGACATGATTAACCATGTTGGAAATTTTATTCATGTTAGGATCTAATGTATATGAACAAGTCTTGGATGTATAATAGGTTAAACAATGAATTTATCAATCAAGAATTTTTTTACTAAGGTTGAAGAGTTTGTAAACTTTGCTAAGTCTTATCTAGAATGTTTGAATGGTGTCGAGTTAAAGTGTCCATGTAATCAGCGCAAATGTAAAAATACAGCTTTCTATGATGAGAATACAGTTAAAACCCATATATACAAATGCATATAAACGTTGGAGCATAGCAGTTAATGGGAAGTAATACATGACTTTCAAGAGAATATTTATCTTATTCTTCCCAGACATATGACTACTTTACTTATAACGAGGACGATTACACATTCTACATTCCATCATATCACTATCTTCATTCAAAAAGATCATGCAATTATTGATACGACAATGAATCTTCTCTACTCAATTTCCTTATATTATAGAAGTTATCAATCATGCAGTTATCAGCAAGGAGAAACTTTGACATCAATTGACACATTTCATTGTAACATCGTTGAGAGAAATGATGTTTTAACTTCATGTTCAGTAATCTTGCAGTAGCTAATAGTTAAGAATGACCAGAAAGAATGTCTTCCCACAATTCTCTCTCACTAGCCTTCAATATGTCATACATTTTCTGAACTTCAGGTATAAGTGTTTCCTTTATATTCGATTGATCATATGTATTGATTGCGTTGTAAACCATTGATTGCACTTCATCACATGCCTTAATGATTACTTTAGAGCAATTGGACAGGATGACAAAGCAATGGAACGCCCAATTTATTCAAATACAAATGTCTCTTCATGATAATACTAGTTGCCATAATTTGAAACAAACTCATACCTACATATATGAGTTTTCATTATATCCTCATCATGGAAAGCTATATTTCTACATTTGCTCTAATTATATAGACACTTTAACTCAGCACCATTCAAACATTCTAGATGAGACTTAGCGAAGTTCACAAACTCTTCAACCTTAGTAAAAAAATTTTAACTGATAAATCCATTGTTTAACCTATTGTACATCCAAACCTTGTTCATATACATTGTATCCTAACGAAAATAAAATTTCCATCATGGTTAATTATGCCAAACTAAGCATAATTATATTTTCAAACATGATTAATCATGTAAGTAATATCAATTTGTCAAACTAAGCATAATTATATTTCCATTGTCTATTCCATCACAATATGTTTTTAGTGACGAGATAACAACGGATATAGTCCGTCTCTATTTGGCACATTTTTTGTTGTGATAAGAACTAATCGATTGCAAGCACATGATATAAACTTCAATTTGTTCTAGGTTTAGTGGATATTTAAAATGGTAAGAACAGGATTCTATCACAAGAAGAAAACAAGAGAAAATGCACTATATTAATAGGATAAAAAAAAGAGTATCACTTTCTATTTTCTTTGGTGAAGGGAGGAATAAGAAGGCTCTGGATGGTGGATGAATGTCGAACAGAGGATGTCGCTGCTCCTTATTGATTTAGCATCGAACGAAGGATGAACGGAGGATGAGATGGGATGAGGATAGGAGGATGAATAGAGCCAAATAGAGGAAAAGGAACAATTTTCTAAGTGTGAGATTTAGGGTTTTGGAACTTAATAAGGAAGAGGAAGGGTTTTGGCGTAAGATTTAATGCTCTGTTTAATTGGGTGGATGGATTCAAAAAATTAAGTAAAGTTTTTTTTTGCATGGAAAACAGTTCACTATTTATTTCATTAGAAAAGATGGATTATTAATTTTTCCACTGTTCACTTATTATCAAATAATCAACGAATAGATTTACAAATCCATCAGTGGATGAATTTTTAGACATATTTTTATTTTCCCAAATCAAGCAAAAGCAAAATCCTTCGTCACATTTTCGCTTTCAACAAGGAGCCACAGTTGCTACCGGTCTCGCTGTTGCAGATTGTGCCATCTTTATCACCTACTTGGGCGGAAACAATAGCCCTAGCCCAACAACCCTAGTGAACGGCGGCCCCTGAATCGCCACCGCTGGGGCCAAAAGTCTCAACAACAACTTCCTGGTATACGCCCGTAATGAGAACAACACGAAGTACATCAGCCACAACACCTGACCACATCATACGGCCTATGTAGTTTGAAGCTCATGAATAGTGAGCAATCTCTTTAGCATTTAACAAGTTGGAGAGGAAGGCAGGATTGAGGAAAGAAAGAAATCAATGAAGGAAAACAAATCCCTACGACGAGAGAAGAGAAAAGAAGTAGAAGGGGAAGGAAGAGAAAAGAATATCTCAAGAAGGAAGAGGGAAGGAAGAGGAAACGAAAGTGAAATAGTAGAAGGAAGGAAAAAAATTGACTGGCACGAGGTGGTCGTGCAAGGCTATCCGTTGCTTATTGCAAGCGCAAGGTGGCCTTGCACAGCCTCTCGCTACATGCCAAGGTCAACAAGATTGTCGCTTGTGCCACCTTTGAGGGAGGGCTTCCCCACTTTGGCTGCAGCTCACCATAGGACTTCGTATTGTCCGTCAACCACCCCAACTACATCGTCATCCTCGTCACGATCTTCCACTACCTAGAACCCAGCGACAACATCATTGACAGAGGTAACGAGTGGTACGAGAGCACCAAGTGTCGTATCCATGAGGCCTATGCTTGATGCTTTCTCTACCTAGGGATGGGCATCTCCGGAGGTGAGGATGATAAGCGCAAGGCATCCCTCTTTAGCTGGTAGCCAAGTGAGGTGCTCGTCTGGGGTCAGGTAAGGCGGGCGACCACTTACCCTCACAAGGCCACGCAAGGCCAGCAGCCACACAGTGCAGCCCACGCGTGTGGTTGAGGGCAGCACGTGACAAGTGGCAAAAAGGCGATATCGCTCGCCCCCAGCGCCCCCGCCGCACCACGCCCAAGGTCTTCACGAGGGAGGTAAATCACGGTAGCTGGAGAAATTAGTGCGCAGTGGGAAGAGGTGCACAGGGACCAGGGAATTATGTCCTGACTACCCCGCGGTTCGAACCCACGCTCTCAAGTGGCAAGCTTCTAAGCACGTGACAAGAAAGGATGGAAAGAGGTGTTCCATTTGATTTTAGGTGGATAAAATATTATTTACAAATGGATTAGCAGAAAAATTTATAAACTCTTCCATCCATTATTTTAGATAAAGTAAACAATAAAAAGGATATAAAATCAATCCTCTTATATGAAATAAACTGAGGAAAATTTTCCTAAAAAAACTTTCCTTAGTTTCTGAATCCATCCTCCAAAGTAAACATGGCCTTATTCACCCAAATTGGGTGGAAGAGAAATCCTTCCTCAGTCACATTTCGGCTTTCAACCGCGAGCCACAGGCACCGACAACCTTGCTGATGCAGGTTGTGGCATCTTCGCCACTTGCTCGGGCGGAAACATTGGCCTTGCCCAGCAACGCTAGCAAACGACACCCTTGGATCGCCACCGTTGGAGCCGGAACCCTCAACCACGACTTCCTGGAATATGCCCATCTTGAGAACAGCATAAAGTACACCGGCCTCCCTACCTAGCCGCTTCAAGTGACCCTATACAGTTTCGAAGCTCATAAACAGTGAGCAATCTCTTTAGCATTTGACAAACTATAGTGAAAGGTAAGAGAAGGTTCAGGAACCAATTCCACATGGTCAAGAAGAAGCAATGCACAATTTTAAAGTTTATCCATTACAATACAGTGCCTCTGTTGAGCCCAAAGGATGCAAGATATCTCCATTGACATTAGGCCTTTTGGGTAGAGCCCAAGAGCAAAGTCATGAGGACCTAGGCTCAAAGTGGACAATATCATGTCATTGTGGAGATATGTGAGCATCGTTTTAGGCTCAACAAATAGTATCAGAGTCATGGTACGAACCAGATATCATGTTGGGTGACCTTGAAAGAAGTTGAGGGTGGGCCCGGAGTAGGTCAGGGTGACCGGATGTTCGTGGGAGGCCTGGAGCAGGTCAGGGTGATCGTATACTTGTGTGGAAGAAAGTATGTCATGGTGACCAGATGCTCGCAGGGAGGCCCAGAGCAAGTCAGAGTGACCAGATGCTCACGGGGAGGCCCGGACCATGAGAGTAATTGTGGTCCTTCGTTTGAGGGGAGGATTGTTGAGGTTCCATCAAAGTCTCACATTGGAAAGATTTGGTAAAGATCATGGGGTTAAAAGGATGCAAGATATCTCCATTGGCATGAGGCCTTTTGAGTATAGCCTAAGAGCAAAGCCATGAGGGCTTAGGCCCACAGTGGCCAATATCATGCTATTGTGGAGATATGTGGACATCTTTTGGGCTCAACAAATGTCGAGCCTCCCCGTGAGTATCTGGTCACCTTGACTTGCTCCAGGTCTCATGAGAAGGCCTCCTTTGGGCTCTGATACTATTTGTAGGATCGAAAATAATTTAGATATCTCCACAATGATATGATATTGTCCACTTTGGGCCTAAGCCCTCATGATTTTGCTCTTGGGCTCTACCCAAAAGGCCTCATACTAATGAAAATATATTTTCTCTTATAAACTCATGATTTTTCCCATGTGTTTTCAATGTGGGACTATGTTTGCAACCTTGCAACCCCAACAACCCCCCCTCAAACAAAGGACCACAGACTTTCTACGTCCGATCCTCGATTCACCAGGTCTTCCTACCCATCGGTCTATCCGACCTACTAGGACTTCCTTGCCTAACTGCAATTAGGCCTTCCTGCCTGGTGTTTGGTTCTCTTGATCCGAACATAGGAGCCCACACTTTTTTTGTTCGAGGTCAATATTGTACTCACATGGCTCGATCATACCATAACTCTTATGCACAGTCGGTGGTTAAACCTTCTAGCAGTCCGAGCTCTGATACCATTTGTTGAGCCCAAAGGATGTCCACATATCTCTGCAATAACATGATATTGTCCACTTTAGGCCTAGCCCCTCATGACTTTGCTCTTGGGTTCTACCCAAAAGGCCTCATGTCAATGAAAATCTTTTAAATATGGAACTTTGATTGAACCCCAACAACCTCGGATGTCCACGTTGATGTACACGCAACGTCGTCCCCTTCCACCTAAGCTTCGCCATAGTGGAGGATGTGTATCCCGGCAGAGATGGAGAAGGGAACAAGTTGAGTGTCATTTGCGTTTGCTCCAACGCGTTCCAGCTCATCGCCAACTGCACAAACCACCGCCGCGCCAACTCCCACCTTTAGCTTCTGAACTTCTGCTCTCCGCGCCGCCCCTTCGGACGCCACCACATTGTCGATCTCTCACCCCATGATCCCTTGCTCCACTCTATGCCTCTCTGGGTCGTCCACCGAAGCGAAGTACATCGGCGTCCCTATGTAGCCGCTTCATGCGGCCGCTCACGTAGGGCAGCACGGTTGGCTGCTCATGCAGCGTCGCCCTGCGTGGCTGCTCACGTTGTTATTTTCTTTTCTTCGGTGGTTTCTGTCTACCTTCCACAGGGATTCGTTAAGCATCCTTTGATTTTATTTTCCTTTCTCTTCCTTCACTTCGGTGGATTTTTTTCTTGAAGGGTTCCTTTGTTTTCCCAATCTAGACATCGGTGTAAATGGAGCATTAGGGTTTCGTCCGCGCTATGAGGTTTCATGTAGAGGAACGAAGGTTGCGGCGTTGCGTTGCTCTTTAAGGAATAAAAACGTAAAAAGGATGATGTTTTTTAAAAAAAAAACTCATATAAATAAAATTAGAATTTTATAATATATTTATTGATTAATCTTATTTTTCTATTAAACTCTCCAACCTAATTTATATAAAGAAAAATATATTTGATTAATAAATATTTTTAATTACCTAAATAAAATTAAATTTAGCCAATAAATTATAAAAAATGCTAGTTAAATTGAGTTAATATACATTTTAATTGTTATTCTTAAATTTTTTATTAATCAATTTTAATTTTAATAAATTATCAATTAAATTTATTTTATAAAAAATAATTAGTTGATAAATAATTTTTTTTCAACAACGACGACGAGTTTTTGAAAAAAAGTGCTTACAACTTATGCTGAAACTAGAGTCTAAAAATTAAAAATGAGAAGTAAGATAGACAAAAAAAAAAAAAAAAAAAAAAAAAAAATTCAAAAAGCAATAATCAAGCACACAATTTAATATATTTTAATATCAAAAACTAAAAATATTTTTAATCAAATATAATTATTACCGATCAAATTAAATTTAATTAAAAATCTCTTATACGTCTAAATTTTAAAAATATTTTTATAAAAATTAATTACTAATAAGTATGTTTTAAAAGTATCGCTCAAATATAATTATTACTTGTCAATTTTAATAATACCTATCAAATTTGACTTTGACTTTGGCTACCGGCAATTGACTCATTCAAAATAAATATTAAAAAATACCGATCAATGTTATATTTGACCGATAAAAATGTCAACGCATGCCTGAATGAAAAGTTTTAATGATGGGCAAATAGAAAATTATAATCATATTCTGGATAAATCAGTATGTATTAAAGAGTTAAAAGGAAGTTAAAGTGGAGAAAAATTTACATATAAAGAATGAGAAAATTAAATTTACATGCCTAATAGAAATTAAGACAATTTATGCTTATAATAATCACCAACTGCATCAATCTATAAAAATAAATAAAACATTATGACAAAAAGATGAATATGTTCATCCCCAACATCTTCGTCAATCTGTCCCAAAGTCAAATCACGGATGACTACTAGTCTTTGGAATAGTGACTAGTACATAAGGGAAGTATTTACCTTAACTTTGTCGAAAAAAATTGTATGGGTAAACTTTTTATAGTGACCGATATCATTGTCGAAATGACTCTTTATCAGAAACTCCCGAAGGGATTTTTGGATGAACGGTACCACTTAATTGATAAAAGTCTGCGCAGGAGATGTTCGAACCTGACATCTCAATCAAATAATACAACGTCATAAACAGAACATGCTTGGTTTGATTATTAAAAAAAAAATCCTAGAGATTATGATAGAACGATAAAATAGTCCGTAACCAGACATCCACAGTTAAAAAATTAAATTTTATAAGATCGAACTAATCACCTTAAAACTAACTGGATTTATAATTTTTTTCTATAAAAATAAATAAAGAACCAACACTGAACTTTCGCAAAACAAACTTTTCTATGATAGCTTTTTGTTTTCCAACGGGCCGAATTGTCAATCCAATTTCTCACATCTTTTATCTTGTTACGTTATTAAATTATATTACATCAAATTAAATCATATTAATTTTTTTCAAAGCCACAGTTACACGTCAAAACTCGTTTTAACAAGACTATTTATATAAAGCTAAACTGGAAACTCGATTTTCCATCTAACCGTATGATCCTACGGAATTGTTCTCTGAAACCGAATCCATGGCGAAAAGAATCCCGTTACTCCTCTCCATCCTCTTCAATCTCACGGCGGCTCTGTTTTCGCCCTCCTATGCTGGTGATACCTTAACTCCTGGCCAGCGTCTCCTCGACGCCGAAGGAGCAAACTTAATCTCCGACGGGGGCACCTTCGAGCTGGGTTTCTTCAGCCCCGTCGGCTCCAGCAACCGCTACCTCGGCATGTGGTTCCACAACGTCCCCCAGAAATCCTTCGTATGGGTCGCCAACCGCAACCGGCCGATCACCGATGTCTCCGGCCTCCTTTCACTCACCACAACCGGAACGCTTGTTGTCTCCGACAATAGCTCCGCCGTCTTGTGGTCTTCCAACTCATCAGCACTCGCTAGCCCCGTGGCGCAACTCCTCGACAATGGGAACTTGGTTGTTCAAGAAGCCGGCGACGTCGGCAGTAGCAGCTACGCATGGCAGAGTTTCGACTTCCCGACGGACACGCACCTCCCGGGCATGAAGTTGGGGTGGAATCTAACGAGCCGACGCAACCGCATCCTCACGGCATGGGCGAGCACCAGCGACCCGGCAGAGGGGAACTACACCTTTGGCGTCGACTTGCGCGGCGATCCCCAGATAATCGCATCGGTGGGCACGCGGCAGTATATGCGCCTCGGGCCATGGAACGGCCTCTACTTCAGCGGCGCCCCGGAGATGGTGTCCGGGGATATAATGGAGTACAGCATCGTGATCGATAGCGAGCAGGTGATGTTAACGTACATGCATCTTCATTCATTCATTCATGAATATATAAATCAGTTTCTAATTTTAGAATCATAATACTTAAAATGATTTTTATAATATAATACTTAAGAATAAAGAATATTTTGGCCCATCTTTTATTAAGCTACACTAGTCAGGATCCTCTTAATGTAATCTACGATTCAGAAGATGAATCTTAATGAATATAGTGATTCATCTTCGAATTGTAAGTTACGATTGTATCATAATTTACGATTTAAAAGATGGATCATACAAATTGATTAATTGATCGGCATGAATCCCTATCCTCATTAATTAATGAATGTAATGGTCTACGTAAGTTATGATTCATCCTCGGGACCACAAGAGAATCTGCGCTCGAGCTAATAAAAGTCATTAATAAAAAAGTCATTAATAAAAAATATAAAAAATTATTTCTAACAGGTGGCGTACAGCTACACCGTCCGCGATCCCTCGTTGATCTGGCAAGTGGTTATCAATTCGACGTCCGGCAACATGGAGGGCTTTATGTGGACCAAGAACAGTCAGTCATGGATCCAGCGGACGGACTTTCCGAGGGACACCTGCGACCGCACAATCTCCTTCTGCGGACCCTACGGCCTTTGCTACCCCAACGACTGGGCCATGATGTGCCGTTGTCTTCCTGGCTTCCGTCCCCGGAATCGAATCGAGTGGGAGCAAGTTGTGAACACCTCAAGCGGCTGCGTGAGGAACACAGAGTTGGACTGCGATAACAAAACAGACGGGTTCATCCGGCAGAGCAACGTGAAGTTGCCGGACACATCCGCGTCGACGGTGGACTGGAGCACGGCAAGCCTCGACAACTGTAAAATTTCGTGCCTGAGCAACTGTTCTTGCACGGCTTATGCGAGAGCCAACATCAGCGGCAGTGGCCGAGGGTGCATCCTGTGGTTCACTCCGCTCACAGACATCAAACTGTTCAACTCTGGATCCGGACAAGACCTATTCGTCAGGGTTGCAGCTGCAGACCTAAAAGAAGGTAATGAAATATTATCAATCGTAGTGATAAAAAATATTAGCAATCACACTTAAATTTGCCGTCTCCTCTTACAGCCATGGAATCAAGTAGTTCTGGCCGGAGTCCCAGAGGCGTGATAATTGTCATTTCCTCGATGGCAACTTTGACTTTACTAACACTTGTTGCTTGTTGCATTTGGAAAAGAAAGAAAAAAGGTATCATCTCATCTTCCTCTTCTTTGACAATTCATCATTTTCAGCAATTACTATTCACACATTGCGATTGTTATTTGAATATGTCAAAACAGAGTATTCTATCCGGGAAGAAACTGAAGAAGAGACAATAAACCTGCCCTCGTTCGACTTTGCTGCGATTGTACAGGCTACTGACAACTTTTCTTCATCTAACAAGCTTGGAGAGGGTGGATTTGGTCCTGTGTATAAGGTGGGAACTCAAAGCTTCATGAATTGCGATGTCGATCATTGTTGTGTTTAGGTATTCTAAAGCTTAGTGTGAAGATTGCAGGGTAGGTTGAAAGAAGAGGAAATAGCTGTGAAAAGATTGTCCAAAACATCAGAACAAGGCTCGGATGAGTTCAAGAACGAGGTAGTGTCCATCGCGGAGCTACAACATCGAAATCTTGTTAGACTCCTTGGCTATTGCATCGAAGCAAATGAGCGGATGTTGCTCTATGAATACATGCCCAATGGAAGCCTAGACAATTTCTTGTTTGGTAAATTGATATTTATACTAATGATGTGAACTCTATTCTTATTTGCTATGTTGTATATGCATGTTTTGAATCTATACCAAGAACATGTTTTGAATTTCACATATTGGATCGTTGGATTTGTACTCAGATAAAGTCAAAGCTAGATCGCTGGATTGGAAATTGCGTTACAACATAATTCTTGGCATTGCTCGAGGTCTTCTCTATCTTCATCATGATTCGAGACTAACAATCATTCATAGAGATTTGAAAGCAAGTAATATTCTTCTTGATAAAGATATGAATCCAAAAATATCAGATTTTGGTATGGCAAAAATATTCAATGGAAATGAAACAATAAGAAGAACAAGAAGAGTGGTTGGAACATAGTATGTAAATCTTAACTTTTGTATTCCTGTATAATAGAATTGATTCATGTGAAAAACTAATTCTTCTTCATCTTTACTTTTATAGCGGATATATGTCTCCAGAATATGTCAAGAATGGAGCTTACTCAATGAAATCAGATGTCTTTAGTTTTGGAGTATTGATACTTGAAATCATTACCGGCAAAAAGAATGCTGGATTCTACATTTCTATAGAGCACTTAAATCTTCTAGAGCATGTAAGTATACATAAAACATATATATTTGACATCCTATGTATCATATTTACTTTTTGTATTAGTATTTATGTATCAATCAACTATGCAGATTTGGACTTTGTGGAAGGAAAATAAAGTTTTAGAAGCTGTGGATGGATCAATAGGGTCATTTTGTATGTCTGAAGTTTTGAAGTGTATAAATATAGGGCTCCTGTGTGTCCAAGAGCAACCAAAATATAGACCCACAATGTCATCGATAGTATCATTTTTGGGCAATGATACTACTCAATTGTTAGAACCTAGAAGACCAGGTTTTGTGATGCCGGCAGGCCCATCTGAAACCAGTTTGAGTAGCTCTGATCATTGTTTATTGCCTTCTAATCATTTATCAATCACAATTTTAGAAGGTCGATAAAATCATTACAATCAAAATCTAAGCACCATGTTGGTGTGAATTCAACATTTTTTTATTTTTATGTTACATATCAAACAACTGTATACAATACATAAAGATTGATATTTTGAAAATGCGCTCTATTGATATTCTGAAAAATTTCTTGTAATAGTGTCAAAAGTTTCATCTCAGTAGGAATGAGGATACTTTCAAGGAATGCTATCCTATCACTTATAGAAATAATTCTCAAAGAGTTTTGAGATCATAAGTTACATTACAGAATTCTCTTGGCACAACAAGCTAGGTCCATGGGGATGTTTAACAACCGGAAGAACAAAACAATCATTTGCTAACCTAGATTAAATGGCTTAGGTGACCTGGTCTTCAAGATCGAATAAGAGCTTGCCGGAATCAACAACACTGACAGGATTCTGAAGCATGGTGATTTTCACAGCTTGAAGAATGCAGAATGAAACTTGAGATTGTGCTGAATAGCAAGACCATGTGAGTAATGTGAGTGTTCACGAAATTCTGATGATACTCAACCAATAAATCCAGAGATGCTTTATATTTTCATATTTCATCATAAGACAATGGGTGTAACTATTACTATACGGTTAAATGAACAAGACTATCATATTACGAAGACATATATACTCTTGAACTGTGAAGACGTCAAACCATACATAAGGTAATAGTTGAAGTATAAATATAATACATTATTAAAGAATATTTGACATGTTATCTAATATGTCCTGAAATTACCTTCTTTGATAGCTTATACGAACAACAATTATATCTATAAAATCTATCAATAAGTGCAAGTGAGGTAAAGACCAAGTTAGAGGATGAATTTGCATATTAGTTTCAAATTTATGTAAGTTATCGATTAAATTATTTATTTTACAATGCAACTGTATTATAGATGCATCTAATTTATATAAATACTATTGTTATAGGCGAACGACCGTAGAATATCAAATGTGGAAAATAAAAAATTAAAAAAATCTTGCATCAGGATCTCTCTGTAATATAACAGTTTACTTATGTTATTATGTTAATGGTTTCAGATTTTGTGTGGCCCAACACGATTTACAAAGGCGTACGTATAATTCTGGTGTTTGCGTAAAATGATCCATAAACAATAATGATACTCAATTTAATTATTATGGTAGACTTGAGGAAATCATCGAGATTGAGTATCCAGCTTTACCTTTAAAAAGATGTGTATTGTTCAAATGCTTATGGCACGATCCGACTCCAAGAATAGGTACCAGAATGCATCGTTTCTATAATTTAGTTGAGGTTAACGCAACCAAAAGATTCAACAAGTTTAAGCCTTTTATCTTTGCGATACAAGTTGGTCAAGTATTCTACCTTGAGTACCCAACAAAGAGAAGAAGACCTAGTGAATGGTTAACAATATGTTAGATAAAGCCTCGGTCAACCATAGAAATGCCGAACACCATAATTGGCCAAAATCATGATGCATATTAAAATGAAGAAATTGAGATATACTCAGTTGATTCAGAAATACAATCTACATCACAATTACTTATAGATATTAATGTCACTTATGAGGAAATAAATGATGGAGAAATGTCCAGTAGTAAGGAAGTTGATATACCAATAGAGTATAATAATGATAACTTACAAGACGTTAATTTAGTTGATTCAGAATGATATCAAGTGATTAAAAATTATTAATAATATCATGGTATATTTTATGATTTTTCTTTTTCCTTTTTTCATCTCCTTAGTTGACAATATTATATCAACTATGTGTATCTTATATTGTAATTTTGCATATATAGTCATGCAGTCAGCACAGAGATTGCATGGTGACCAGACTGTGTTGAGAGTTGTGGGGGATAGGTAAGCAATTATGTATTTAGTAAGTATTTCAACACTTTAGTTAATTTTTAATAATGAAACGGTATCTAATACAATATTTTTCCCTACAGTTTTATCCCAGATGATCACTAGGAAGCAGCATATATATCAAAAAGTTTAAAGAACGATTGTCTCCTGTTTGTACTACATGGCGGCTCGTAAACCAAGATATGAAATATTTTTATTACGGAGAATTTTTGGTAAGTATTTAGAATAGAAACATATTTGTAGTTAACTTGATATTAATTGTCAAAAAATATTGTTGCAGAAGGGATATGTTTGAGAGGAGGGCCAAAAATGTTCAAAATAATTTCAAATGCCTATTGCTCGAAACTATACAGGGATATGTTGTATAAGTGGAGGCAGAGGTGCACCAGGCCATTTGAGGTCCCTGATGCAGTTTGGCAGGCTTGGAGAGCCATCTGGGTTGCCCAACATTAGTAGGACAATTCTGCGATTGCACGCAGCAATCCACCGAATCCACAAAGCATACTGCTAGATCCCGTTCGATGGTGGAGCATGCCTCTGACTTGGTATGTTTAAAATTAAGTTATATAAATATTTATTACATATGTTTTGTTATAAGTTTTAATATATTTATATTTTCTATACATAGACTGTTGAATTATAGAGACCTTCTACTTATTGGGAGATTTTTAATAAAACTTATAAGAAGAAAGATGGGTCATATGTCGATCATCGTTCCTCAACAATTAACATAAGTATATTAAATTTCATAAATATATTTGTACTGTTGGTGCAGGTTGCACTAACGGTCTAACTTAAGTTTTGATGAATGACAAAGTAAGTTAAGTTAGGTTTATTATGATCTAACGATATAACTAAGTGTGCAGGAGAAGTCCGGATAGGTCGACGGGCTGACCGAATATCTAACAAGAAATCCAGCTAGGTCAACGGGTTGACTGAATAGTACGTACGAAGTCCAAATAGATCGATGGGCTGATTGGATATTTAGCATGAAGTCCAGCTAGATCAACGGGCCGACCGGATAGATGGCACGATGTTCAGACAGGTTGACGAGCTGACCAGATGTCTGGCAAATCTGTAAGTCAAGGTAAGTCATTGGAGGGGAGTGACTTGGTGAGGACGCGTTCCCCGTTTGAGGGAACAGTACGCGTCGATCTAACTTATATCCATTTCGTAAATTTAAGTTGAGATCTTGAATAGATTCTGGTCTCGAGAAGACAGAATCTAATTACTATTCTACTTGTTATATATTGTGCTAATTTTATTTTGCAGGGTAGTATAATTTTTATTTGCGTCGGACTAACTTTTTGTTGCAGGAAAATTGTCTGCTGGAAAAGGTGGTTCGGGCACTTGGAATGCCCAAGGCTTATCTGCTCGCCAACATGGAGCGCGTTGATTGGTTGGCCGATGTCACGGTCCAAGCGCCCAAATGGGATCCAGGCACTTGGAACTGCCTATATAAGCAGCCTTCCACCAGGAGCAAAAAACATAAGTTTCTTCTGCCATTACTCTCTTGCACGCTGCTCCACAGACGCTCCTGCAACTCCACGACGTGACTCCGACGACCGAGTGACGCTGCTCCGACGATCAAGCAACACAACTTCGGCAACAGACTGAAGTGACTCCAACAACTGAAAGCACAGTCTTCTAGATCTCTGAGAAGTTGTTGGTATACTTATTTATTTCTGTACTTAAATTAATGATCCGTTGTATTCCTTTTGTAAAGATTTACGAATTGTTAGTGGATTGCCCAACAAAAACACTCGACAAGTGCGGACCTTGGAGTAGGAGTCAACAAAGGTTCCGAACCAAGTAAAAATTGGTTTGTTAGCGTTGTTTTAATTTTTCTCTTCTGTTGCACACTTTAATTCTGTATTGATTTTCGATGATCGTTATTCACCCCGCCCCCTCTCTAGCGTTCTTCACAATCCAACAAGTAGTATCAGAGCAAGTACTGCTCTGATTTGGTACAACCACTAATCAGGCAAAGGGGGTAAATTTTTTTTTTATTTTAAGTTTTTCCGACATAATCCAAATTAGTACAATTACCTCTTTGAAAATATTTTTTTTCATAGCAAACCAATTTGAATTGGTGCAACACCAATTCAGTTGTAATATTTTTACTTTTATCCAATACTACTAATTCAAGACCAAAAGTCTTATGAACATCTCTGTTTGTCTTTGTTGTGTGCAAGAGCAATAGCCCAAAACGAGGGATATAACACTGTCCGTCCTCCCCTCTTCAACGGCAATGACTTCCTATACTGGAAGAAGCGAATGGAGGTCTATCTGAAAATCGACTTCGACCAGTGGTTCAGCATCACCAGAGGCTACAAGGCTTCAATCGACAACTCCAGAAATCTAATGGACCCGGAACATTGGAATCCGAAAATGAAGAAGAAAGCCTAGACGACTTCAAAGCTCTCAACACACTGCAATGCGGGCTAACGAATGAAGAGCTGAACCACATCGGCCCACACGACAATGTGAAAGAACTGTGGGACAAGCTTATCGAATTGCATGAGGGAACCAACGATGCAAAGGTAACCAAAAGAGACCTCTACTTGAATAAATTATTTAATATAAAAATTCAGGAAGGAGAATCCGCGAGTCAACTCCACGTGAGGATAAAGGACATCCTCAACGGGCTCCACACCATCGACCACCAAATGGAGAACCACGACTTGACGCATTTCCTCGAAATGTACTATGGGCATCCATTATAGATGCTTACAAGATTTTGAAGAATCTTTCTAAATTAAAACTTGATGAATTATTTTGTGATCTTGAACTCCATGAGCAGACTAACTCAAAATAGGCCGAGAAAGGTATTGCCCTTTTTGCAGGTTTCTTTAAGGAAAAGTCAATAACCAAACCTGAACCTGAAAGTGAGTGTGACCAAGACTCAAAAGAGGAAGAATACCTAGTGAACTTGGTAAGAAAAACGTTCACTAGGAGAAAGAAGAACTTCACCAGAAATGATCTACAGAAAATCAACTCCACCACGGACCCTAATAACAAAAATGTGACATGATTCGGATGTAACAAAAATGATCACTATAAGAACGAGTGCCCAAAGCTGAAGAACGACAAATTCAAGACAACCAAGAAGAAACACTCAAGACAATGTGGGATAAATCGTCTTAAGATGAATCAAATGTCGAAGATCAGAAGCACCGAAGCTACCTCGCGCTGATGGCCTGCGAATCAGAATCGGAGGACGAATTGGAAGATGGGTCTGAAGCCGAATCAAGCCACCGGTTCGTACTCGTTTCCGAAGGTTCCGATGAGGTATACTTTAATCTAAGCAAATTTTTTTTTCCAAAATTATTGCATGCTTAAATAAAAAATTAACCGAAAATGGAAATTAAAATAAAATGCTTCTCGAGGAAAATCAACATCTCAAAGAACAAATCAAAAATTCTAATTCAAATCAAGTTGTAAAACTTGAAGAGGAAAACTCAACATTAAAATTGAAATTAATAAACTTAAAGGACTGCTAGAAAATTTTACAACTAGATCCAAAAACTTGGATCTACAACAAGCCTTTTCCCACTAGGCGGGGTCGGCTGTATGAATCCTTTTACGTCATTGAGCTCTATCTCCTATTATATCATCATCTATATTTAAATAAATTTTATCTTGTTTTATTGTTGTTAACCAAGTCTTTTTTGGTCTTCCTCTTACTCGTTTGATATGCATGTTTATCATAATTTCACATTGCCTAACTGGAGATCCAAAAACTTGGATCTAATCGTTAAAAATCAAAAGGCTGTATACAACAAATCCAGGCTTGGATACAAGCCCAGTTCAATAAATAAATCATTTATATCACTAGTAATTCAAAATAAAACACAAACTAAAGCTTGGGTTCCAAAAACGTGCCTAACCACGCAAGTAGAAATTAACCAATACTATATGCCCAAAAATAAAATATATTATGTAAAATCAAATAACCCAAATCTAAATCCAAAACCTAAAACTAAATCAACTAAACCAAAGTCAAATCATACAAAGAACTACAGAACCAACTCAAACCCAAACTATCATCAAGTCTATTATAATTACAAAAGTAACCGACATAAATTCAAAACTAAAACTTAAGAAATCCAGATTAATAATTCAGGGGAGACTCCAAACTAGTTGGCACCTAAAAAAATAATCTACCTGGTAGGGTAATTAGGATTAGAGTAAAAAGGGATAAAAATTTAACTTGACTTATGGTACTGGTAAAGTTTTGGATGATAGTAGGTTAGGGAAGCTCTGTCTATGCATGTCTAGAAAGATATGACTTCGACCTGATGCATTTGACTTAGTGAAACTAACTGAAACTACCTCTTATGAATCCTAACTAATTACACCAAGATTTTATACTAAGTTCAGTGGATGAGACTATTTGGAAAACCTCGAAGGTATTGTTACTCTAATGATGTCCAGATTACTCACCATAACCCAGAAGTTTATCAAAAGAATATCTATTTGTTGAGCCCAAAGCTACACCTGAATTAAACACAAAGTTAAACCAAATTCTGAAATTGAACTTAACTCATCTCACAAAAATTATATGATTTCCTGATTGAAAATATAGATCAGGTAAGATGACTTAGCATTTAAAATCAAATTAAATTAAATTAAAATTAAACTAAAATTAAAATTAAATTAAAATTAAAATTAAAATAAAATTAAAATTAAAATTAAATTTAAATTTAAAAATAAAATTTAATTAAAATAAAAAAAATCAAAATTAAAATTAAGATTAAATAATAAAAAATTAAAATTAAAACTAAAATTTAAATTAAATTTAAAAAATTTAAATTGGAATTAAAATTAAAATAAAAAAATAAAAATAAAAATTAAATAAAATAAAATTTAAATCTAAATCAAAATTAAATTAAAACAAAATTAAATTAAAATTAAAATAAATTTAAATTAAATTGAAATTAAAATTAAATAAAATTGAAATTAAATTAAAATTACATTAAATTAAATTAAGTTAAAACTAAATCTAAATTAAAATTAAATTAAATTAAAAACGTTAATTAAATTAAAATTAAAAATAAAATTAAAACTAAATTAACGTTAAAGTGAAATTAAATTAAAACTAAATTTATTTAAATTAAAATTAAATTAAATTAAATTAGATTAAAATTAAATTAAATTAAATTGAATTAAAATTAAATTAAAATTAAAATTAAATTTGAAACTTAAATTAAAACTTAAAATTAAAAATTAAAAGATAAATAAATAAACTTAAAATTAACTTAAAAATCAAACTAATTTAATATTAACTTAACATTCAAACTTAAATTAAATTAATTTAAAATTCAAATTAACTTAAAGTTTAACTTTTAAATTAAATTAACTTAAATTATAATTAAAATTATATATATATATATATATATATATATATTCAAAAATTAGAGATCAGGGGCGGGCACCCCTAGTATTCAACTCCGGACGCCCGGAAAGACTTGCACATCCACCTTTCTCTTTTGCAAAGGCCTTCACCGGGCTTTAACGCAAAAGGAATAAAACTTTAAATTTTTTCTTCCTCTTCCGGTTATTACATCGCTGCGGAACAATCAAGGTCATCAATTCTATTACTTTCATTAACAATGCGTCGATAAATTTTCTTTCCTTTCCTAAGTTTTTAAATTGTTTTATTTTAGCAGTTTTGCTTTGTTTAGTTTTCTTTGATAAATTATGAAACGCTCTAAACTTGGTGTTGGGCCTTCTATTGCTAGTATTGACCCTATGTTTCCTACTGAGGAACTTAGGATTAAGTTTACTACTACTATCTACATGCCTATATGGACTAGATGTTTAGATAGACAGTTTTTTATGTATTCATGCATTCCTACTGCAGAGGTCATTGACTACTACAGCTTACAACATCTGGTTTACTGTACCAGTTCAATTAATATAGGTTTATGTGCTGAACTGTACAACAACCTATTTAAAGTAGATGACCTTATATACACCACTAGGGTATCTGGTACTGATATCACGCTATCCCCTACTATCATCCGCACCTTTCTAGATTTACGTCCATCTGCATATACTTTTCAGTGCTATCTCCCTAAGGATCCACCATTTAGTGATCCTTACTCACACATTACACTTGATACGATCTACAGTTACCCTATTGAGGTCACTCTCGCTTAGAGTCCAGGACTATGCCCTTTATAGGGTCTTAGTCTCTTGCATTTTGCCGTTGACCACTCGCGATGTCGCGATGATGCATCTCTTTCACTGATTCTTACAGTATGCCCCTTGTCATAGGTTAGATATAGATATTAGTTTATATATTTTTCATGCTGTTATTTACTCAGCTGGACTCATCACCAACAGACGGGTTCACATGCCCTACTGCCACATCTTGACCACATACATTGTCTCTTTAGGTATTGATGTCACCAGAGGTGATATCATAGCACTGACTGAGTTTGACATGGTAAGATCTAAGAACCTTTCTTTAGGTGGTATTCATATAGATGATGAGGGTGTCTTGTCCTGGTGGAGGGGGGCCCATCACTAGCCTGACTTGGACATCGAGCCACAACCAGATGCCGAGGGGGAGGAGGCAGGGGTGGATGAGTTCATGGTTGCATTTTTCAGCAATCCCCCTGCTCCAGCACTACCTCTAGCTCGAACACCATGTCCCACCCCTCACACTCTAGCCGACTGAGTCACCGACCTTGAGACAGCTGTGACTAGTCTTTGACAGGAGGTCTCTGATTTTCGATGGGATATGCAGCAGGATATTTCCGATCTTGGATGAGACATGTAGTAGGATGTCTCTAATCTTCGACAAGACATATCCATCTCTCAAGAGGATGACCAGACTTATCACACTGTGTCACGCCCTAGAGGAGTCCTTGCCAAAGGAAAATCCGGAAGCATCTCCCCTGTACCAGTGACAATCTGAATCATATATACATCAACAAACAAAATACATCAGCCCACACGGCTGGAATATACACAACCACGCAGTTATATATATTAAACAACCCACACGGTTGTACTAAAAACACAACCACGTAATTATATAAATTAAACAACCCACACGGCTGCGCTAAAAACACAGCGGAAAAACAAACGAGAAGCCCATACAACCAAAACAACACAATGTATATCGACACGACTTAAACACAAATACAACACCAAAAATAATAAAATAGCCACATGGCTAAACAACAATATAAAGCTGAATCAATAAAGAATATATAAAAGAAATCAAGAGCGAGGTAAATCGTCTTTTGATGTGATGTGGGATCGACAGTCAGGATAGTCCAAGCGACACGATATATCTATGTACTAACCTGAAAACAACATGAAGAATAAGGGGTAGTGAGTTCAATAACTCAGCAGGTATCAAGCAGACGTGCATAGTAAAATATAACTATCAGTAATAATCATGGAGTACAACCTCCTGATCAATAATAGAAAATGCAAAACTGAGTAACAAAAGAAGAACTGTACTCACCAGTAAGGGTGTGAACCTCATCAACAGATGCAGGGTCATCATACCAAATATAAAATGTCTCTTGTGTCAATCATATGCAACCACCAAAATGTAGCACCCAATATGCAGCAATTACAAGCAATAAATGCAATCCATGCATATGATGCAAATGACATGGTCACCCCTGATGCCAGTCAGCCATCTCACACATGATGGTGAGATCGAGTAGGTAGGGTTATGACAACTGTGCACTTTGCCATCACTACTTCTGAGTGACTGAGTGGATAAGATGCTGTCGGAGTACACCTATCCTCCTCACCTAAACAAAGTGGGGGAGCCTAAGCTCTCATCTCCCGATATCATAGTCAAGGGGAGGGATCCTTGCCCGCTACACGTTGCAGTCATTGCTAGCTATGAGCGGACCAACGGAGCCCTGATAGAGCAAACTGCAACAAATATCCTACCTGAAATACCACTAACCCATGAGTGATTGTGTGTGTACAGATCATGTAACTGGTGATGTGCTCAACAATAATGGAGTCAACAATTGCTCAACATGCAATCATACAAAATGGTGCATGACACTAATGCATGTAAATCCTGAAAAATACCAGCCTCCTCATAATGTGTACCAAAAAGGAAATCAAGTCCACAACAATTATCTAAGTACACATGCAAGAAAATAAACCTAGGTACACATGCCAAGTAATAAACCTAAGTACACCTTCCAGGTAATAAAACTAGTTACACATGCCAAGTGGTAAACTAGTAGCTAGACCTATATCTGATACTGTATTATATGTCACTACTTCTATGAACAAAAGTACACATGACAAGAATCTAGAAGACATAAGTAGAAATGTACAACAGATAACACTATAGGCATACTACGGTATCAAGTAGTGACATATCAAAGCAGATAATAACATAAATATTACTACTAGTTATAACCTGTTAGAGTGTATACTAAAAGCCTAGTTTTTTGTAAACATTTATTTTTGAAATAAAGAATCACATTGGTAAAATATCTACATTTATAAGCTAAATTTAGTTGTTCAATTAATTTATATTGTATACAACATGGTGTGTGGTGTCACACACAGAAGATCATGTTATCAATTCCTTATAAATTATAAACAATTGCACACAACCAAGATGAAATGAAACAAACCATTGGAATGATTGTAGTATAATTAGGTATTAGTTTATCTTGACTAATAAATTACACTAGTACACTCAGAGAGTATTGAGCAGGACCATTTAAGCTAAGTTCTTTTTATAATGACTGAATAAAAGAAGAAGACCTTTATTATAATAGAAGTGTGCGCTCTTAATCATGATATAATAACAAGCACAATACTTAATATTCATTTCTTTGATTTATCAAAGGGTGCGATTTTGTTCGATAAATCAATAGGCCCGATAAGTTGGGAAATGATATTATTTATATGGTGTGTTGTTGATTATAAAATGAAACTGTGTCCTAATAATCTAGGTTGATAATGTCCCCAAGAGGATCTCATAAGGATTGTCAAGTTAAACCCTGCAGCTGGACTTAGTCCGACATGATGATAAAGTTGTGTGGTACTACTCTTGGGCTAAGATATTAATTAAAGTAAGTTGTCAGTAACTTATTTAATTAGTGGACATTCGACATCTTAAACACAGGGAGATTAACATACTCATAATAAGAAGGAGCCCAAAATGTAATTTGGGATTGGTGCGATAGTTCAATAATAATTCTTTAGTGGTATGAATTATTATTGATGAAATTAAGTTGAGTGTTCAGGGCGAACACGGGAAGCTTAATTTCATTGGGAGATCAAAACTAATTCTTCATCTCGGTCCCTATCGTAGCCTCTTATTTATAGAGAATTATATCCACCAAATATCCACTTCCTACCCACCCTTAGGTGGGCGACCAAGCAAGCTTGGAGCCTAAGCATGGGCCGGCCAAGCCAAAGGCTTGAGCCAAGTAGGGTGGTCGGCCATAGCTTGGAGCCCAAGTTTGGTGTGGACGACCCTAAAAAATAAAAGGATTTTATTTTTAAAATATTTCCTTATGTGGAAGCCATTGTTTTAAAAGAGAGTTTAAAATTTAAATCTTTCCTTTTATAGTTTTCTACAAAAGATTAAGAGAAAGATTTGATATCTTTCCTTATTTGTAGTTAAAAGGAAGATTTTATTTTTTGATAAAACTTTCCTTTTATGTAACCATCATCATGATTTTAAAAGAGATTTTTAAAATTAAATCTTTTCTTTTATAATTTCTACAAAAGATTAAGAGAAAATATTTGATATCTTTCCTTATTTGTAAATTGAAAGGAAGATTTTAATTTTGAGAAAACTTTCTTATTTGTAATTATCCACATGTTTTAATAGAGAGATTTTAATTTATAAAAGTTTTGTTTTATAACCAACCATGAAGGGAATTTTTTAAAGAGAAATTTTATTTTTAAAATTTCCGGAAACAAATAAGGAAGTTTTAATTTTGTGTTTAAAACTTACCTTATTTGGAGCAATTGTGGGGGCCGACCATGAGAAGGGTTAAAAGAAATTTTTAATTAAATTTTCCTTATTAACCAATAGCATAGAAAATATGAAAATTTTAATAATAATTAAATTTCCTTATTTGCCAAAACCAAGAAATATAAAAGAGAGGGTAGAGGTGCCTCATCTGACAACACATCTTCTATTGTTTCTCTCTTCTCTTCCTTGGTGTGGCCGACCCTATACTCCTCCCTTTCTCTTCTTATTTAGTGGTCAGTGTGTTGGTTGCTACTCGAAAAATCTACTGGTTCCTCTGTACAAAAATTTTGTACAAGGTTTGAACCTTTTCCTAGCTACCATGTGTTCTTTAGAAATTAAACTTGGAATCGCAAACAGAACTTAACATTATTGATTCCAAATTTAACTTATATATTCTTAGAGGTTTAGACTTAGATCGCAAGCAGAACTTAACACTATTGATCCAAGTTACATCCATGTTACAAAGTTGATTAAATATTTATTTCTAAAATCGGCTCCCAGGTCAAACATGGCGAGACACACTTGGCCTTCTTGGGTATGAGATCATCCACCACTACCTCAACAAAGCCTTTTAAAGAAATTCAATATTTAATCTACTTATGGTAACCCTAGGTTTAACCACTAAGAACAATCGAATCACAAGATCGAAAAAGAAAAGAAACACAAATCGAAATGCAAATTCGAAACCTAGAATCTCTAGCCTCTTGTGTTGGGAATTCATACAAAGAAAACTAGTATGATGCGGAAAACAATTACTAGTTATACCTTTCTTTGTAAGCAACAACCTCTTGATCTTCTACCGTATTCCTCTTCTTATCTCGGACATTGTGTGGGCAACGATCTACCGAGATGAGAACCACCCAAGCCCTTCTTCTTCCTTCTTGAAAGTTTCGGCCAAGCACCTCTCCTTGAAATGATGAGTTTCGTCCACCACCACCAAGCTCCAAGGGATGCTAGAAATAAAGTCTCGTTTCTCTCATTCTCCTCCAAGCAAGATCCGACCACTACCACGAAGCTCCAAAGGATGATGCTGCCGGCCACCAAAGAAGAAGAGAAGAGGAGAAGCAAAGGAGCAAGGGTCGACCACCACCAAGGAAAAATGGAGAGGAATAGAAGAGATTGTGTATCTCATGAAGGCACCCCTCCCTCTCTTTTATAATCCTTAGTCATGGCAAATAAGGAAATTTAATTACAATTAAAATCCCTTATTTTCCTTGCCATTGGTTAATAAGGAAAATTTTAATTAAAATTTCTTTTAACCCATTTTCATGGCCGGCCACCTCTAGAGCTCCAAATATGGTAAGTTCTAAACATAAAATTAAAACTTCCTTATTTGTTTCCAGAAATTTTTAAAATAAAAATTTCTCTTAAAATTTTTTCTTCATGGTTGGTTATAAAAGGAAATTTTATAAATTAAAATCTCTCTATTAAAACAGGTGGATTATTTCCAAAAAGGAAAGTTATATTTAAAATTAAAATCTTCCTCTTAATCTACAAATAAGGAAAGATATCAAATCTTTTCTTAATCTTTTGTATAAACTATAATAGGAAAGATTTAATTTTAAAACTCTCTTTTATATCATCTAGATGGTTACAAAAAGGAAAGTTTTATCAAAAAAATTAAAATCTTCCTTTTAACTACAAATAAGGAAAGATATCAAATCTTTCACTTAATCTATTGTAGAAAGCTATAAAAGGAAAGATTTAAATTTTAAACTCTCTTTTAAAACCATGGTATCTACATAAGAAAAGATTTTTAAAAATAAAATCCTTTTATTTTCTTGTGGCAGGCCCACCTAGCTTGAGCTCCAAGCATTGGCCGGCCACTACAATGGCTCAACACTTTGGCTTTGGCCGGCCCAAGCTTGGCTTGGCCGACCACCTAAGGTTGGGTATAGGTGGGTATAATACTTTATAAATAAGAGGCTACAATAGGGGCCAAGAGGAGGAATTGGTTTTGGTCTCTTGATGAAATTAAGCTTCCCATGTTCGCCCCGAACACCCAACTTAATTTTATCAATAATAATTCATACCACTAAAGAATTATTATTGAACTACAGCACCAATCCAAAATTACATTTTGGGCTCCTTCTTATTATGAGTGTGTTAATCTCCCTGTGTTTAAGATGTCGGATGTCCACTAATTAATTGAGTTACTGACAACTCACTTTAATTAATATCTTAGTCCAAGAATAATACCACTCAACCTTATTGTCGTGTCGGACTAAGTCCACCTGCAGGGTTTAACATGACAATCCTTATGATTTCCTCTTGGGGACATTATCAACCTATATTACTAGGACACAGTTTCCTTCTATAATCAACAACACACACTATAATTAATATCATTTCCCAACTTATCGGGACTTTTGATTTATCGAGCTAAATCTCACATTTTGATAAGTCAAAGAAATAAATACTAAATATATGTGCTTATTATTATATTAGGATTAAGAGTACACACTTCCATAATAACTAAGGTCTTGTTCTTTTATTAAGTCAGTATAAAAGGAACTTACCTTAAATGGTCCTGTTTAATACACACAGAGTGTACTAGTGTAATTTTATAGTTAAGATAAACTAAAAGCCACATACTCAGCTTCCATGGTTGTGTCTGAAACACATTTCTGCTTAAGACTCCTTCATGCAATGACTTCACCTCCTAAAGTAAACACATAGCCTGATGTAGACTTACTATTGTCTCTATCTGATTGGAGGTCCAAATCCATGTAACCCACAGGGAGCAAATCATCTGCTTGGTAAACTAACATATAATCTCTAGTCCTTCTCAGGTACTTCAATATATATGTTTTACAGCAGTCCAATGTCCTTGTCCAGGGTTACTTTGATATCTGCTAACTATGCCCACGACAAAACAGATATCTGATCTCGTACATAGCATTGCATACATTAGGCTTCCCACAGCCGAAGCATAAGGAACTGCCTTCATGTCCTCTATCTCCTTTGATGTCTTCGGAGACATCTCTTTAGATAAAGCTACTCCATGCCTAAAAGGTAAGAAACGTTTCTTGGAGTTTTGCATGCTAAAACGAGCAAGGATTGTATCTATATATGAAACTTGAGATAGGCACAGCATCATTTTCTTGCGATCCCTTATAACTTTGATCCCAAGAATGTGTGCATATTCTCCTAAGTCCTTCATATCGAATTGTTTGGACAACCATACCCTTACATCTGATAACACTTTGACATTGTTGTCAATTAACAAAATGTCATCTATGTATAGTACAAGAAATACCACCACGTTTTCGTTACACTTCTTGTATACACAAGACTCATTCAGACACTGAATAAATTCATATGACTGGATTGCTTAAACCGGATGTTCCAAGATCTTGAAGCTTGCTTCAGTCCATAAATGGACCAATTGAGCTTGCACACTAGATGCTCTTTGTCTTTTTCAATGAACCCCTCTAGGTTGCTTCATATGGATGTTTTCTCCTAGACTTCCGTTAAGGAAAGCTGTCTTGACATCCATTTGCCAAACCTCATAATCCATATGAGCGGCAATGGATAAGAGTATCCGGATAGATTTAAGTATAGCTACCGATGAAAAGGTCTCCTCATAATCGATTCCCTCTTTCTGAGTATACCCTTTTGCAACAAACCTTGCTTTGAAGGTTTCTACCTTCCTGTCTGTCCCTCTTTTCCTTTTATAAATCCACTTGCATCCAACAACTTTTACACCATTTGATGGTTCTACAAGCTCCCAGACCTTATTAGAATACATAGATTCTATTTCAAAATTCATCGCTCTTTGCCAAGATGCTGCATCTTTATCTTAGAGTGCTTTGTCATATGTTCGGGGATCAGATTCATGTTTACCCGGGATCAAGTCCGAAGACTCTCCCAAAAACATGAATCTCTCAGGTTGCCTCACAACCCTCCCACTACGACGAGACATTATCTGCGGTTGTGTATCATTTGTGACACATGTTGTAGTTTCTTGTGGTACTTCATCTTGTACTATTGGTACTAAAGTAGACGTGTCCTCTCTAATTTCTTCTAGAACAATTTTACTTCTGGGCTTGTGGTCCATTATATAGTCTTCTAAAAATTGGGCATTGGTGCTAACAATGACCTTATAGTCTTTAGGACTATAAAATAAACCACCTTTCGTTCCTCTAAGATAACCCACAAACACGCGAACTTCTGTACGAGATTCTAACTTATCAGCATCTACTTTCAGCACATGTGCTAGACTACTCCAAATCCGAATATGTCTCAGACTGGGCTTTCGCCCATTCCATAATTCTGTGGGAGTAGAGGGTACTGATTTAGAAGGTACCAAGTTCAGAATGTGCGCTGCGTTTCCAGAGCGTATCCACAAAATGAATTTAGTAATTCTGAATAACTCATCATCGATCTAACCATCTCCATAAGAGTCATATTCCTTTGTTCTGCCACACCATTCTTTTAGGGTGTACCAGGTGTGGACAATTGGGATTAAATCCCGACCTTTGATAAGTAATTCCTAAAGTCTCCTAAGAGGTATTTGCCACCACGATCAAACCGTAGTGTCTTGATACTTTTACTATGACGTTTCTCCACATCAGCCTTGTACTCTTTGAACTTATCAAAGCACTCAGACTTACGGCGCATCAAGTAAATGTATTCGTATCTCGAATAATCGTTTATGAAAGAGACAAAGTATTCAAAGCCACCTCTTGCTTGGATAGATATAGGACCACACAAATCAGAATGAACTAGTTCTAACACATCTTTAGCTCTATACCCCTTGTCCTTAAAAGGTCTCTTGGTTATTTTACCTTCCAAGCAAGATTCACAGGTTGTAAAGTTTTCCACCACTAATGAACCCAAGAGTCCATCAGCTATAAACCTTTGAATCCTACTTAAGTTAATATGACCAAGCCTTAGATGCCAAAGATATGTTTGGTTCATCTCCGAAGGTTCCTTTCTCTTATTGGAATTAGAAGATGTGTTATTAATTTCCATTTGTTACTTTGTGGGAGAAATTGTATTCAAAGTATATAAATTGTCAACCAATGCACCAGAACAGATAATAACCCTATTTCTCTTAGTAACCACATTGTTTTTAAAAGAAACAGAATATCCATCCAAATACAGTTTAGAAACTGAAATTAAATTCTTTTTGAAACTGGGTATATAAAGACAATTTCTTAAACTAAACTTCTATTCCTATCAAATGGTAAGTAGACGTCTCTCACTGCAATAGCCGCCACCTTAGTAGCATTGCCCATGTAGATGATTATCTCTTATTCAAATAGTCGTCGGGGTTCCTGTAACCCATGCAAAGAGTTGCAGACATGATCAGTGACTCCCGTATCTACACACCAGGTGCTGATAGATAACACTGCTAAACATGTTTCAACTACTAGAGAATGAGATATACCTTTATTGTTCTCTTTTCTAGGAGGGCAGTCTTCCTTCCAATGTCCTGACTGCTTGCAGATGAAGCACTTTCCCTTCGACTTCTTCATTTCAGCTTTTGGTCCTATACCTAGATGTTTATTCACCTTCTTTGCTGAGACAACCCATTTCTTCTTCTTCTTGCCTTTCGACTTAGAAGTAGAACTATTTTCGGCATAGTGAATCTGAGAATTTTGACGAAATAACCCTTCTACTGCCTGAAGTTCTATCAGTAGTTCCGCCAATGAATACATCCTTTTATTCATATTATAGTTCAAGCGAAAATGCTCAAAACTTCTGGGTAGCGTTTGGAGGATAATATCGATCTGGGTTTCCCCATCGATTTCTCCTCCAAGGATTTGTATTTCGTTCAAATAAGCCATCATCTTTAGGATATGATCCTTTACGGGAGTCTCCTCTGATATGGTGGCTATCATTAATTTTCTCATAAGTTCTTGCCTAGCAGCCCGATCCTGGTGTCCGAAGATATCCTTGAGATTGTTTGTTATATCATAAGCAGTTGGTAAATCCTGATGTTGATATTACAACACATTTGACATTGAAATCAAAATATAACACCGCATCATCTCATCTGCCTTTACCCATTTCTTATGATACTCAATCTCCTCTTTGTTGATTCAATCATGCCCCGGATGTTTTCAATGTATTGGCAACTATTTAAGTTTAGGTTAATACGTTTGGATCTAACGTGTGCTGCAAGTTTTGCAGGAAGAAGTCCAAGAAAGTCGAGTACCAGAGTCTTGGCAGGAAAAGTCCTTGCAGGTCAGAAGACCGGGTGTAAGGCAAGAGAAATCCAAGAAGGTCGAGGACCGGAGTCTTGGCAAGAAAGTCCAGGGATGCATTCATCTGGCATGAGGTATTAGTTGGGAAACCAGCAAGCAATCGATTGGTAAATTGATTGAGGCGCATAACTATGGAACAGAATACTACTGAATCGATCAGTCGATCAATTGGAGGAAACCAATCGATTGACTGATCGATTGATAGCCTCTGCGCGAGAGCATAGAAGGAACTTGGATCGATCGACCGATCGATTGGAGGAATCCAATCGATCGGCCGATCGATTCACATGCTTTCTGCGTAAGAACACAGTGCGAACCTAGATCGATCAACCGATCGATTGGAGATAATCAATCGATTCAGAAGGTTTTTGCATGAAGGAGCAGTGCGATTTTGAATCGATCAGCCGATCGATTAGAGGTAACCAATCGATCGGTCGATCGATTGAATCCACTTCTGTACCTATGAAATATGCGGCTGAATTGATCCAGTGTTGGCCCAATTGATCGTGACGACACTCAACGGTTATATTTGAATCGATTGGAGATGAGCTCAATCGATCGGCGACGACGATCACGTGAGAAACAACTACTTTTGAAGACAAATAAAAAGGGGAGATGCTGTTAGTGAGAGCCCTAGAGCCAATCATGTGATGATTGTTGTATGAACTCGATGTATCATATTCCTATATATTTATAAAGAAATTTCTTTATCGTTATTATACTTGTATTGGTTTCAAATAATTAAGTATAATAACGTCCTTGAGTAGAAGGTTCTTATCTATATCAATTGATTGGTTGAATCGATAATGAGATGATATAGAGAACACTACTCTTAATCATTCCTAGTCAAGTATTAACATTCAGGGACAATGTTAATACGATGAGACTAGCATGTAGGTCAACTCGATGACTTGATCTCACAAGTCATGGATATAGAGATATCAAGTTGACACATGGGTATGGATTGGAAAATGTATACTGAATGACCCGCCATGAGAAAGTATCATGGATCGTTATATGAGTGTCATATACTTTCTCATGTGACTATTAGTATGACTATCAGTCCTTGGACCTGAAGTCACCATGGTTCCCTACATTAGGAGTCGCATACTTTGGCTTCGTCAAACATCACCCGTAACTGGGTGGACTTAAAGGTGATTACTGGGTATGTAACAAATTATGCGGAGGGATGTGAGTGATGTAGGTGGGATCTATCCCTCCTATATGATGGGAGTGACATCATGATTCTTGATAGAGTGAGACCACTAAGTGTGTGGCCACGCCCAAATGAGTCAATATGAGATATTGAGCTCATTTGATCAGAGTGAGTCCACTTGGAGTTCAAGATATAAATTGATTAGAGGATGACACGGTCTATGCCTCAATTGATCAATTCAGATGTCATGGATAGAAGGACATTGTCATATATTGTGAGAGTCACAATTAGTAGTCACAAAGGTGATGTTGGATCTCAACATTCTTGTAACTTGGATAGTAATGATGTATTGCTAGATACCGCTCATTACTTATGTTTCTAAATGGATTTAGGAGCATTGCCAACGTTACAAGAACCTATAGGGTCACACACAAAGGGAAATTAGATGGAGATTAGATTCATATGATGGACCAAGAGAATTAGGTTCATGTGATGAACCAAATTGGATTAAGAGTAATCCAAATTAGACTAATTAAGTTGAACTCAATTTGATTCATCTGTCGAATGAGTCTAATTTGGACTATGATTCATTGAGTCAATTTAATTCAATGAATAGAGATTCATTAAATTAAATTGATTTGAATCAAAGGTTAGATTTGATCAACCATGGGAGATAAGAGGTCAAGTTTGACTTGACTTAAGAGGGAAGATGAAGGGTCAAATTTGACTTGACCAAATGCCACCTCATTTGTGACTTGTCATGGGTCGGCCAATGATGGTGTTTCACATCATCAAGGTCACATCATTGTGTGCCACCTCATGAGGATGACCAAGAGCCATGACTCTTGGTATTACATGGAGGTTTAAAACCTCTATTAAGTGGCCGACCACATTAGTTGTGTGTGAAGCAATTGTGTGCTCTCATTCAAGGCTTCTTCTTCTTCCTCTCTTCTTCTCCATTGCCGTGACCACCCAAGAGTGCTAGCACACTCTAAGTGGTTTTTCTCCATCTCTTGTCCGTGTGGATACGTGTAGAGGAGTGTACGCTTGACACTCTACGAGATCCGGCTACCATTTGGACGAACGGGATAAGTGAAGGGCATCGCTACAAGGGTAACGCTTCTTTTCATGTAGATCTAAGGTAGATCTAGTGTAGAAACATGCACATGATTTATATATATATATATCTTCGCACGGATCCGTGGCTAGCTTCGGGGTTTCCGCAACGCAAAAAGTGGTTTTTGCGGCTCGAATTGCTAATAGATGCACTGTAGCATAGCCACGTGCGAAGCTTGTACATGTTTGTTTTTGTTTTTATGAAAAAATTTCAGATCTGTAAGTTTATTATTTTTATGGATTTTGTGAGTATTTTTCTCGTAGAGGCAAAGCAACAAGTGCTTGGACACTTGTAGGCTTCACCTATTGAGAAAAACCTTCCGAAACGGCAAGGTCTCGCCCAAATAAAATTATTTTTCTTTGGGACAGCGACTTAAGGTGCTATTAGATCATTTTTGGACACTTCACGTCATTCATTTCGTGAGAAGGGGTGCTGCCCCTAACCCCGCAAGGGGCATTGTCCCGCGGTCGCGCCCTAAAATCACTAAACGGGACCGCCGGGAAGTTGTGACTCATAAAATTGATAAAAATAGTAGTAAAATTATAGAAATTTATGTAAAATATATAATTTAGAATTATGTATGATATTTGTGATGGTCATGGCCCAAAACTCCAATGTGATTGGTTAAAATGTGTTGTAATTCATAATATGGCCCGCGCGTCATTTTTGTGTTGTGCGTGTTGTATATGATATGCGACCTGCGCGTCGTGCCTCCCCTTTATGTTTCTATTGTGAATAGTTTTTAGACTCGAATGTAACTCGAGTTTCATATTTGTAATGTACAAAATGAAGCGGTGGAAGGTCCACTCAAGAAGGAGTTACGAGGAGGGTGCTGTGTTGAAGCGGTGGAAGGTCCACGCAAGTGTACAGAAATGTCGCAAGTAATATATAAGATTATCATATCTACAGGGACTGTTGATTAAGCACTAGTTAACTTCGCACGGTGAATTATCTAGACAATCAAAAAGGGTTTACAAATGTTAGGATAAGAAATAGAAGAGAAAAGAAAGAGAGTAAAGAGGGAGAGAATGAGTGTAGTGAATGGAGGGGAATATATACTAGGATTTCGGTTTCTTTGTGATGTTATTCAATGTAAATGATCTACCAAATCTTGTTTCTCAATTATCCACCATTTGTAGAAGGTTGCTGGTTCTCTCTTGCAATAGACAACCGACTTAGGACTGAAATCTATACCTAAATGCGATCAATTAGATATGAGCCTATGTTGTCCTTACACGGGCATGTTCCTGTCACGAAGATCCCTCGGAAAATCAACATAAAAATCATTACCTCTCAACCCATAAGATATAAAGATTAATGCATAAATCTATCATACCCTCTTGAATTGTCCTATTTCCCCCTAAAGCACATCCCTCAAACGTCCTTACACGGGCTTGCACCTTACGCGTGCTTCCCTCGGAAAATCGAATGAGGAGCAATCCATAAAAGATCCATAAGACATTCAAACAATCAATCAAGAATGTGAATTAGGTCCAAATCACAATAATACATCCAAGATTTAATTGATACAAATAGGGCAAAATCATAGAAATAAGGAATTGACAAATCCACAAGAGTTTGCATACAATCACATTACATCAAATAAGAACAATGCATCAACAAGTCATTGAATAGAATCATGGCAAAAATCTACATAGTTTTACATCATTCATCACATCACAAATACTCCCTACATCCTAGATCTAGAGATTTACTCCATTGAAAAGGAAGAATAGTCCCAAAACATAAAGAAAAGCATACTTACAACCCAAGATTTAAGAAGAAGGGGAAGAAGAGATGCTTGTCGATGATTCCGTTGTCTTAGGGATGCCTTCTTGCTCCGGAGATGGATGGATCGCCAAGGGATGGAGGAGAATGGAGCTCTAGAGTTTCCCCCTAAGGGAAGAACCCTTCCCCCAAGGAGTGGGACGAAATCCCAGATCCAAGATCTCAGATCTCCCAAGATGAGTCAAAGGATAGGGATCTTGACTCTTATATACCTCCTCCAAACTGCCCAGGAAAATCAGGAAAATAGGGGTCCGGTAAACTGGGGTTTTCACCTGTTAAACCAGGTTTTCTCGTGATTCACCCTGAACCAAAGTTGTAGCTCTTGAAATTATCTTCAATCTGATACTTGGATCGAGCCCTGGATCCAACCGAACTGAAAGTTATGGCGGTTCAAAGTTTGGTCTGCAGTCTGGGTAGAGGTCCAGTTGAACCCACGGTTGGGAGGCACGGCCGTGCCATTTAGCACCGGAAGACAAGTCTCCCTCTCTGTTGAACCTGAAGCAAAGTTGTAGATCTTGAAGTTTGCTACATTTCAGTATAAAGATCAACCAAAAACTCCAACCGAGCGCAAAGTTATGGCCGCTTTACGAACGGTCTGCAGTCTGCCCAGAATTCAGCACAGCTCTATTTTGGCGTGGCACGGCTCGTGTTCTTCGTCACACGGCCGTGTGGGATCCACACAGCCTCACACGACTTCTCTGGTTGAGTCACACGGCCGTGGCCCTTTTCTTCTCTACTGAGGCCACACGACCGTGACCTTTCTCTTCTCTGGAAACTTGGCACGGCCGTCCCATTTGGCACGGCCGTGTATTGCTTGGTCACGGGAAGCTTAGCACGACCGTGTTAGATACACGGTCGTGGCCTTCTTTACATCTGGTGCTGGAGCACGATCGTGCCATTTGGCACGGCCAAGGCATGATATGACCACACGACCGTGTGCATTTTAGCTCCATTTTTACTCCAAATAGCGTCCTATCAATCAAAACAAGCAAAGAGCAGATTTCCGAACAAAATATAATGGAAGTATGACATTATAATGAAATAGGGTGTAATAAACATAGATTATGCCAATGAAATACAAGTAGATGTGCGTCAAAGCATGCATAAAAGTGTATATAATATACGCACATCATGCTGTCAACACATGGCGGTCAAAAGTTGGCGCTTGAAGAAGTCGTTGACCCTAGGTTGACCGTCCAATCTTTTCATTAGCTTGAGAAGATCGTAGTAGGGCCATGACCTCATCACAAATTAATTAATCTGATTAATTATTGCTTGTGTGTATGTGATGCATGCTAATGTAGGGTAATTAGTGCCTTAATGCGTATATGATACACATTCACGATTAGATTAGATCTTAATCAAATCAACTCGAAATGCCTATCTAGTTTTGATACCCATCACTACCTCGATCATTTGTTGTTGTTGAATCTGCCAAAGCAGAGCAACACATATTATATTGGTAGGGTGTGGAGGGACAATCTTGGTCCTGCCTATCAAAGCTTGGGTGAGTACAAACTCAATTAGATTGAGTATAACTAGTTAACTCAATTGGTATGCTTAGTGTTATGTGCACTCATGTTATGATTCCTTATGATATGCTTTATGTATGTGCACTTATGACATCATGTTATGATTCTTTAGGATATGCTTTATGTTATGTGTACTTATGACATCATGATATGATTCCTTATGATATGCTTAATGTTATGTGCACTCATGTTATGATTCCTTATGATATGATTTATGCTATGTGCACCTCATGCTATTATGATATGTTTATGAAAGGCTTATGTAAAATGAAAAGCCTAAGAGATGCTTCCCTTGAGATGGGATCAAGAGCACTCTTCATGATATGACAAAGAGATGCTTCCCTTAAGTTGGGATCAAGAGCTCTCTTCATGAAATAACAAGAACACGAAATGCTATGATATGCTATGATATGACATGATATGACATGCTACTTTACTTTGTATGGCTTGTACCAAGGGTGAGTTCCATAAGCGCCCCTAGGCCGACGGACTATGAACGGGTCTAGTAAAAAGGGATGAGCTCCTTAGTACGCCCCTAGGTCGACGGTCGTAGTACGGACCTAGTTCCCTAGTAGGTTTGGGGCTAGCTACCCTGTCCTAGGGATTGCGCGTATTCATGTATGTATGTGGTACAAGTCGGGCCCTCATGTTGAGATTATGTTTAAGTATGTATACGATATATGTTTTCAAAAGGACATCTTGCATATATTCATTCACGAATCATGTTTTCAAAAGAACATCTTGCATCTACGAGCTCATGATATATGTTTTCCCTTATGCTTCTTTAAGATGCTCTTGAGATATGTCCATGATGTTCATATGATATGATATGTTCTTATGTTGTGTTCACATGATATGATATGATTCTATGTTCATATTCACATGATATGATATGATTCTATGTTTATGTTCATATGATATGATATGATTCCATGTTTATGTTCACATAATATGATATGAATCTATGTTTATGTTCACGTGATACGATATGATTCGATGTTTATGTTCACATGATATGATATGACTCTATGTTTATGTTCACATGATATAATATGATTTATGTGTATGCCTCACATGATATGATATATTGTTATGCTCTCACATGTTATGTTAGGATTTACCAATGAACATGTTATCACTTTATGTTCATGCATGAATTATGGTTTTCGTGAGTAGGAAAGGAACTTACTAAGCCTATGGGCTTATAGTTTTCTTTATGTTTCCTTGTACTGTAGAAAAAGGAAAGGAATGGCTGAATTAAGAGGAGCAGCAGGAATGGAAAGTGTGTGTGTGGCAGTGGCATGGTGGAAGAAAACAAAACTGCTATATGTTGTATGTTCTAAGTTTTACATATGAACCATGTGTTGTTTTTACGCCTTGATAGTACTTTAACTAGTATGGATAGTTCCGCACTTATATCCTTCATGTTTCATACTAGTATGCTTATGATATCATGAATTATGTTTCAAGTAGTTGCCATTAATTAAGTAGTATGCATGAATACTAGTATGTCTACATGTTCAATATGATAAGCATGATGTTTAGTGCAGTTAGTGTAGAAAAAAAATAGTTTATAACTGTTTCCGCTGCTATGATTTTATATGTATGCAAGTATGTAAATAAGTAACCCCGCCCCTCCTTGAGCAGTGGGAGGGCGGGCGTTACAAAAGATGTGTTAGAACTGGTTCATTCTGATTTGTGTGGTCCTATGTCTATCCAGGCAAGAGATGGTTACGAATATTTTGTCTCTTTTATAGACGATTATTCGAGATATGGGTACATTTACTTGATGCGCCGTAAGTTTGAATGCTTTGATAAGTTCAAAGAGTACAAGGCTGATGTGGAGAAACATCACGGTAAAAGTATCAAGACACTACGGTCTGATCGTGGTTGCGAATACCTCTTTGGAGAGTTTAGGAATTACTTATCAAAGGCTAGGATTCGATCCCAATTGTCTGCACCTAGTACACCCCAACAGAATGGTGTGGCAGAATAAAGGAATAAGACTCTTATGGAAATGGTTAGATCGATGATGAGTTATTTAGAATTATCGAGTTCGTTTTGGGGATATGCTCTGGAAACAGCAGTGTGCATTCTAAATATGGTACCTTCTAAATCAGTACCCTTTACTCCCATGGAATTATGGAATGGGCGTAAGCCTAGTCTGAGTCATATTCAGATATGAGGTAGTCCAGCACATGTGCTGAAGGGAGATACTGACAAGTTGGAATCACGTACAGAAGTTTGTCTGTTTGTAGGATATCCTATGGGAACAAAAGGTGGTTTGTTTTATAATCCTAAAAATCAGAAGATCATTGTTAGCACCAATGCTCGATTTTTATGGGAAGATTATGTAATAAACCATAAGCCCATGAGTGAGATTGTTCTAGAAGAAATGCGAGAGGACACGCCTACTTTAGTACCAACAGTGCAAGATGAAATATCACAAGAAACTGTAACACGTATCACAAATGATACACAACAACAAACAGTGCCTCGTCGTAGTGGGAGGGTTATTAGGCAACCTGAAAGATTCATATTTTTGGGAGAGTCGTCGGACTTGGTCCTAGGTAAACATGAACCTGATCCCAGAACATATGATGAAACACTCCAAGATATAGATGCAGCATCTTGGTAAAGAGTGATGTATTCTGAAATAGAATCTATGTATTCTAATAAGGTCTGGGAGCTTGTAGAACCACTAAATGGTGTAAAAGCCATTAGATGTAAGTGGATCTAGAAAAGGAAAAGAGGGATAGATGGGAAGGTGGAAACCTTCAAAGCAAGGCATGTTGCGAAAGAGTACACTCAGAATGAGGGAATCGATTTATGAGGAAACTTTTTTGCCGGTAGTCATGCTTAAGTTTATACGAATACTTTTATCCATTACTACTCATATGAATTATAAGGTTTGGCAAATGGATGTCAAGACAGCTTTCCTTAACGGAAGTCTTGAAGAAAACATCCATATGAAGCAACCAGAGGGGTTCATTTAAAAAGGTAAAGAGCATCTAGTGTGCAAGCTAAATCGGTCTATTTATGGACTGAAGCAAGTTTCAAGGTCTTGGAACATCCGATTTAATGAAGTAATCTAGTTGTATGGATTTATTCAGTGTCCAGATGAGTCTTGTATATACAAGAAGTGTGATGGAAACGTGGTGGTATTTCTTGTACTATACGTAGATGACATTTTGTTAGTTGGAAACAATATCAAAGTGTTGTTGAAAGTAAGGGTATGATTGTCCAAGAAATTCGATATGAAGGACTTAGGAGAATGCGCGCATATTCTTGGGATCAAAGTAATAAGGGATCGCAAGAAAATGATATTGTGCTTGTCCCATGCTTCATATATCGATACAATCCTTGCACGTTTTAGCATGCAAGACTCCAAGAAAGGTTTTCTACCTTTTAGGTATGGTAGCTTTTTCTAAAGAGATGTCTCCGAAGACATCAAAGGAGATAGAGGACATGAAGGCAGTTCCTTATGCTTCGGCTGTCGGAAGCCTAATGTATGCTATGTTGTGCACGAGACCGGATATCTGGTTTGTCGTGGGCATGGTTAGCAGATATCATAAGTAACCCTAGACAAGGACATTGGACTGCGATAAAGCATATATTAAAGTACCTGAGAAGGATTAGAGATTATATGCTAGTTTACCAAGCAGATGGTTTGCTCCCTGTGGGTTACACGGATTCCGACTTCCAATCAGATAGGGACAATAGTAAGTCTACATCAGATTATGTGTTTACTTTAGGAGGTGGAGCCATTGCATGGAGGAGTGTTAAGCAGAAATGTGTTTCTGACTCAACCATGGAAGCTGAGTATGTGGCAGCCTCTGAGGCAGCTAAAGAAGCTGTATGGATTAGGAACTTCCTAATGGACGTAGCTGTGATTCCTGGTTTCCCCAAAATCATCACAATTTATTGTGATATTAGAGGTGCAGTAGTAAAATCGAAGGAACCACGAGCCCATAAGGCAAGTAAATATATAGAGCGCAAGTACCACCTGCTACGAGACATCGTAAAGCGAGTAAAAGTTGTTGTCACCAAGATTGCATCAGCGGATAACTTGGCAGATCCTTTCACTAAGGCCCTTCCGGTGAAAGCTTTCGATCTGCATGTTGAAGGAATAAGAATCAAATGTATGGCAGCGTTTATGACAATATAGTCTTTTAGTATAAGTGGGAGATTGTTAGAGTGTATACTAAAAGCCTAACTTTTTGTAAATATTTATTTTTGAAATAAAGAATTACATTGGTCAAATGTCTACATTTATAAGCTAAATGTAGTTGTTCAATTAATTTATATTGTAGACAACATGGTATGTGGTGTCACACACAGAAGATCATGTTAACAATTCCTTATAAATTATAAACATTTGCTCACAACCAAGATGGAATGGAACAAACCATTGGAATGGTTGTAGTATAATTAGGTATTAGTTTATCTTGACTAATAAATTACACTAGTGCACTCTGAGTGTATTGAGCAGGACCATTTAAGGTAAGTTCTTTTTACATTGACTGAATAAAAGAACAAGACCTTTGTTATTATGGAAGTGTGTGCTCTTAATCATGATATAATAACAAGCACATATACTTAATATTCATTTCTTTGATTTATCAAAGGGTGTGATTTAGTTTGATAAATCAATAGGTCCGATAAGTTGAGAAATAGTATTATTTATATGGTGTGTTGTTGATTATAGAATGAAACTGTGTCCTAGTAATCTAGGTTGATAATGTCCCCAAGAGGAGCTCATAAGGATTGTCATGTTAAATCCTGCAGGTGGACTTAGTCCGACATGACGATAAGGTTGAGTGGTATTACTCTTGGACTAAGATATTAATTAAAGTGAGTTGTCAGTAACTCATTTAATTAATGGACATTCGACATCTTAAACATAGGGAGATTAACACACTCATGATAAGGAGCCTAAAATGTAATTTGGGATTGGTGCGATAGTTCAATAATATAATTCTTTAGTGGTATAAATTATTATTGATGAAATTAAATTGGATTTTCAGGGCGAACACGGGAAGCTTAATTTCATCAGGAGACCAAAACCAATTCCTCCTCTCAGTCCCTATCGTAGCCTCTTATTTATAGAGAATTATATCCACCAAATACCCACTTCCTACCCACCCTTAGGTGGCCGGCCAAGCAAGCTTGGAGCCCAAGCTTGGGACGACCAAACCAAAGGCTTGAGCCAAGTAGGGTGGTCGGCCAAAGCTTGGAGCCCAAGCTTGGTGTGGCGGGCCCTAAAAAATAAAATGATTTTATTTTTAAAATCTTTCCTTATGTGGAAGTCATGGTTTTAAAAGAGAGTTTAAAATTTAAATCTTTCTTTTTATAGTTTTCTACAAAAGATTAAGAGAAATGTTTGATATCTTTCCTTATTTGTAGTTAAAAGGAAGATTTTATTTTTTGATAAAACTTTCCTTTTATGTAACCATCCTCATGATTTTAAAAGAGAGTTTTAAAATTAAATCTTTCCTTTTATAGTTTCTACAAAAGATTAAGAGAAAAGATTTGATATCTTTCCTTATTTGTAGATTGAAAGGAAGATTTTAATTTTGAGAAAATTTTCCTTTTTGTAATCATCCACATGTTTTAATAGAGAGATTTTAATTTATAAAAGTTTCCTTTTATAACCAACCATGAAGGGAATTTTTTAAAGAGAAATTTTATTTTTAAAATTTTCAGAAACAAATAAGGAAGTTTTAATTTTGTGTTTAAAACTTGCCTTATTTGGAGCAATTGTGGGGGCCGACCATGAGAAGGGTTAAAAGGAATTTTTAATTAAATTTTCCTTATTAACCAATGACAAGGAAACTAAGGGAATTTTGATAATAATTAAATTTCCTTATTTGCCAAGACCAAGGAATATAAAAGAGAGGGTAGAGGTACCTCACCTGACAACACATCTTCTATTGTTTATCTCTTCTCTTCCTTGGTGTGGCCGACCCTATACTCCTCCCTTTCTCTTCTTCTTTACTGGTCGGTGCATCCCTCTCTTGGAGTTCTTGTGGTGGCCGGTTCTTGCTAGGAGAAGAAGGAGAGAAAGGAGGCTTTGTTCTAGCATCCCTTGGAACTTGAAGGTTGGTGGCCGAAACTTGCAAGACGGAAGGTGTCTTGGTGGTTTTCATCTCGGTAGATCGTTACCCACACAACATCTGAGATAAGAAGAGGAATACGATAGAAGATCAAGAGGTTGTTGCTTATAAAGAAAGGTATAACTAGTAATTCTATTCTGCATCATACTAGTTTTCTTTGTATGGATTTTGAAATATCAAACACAAGAGGGCTAGTGATTCTAGGTTTTGGATTTGTGATTCGAAGTTGTGTTTTTTTTGTTTTTTTTGTCGATCTTGTGATTCGATTTTTCTTTTTGGTTAAACCTAGGGTTACTATAAGGAAATTAAATATTGAATTTCATTGAGAGGCTCTGTCGAGGCAGTGGTGGATGTTCCCATACCCAAGAAGGCCAAGTACCTCGCTATGATTGACCTGGGAGCCGATCTCTGAAATAAATATTTAATTGAATTTGTAACATGGGTGGATTTGGATCTATATTGTTAAGTATCATTTGCGATCCAAGTCTAAACCTCTAAGAATAGATAAGTTAAATTTAGAATTAATAATGTTAAGTTCTGTTTACGATTCCAAATTTAATTTCTAAAGAACACAATAGGTTGTTAAGAAAGGTTTAGGGCATGTACACAATTTTTGTACGGGGGAACCGGTACGATATTCCTAGTAGCAACCAACATAACCTACTAAGCATATTAGAATGACAATATCAAAAGAGATAAGTCAAAGGTACCTGCCTTTATTTGTCGATCGTGTCAAACCAATCCCATGTTGAGACGCTCGCCTCGAATCAAAGTCCTGCGATCACATAATATATAGTTTAGCTAATCATATAAGCAACAACTAGCTAAACTCCAACCCAAACTAATTAGGGATACCCTAATCGAATCATCCATGAATCCTTTAATCCTTTCAATCATAATCTATAATCCATTAATCCATCTAATACAACCTAATCAATTTTTACCGTCCATTATACCATATACTAAGCATCATGAATCAACTCAATATAATTCATCCACTTTAATTAATCCAATCCACAACCACTCACCACTTGTCCAATTCAAAGTATAAATGAACTAAACTTCAAAACTTACCCAAACCTGGATGCTTCGCTGTTGACTCACAGCTAGAAAGTGTGCTCTGCTAGACATTGCAACCGGGCAAGGTGAAGTTGTTGATTTCCCAAATCAATACCCTAGATCAAAATCAACACATCCTCAATTGAGCACAATACCAAATTCTTAATTCACAACGTTTAGATTGCCTGCTTACCCAATCAACAGTACCTACCTCTTCCAGCGATGGCTCATGGTGATCGACGAGTCCACTGAGATCTTGATCTGGCTGCGGCAGAAACCACATCCACCTATGGTCAAGATCTAGCTACGTCTAGCCATATCTGGCTATGGGGGAGATCAGAGCCAGGGTTCGAGAATGTGGAACCTATGGCTATCGACTTCTGGTCTGGTCTGTAGTCGACAGATCGAGGATAGTGGTGTCTACCAATTAGAATTCGGGCTTGGATCCTTACTCTTGGCTGAAGACCAACCCGTGCAGAGGTGTCGACTTAGGGAAATGGAGAAAGAGGCTTGTCCAACAGTGGGTCGAACGTCGCCGGCGCACTCAAGATCTGACGGCGTCTGGTGGGTGGTGTTAGGATTGCTTTGCGAGTGGGCAGCTGTCATCAAAGGAGAGTGAGGCAACGACAGAGAGGAGATGAGATCGGAAGGGGAACAATGTTGAGAGCTCAAACCGCCAGTGGTTGGTGATCGGCGTCTGCGGTGAGGTGGTGACATCGGGTGTGGGTGACGTGATGAAGAGGAAGAGGAGATTGGCATGAGGAAGAGGAAAACGAAGAGGAGAAGAATCGGGAGGGGCTCGGCAAGATTGGGGGAAGATGAAGAGATGGAGAGGGGAAGTGACGGCTTCGGGTGAAGGCTAGGGCACGCGACGAAAGAGGAAAAGAAAAAAAAAGATTTAAAGAAATTAAACATTTCCTCGTTTAAATAAGGTAGCTTAAACAGGCTTTTCCCAAGCCTATAAATGCATCCCCTCAAAATACGGCCTACGAGTTTCAAAAAATTCCTAGAAAAATTCTAAAGATTTCTAAAAATTCTGTTAAGATTATTCGTTCATTAAACCTTATTATTTAATTATCATTTAGGTGTCGTATTTTATATTCTCTCTCACTAATAAAAATTTGATCCCTAAATTTCGTTATGTACCATCCGTAATTACTAGCAATAGATAAGCTGTATAAATGCTGAACGAAAAATCAAACTCACATACCTTAAGTAAAAGATAGGGGTATCGAGCTCAGATCGTATTCTCGAGCTCCCAGGTAGCCTCCTCGTCAGAATGATACTGCCATCCGAGTTTAACCAGTTGGATAGTCCTGTTTCGCAACTAATGCTCTTTGAGGTCCAGAATTTGTATCGGAACCTCCTCGTAGGTAACGTCGGGCTAAATGAGAATTGATATATCTGACAAAACATGTGCTGGGTTGGGTACGTATCTCCTCAACATGGACACATGAAATACATCGTGAATGCTTGCCAGAGCCGGAGGTAGTGCCAGACGGTAAGCTACCACTCCAATCCTCTCCAAGATCTGGAAAGACCCAATATATCGTGGAGCTAGCTTACCCCAGAGGCCAAATTTCTTCACCCCTTTCATGGGTGAGACTCTCAAAAATACATGGTCGTCAATAGAGAACTCCAGGGGTCTACGTCTCCGATCCGCATAACTCTTCTGGTGATCTTGCGCCTTTAACATCCTTCATCTGATAGTGCAGACTAACTCTGCCTCCTGCTGAGCTCTTTGAGGTCCTAGTAGTTGAGCCTCCCCAACCTCCTCCTAGAGGGTGGGTGTCCGACAAGGTCTACTAAACAACGCTTCAAACGGTGTCATCTAGATAGCCGAATGATAGCTGTTGTTGTAGGTGAACTCTACTAATGGTAGGTGGTCCTCCCAGTTGCCTCCGAAATCCATAACGCAAGATCTCAGCAAGTCCTCTAAAGTGTGAATGGTCTACTCTGCCTATCCATCTGTCTGTGGATGGAATGCTATACTAAAACGGAGATATGTGCCCAAGGCCTGCTGCAGACTCTGCCAGAACCGGGACGTGAACCATGAGTCTCTGTTTGATATAATGCTCAAAGGAACATCCTACGCGAGGTACAGGGATCAGTACCTTGTATCTGATGGTCTCCCGACGATACAACTCTGCCAATCCATCCAGAGAATCGATCTTCCGAATCGCTAAGAAGTGTGCAGATTTGGTTAATCGGTCAACGATTACTCAAATCGCGTCATGGCCTCGTCGTGTCCTTGGCAATCCCACCACAAAATCCATGGTGATGTGCTCCCATTTCCACTCTGGAATAGGAATTCTCTGAAGTAATTCCGGTAGGTCTCTGGTGCTCGGCCTTCGCTTGCTAACAGACTAGACATCTAGTTACAAACTCCGCGATGTCTTTCTTCATGTCGTTCCACCAATAGAAATGCCTCAAATCTCAATACATGCAAGTTTCGCCTGAGTGGATAGTAAATCGAGAGCGATGAGCCTCCTAAAGTAACTCATCCATAACTGGGTGAGATTGAGGAACACATAATCTGCCTCAGAAATAAATAATATCCTTGTTATCTCAAGTGAACTTGATCTGCTGCCCGGAAGCTATCTAGCTGCCAATGGACTGTAAGCGCTGATCACTGGCCTGAGCCTCTCGGATCCTCATCTTAATCGATGATTGAGCAACCATGGTAACCAGAATATCCTGCTCTGTCGGTCCCTGCTCCTCAAGGCCCAACTCGGAGAAACCCTGAATCAAGTTCGTGACTAAAACTCGATGGCAAGCTAAAGTCCCTTTGGACTTCCAGTTAAGTGCATCAACAACCAATTAGCTTTCTCTGAGTGGTAGCTAATGGTACAGTCATAATCCTTCAGGAAATCCATCCATATCCTTTATCAGAGATTGAGTTCCTTCTGGGTGAAAAGATATTTGAGACTCTTATGATCAGTGAGAATCTCAAATATAATACCATACAAATCTTCAAAGCAAAGATAATGGCAGCCAGCTCCAGATCATGTACTAGGTAGTTCTTCTCATGCTCCTTCAGATGACAAGAAGCATAGGAGATTACCCTGCCGTACTGTATCAAAATAGCGCCCAAACCCTATAGAGAAGCATTGGTGTACAGTACAAATCCATCCTCTCCAGAGGGCAAAACCAGAACTGATGCCGACACTAGTCTCCGCTTCAACTCCTGGAAGTTGGTTTTGCAGGCTTCTGACCACACAAACTTCACGCCTTTCCTGGTTAGGCGTGTCAGCGACATGGCAATGCAAGAGAAACCCTCAACAAACCGTCTGTAATATCCGGCCAATCCTAGGAAACTGCGGATCTTTTGAACTAATTTCGGCTGAACCCAGCTGGTGACAACCTCGATCTTTTGAGGGTCTCTAGAAATACCTCGGCTAGAAACCACGTGTCTCAGAAAACCCACTAAGGGTAGCAAAAAAGTACACTTGCTGGACTTCGCATATAGACAATATCGTCGAAGAGTCTCCATGACCATGCGAAGATGTTGTGCATGTTCCTCTTCAGAACGCGAGTAAATCAAAATGTCATTGATGAAGACGATAAAGAACTGATCTAGATACTCAGGAAGACGTAGTTCATCAAATCTATAAATACCACTGGTGCATTGGTAAGCTCAAATGATATTACCAAAAACTCATAATGTCCGTATATAAGGCATACTCGACCATAAGATTACTAGCAATGAATCTGTAATCTGATCACCAACTACATATCATCAAATTCATAAATATCACACATGACACTCACAATATCACCATCAATGACAAACCTAAATATTAGATCATCAAAACAAATATTCCACTAATAGATCGTCAAAATAAATATCCACTAATAGATCATCAGACAATTACATAACTCAACATTTAATCCAATAAATCATTATAAATCCACATATCACAATATCTGATCTCACAATATCCCTCAACCTCAAAGCATCCTCAACATTAATCAAACCTGATAATTTTCCAGTAACAAATTCTCATCTTGGAGTACTATCAAGATGTATAAATATATCACAATCCCACCTAAGATATATGACTACTGAAATTCAGGGGATATCCCTTAACTTTCTGATCCATAATCAACAACTCTCTAAGTAGTAGAGATATGATCAATCCATAAGATGAGTGTAAAAACTCTACTAATTTCATCCATAAATATCCAAAGAGTATGTCAATCTCATCCTTTAGATACTTAGATATCCACAATAAAAGAATCACAATCCAAATTTCAAAAGGTCACTCTATTGGATTATGGCGGCCGGCTAGAAGGGGGGTTGAATAGCCTGCAAATAATAAAAAGAAACTCATCTCGACTTTTCAAAAGAACACTTGCATAAATTATAAAAGCAATAAATTAAAACAGAAAAGAAGAGACACAATATGTTTACTTGGTTACAACCGGGGAGGTTGTTAATCCAAGGAAAGTGTCGCACTAGCATCTCCTTCAGGTGGAGAAGCCTCTTACAACAATGATGTACAAGAAATATAAGCTCAACTCTAAAAGAAAGCGTACAAGTGTTGGAATGCTAAATCTTGGAATGATTTTAAAGCTTCTGGACCAAAGTTGTATTTATAGTCTTGGATGGGGCGCCTGGAAGGGTTCCAGGCGCTTGGGAGGGGATAAATTTTTATCTCCTTTGTAACGGATCGTGTTTGACGTGATCCTGGTCAAAAGTCCATCCCGAGAGCCCGGACAGTCCGAGCGACCAGAATGGATCCAGGCGCCCGGACCACTAAAGTCAACCAAGTTGACTTTTGGTCCAAGCCCTCTGCTCCGATGCTACTTGCCTCAGTCTGGCTCTTCCGCTCCGGCTTCACTCGCTTGGGTGATTTCAGTCAACCAAAATAAGGCTCACCTGGACCCAATTTCGATCTTCTCGAGCAACCTTCTGCTCCGCCTTCTCGTCCCATGAAAATGTCGTGCGCCTCCTTCTCGTCCGCTCGCGTACTCTTCCGTAGCGCCTCATACCTCAGACGCTCTGAGCTCATTAGCTCCCTCCCGTGCCATCATTCTCACTAGCTGCGTCTTTTGCTCGACTCTCTGTGCTCCTAAGCTCCTACACACTTACACACAAGGTTAAAAATATGACAGGACCTAACCTAACTTAACTTGTTCATCACATCAAAACAACCTTGAGGTTCCAATAATCTCCCCCTTTTTAATGTGAGCAATCCAAGTTAAGGTAGGGTTAATAGACATAAAAATGAAATAACTAATATTGCAATAAAGTGCAAAAAGATAGAGAAATTGTAGAAAAAATTGGTCCACCTTTCCCTATACTTATACTTTTCCTTCTCCCCCTTTGATCACAAAAAAAAAAAAAGATTCCAAGAAAAAAATTTAAGGGTTAAAACTTAGAAAATTTAGAAAATAATTTCAATGATTTTACTAAAAATTTGCAATAATTTTCTACAATGTTTCTAAGTTTCTTAAAAAAATTCTAAGTTAGATAATTTGAAAAAGAAATATTTTTGAAAGAATTTTTCTAACTTAAATTTTTGAGAATTTTCTAAGTAAAACTTTAGGTAAGAAAATTTTCTGAGTAAAAAGAAATTTAAGCAACTATTTCTAATTTTTAGAAGAAATTTTAACTTTGGAAAAAATAATTTCTTTTTGAGAATTTTTCTAAGTAAAAATTTTACTCAAGAAAATTTTTCTTAGTATAAAAAAAAAATTTTTGAAAGATTTCCAAAAATAATATTTAAAAAACTTTTTAAGGCATTATTAAATTTCAATCTTAATTCTTTATCAAAAAGTTAATTAAACATTTTATTTCAATATTTTGGCTTCCAAGTAGTGGCGAGACACTAGGCCTTCTTGGTTATTGTTGCAATAACCACTTTTTTAGACAAAGTCTCATACAGAAATTTAATGTCTAATTTTTCTCGCTTAAAGCTCTAATTCTAATAGTTCCAGCCTACTGGATTAATTAAAAATTTCTTAGAAACATATCTTTTTGAAATTTTTCTGATTTGTCCTGGGTGATATCTAAAATACCAATTTAAATTATTATATTTTCTAAAATTTGTATTAGATTAGTATGTATGATTTTTCAAGTTATTTACTTGTATTTTTAAATTATCATTTTCTAATTTCAATTTGTCTAACTCTTCTAAAGGGTAAGATTTAGCTAGTATTACTTTTAAATTTTTTATTTTTTTTCTAACTTACAACAATCCTTAGTTAACAGTTTAATAAACTTAAATAGTTTATCAGGAGGAAGAGATCGTACCTGACTTACCTTGTCGATCTCGTTGTCCGTGTCTCCCCCTAAACTGCTGCTATCTTTCGACGTAGCTCCCCCTTCATCGATGTTCTTGATGCTCATTTCATAAGAGCTTGACTCACAGTCATCGTCTTGATAACTTGCCATTAGTGTAAGTTCAGAGAAGGCCTCGACTTCCGATTCGGATGACGTATCGTCCCACGTCGCCTTTAAGACTTTGTGTTTTTGGACAGACTTCTTACCTTTGTCCTTGTCCTTATTCCTCAGCTTAGGGCAGTTGTCATTGACTTGCCCTTCTTCGTCGCAGTGGTAGTAGCGGATCGTCCTTTTCTTTCTACCCTGCAGATGGTTAATATTTTTACATTTACAAAGTTTCTTGAAACGTCTTACCATCATAACCATTTCCTCATCGTCAAGAGAGGACTCTAACTCAGGTTCGTCTCTCGATCCTTTGAAGCCGACATTGTGCTTACGTTCCTTCGTACTTGCACATCTTAATTCATGCACTTCAAATGTCGAGAATAATTCTTCTAAAGTAATTTTTTCTAAATCTTTAGAAATATAAAAGGCATCTACTAGTGATGCCCATTTCATATTTCTAGGAAAAGAATTTAGTGCATACCTAAGTGAATCTTGGTTACTTACCTTTTCTTCGAGATTCGAAAGTTCGGTGATAAGCTCTTTAACTCTCGAGTGCAGATGCACAGTTGTTTTGTATTCTCCAAGTCGTAGATTGGTGAGCTGGTTGTGAAGTAGATCCCATCTTGCGAGCTTAGCTTCGGACGACCCTTTGTGCAGCTCAAGGAACTTCTTCCAAAGTTCCTTCGTGGAGTCGTAGTTGCTGATTCGGTTGACTTCTTGTGGCGGAAGAACGCTCAGTAGATGGTACTCTACTTTGCCGTTTGCTATGTAGTTGGCTTGCTCCTTTTTTGTCCATTGATATTTTTCTTTGCCCTCTGGTGCTACAAAACCAAATTCCATTATAAGAAGTAATTCAAAGTCAGTTTTGAAAATGACCTGCATTCACTTTTTCCATGTAGCAAATTCCCCTTCGAACTTCGGTGGGTTTATGCTCGGTCCGACCATCGTCTTTGCTTCGATCGACGATTAGTCCTCCTAAAGCAACCTCGCTCTGATACCACTTGTTGGATCGTGGCAGCCGACTAAAAGGGGGGTTGAATAGCCTGCAAATAATAAAAAGAAATCCTTCTCGACTTTTCAAAAGAACACTTGCATAAATTATAACAGTAATAAATTAAAACAGAAAAGAAGAGACACAAGATGTTTACTTGGTTACAACCAGGGAGGTTGTTAATCCAAAGAAAGTGTCACACTAGTATCTCCTTCAGGTGGAGAAGCCTCTTACAGCAATGATGTACAAGAAATAGAAGCTCAACTCTAAAAGAAAGCGTACAAGTGTTGGAATGCTAAATCTTGGAATGATTTTAAAGCTTCTGGACCAAGGCTGTATTTATAGCCTTGGTCGCGGCGCCTAGAAGGGTTCCAGGTGCCTAGGAGGGGATAAACTTTTATCCCCTTCGCAACGGATCACGTTTAGTGTGATCCTGGTCAAAAGTCAATCCCGGGCACCCACAATGGATCCGGGCGCCCGGACCACTAAAGTAAACCAAGTTGACTTTTGGTCCGGGCCCTCTGCTCCAGTGCTGCTCGCCTTTGTCTGGGTCTTCCGCTCCGGCTCCGCTCGTTTGGGTGATTTCAGCCAATTGAAATAAGGTTCACCTGAACCCAATTTCGGCCTTCTCGAGCAACCTTCTGCTCCGGCTTCTCGTCCCTTGGAAACGCCACTGGCCTCCTTCTCGTCCGCTCGCGTACTCTTCCGCAGCATCTCGTACCTCAGACGCACCGAGCCCGTCGGCTCCCTCCCGTACCATCATTCTCGCTAGCTACGTCTTTTGCTCGATTCCCTGTGCTCTTAAGCTCCTGCATACTTAGACACAAGGTTAAAAATATGACATGACCTAACTTAATTTGTTGATCACATCAAAACAACTTTGGGATTCCAACACACTGAACCTCCTGACTGAAAGTCTACCCATCAGAGAATATCACCACAAATCTCATAATTATATCCGTAAATGTCTTCCGACAAATGTCGACAAAAGATCGAACACTCCAATCTGAATTATAGACTTCAAGACCTTGGTAGAAGATCATATGGTCAAGGTCTCGAGCTACTCGATGGAGACAATGCTAGTTGAGTCAACTAACCATTGTCTTATAACACATCATACTACGATTGCTCCACCAGAGGTTCAGTAATCTCTAGTGACGAGCAATACCCACAAGGATAGAGAAGTACTATCAATAATTAGCTAACTGACATAACGGTCAATCGACGCTCTGCTCCTCATTGTTGGTGCAATATTCCCTAGGTCAAGGTCGACCTGGTTGACTGAGCTTGAATTGGGTCAAGCTCGAGTTTTGATATTTGGATTTCGATGTTTGACAAGACATGGAGATTGCAGGTGCAATTGTTCATGTGTGGAGATTATGAAGAAGAGTCAAGTAGGTCAAGATTGACTGGATACTTGACTGGAAAATCCTGGTGAGTGAAGCCAGGTGAAAGACCTAGTGAGTGAAACTAGGCAGTTGAAAATCCTGGTGAGTGAAGCCAGGTGAAAGACCTAGTGAGTGAAGCTAAGCAGTTGAAAATTCTGGTGAGTGAAGCCAGGTGAAAGACCTAGTGAGTGAAGTTAGGCAGTTGAAAATCCTGGTGAGTGAAGCTAGGTGAAAGACCTAGTGAGTGAAGCTAGGCAGTTGAAAATCCTGGTGAGTGAAGCCAGGTGAAAGTCCTAGTGAGTGAAGCTAGGCAGAAGGGAAGTCCTGTAGAGTGAAGCCAGGCACAGGAAATCCAGATGGATCAAGGCTGATCGGACGTCTGGTGCTGGGAAGTCCAACTAGGTCAAAGAGATTGACTGGATACTTGGCACGAGGAAATTCAGATGGATCATGGTTGATCGGACATCTGGTGCTGGGAAGTCCAAGTGGGTCAAAGGGATTGACCGGACACTTGGTAAGGGAGCCCTAGCAGGTCAAGGGTGACCAGATGCTACGCATGATGTCCCAACAGGTCATGGGTGACCGGATGTTGGTTTAGGGGATGTTGGACTTGGTTTTAGGCAAAAACCTTGAGCTGGATTGATCAGCCGATTGATTGGCTCATGCCCAATCGATCGGCTGATCGATTGGGTGAGTCCCCGAGACAAGCCTCCTCCCAATTGATTAGTGGATCGATTGGGGAGAAGTGTCGTATGAACAGAAAGCCTCTCGATCGCTCGATCGATTGGGAGCTGCGACTTCGCGCTATAAGACCTGGATCGATCGGTCGATCGATCCAGGCAATTCCCAGGAGCACAGAGGCACTCTGGATCGATCGACCGATCGATCCAAAGCCTCCCCAATCGATTGGGAGCAATCCAATCGATTGAGATTCGACTGTTGGCGTCGTATTTAGCTGTTAGTGAGTGTTTCTCCCAGTAGAACTTGGACAGATCTCTCGGTCTTCTTCCACGACAACAGCGACCATAGAGCTTCTCCACAGTCACTTTCACGCCAGATCTTGAAGGTTCTTGGAGGTATTTCCAAGTCAAGAGGCGAATCTACAACAAGAAGAAGAAGCTAGGGTTAGGGTTTCTTGTGTAAACTGTATAAGCTTTCCCTTGTATTTGCTTCTCTTTGTTTCTTGTTGTATTGAGAGTATTGTAGGGCTTCTCCGCCTTCGGTAGTTACCGAGAAGGAGTGTTTTTATAGTGGAGGGTGTATGAGTGTGTGGATCCTTAGACTATTCACCTCTTCTTGAGGTGGATACCAAGTAAATCCCTAGTGTTAGTGTTCAGTGTTGTTTCTTTATATTTTCCGCTGCATTTCACCATAAGAAACAAACAACGAAGAGCACGAGATCACACCGAGCTATTCCCCCCCCCCCCCCCCCCTCTAGCTACATTTCGGTCCCAACACTCGTAAATCATCATATGATATTTTTACTAAGTGAAGGTAAACTTCCTATGTGTTAATCAACTAATACCACCTTTGTATCATTGCGGGTCATAAATCCCTATATACCATCAAGGATATTCGTGATCGGTCCATGAGTCAGGATCCCTCATGGATCAACGTTAGGCGAATCGACTAATCATCACCTTATAATCCATCATGCTACCGGAAGAGGTAGTGAAGTACTTGCTCTCAAAATGCCTCAACGTAATCACCAAATGATGCATTGATCTCAACAATGATCATCTGCTTCTTCCTTCACGTGATGGCTTGTCACGTAAAAGATAAGCAGTTACCTTCACCTTTTCTTATGTCAGTAAAAATTATATATTCGAATGTACTCATCAATTCATACGCCCATGAAATGGTTGTATCTCCTAAGTGTTAAGTAAGTAGCTTTACACCTTTCCACATCAGTGGGGGTATCATATTCGAATATACCTTCTAAGTCATCCTACCAGGTATAGATGGTCCAGGGTCAAAGTCCACATGGAATAGGATACGTCGATCCTCTATAGGTTGACCAAGCTGACAATGGTATACGACTAATTCAGTCTTCTCTATATAGGTATAAGTCATGTACCCAAATGTGCCTCAAAATATCTAACCAAGCACGAGCAACCCAAAAATCAAAATATCTATTAAAATAGAGTAAGTCGGTGTTGGAGCAATCCCAATGGTTCGTGTGACCATGTGTTTTGGTGTTTGGACAAAGGGTTTAAGTTAGGTTTACCCTTGTTATTTGATATGTGTATGTGAGTGTGCAGGTTTGCAGGATATACAATTGACTCAACTTGATGGCTTCGGGTCCGGTGAAAGATGGAGCATCCGAGGGATCGTGGATAAGGCAACAAGGACAAGGGCCGAGGGAAGCGACTTCGAGGCATACGTGAAGGATGGCATTGGGGACGAGCCGCAGGCTTGGATGCATCCGAGGGACAAGAGCCAAAGGAAGTAGGCTTGAAGACAAGAGGTCAAGGTTGTAAAGAAGAGTCAAATGAGTCGTGAGGGTACGAGTGCATGAGAGATTGTATCCGGGAAAAAATCCCGATGGGTATTGCAGCAGTCAACGGGAACGACATTGTAGCAGTACTGTAGCAGTCGACTGGTGCACTGTAGTAGTCGACTGGTGTACTGTAGCAGTCGGCTGGTGCACTGTAGCAATTGACTGGTAGAGAGCCGTTGAGAGAGTCATTGGGCTAACACCAATCAACTGGTGCAAGGACCAGTTGACTAGTAACTGTAAAATAGTAGGGTTGTTTTCTTCCAAGCTCTATAAGAAGGAGCTTGGGATGACCAGCCAAGTTGACGAAATTAGACTTGGTTAAAGCCTAATTAGTAGTCACTAAGTGCTCAAGGTTTCCCATGTGTCCAAGTGCTTTTGGTGAGTGTTATGGTGAGGTTTCTCTAACCACAAGGAGGTTTGAGCTAGCCAGAGTTTCCGGGGACTAATCCACCGACGGATTGAGGAATCGTCCACCTTACGGACAACCGTGGAGTAGGAGCATCATCTCCGAACCACGTTACATCGATGTGCATTGGTTTGTTTATTCTTTTCTTTGTCTTTAGCTTTCGTATTCGTAATTAGTATTTGTATTTCGGCTTGCACACTAAAAAATACATAGGAAGCGAGCAATTGGGGGCGTCGTCTATTCAACCCCCCTTCTAGCCGGCCGCACCGATCCTCCCCAACAAGTGGTATCAAAGCAAGTTCGCACTTCACCGGACTAACCGTCGAGAAGAGCAACTACAAGAAGATGGCCAACTTGATAGCACCTCCAAAGTTTGAAGGAGGAGGCCTATGGGACATCACGTATTGGATGATGAAGATGGAGGTCTTTTTCAATACGGATTGGGACACTATGATGGTGGTCAAAGAGCCGTTCAAGGTCCTAAAAGAAAAGAAAGGTAAGAGACTCCGACCGCGTAATTGGACGGAGGAGCAAACCTCACGATCAAAGGCAAATGATAAGGTAATATCTATATTGATTGATATTTTACCTAATAATGTGATAAGCCGTGTAGGTAAATACAAGAACGCCCACGATTTGTGGAGCAAGATAAAGAAAGTTCAATGGGAAGAACCTATGCCTACACAAGAAGAATAAGAGCCCAAGGAGATGGGCTTAGTAGCTCAAGAAGAGGAGGTGGAGCAAGCGGAGGTTGAGTCATGCTCAACACAAGAGGATGAAGAAAGGTCATCCACAAGTGTCGATGAGGAAGATGAGGCATCATCAACATCCTCAAGAATTGAAGAAGAATCCAAGACAAGTGAAGAGGATGAAGAAGAGGTCTTGGAAGTGGTCAACCTAGTAAGCACCTCCACCGAAGTGAAATCAAAGGATCATATCACTTGCTTCGGGTGCAATGAGAAGGGATACTACAAGAGTAGGTGTCCAATAGGTAAGAAAGAGGTATCTCCTAAACTCAATTCAATTCATTTTGAATCTAATTTGAGTTGTAGGAAGAAGAGGGAGAAGAAGCATATTAGATGCTTCACGTGTGGAGAAATCAAACACTACCACACAAAATGTCCCAAGAAGAGAGAGCTCAAGAAGTTGGAGCATCTAAAGAAATGGGAGAAAGAGAAGAAGAAGAAAAGCTCAAGTCAAGAGGGAGCTCCAAAGGTAAAGGGTAAGGTAAACCCTAGTTTAAATTTAAACTCCTCCATACATGCTAGAAATAATTCTTATTATTTACCCATGCAAAATTTCGGATTTAAATATCATGATAGGAATAGGGTAAATATCGATCATAACCCTAGGAGATCTATGCATGATAGACCTAGGAAAGTTAAATTCTCATTACCTAAGGAGAAGAAGATAATAGAGAACCAAGGTATTTATACCAAGAAGGGGAGACATATGTCTAGAAAAATGGGTAGGTCTAGGAATGTCCAATGTGGACAAATTAACTCTAGGGTTAGGAACCTAGAGAAGGAGAATCAAGCCTTAAGGGAAAAGCCTGATAAGTTAGAACAATTACTTAAGAGATTCAATGTTAGATCTAAGGAATTAAATATGGTGTTGGGTAGCCAAAGACCCAACAATGATAGATTAGGCTTAGGATACCGATCTAGTCCCTCCAAGGTCAAGGAGAGATCATATGCTAGGATGGAAAATGATCATGGCAAGGGAGGATCATCCAAGGCTAAGGGAAAGTCGTATGCTAGGGTTGCATATGACTATAGCAAGGAAAAGCCAATAAATGGCAAGGGAAAATCATTTAAAGGTAAGGAGAAATTAACCAAGGACAAGATGTCCAAGGTTAAAAAAGTTAGGTTGGTAGGCCAAGTGTCACCGGAGATGCACCGAAGTGGCCTAGCCATTGTGGATGAGTCACCTAGAGAGGTGGCAAGGCTAAGAGCTCTAGGGGAGCTCAAAGAGTCAATTTGGGACCCATGGCCAATGGATCTTAGGTGGGTACTACTTGGGAGTCTAGAGGAGCCATGGAGTGTGCCAAATGGTTTGGAGATGGACTTGAGTCTCAAACCTAGGGATTTGGCACACATGGTTTGTGTTTCATGCAATGAGATATGACATTGGGATTATATTGCATAATAATTAGTTTTGGATGTATAAATGCCATATAAACCAATGCTAGGGATGCATTGTGTGTTGGTATGGGTAAATACATCAAGAGAAAACCAAAATTAGGATTTTAGGTCAAGGTTCAATTGAACCATTTAGCTAGTTTTAGATTTTGTGTCAATCTTGGGATTGGTGATAGATACATTTTGTAATGTATTTTTTCCAAGTAGACAAAGGTACAATAGACCTCTCCACAAAATTTGAGAATTTTTAAAGGCCTATAGAATTTCTGGTACATTTCTGAAGTTGGCCTGAAAAGGTTGATTTTTTCAGAAATAGGGTATCAGTCGACTGGTGCAGATACCAGTCGACTGGTAACAGTGTTTTTGAGCATAGAATGTTTCTGTAAGCTCATTTTGATGAGGGAAGTCGACTGGTGTCAATACCAGTCGACTGGTAACAATGTTTTTCGACCACAGAATGTTTCTGTAAGGTTGTGTTGAAGAGGGCAGTTGACTGGTACTCAAGGGCAGTCGAATGATACCAACCTGAAAGTATTTTTTAGCACTGTTCTTGACCATGTCAACTCGTTTAGATGTATGAGATCAATGGGGGATAAATACATGAGTTTAGGGTCAGTTTGGTGTTGGAGTGTATACTTAAAAGTTTAGCTTTTGTACACATTTATTTTGAAATAAAGAATCACATTGGTCAAATGTTTACATTTATTTGTTAAATGTAATTGTTCAATTAATTTATATAGTAGATAACATGGAGTGTGGAGTCACACTTAGAAGATCATGTTGTCGGTTCTCTATAAATTATAAACAGTTGCTCACGACTAAGATGGAAAGGAACAAACCATCAGAATAGACGTAGTGTAATTAAGTATTAGTTTATCTTGACTAATAAATTACACTGATACACTTTAAGTGTATTGAGTAGGATCATTTAGGTAAGTTCTTTTTGTATTGACTTAATAAAAGAACTAGACCTTAGTTATTATGGAAGTGTGTGCTCTTAATCCTAATATAATAACAAGCATGTATATTTAATATTTATTTCTTTGACTTATCAAAGGGTGAGGTTTAGCTCGATAAATCAATATGCCCGATAAGTTGGGAAATGATATTACTTATAGTATGTGTTGTTGATTATAGAAGGAATCTGTGTCCTAGTTATCTAGGTTGAGAATGTCCCCAAGAGGAGCTCATAAGGATTGCCATGTTAAACCCTGTAGGTGGACCTAGTCCAACATGACAATAAAGTTGGGTGGTACTACTCTTGGAGCTAGATATTAATTAAATGAGTTGTCAGTAACTCACTTAATTAGTGGACATTCGTAATCTTAAGCACAGGGAGACTAACACACTCATGATAAGAAGGAGCCCATAATGTAATTTGGGATTGGTGCGGTAGTGCGGTAATAACTCTCTAGTGGAATGAGTTATTATCGATGAACTTGAGTTGTGTGTTCGGGGCGAGCACGGGATACTCAAGCTCATCGGAAGGCCAAAACCAATTTCTCCTCTAGGTCCCTGTTGTAGCCTCAATAAAGCCACAAGTCCATCCAAAGAAAAGTCTATCTTGGTGTCCAAGAAGGGGCCGGTTCATTGCTTGGTGACCAAGCAATGGCCGGCCACATATTCTCTAGAAGTGGCCGACCCTTACCTTGGTCAAGGGGGTCGGTCGCAATATTTAAATTAGGAAGGTTGGTTTTGAATTTTTAAATTTCCTCAAATATTTATAATTTGTAAAAAGAGAGATTTTAAAAATTTATAAAATTTTTCTAATTTAAATTAGGCCACAAGGTTTTAAAAGAGAGTCGTAAAATTTATAAAACTTCCTTTTAAAAAGAAATATTATTAGAGATGTTTTAAATTTTAAAACTTGATTTTAAATTTTAAAACTTTCCTTTTAATATCCACATTAGAAAAAAAAAAAGAGAGTTTGAAAAATTTTATTAGAAGTTTTCTTCTTTTACAATTTTATAAAAAAATTTTCTTTCTTTCCCTTTTAATAAGTGGCCGGCCACCTTACTTGGTGCCCAAGCAAGGGGCCGGTCAAATAATTAAACATCAACAAATAGTTGTTTAATTAATAAATCAATCTAGGATTGATTAATTAAAAGGAAAGAAAAGGAAATAGGAATGAGTCTAATTTTTTTTAAAACTCTTTCCATAATTTTCCGTTGGGAAACTAATATAAAAAGGGGGGAAGGGGAGGCCTTGAAAAATATAACAATTGATATTGTGTTGTTGGAGATCATCAAGTGGTCGGCCCCTCTCCCTCTCTTCCCTTTTCTCTCTTTTTCTCCTTTATGGTGGTGGTGGCCGAATTCTAGAGAAGGAGAAGAAGCTTTCCGGGTGATGTTCATCTTGGTGGATCATCGCCCACACGACGTCTAAGAGGAGGTGAGGGATATGACAGAAGATCTCGAGATTTTTAGCATACAAGGAAGAGGTATAACTAGTATTTAATTTCCGCATCATACTAGTTAATTTTTCTTTGTATAAATACCAAATACAAGAGGCATTCGATTCTTGTTTTTCGAATTTAATTTCGATGTTGTGTTCTTTTTCTTTTTTCCTTGTGATTTGATTGTTCCTTTTGGTTAACCTAGAGTTATATAAGGAAATTAAATATTAACTTTCCTTAAAAGGCTTTATCTAGTCGGTGGTGGTTGCTCTCATATCCAAGAAGGCCAAGTGCCTCGCCATGCAGTACTGGAAGTCAATTTTGAAAACTAATATTTAATTGAATTTATAACCTAGGTGATTTGGATCAAATGTGTTAAGTTTCGCAGGAGATCCAAATCTAAACCTAAAAGAAACATATAAGTTAAACTTGGAATCAAACGTGTTAAGTTCCGCAAGAGATACAAGTTTAACTTAAAAGAACACATGGTAGCTAGGAAAGGTTCAGATCACGTACAAAATTTTTGTACAGTGGAGCCATTGGGTTTTCCGAGTAGCAACCAACATTTGGATGATAAGTTTTCAATAATTGGAATATTGTTGGAGAACTTTTTGGATGTTAGGTAAAGGGGGAGAAGTAAGGTTTAGTTGGGAAAACCTTTAGTGTCTTTGCGTAGGGGGAGCCTTGTGATTGGTTCTTAAATATCCCCGTGGGAAATTCCTAACTCAATGAGGAGCTTAGGTGTAGGGGGAGCCTTGTGATAAGTTCTAATGTATGTTTACATTTTGTTTTGGCGGTGTAAGTCCAAGTGTATAGCCTTGACAACGTAAGTCCATTCGGATGTGTAAGTCTAAGTGTGCAGCCTTGGCAACATAAGTCCATTATTTCTTTTTTAGCATTTTTATTTACTATATGTTTTCCCTAACTTAAACGTATTGCCAAACATCAAAAAGGGGGAGATTGTTGGAGCAATCCCAATGGTCTGTGTGACCATGTGTTTTGGTATTTGGGCAAAGAGTTTAAGTTAGGTTTACCCTTGTTATTTGATATGTGTATGTGAGTGTGCAGGTTTGCAAGATACACAATTGACTCAGCTTGATGGCTTCGGGTCCGGTGAAGGATGGAGCATCCGAGGGACCGTGGATAAGGCAGCAAGGACAAGGGCCGAGGGAAGCGACTTCGAGACATACGCGAAGGATGGTATTGGGGACGAGCCGCGGGCTTGGATGCATCCGAGGGAAGAGAGCCAAAGGATGTAGGCTTGAAGGCAAGAGGTCAAGGCTGTAAAGAAGAGTCAAATGAGTCATGAGGGTACGAGTGCATGAGAGATTGTACCCGGAAAAAAATCCCGATGGGTATTGCAGCAGTCAACGGGGGTACTGTAGCAGTCAATGGGTACAGTAGCAGTCAACGACATTATAGCAATACTGTAGCAGTCAACTGGTGCACTGTAGTAGTCGAATGGTGCACTGTAGCAATCGACTGGTGCACTGTAGCAGTCGACTGGTGCACTGTAGCCGTCGACTGGTAGAGAGCCGTTGAGAGAGTCGTTGGGCTGGCACCAGTCGACTGGTGCAAGGACCAGTCGACTGGTAATGGTAAAACAGCAGGGCTATTTTCTTCCAAGCTCTATAAGAAGGTGCTTGGGATGGCCGACCAAGGTGACGAAATTAGACTTGGTTAAAGCCTAATTAGTAGTCACTAAGTACTCAAGGTTTCCCTTGTGTCCAAGTGCTTTTGATGAGTGTTGTGGTGAGGTTTCTCCACCCACAAGGAGGTTTGAGCTAGCCAGAGTTTCCAGGGACTAATCCATCGACGGATTGAGGGATCGCCCACCTTACGGACAAACATGGAGTAGGAGCATCATCTCCGAACCATGTTACATCGACGTCCATTGGTTTGCTTGTTCTTTTCTTTGTCTTTAGTTTTCGTATTCGTAATTAGTATTTGTATTTCCGCTTGCACACTAAAAAATACGTAGGAAGCGAGTAATTGGGGGTGTCGTCCATTCAACCCCCCTTCTAGCCAGCCGCACCGATCCTCCCCAACACTCGGTCCCCTACTGATCGAACCAATAAAAATAGATTGGTTATCAACTAAACTGATCCAATAAGAGTACCTCAATCCTCAACAAAAGTAACTAAGGTAAATCAATTCACAACTACCTAAGTCATTAAGGGTGAATTAGTCCTCTACAAATATAACCAAAGAGAATATAAATTAATCCTCTACAGACTAAGTTAACATGATTATTACTGGAAGTATGATATGACGAATCCTCTAGTAGGGGTGATATGTGGTTGACCCATCACATGCAATAACTAACTATCATAGATAACTATATATGCACTAAAAGAAGTACATGATAATAGTAAACAAACATACTTCTTATATCTTGGAGATGTCTTGCTGCTACCTGGTCTCAAAACTTGAAAAGTCACATCGAGAAAATGAAAACACGAAATTCAAAATACAAAAAAATAGGCATCGTAAACATGTGGCTCTGATACCAATAAATTGTCACGCCCCAGAAGAGTCCCTGCCAGAGGAAAATCCGGCAGCATCTCACCTGTACTAGTGATAATCTGAATCATATATACATCAACAAATAAAATACATCAGCCCACACGGCTAGAATATACACAACCACGTAGTTATATATATTAAACAACCCATACGGCTGTACTAAAAACACAACCACGCAGTTATAAATATTAAACAACCCACACGGTTGCGCTAAAAACACAGCGAAAAAACAAATGGGAAGCCCATGCTACCAAAATAACACAATGCATGCCGACACGACTTAAACACAAATACAACACCAAAAATAATAAAATAGCCACATGACTAAATACTAATATAAAGCTGAATCAATAAAGAATATCTAAAAGAAATCAAGAGGGAGGTAAATCATCTTCTGATGTGACGTAGGACTGGTAGTTAGGATACTCCAAGCGACATGACATATCTATGTGCTAACCTGAAAATAACATGAAGAATAAGAGGTAGTGAGTTCAACAACTCAGCTAGTATCAAGCGGATATACATAGTAAAATATAACTACTAGTAATAATCATAAAGCACAACCTCCTGATCAATAACAGAAAATGTAAAAATGAGCAACAAAAGAAGAACTGTACTCACCAGGACCTCCTATCCCGACATAAGGGTGTGAACCTCATCAACAGATGCAGGGTCATCAGACCAAATATAAAATGTCTCCTATATGCATGTCATCATATGCAACCACCAAAATGTAGCACCCAATATGCAGCAATCACAAGCAATAAATGCAATCCATGCATGTGATGCAAATGACATGGTCACCCCTGACGCTAGTCAGCCATCTCACACACGATGATAATACTGAGTGGGTAGAGCTATGACAACTGTGCACTCTGCCATCACTACTCCTGAGTGACCAAATGAACAGAATGTTGTCGGAGTACACCTATCCTCCTACCCCAAACATAGTGGGGGAGCCTAAGCTCTCATCTCCCGATATCATAGTCAGGGGGAGGGATCTCTGCCTGCTACACGTTGCAGTCATTACTACCCATGAGCGGACCAGCGGAGCCCTGACAGAGCAAATTGCAACACACACCCTGCCTAAATACCACTAACCCATGAGCGGTTGTGTGTGTGCAGGTCATGTAACTGGCAATGTGCTCAACAACAATGGAGTTGACAATCACTCAGCATGCAATCATGCAAAATGATGCATGGCGCTAAAGCATGTAAATCCTGAAAAATACCAGCCTCCTTATAATGTGTACCAAAAAGGAAACCAAGTCCACAACAATAATCTAGGTACACATGACAGAAAATAAATCTAGGTACACATGCCAAGTAATAAATCTAGGTACACTTGCAGGTAATAAAACTAGGTACACATGCCAAGTGTTAAACTAGTAGCTAGACCTATATCCGGTACTACATTGTGTCACTACTTATATGAACAAAAGTACACATGGTAAGAATCAAGAAGATATAAGTAGAAATTCACAACAGATAACACTATAGGCATACTACTGTATCAAGTAGTGACATACCATAGCAGATAATAACATAACCATTATTACTAGTTATAACCTACTAAGCTTAACAGAATGACAATATCAAAGAGATAAGTCAAAGGTACCCGCCTTTATTTGTCGATCATGTCAAACCAATCCCATGTCGAGACGCTCACCTCGAATCAAAGTTCTGTGATCACATAATATATAGTTTAGCTAATCATATAAGCAACAACTAGCTAAACCAAAACCCAAACTAATTAGGGATACCCTAATCGAATTATCCATGAATCCTTTGTTGGTTAGTCCTAGGAAAATGCACCGATTCCATTGTACAAAAATTTTTATACATGTGTCGAACCTTTCCTTAAATAACCTATTGTTTTCTTTAGAAGTTAAATTAGGGATCGCAGACGGAACTTAACATCATTGATTCCAAATTTAACTTATTTGTTCTTATTGGTTTAGATTTGAATCGCAAGCGGAACTTAACACTATTGATTCAAATCCACTTATATTATTAATTCCATTAAATATTAATTTCCAAAATTAGCTTCCAGGACTGCATGGCGAGGCACATGACCTTCTTGGATATGGGAGCAACCACCACCGCCTAGACAAAGCCTTTTAAGGAAAACTAATATTTAATTTTCTTAAATAACTCTAGGTTAACCAAAAAGAATAATCGAATCACAAATTTGAAAAAGAAGAAAATACAAACTCGAAAAATAAATTCGATAAACTAGATCTAATTGCCTCTTGTATTTAGAATTCTTACAAAGAAAATAACTAGTATGATGCGGAAGAAAATTACTAGTTATACCTTCTCTTTATAAGCTAATGACCTCGAGATCTTCTGCCGTATTCCTCGCATCACCTTGGACGTCGTGTGGGCGACGATCCTCCAAGATGAACACCACCCAAAAGAGCTTCTCCTCCTTGTAATATTCGGCCACCACCACCACAATAGAAAAGAGAGCAAAGGGAGAAGAGAGGGAGAGAGGGGTCGACCACCAAGAGAGTCTCCAAGCCAAAGAATAAGAGCTGTGTCTCATGAAGCCCCCTCACCCCTTCTTTTATATTACTTGCCCAAGGAAAATAAGGAAAAACTTTTTACAAAAAATAAAATCATCCAAGAGTTTTTCCTTTTTCCTTTTAATTTTTCCTTTTCTTTCCTCTTGATTGAATCAATCACCAATTTTAATTTTGTGATGATTTTAATTAATTTAATATGGGCGGCCACTTGCTTGGGCACCAAGCAAGGTGGCCGACCACCTCATCAAGGGGAAAAAGGAAATATGTTTTTTTTTAAAAAATTTACAAGAAAAATTCTTATAAAATTTTTCAAGCTCTCTTTCCTAAAGTAGGAGTTAAAAAAGGAAAATTCTAAAAATTAAAACCATGTTTTAAAATTTAAAGCTTCTCTTATAAAATTTCTTTTTTTAATATGATAGAAAATTTTAATTTTAAAACTTATCTTCCTTTTTTCCTTAAACTATGAGGATGGTTAAAAAAGTTAAGTTTTAAAACTTTTAAAACTCTCTATTAAAACATGTGTCCAAATTCAAATAAGGAAATTTTTAAAATTAAAATCTCTCTTTTAAAACTTATAGTTTTCTACAAAGAGGAGATTTTAAAAAAATTCAAAAACAAACCTCGATATAAATTAGAACTATCATGTTTTTTACCATAATTTAAAGAGGTAGGCTCAATAAAAGTTACCTTTCTTTTTACCTTGGAGGCTCCCCCTTAAATTGAGCTTCCTCCTTGAGCCTTGACCGCATTTTTCTCTTTAGGGCATTGACTTCGGTAATGCCCCTTTTGATTGCAAGAGAAGCACACAATGTGCTCCTTGCTCTTCTTTGTATTGGGGATGGTCTCCTTGGTCTCCTCCTTATCCTTTTGTGCCACTTGGCCCTTCTTCTTGGCCAATTTAGGACACTTGCTCTTGTAGTACCCATTCTCCCTACACTCAAAACATATAATATGATTTTTTTTAAGTGAACTATTTATACCTTCTTGTGTAGGGGTGGCACTTACTCCTCCATTTGACTCGGGAGTAGAGGCTTCCTCTTGATCCAAAGATGATACTCCTTCATTTGATTTTGCTTGAATTGTGGAGGTGCAAGCTTCTTCATCCTCTTCTTCTTTTGACCCGGATGTGGAGGCTCCCTCTTCTCCTTGATCCGGTGTCATCGAAATTTGCTCCCCCTCAATCCTAGAGGTGGAGGCTTCTTCTTCCTCTTCATCCTCTTGCACATTAAACAAGGAATATGCTCCTTCCTTGTTCTTTTGGTTGTACTCCTTTGAGGATGATGCTTCTTGGACTTCTTCTTCTTCGGAAGTCGAGCATCTCTCAACTTCGGAGTCCTCTTCCTCTTCCTTTTGATGTTGCTCCAATGAATTACCCTCTTTGGATTCTTCTTGGATTGGTGCAGTGGAGGGAACTTCATGGAGCTTCGCCAACTTGCCCCAAAGCTCTTTGACATCTTCATATTGTCCAATTTTGCATAGAATTGTGCTAGGCAATAAATTAACCAATAATTTGGTTACCTTGTCATTTGCTTCACACCTTTGGACTTGCTCCGGGCTCCATTTTCTCCTCTTGAGAACTTTGTCCTTTGAATTCGTTGGAGCTTCGAAGCCTTCCATAAGAGCAAATCATTGCTCTATCTCCACCATTAAGAAGTTTTCGATCCTTGATTTCCAAAGATCGAAACTTGTAGATGTGTACGGTGGAGCCACCCTTGTGTCAAATCCAAGTCCATCTTGGAATTGCATCTTGAAGTTGAGCTTCTTAAATTCTTTGACTTTGATGAATTTGCTCCAACTTCTTCAACCTCTAGCTTTGCTTGTTTTGTTTGCCCCTTCCGGCGATGATTCTGGTGAAGAGCGACCTTGCTCTGATACCACTTGTTGGGACCGAAATATACCTAGAGGGGGGTGAATAGCTCGTCGCGTGCTCGTGTGCTTCGTTGCTTGTTTCTTCAAGGATGTGCAGCGGAAATACAAAGAAACAAATACATACAACGCTAACAATTGGATTTTACTTGGTATCCACCTCACAAGAGGTGACTAGTCTAAGGATCCACACTCACACACACACCTCCACTAATAAACACTCCTTTTCAGTAACTACCGAAGGCGGAGAAGCCCTACAAGTTCACACTACAAGAAGAAAGGGAAAGGATACACAAATACAAGCAAAAGCTTACAATGAGTATAGAGAACCCTAACCCTAGCTTTCTTCTTCAGCTGTAGATCTGCCTCTTGACTTGGAAGACCTCCAAGAACCTTCAAGAGCTGGCGGTGAGAACCCTGTGGAGAAGAGCTGAAAGCGAAGAAAAGGATCGGAGATGAATCGTGTAAGTTCTGCCGAAGGAATTGAACGCCTACGGCTTTTATCGACGCTAACGGTCGGATCCCGATCAATTGGATTGCTCCCATCGATCGGGGAGGCTTTGGATCGATCGGTTGATCGATCCAGAGCGCCTCTGTGCTCTCGGTAAATTTGCATGGATCGATCGACTGATCGATCCAAGGCTTATCGTGCGAAATCGTAGCTCCTAATCGATTCACTGATCGATTGGGGTATCTGGATCGATCGACCGATCGATCCAGCGTTGTTCTGTGCGATCGCGTACTTGTCCCAATGGATCCACTGATCGATTGGGAGGAGATTTTCATGAAGACTGGCCCAATTGATCGGTCGATCGATTGGGCATGAGCCAATCGATCGGCTGATCGATCCAGCTCATGATTTCTCCCTAAAATCAAGTTTAAAGCCTCCTTAACCAACATCCAGTCAACCATGACCTGTTGGTTCATCGTGCCTAGCATCCGGTCACCCTTAACCTGCTAGAACTTGCTCACCAAGTGTCCGGTCAATCCCTTTGACCCACTTGGACTTTTCTCCTCTTGCCAAGTATCCGGTCAATCCCTTTGACCTACTTGGACTTTTATCCTCGTGCCAAGTATCCGGTCAATCCCTTGACCTACTTGGACTTTCACCAGATGTCTAGTCAACCTTGACTCATCTGGATTTTCTCCCGTGCCTGGCTTCACTCACCAGGACTTCTCATCTGCCTGGCTTCACTCACCAGGACTTCCAATTTGCCTAGCTTCACTCACTAGTCTTTCACCTGGCTTCACTCACCAGGATTTCCTTTTGCCTAGCTTCACTCACTAGGACTTTCACCTGGCTTCACTCACCAGGATTTCCTTCTGCTTAGCTTCACTCACTAGGACTTTCACCTTCTGCCTAACATCCCAGTTAGGACTTCCCAGTCAAGTATCTGGTCACTCTTGACCTACTTGACTCTTCTACAACCAAACCTGATCAAGCCCTGATCAGTGGAGAATTGCACCAACAACCTCCCCACCATGAACAACTGCACCTGCATTGTTCATGTGTTGTCTGCATGTATTGGCAAACATCGAAACCATGACCAAGACTCAAGCTTGGTCAACCAGGTCAACCTTGACCTAAGGGATATTGCTCCAATAATCTCCCCCTTTTTGATGTTTGACAATACCTTTAAGTTAGGCTAGTCCCATAGCCTCAACTTCTTTCTCATGTCACTAGGTAATGAGGGCATAAGTTACAACCTACATTCTCCCTCTAAGAAGGCAGACTCCCTCTTAGATAATGAAGGCCTAACTTAAATCCAACATTCTCCCCCTATTGTCATATATCAAACAAATTCACTTGTTGATGCCACCTCTCGTTGAAAACTCTCCCCTTTGAGACTCTCCTCCTGAAGAGTTGTTCATCGTTGTTCACAACTTCACTCGTTGTGATCAATATGATAATGAAGGTCCCATACCCTTCATTTATCCTTAACCCTACATTCTCCCCCAATGTAGACAAATGCCCAACCTTGAGCATGTTCTTAAAAGAAGGTTAACCACCTTCCAAGGTTCATGAAAAATAATTTTCATGTCTTTACAGAGTACCTCCCCTAAAGACATGGTCGTACCTTCTGTCATTGCACCAACAATGACTTAGAATCCCTAAACCTTTAGGAAACCCAAATTTAGAAGTTTTGAGGTTCAAAAGTTCAAAATTTGAATCAACCTCAACGTAAACTTCTACTTAGTCTCCCTTAACCAATTCATCCTTGTTTTCAACATGAAAACACCCTTTTTATGTATACAAAAGTATTTTTAAGGGTTTGGAATGGTTACCTAGACTACAATAAGTTCAAAATGCTGAAAATAAGCTTTCCCAGCCAAAATCAGTATCTTCGATCGATTGGAGTTGGGTTCCAATCGATTGAACCAGCTTGAATCGATCCACTGATCGATTCAGAAGGTTTGGATCGATCGATGGATCGATCCAGAAAGCTTCTGTTCGCGAGAAGCTTGCTCTCAATTGATCGGACCATGCTGAATCGATCCACTGATCGATTCAGGAGGGTTGGATCGATCGGTGGATAGATCCAGCGAGCTTCTGCTCGCGAGATTTGCCTTCTTAATCGATCACCCGATCGATTGAGGCACTCCAATCCTGATAGTTGCTGAAATTCCATTTCAGTCAACTTTAGAAACCCCTAGAAAAGTTTACAAAAGTCCAAAAATTATGAAAATTTGTGTAGACATTATTTAGGACATATATTATCATGGAAAAATAGTTTTATAAGAAAATACGTCATATTTTCAAAGATTGGAACAAAATTGAAAACTTGTAAAAACTTTCGTGTTTTCTTCAAGTTTGTGCTCAACTATTCAATGATGATTACTATCAAAAGATAGTTTTCACTAAGGTTTTATAAAAGCATTTAAAAATGTTTTTCAAAACCAATATCCCATCATGTTCCTTGGGCTTAATGCACATGACTTGTACATTAACTTTCCCAATGATGGGAAAACACATAACTATGTGTTTTGATGAACTTAAAACTCAAGGAAACGCACTAAATCAGCATGTTGAGTTTTGTTCATCATCCTAACATCTCACTTGTATCTACTGTGCACAAAACACATACAAGTCATCTTATAGGTCTTTGTGAGATGTAAAATTTAGTTTTGCCCTACTCTAGGGATCATGCATATCTATCTAGGCATTTTGTGGATATTGAATATCCACCTAGGATGTCACTTGTTGATACTTATTGATAAATACCATTTGTCCTTAATTTTAAGGAAATAAACATAATGCATGATAATGTTATGGCATACTTCAAAATGAAATAGCTTTCAAAAGAAAGATTCCTATAACTACATGATGTATGTATGACATGACATGACATGGTATTTTTATGTTTTTCATCATAAGTTATGAATGCAAAATACGAAACTAAATATGATGTCATGGCATATAGTGATCAAACAATCATGGTAAGGTTTAGCATAAATAAAATACCTAGATTATCTATCTAAGTGTCCTTAAACCTTAGCTAAGTTAAAAATTTAAACTTAGATTGCCCTCTAGACGCTCCAAGAAAATGCCAAAACCTAAATTGGCATTTCTAGTTCTCTTGATTAACTTATGCCAATTTAAATTAAGCTTATTTATCAAATGTTGGCATATTTCGTTCTTCCACAAGAGTAACACTAAGAAAATACCAAAATCCCAACTTGGTATTTCCTTATATTTTCCCAATATGTACCATTTTAAAATAAAATCAATACTTCTCAAATTTGGCACATTTTACTCTTTCAAAGAGTAAATCATAAATCCATTTCATTTTCAAAAGTTAATAATAACCTTGAAAATACTCCTTGAGTGTCAATTTCTTCAAAGTTGGGTTAACTATCCTTCTTCTTAGAGTTGACACTCTCTAACCCATCTATGGGGTAGAGAAAATGCTCCTAGGAACCCAAAACCTATTGGTGCTCCTTGGATGCTCTAGGTATTCACTAGGGATATCTTCCCTAGATACCTTCCTAGTGACCTTGTTTAGCTTCTTATAAGCCTTGGTCGCCTTTTCTAGGTCAACCCTAAGGATTTCTTCCCTTGTGACCTTTTTAGTGACTTTGTTAGACTTCTTAGAAGTCTTAGTCACTTTAGTTGTAAAAATACTCCTAGGAATAACTTCCCTTGTACTTTTGACTTGACCCTTAGACCTAGGGTTAGTTCCATAACTATATGGAACCCTATGATAAGAAATTTCATCCTTCTTAGCCTTAGTTTTGTAACCCAAACCTTTATGGCCATTGGATGGCTTTTGTTGTCCTAAACCTAGGTTTTTACCCTTAGACCCTTGTGTTCCATTTGTGATTTTTCTAAGGGTCTTCTCTAATTTATCAAATCTTGACCTTAAGACTTGATTTTCCTTCCATAATTCTTCAACCTTAGATTTCTCACTAAAATCTTGATTTTTCTTTTTCTTAAGCAAAAACCTAGAATCCTTAGGATTCTTGCCTAAATTCCTATCTACCCTTTTAAACCTAGGTTGAGAGGATTTAGCATGAAAAGCTACATGATTTTCCGTAACTTTATCATGCCTCCTATTTTCATGGTAAATAACATTGAAGTGATATAAATTAGAACTATCAAGTTTTTTACCATAATTTAAAGAGGTAGACTCAATAAAAGTTACCTTCTTTTTACCTTGGAGGCTCCCCCTTGAATTGAGCTTCCTCCTTGAGCCTTGACCGCCTTTTTCCCTTTAGGGCATTGACTTCGGTAATGCCCCTTTTGATTGCAAGAGAAGCACACAATGTGCTCCTTGCTCTTCTTTGTATTGGGGATGGTCTCCTTGGGCTTCTCCTTGCCCTTTTATGCCACTTGGCCCTTCTTCTTAACCAATTTGGGACACTTGCTCTTGTAGTGCTCATTCTCCCTACACTCAAAACATATAATATGATTTTTATTTTTAAGTGAACTATTTATACCTTCTTGTGTAGGGGTGGCACTTGCTCCTCCATTTGACTCGGGAGTAGAGGCTTCCTCTTGATCCGAAGATGATACTCCTTCATTTGATTTTGCTTGACTTGTGTAGGTGCAAGCTTCTTCATCCTCTTCTTCTTTTGACCCGGATGTGGAGGCTCCCTCTTCTCCTTGATCCGGTGTCACCGAAATTTGCTCCCCCTCAATCCTAGAGGTGGAGGCTTCTTCTTCCTCTTCATCCTCTTGCACATTAAACAAGGAATATGCTCCTTCCTTGTTCTTTTTGTTGTACTCCTTTGAGGATTATGCTTCTTGGACTTCTTCTTCGGAAGTCGAGCATCTCTCAACTTCGGAGTCCTCTTCCTCTTCCTTTTGATGTTGCTCCAATGAATTACCCTCTTTGGATTCTTCTTGGATTGGTGCAGTGGAGGGAACTTCATGGAGCTTCGCCAACTTGCCCCAAAGCTCTTTGACATCTTCATATTGTCCAATTTTGCATAGAATTGTGCTAGGCAATAAATTAACCAATAATTTGGTTACCTTGTCATTTGCTTCACACCTTTGGACTTGCTCCGGGCTCCATTTTCTCCTCTTGAGAACTTTGTCCTTTGAATTCGTTGGAGCTTCGAAGCCTTCCATAAGAGCAAATCATTGCTCTATCTCCACCATTAAGAAGTTTTCGATCCTTGATTTCCAAAGATCGAAACTTGTAGATGTGTACGGTGGAGCCACCCTTGTGTCAAATCCAAGTCCATCTTGGAATTGCATCTTGAAGTTGAGCTTCTTAAATTCTTTGACTTTGATGAATTTGCTCCAACTTCTTCAACCTCTAGCTTTGCTTGTTTTGTTTGCCCCTTCCGGCAATGATTCTGGTGAAGAGCAACCTTGCTCTGATACCACTTATTGGGACCGAAATATAGCTAGAGGGGGGTGAATAGCTCGTCGCGTGCTCGTGTGCTTCGTTGCTTGTTTCTTCAAGGATGTGCAACGGAAATACAAAGAAACAAATACATACAACGCTAACAATTGGATTTTATATGGTATCCACCTCACAAGAGGTGACTAGTCTAAGGATCCAGGCACACACACACACCTCCACTAATAAACACTCCTTTTCGGTAACTACCGAAGGCGGAGAAGCCCTACAAGTTCACACTACAAGAAGAAAGGGAAAGGATACACAAATACAAGCAAAAGCTTACAATGAGTATAGAGAACCCTAACCCTAGCTTTCTTCTTCAGCTGTAGATCCGCCTCTTGACTTGGAAGACCTCTAAGAACCTTCAAGAGCTGGCAGTGAGAACCCTGTAGAGAAGAGCTGAAAGCGCAGAAAAGGATCAGAGATGAATCATGTAAGTTCTGCCGAAGGAATCAAACGCCTGCGGCTTTTATCGACGCTAACGGTCGGATCCCGATCGATTGGATTGCTCCCAATCGATCGGGGAGGCTTTGGATCGATCGGTTGATCGATCCAGAGCACCTTTGTGCTCTCGGTAAATTTGCATGGATCGATCGGCTGATCGATCCAAGGCTTATCGTGCGAAATCGTAGCTCCTAATCGATCCACTGATCGATTGGGGTATCTGGATCGATCGACCGATCGATCCAGCGTTGTTCTGTGCGATCGCGTACTTGTCCCAATGGATCCACTGATCGATTGGGAGGAGATTTTCATGAAGACTGGCCCAATTGATCGGTCGATCGATTGGGCATGAACCAATCGATCGGCTGATCGATCCAGCTCATGATTTCTCCCTAAAATCAAGTCTAAAGCCTCCTTAACCAACATCCGGTCAACCATGACATGTTAGTTCATCGTGCCTAGCATCCGGTCACCCTTAACCTGCTAGAACTCACTCACCAAGTGTCCGGTCAATCCCTTTGACCCACTTGGACTTTTCTCCTCTTGCCAAGTATCCGGTCAATCCCTTTGACCTACTTGGACTTTTCTCCTCGTGCCAAGTATCCGGTCAATCCCTTGACCTACTTGGACTTTCACCAGATGTCTGGTCAATCTTGACCCATCTAGATTTTCCCCCGTGCCTGGCTTCACTCACCAGGACTTCTCATCTGCCTGGCTTCACTCACCAGGACTTCTCATCTGCCTGGCTTCACTCACCAGGACTTCCAATTTGCCTAGCTTCACTCACTAGGTCTTTCACCTGGCTTCACTCACCAGGATTTCCTTCAGCCTAGCTTCACTCATTAGGACTTTCACCTAGCTTCACTTACCAGGATTTCCTTCTGATTAGCTTCACTCACTAGGACTTTCACCTTCTGCCTAACATCCCGGTTAGGACATCCCAATCAAGTATCTGGTCACTCTTGACCTACTTGACTCTTCTACAAGCAAACCTGATCAAGCTCTGATCAGTGGAGAATTGCACCAACAACCACCCCACTATGAACAACTGCACCTGCATTGTTCATGTGTTGTCTGCATATATTGGCAAACATCGAAACCATAACCAAGACTCAAGCTTGGTCAACCAGGTCAACCTCGACCTAAGGGATATTGCTCCAACAAGTGTGGACATATACAAATTCAATATTTGTAAGAGGAGGGTGTGACCCATTAATTTTATTATCTTGTCATGCTAACTTTATGATAAATAAAATTAATAGTTGGTTTTACTTTGGTCACACAATACAATAGCAGTGACTCCGTTAAGGAGGATATACTATTACTTGATACTAAATCCATTAAATAGGATTGTGCCCCTTCAGTTAGAGAAGATCACACGCTCCTAAATAATTTCCTATAACCATCCATTAAGGAAATTTGATCTAGTGATCCGCAACAAACCCATCTGTTGTGGAGGGAGACACTCAGAGCCAACACGCAAGCTTGTTGCATCACTTATAAACCAGTAATGGAGACCATGGGATTTATTAAAATCCCTCTCCCACTTAGTTATTTAAAATGAGGAATTTTAAACTATCCTAGCATACATCAAATGCATACACACACATCACAGTAAATAAAAGTAATAAATATGAATATTATTTTCCAACTATTATGACCTTTTTCTATTACTGTCCTCCATGTGCTCCAACCCTAGTTGCTGCCATCTTTAGCCACCACCATCAGGTCGAGTCGTCACATTCATCTTGCTTCTTATTCCGCTGTGCCTTTGGTGCTCCAAAAGTACCACGCCTCGCAAGAATCCGATCCGCGACAAAAATAGAATTTTACATATATCGATCCTATATTCCACGAGGGAATGTACATGTATTCTAGATCGAACAAAAAATAAAATTCTAAAACTAATACAGCTCCTGCTGTACTTTATACATACAATCATGCACACAAATAATGCCCTTGACATATCCAAGGGTCCAATCACACACAATATTAATAAGTCATAATAGTTGGAACCTGCAACCAAAGAGTTATCACATCCTACTATTATCCTGCCTAAATTATGTATGACATGTGCATAACCTATTTGAATTCTAAACACACAGAAGCAAACCCTAGCTCTGATACCAATTGTTGGTTAGTCCTAGGAAAACGCACCGATTTCAATTATAAAAATTTTTGTACAAGTGTCGAACCTTTCCTTAAATAACCTATTGTGTTCTTTAGAAGTTAAATTAGGAATCACAGACGGAACTTAACATCATTGATTCCAAATTTAACTTATCTGTTCTTAATGGTTTAGATTTGAATCGCAAGCGGAACTTAACACTATTGATTCAAATCCACCTATATTATTAATTCCATTAAATATTAATTTCCAAAATTAGCTTCCAGGACTGCATGGCGAGGCACATGGCCTTCTTGGATATGGGAGAAACCACCACCACTTAGACAAAGCCTTTTAAGGAAAGCTAATATTTAATTTCCTTAAATAACTCTAGGTTAACCAAAAAGAACAATCAAATCACAAATTCGAAAAACAAGAAAACACAAACTCAAAAAATAAATTCAATAAACTAGATCTAATTGCCTCTTGTATTTAGAATTCTTACAAAGAAAATAACTAGTATGATACGGAAGAAAATTATTAGTTATACCTTTTCTTTGTAAGCTAATGACCTCGAGATCTTCTGTCGTATTCCTCGCCTCGCCTTGGACGTCGTGTGGGCGACGATCCTCCAAGATGAACACCACCCAAAATAGCTTCTCCTCATTGTAATATTCGGCCACCACCACCACAATAGAAAAGAGAGCAAAGGGAGAAGAGAGGGAGAGAGGGCCGACCACCAAGAGAGTCTCCAAGCCAAAGAATAAGAGTTGTGTCTCATGAAGCCCCCTCACCCCTTCTTTTATATTACTTGCCCAAGGCAAATAAGGAAAAACTTTTTACAAAAAATAAAATCATCCAAGAGTTTTTCCTTTTTCCTTTTAATTTTTTCTTTTCTTTCCTCTTGATTGAATCAATCACCAATTTTAATTTTGTGATGATTTTAATTAATTTAATATGGCCGGCCACTTGCTTGGGCACCAAGCAAGGTGGCCGGCAACCTCATCAAGGGGAAAAATAAAATATATTTTTTTTATAAAATTTTACAAGAAAAATTCTTATAAAATTTTACAAGCTCTCTTTCCTATAGTAGGAGTTAAAAAAGAAAAATTCTAAAAATTAAAACCATGTTTTAAAATTTAAAACTTCTCTTATAAAATTTCTTTTTTTAACATGATGATAAAAAATTTTAATTTTAAAACTTATCTTCCTTTTTTCCTTAAACCATGAGGATGGTTAAAAAGGGAAAGTTTTAAAACTTTTAAAACTCTCTATTAAAACATGTGGCCAAATTTAAATAAGGAAAGTTTTTAAAATTAAAATCTCTCTTTTAAAACTTATAGTTTTCTACAAAGAGAAGATTTTAAAAAATTCAAAAACAACCCTCCTTGTTTGAATATTGTGGCCGGCCCCTTCATGCTTGGTCACCAAGCAAAGAGTCGGCCCCTATAGAAGAGGTTGTGGCCGACCCTTGCTTGGTCACCAAGCATTGGACCGGACCACTTCTTGGACACTAAGAAGAGCCTTACATTTGGATGGACTTGAGGCTATAATGAGGCTACGACAGGGACCTAGAGGAGAAATTGATTTTGGGCTTCCGATGAGCTTGAGTATCCCGTGCTCGCCCCGAACACACAACTCAAGTTCATCGATAATAACTCATCCCACTAGAGACTTATTACCGCACTACCGCACCAATCCCAAATTACATTATGGGCTCCTTCTTATTATGAGTGTGTTAGTCTCTCTGTGTTTAAGATTATGAATGTCCACTAATTAAGTAAGTTACTGACAACTCACTTAATTAATATCTAACTCCAAGAGTAGTATCACCAACTTCATTGTCATGTCGGACTAAGTCCACCTGCAGGGTTTAACATGACAATCCTTATGAGCTCCTCTTGGGGACATTCTCAACCTAGATAACTAGGATATAGATTCCTTCTATAATCAACAACACACATTATAAGTAATATCATTTCCCAACTTATCGAGCATATTGATTTATCGAGCTAAACCTCACCCTTTGATAAGTTAAAGAAATAAACATTAAATATATGTGCTTGTTATTATATTAGGATTAAGAGCATACACTTCCATAATAACTAAGGTCTAGTTCTTTTACTAAGTCAGTACAAAAGAACTTACCTAAATGGTCATACTCAATACATTTAAAGTGTATCAGTGTAATTTATTAGTCAAGATAAACTAATACTTAATTACACTACGACTATTCTGATGATTTGTTCCTTTCCATCTTAGTCGTGAGCCACTGTTTATAATTTATAGAGAATCGACAACATGATCTTCTGAGTGTGACACCACACTCCATGTTATCTACTATATAAATTAATTGAACAATTACATTTAACAAATAAATGTACATATTGACCAATGTGATTCTTTTATTTCAAAAATAAATGTTTACAAAAACTAGGCTTTTAGTATACACTCCAACATCCTTTAATCCTTTCAATCATTATCTACAATCCATTAATCCATCTAATACAACCTAATCAATTTTTATCGTCCATTATACCATATACTAAACATCATGAATCAACTCAACATAATTCATCCACTTTAATTAATCCAATCCACAACCACTCACCACTAGTCCAATTCAAAGTATAAATGAACTAAACTTCAAAACTTACCCAAACCTGGATGCTTCGCTGTTGACTCATAGCTGGAAAGTGTGTGCTGTTGAACATTCCAACTAGGGGTGAGCATTCGGTCAAAACCGAACCGATCGAACCGAATAGACCAAAAATCGAATAAACCGAATTTCTTTTCAACCAACCGAACTAACCGAATTTCCCTATGAAACTGAATTGGCCGAACCGATAAGATATCGGTTAATTCAGTTTTCGACCGAATTGACCGAATTAATCAAAATTTAAAATCCTATTCGATTTTACCTTTAAAAAAAGATTTTATTTAATTAATTATATTTTAAAATAAAAATTAATTAAAATAATATTCTCTTTCAGTTTATTTGGTTTAACTTAATTACAAAATTCAAAACCGAAAGCGAACCGATTTTTTTTTAAAAAAAACCGAATTAACTGAACCGAATTTCTAAATTCGGTTGGTTCGGTTCGGTTAATTCAGTTTTTTCGAATTTTTGCTCACCCCTAATTGCACCCGGGCAAGGTGAAGTTGTTGATTTCCCAAATCAATACCCTTGATCCAAATCAACACATCCTCAATTGAGCACAATACCAAATTCTTAATCCACAACGTTTAGATTGCCTGCTTACCCAATCAATAGTACCTACCTCTTCTAGCGATGGCTCATGGTGATCGACAAGTCCACTGAGATCTTGATCTGGTTGCCGACAGAAACCACAGCCACCTATGGTCAAGATCTAGCTACGTCTAGCCGTATCTGGCTATGGGGGAGATCAGATCCAGGGTTCGAGAATGTGGAACCTGCAACTATCGACCTCTAATCATGGCTATCATCGACAGATTGAGGATAGCGGTGTTTACTAATTGGAACTAGGTCTTAGATCCTTGCTCTTGGCTGAAGACCAACCCGTGCAGAGGTGGCAACTTAGGGAAATGGAGAAAGAGGCTTGCCCGACAGTGGGTCGAACGTCGCCGGCGCACTCAAGATCTAACGACGTCAAGCGGGTGGCGTCAGGATTGCTCCGCGAGTGGGCGGCTGTCGACAGAGGAGAGTGAGGCGCTGGTAGAGAGGAGATGAGATCGGAAGGGGAACAATGTTGAGAGCTCAAACCGCCAGTGGCCGGGGATCGGCGTCTGCGGTGAGGTGGTGACGTCGGGTTTGGGTGACGCGATGAAGAGGAGGAAGAGATTGGCGTGAGGAAGAGGAAAACGAAGAGGAGAAGAATCGGGAGGGGTTTGGCAAGATTGGGGGAAGATGAAGAGATCGAGAGGGGAAGAGACGGCATCGGGTGAAGGCTAGGGCACGCAACGAAAGAGGAAAAGAAGAAAAGAAAAGAAAAAAAATTATTTAAAGAAATTAAACATTTCCTCGTTCAAATAGGGTATCTTAAACAGGCTTTTCCCAAGCCTATAAATGCATCCCTTCAAAATACATCCTATGAGTTTCGAAAAATTTCCAGAAAATTTTTAAAAATTCCATTAAGGTTATTCGTCCATTAAACCATATTATTTAATTATTATTTGGGTGCCATATTTTACAAACTGAGCAGATTGAGATGTTACACTCTTTGGGTTTCGGACCACCCTCCTCCTCATCATAGTTGATTAGGTTGCTACTTGTATTTTGTCTTGACTGTTGTCCTTGTATATTGACTTACTTATGTTTCACTTCAGATATTGATTTGACATATTATGATTAATAGACTAGGACTATTACTTTTAATTTTTTTTTTAAATTCTAGGGTAAAATACTTTATTTATTTTTCTCAAAACTTTCCTTATTTTTAGAATTTTTAAAATTACTTTAGCCTTAGTCTAGATCAAACCCTTAGAAAGCATGTTCCTATAGATCTAGGACTTGAGCATCTCACCAGCACACTAGGGATACCTTGTTTGTGTATTTCTAAACTTAAAAAGGGGTGAGATGCATAGGCAAATTGCCTGGACTTAAGATGCAGATATCAGTGCATCAATACAAGTCTGAGCGTTAAAAACTAAGCTAATAGTAATCATGTTAAGTTTTTCAGCGTAGTCAAATACTAACTGGACAAATTATCTTAACCTGACTAACCAAGTGAAAACTGCTATCTTTTGATAGTTAGTAAATAATAAATGGTTAGACAATTAAGGACACTTTTTCGTTGATTATTTTGAAATAATGTCAGGCTCAGGGAGAGGATTACTAACTTTAAATATTTTTTTAAGAATTTTTTTAAAACTGCTTAATTTTTTTTGCCATTTTCAAAGTTGTAAAGTTTTAGCTTTACAAATTTCAAAAATATTTTAAAAGATAACTTTTAAAAATTAATTTGACAAACTATTTAAGTTTTTGAAATATTGCTTTAAAAGATATTTTTAACCAACTTGGCACATTTTTCAAGAATTTGAAAATCTTACTTCAGTTATACCATTTTATTCATCCCTTATATCTTTTTCAAAAATTTCATTTCTTGAAAAAGGTTTCAAATGTGTTCAAAATCTATCTTAAAGACCTAGCTATTTTTCAAAATATTTTTTTTTTAAAATAATTTTAAAATTTCTAACCTTAAAGTTATTTTTGCAAAATATTTTCTTTTGAAAACCTTATGTAAAATTAGTGGATTTTGAAAATAATTTTAAATTTTCTAATCTTCAAAGTTATTTTTGTAAAATTTAGAATTATCAAATTTTTGTATCTTTTGGAAATCTTATTTTTTTGAAAACTTAGTAGATTTTGAAAACAATTTCAAAATCACCTTATTTTCGGGAAACCTTGAGATAATGCTTTTGCTCTTGAAAATCACTTTATAAGATGTCTTTAAAGATTTTCTTAAAGTTAATTAACTTATTTTTTAAGTTAACTCCCCAAATAATCTTGATAAATTTTCTATTGTCAATTTTTTTTACTTTACTTAGCAAATTTTTTCATGTATTGTCTATTTCTATTTTTTTTTATGAATATCAAAGGAGGAGGGTTAAGTGGATTAAGTTAACAAAATATCAAGCATAAACTAAAATATGACTAACTTAAGCCATGTCATTTATTTTTGCATATTTTTCCTAACTTAACCCAGGTTGTCATTACATTAAAAAGGAGAGATTGTTGGTACAGGTTGGACTAACTATCTAACTCAGGTTTTGATGAATGATAAAATAAGTTAAGTTAGGTTTGTTATGATTTAACGATATAACTAAGAGTGCAAGAGAAGTTCAGATAGGTCGACGGACTGACCGGATATCTGGCAAGAAATCCAGGTAGGTCGACGGGCTGATCGAATAGCTGGTTTGAAGTCCAGATAGGTCGACCGGTTGACCGGATATCTAGCACGAAGTCCAGCTAGGTCAACGAGCTGATCGGATAGTTGGTACGAAGTCTAGATAGGTCGACGGGCGGACTGGAGGTCTGGCAAAGCGGTAAGTCAAGGTAAGTCACTGGAGGGTGTTGGTGCAATATTCCCCAGGTCAAGGTTGACCAAGTTGACTGAGCTTGAATTGAGTCAAGCTCGAGTCTTGATGTTTGGGTTTCAATGTTTGACAATACATGGAGACAATACATATGGATAACACATGAAGATTGTAGGTGCAATTATTCATATGGGTAAATTGGTGAGGGAGTCAAGTAGGTCAAGGTTGACTGGATACTTGACTGGAAAATCCTAGTGAGTGAAGCTAGGTGAAAGTCCTGGTGAGTGAAGCCAGGCAGAAGGAAAATCCTAGTGAGTGAAGGTAGGTGAAAGTCCTGGTGAGTGGCAGAAGGAAAATCCTAGTGAGTGAAGCTAGGTGAAAGTCCTGGTGAGTGAAGCCAGGCAGAAGGAAAATCCTGATGAGTGAAGCCAGGTGAAAGACCTAGTGAGTGAAGCTAGGCAGTTGAAAGTCCTGGTGAGTGAAGCCAGGCAGATGGGAAGTCCTCGTGAGTGAAGCTAGGCAGTTGAAAGTCCTAGTGAGTGAAGCCAGGCATAGGAAATCCAGGTGGATCAAGGTTGATCAGACACCTGGTGAAGATAAGTCCAAGTGGGTCAAAAGGATTGGCTGGACACTTGGTGAGGGAGTCCTAGCAGGTTAAGGGTGGTCGGATGCTAGGTATGATGTACCAATAGGTCATGGTTGACCAGATGTTGATTTAGGGTTTTGGACTTGGTTTTGGGCAAAAACCATGAGCTGGATCGATCAGCCGATTGATTGGCTCATGCCCAATCGATCAGCTGATCGATTGGGCGAGTCCCCACGACAAGCATTCTCCCAATTGATCAGTGGATCGATTGGGGAGAAGTGTCGTGCGAACAGAACCTCTTTGGATCAATCGGGCGATCGATCCAGAGATCCCAATCGATCAGTGGATCGATTGGGAGCTGCTGTTTGTGCGCGATAAAGCCCTGGATCAATCAGCTGATCGATCCAGGCAATTCCATAGAGCACAGAGGCGCTCTGGATTGATCAGGCAATCGATCCAAAGCCTCCCCGATCGATTGGGAGCGTTCCAATCGATCAGGATCCGACCGTTGGCATCGTATTTAGCTGCAGGCGTTCGATTCCTTTGGTAGACAACTCACGGCTTCTTTTCCAGCGAGCAGAGCAACTCCACAGCTTCTCCACAAAGTTCAGATCACCAGTTCTTGAAGGATCTTGGAGGTTTTTCCAAGTCAAGAGGCGGCAAGAAGAAGAAAGTTAGGGTTAGGGTTTCCTTGTGCAAACTTGTAAGCTTTTAGCTTGTATTTTGTTCCCTTTCCCTTTCTTCTTGTAGTGTGAACTTGTAGGGCTTCTCCACCTTCGGTAGTTATCGAAAAGGAGTGTTTTATTAGTGGAGGGTGCGTGAGTGTGTGGATCCTTGGATTAGTCACCTCTTGTGAGGTGGATACCAAGTAAATCCTCTTGTTAGCGTTGTGTATTTTGTTTCTTTGTATTTTCCACTGCATATCTTGAAGAAACAAGCAATGAAGAGCAAGACGAGCGCACTGAGCTATTCCCCCCCCCCCCCCCTCTAGCTACATAATCGGTCCCAACAAGAGGGGAGTGACTTGGTGAGGACGCGTTCCCCATTTGAGGGAACAATATGTGTCGATCTAACTTAGATCCATTTTAGAAATCTAAGTTAAGATCTTGACTAGATTCTGGTCTCGAGGAAACATAATATAATTACTACTCCACTTGTTATATATTGTGCTAATTTTATTTTGCAGGGTAGTATAATTTTTATTTGCCTCGGACTAACATTTTTTTACAGGAAAATAGTCTGCTAGAAAAGGTGGTCCAGGCGCCCAGAAGGGATCCGCCCACTCGGAGTGCTCTAGGCACCCGGAACGCCCAAGGCTTATCTGCTCGCCAGCCTGGAGTGCGCTGATTGATTAGCCGACATCACGGTCCAAGTGCCCGAAAGGGATCCAAGCATCCAGAACTGCCTATATAAGTAGGCTTCCACCAGGAGCAAGAAACACAAGTTTCTTTTGCGATTACTCTCTTGCATGCTACTCCACAGACGCTCCTACGAATCCACGACATGACTCCGACGGCCGAGTGACGCTGCTCCGACGACTATGCAACACAACTCTGGCGGCAGAGTGACGCGACTCCAATAACTGAAAGGACAATCTTCTAGATCTCTAAGAAGTTGTTGGTATACTTATTTATTTCTGCACTTAAATTATAGATCTGTTGTATTCCTCTTGTAAAGATTAGCAAATTGTTAGCAGATTGCCCAACAAAAGCACTCGACGAGTGCAGGCCTTGGAGTAGGAGTCGACGAAGACTTTGAACCAAGTAAAAATTGTTTTGTTAGCGTTGTTTTAATTTTTCTCTTTCGCTGTGCACTTTAATTCTATATCAATTTTCAACGATCGCTATTCACCCCCCCCCCCTAGCATTCTTCACGATCCAACATGTATACTTTATGCGGAGGTTACTAAAATTATTATTTTGACACAGGAAGCAATGACCACTAGAATTGTTGAGGCGTCTCAGCCTAGGGCAGAGGGGTCACAACCTCTTTCCACCAATGTAGTTAATGACATTTATTATGATGTCGTCGGTGGAAAGAAGAAGACATCCCTCTATGGGCTTGGCTCTCAGGCCAAAGTTATGTATGAGTGGATGAGGACTCTAGGGATCAGGGGTCGTCCTACTTCCTCCTCATCATCTAGTAAGGTACAAGAATTGCGAGAGGAAAATGAGGACTTGACTATCGTCATTGGAGCAGACGATGACCAAGAGGGACACATAGATACGAGACATACGGCAGTGACAAGCTCAGACTGAGGCGATAGTTCGTCATATGCAAGCATTTGCAGTGACGTTCTCTCTGTATTCACAGATGACTGCCCGTATCATTTGGAGTCCCAGGACACCCAGGATCTCGATGATTCCCCTATAGAGTAAATTATTTTGAGGTATGTATCATTTAGCTTAACTTTTAATTAAGTCAAAAATAATATTATTTTTGTTAATAATTATATGCATATATGATTGTTTTATATATTTGCATAATCAGTTTCAAATTTGACATATTTTTATTCCATAGACGCATGTATGTATTTCTAAAAATGTCCATTAGCTCAACTAGTTATTAGTTTAAGCTAAATAATTATATCGTTTGTAGTTTAATATTGCATTTTCTATTCACAACTAATCTCAATGAAATTTCATACAGGACGCAAGATGATTTTGTTCCTTATTTTGCTTAGAATGTATTGTATTGGATTATTTTATATTGGAGAAATTTTATGTTATATTAGATTCGGACCTGTGTTTGGATTTATTATTATATATCTAGTTCATTTTAATTCAGTTAGATTTTTGTGATGTTTGTGATATATTGTGTGCTTGTTATGTATTGTGAGTTTGTTATATTATAATTGTTAATATATAGTGAGTTTTGTTGTTAAGTATTATGAGTTTATTATGAAAATCATCGTTTGTGATGGTTGGAGTGATTTATATTCATTTGTAAATAGGGAAAACTGAAAAATGAAAATATGCTTTTGAAAGCTGTAGACAACTTCTCTGTCGCTAATGTCACGGGTACAATACTTTACAATATGTTGTAAATAAGAAAAATAGCGACGAATATTTATTTAATCCGTCGTAGATAGCAACAGATTAAATAAATATTCATCGTAAATAATGTTGGTGCAATATCCCTCAGGTCAAGGTTGACCTGGGTAACCAAGCTGAGTCTTGGTTTGGGTTTAGATGTTTGACAATAAGATATTGATTGAAGAAGAGCCAAGTAGGTCAAAGGATTGACTGGATACTTGACTGGGAAGTCCTAACTGGGATGTTAGGCAAAATGAAAGTCCTGGTGAGTGAAGCCAGGCAGAAGGAAAGTCCTGGTAAGTGAAGCCAGGCAGAAGGAAAGTCCTGGTAAGTGAAGCCAGGCAGAAGAAATCCTGGTGAGTGAAGCCAGGTGAAAGTCCTAGTGAGTGAAGCTAGGCAGAGTGAAAGTCCTAGTGAGTGAAGCTAGGCAGAGTGAAAGTCCTAGTGAGTGAAGCTAGGCAGATGGAAAACCCTAGTGAGTGAAACTAGGTGAAAGTCCTGGTGAGTGAAGCCAGGCAAGGGAAAATCCAGATGGATCAAGGATGATCGGACATCTGGTGCTGGGAAGTCCAAGTAGGTCAAAGGATTGACTGGATACTTGGCATGAAAGAAAAGTCCAAGTAGGTCAAAGGGATTGACCGGATACTTGGCACAGAGAAAAGTCCAAGTGGGTCAAAGGGATTGACCGGACACTTGGTAAGGGAGTCCTAGCAGGTCAAGGGAGTGACTAGATGCTAGGCATGACATACCAACAGGTCAAGGTTGACCGGATGTTGGTTTGGGAGGTTTGGGACTTGGTTTTGGACAAAAATCAAGTGCTGGATCGATCAGTGGAGCGATCCGGGCCGGTCCCAGCGAAGAGAGAGCCTCTGGATCGATCCGTGGGTCGAGCCAGAGGTCCCAATCGATCGATGGATCGATTGGGGCGCTGCCGCGATAAGCGCTGGATCGATCCGTGGATCGATCGGCAGCTAGCATCAGAGCTCAGATCGATCCATGGATCGATCCAAAGCCTCCCCGATCGATTGGGAACATTCGAATCGATCGGGATCCGACCGTTGGCGTCGTTTATAGCTGCAGGCGTGCGATGGCTGCGGCATCTCTTCTCCGATTCACTCCAGATTTCTCGCCAGCTCCTCCACAGCACTCACAAAGCTCAGATCGCCAGTTCTTGAAGGATCTTGGAAGTTTTCCAAGTCAAGAGGCGGATCAAAGCCAAGAAGAGAAGCTAGGGTTAGGGTTTATACTCATTGTAAGCTTGTATTTCTTGTATCCTTTCCCTCTCTTCTTGTATTGAGTCTTGTAGGGCTTCTCCGCCCTTGGTAGTTACCATAAAGGAGAGTTTTATTTAGTGGAGGGTGTGTGTGTTGGTGTGGATCCTTGGATTAGTCACCTCTTGTGAGGTGGATACCAAGTAAAACCAACCGTGTTAGCGTTGTGTGTTTGTTTCTGTATTTTCCGCTGCACATCTTTGAAGGAACAAGCAACGCCGAGCAACGAGCGAACGCGACGAGCTATTCACCCCTCCCCCCCTCTAGCTACTTTTGGTCCTAACAAATAATTTTGACAGAGTTATCGCTCCGTTTGGCTCATAGCAACGGAGATTTAGGCATCTGTTGCTATATATAGAGACGGATATCTAAATTGCCGTCGCTACAGTAGCAACGATAGACTTCTGCCCGACGGAACGTTTTTCATCGTTATTCTGTCGCAAATTTAATATAGTGACGGAATAGCGACGAATAAATTCCATCTCTAATTCTTGCATTTTTTTTGTAGTGGTTAGACTCAAGCCGCACCTTAACACTAGAGATTTGATCACTGAAGACACCACCCTGGTGTGTTAGCAGCACCAAGTTCAAGCAGTAAGAGAGCTAGACAAGGTTAAATACCAAAGAAGAGTGGAATTAGCTACAAATGTTTTCAGACCATTGGCTCCGGAGAATCAATCTGTCAAACTTGACATCCAAAGTATCAGCAATAAGGCTCAGTTCAGATTTCAGAAGGCCAGATGTGTGTTACAGAATTACTACATTATGCGAGCAACAAAGAAGACATCAGTGTGACGATCAAATTAGATTCTGTAAAAGCTTTCCACAAAGGAAACTGGTCTCTTTCCTAGATTAACATACTGTTAGATTCTTATGGCAATTACCATACAGATCTTTCTAGCTTGCTCTGCTTTGTCCCGGTTGCCTTAACATCAACTTTTCAAATTGGCTGTGAATTGAATGGACTGGGAATACTGTTGAAAAGATATAATAATAATAATAATAATATTATTATTATTATTATTATTATTATAATAGACTAAGATCTGATTAAGAGAGAAAATCCATGCTTCAACTATACAATTTAGCATTACAACAACAGAGTTGTGAGGGTGAAGATTGCGAGGATGAAGATTGTGAGGAGTCAGTTGCAGTTGTGGTTGTCGTCGTGGTTCTTGGTCTATTGCTTGTGACCGGGCACTTGGGGCTGAAGTAGGAGGCCTTGACCTGCACGTCAAGCGGTTCCACCAGCGGCTCCGTCTACAAGCACCACGGTGCCTTGTATAGTCCATCAATAAATTTCATAAAACGACTTGATATGAATTAGTTGATAGACTTAAAGAAGTTTAAATCATTAAAATCAAAATCAATTTACTTTTACGATCTTAATATATGCTTTGAAATTTGAATTTGACAGTATAAATTAAAAATAATAAATTTTTAAATGGGTAGAATACAAATTAAATGGATAGAATACAAATTTAAAGGTGAAAAAATGAAGAAATATAACAAAATGTGATATGATTTTTTAGAATTATAAAAGTTGAATATATATCAATCTTTATCCGACCAATCATATCAAAATAGAGTGAATTAACTAAAGACTTCCAACCCATCAACAAAGTTAAACCCTTAAGTCAAATTTATTATGGTGCATCTAACCAAAGTCAATTCACTCAAATATTTTTTAAAAAAAAAAACATTAAAAAGACTATACTTTTCATCAAAATTACGAAATCAACCAATTTAAAATTTATTAACCAATTAAATTTAAATTATTTTTTTTATCTATTTTAAATTGAGCCGAATAATTTTTTTTTCCAAATAAAGAACCAACAATGAACTTTCATTGTTAGCTTTTTTTTCCTTTCAAATGGTAATCCTCTGAATTTCTGACATCTTTTATCTTCTTCTGTACATTCTTAAATTCTCACATCAAATTAAATTATATTGGCTGATATCTGAGTTATTTTCAGAGCATCGGGGTGAGTAATAGGTGCAATCAAAATAGGAGAGGTAACGCAGAGATGGAAAATAGAGAGATTTCATATTTAGTCAGACTTATTCGATTATTCTTCTCAGTTTGACTTGACAAGGTGGCATCCGATGATATTCGAGTTATTTTCCGAGCACCCAATTTTAATGATTGTTTTACAGGCTTCCACCAAGCACTATAGCCAGTTTTCATCGAGCATTAGAACCAACTTCCACTTAGCACTAAAATCGGTTTAAAACAAGTTTCCATCGAGCACAGTTCCATTGAGCACTAGAACTGACTTCCACTGAGCACTAGAACTGCCTTCCACCAAGCACCAAAACTAGCTTCCATCGAGCATTAGAACAAGTTTAATTTCCACCGAGCACCAAAACCAACTTCCCTTGAGTACTAAGCTTTGAAGCTTCTGGTTAGAAACATGTGACAACTTTTAACTGGGCGGACGAATAGTGGATACAAAGATAGTTTCCTAGTTGTCTTCCTCCCAATACGTGACGATAAATGAATAGAGAGACAAGTAGTGATTGTCAGATCCGGTGATCCGGTGATCCGGCGAAAGAAGTAGGAGAAGAAGGTTGATTTTCCGGGAGAGTCAAGGTTGATAACACCGAAAACTCTCTCATCAATGGAGAACAAGGAGTCTGTCAAGATTATCCTAATTCTCTAGGGAATAACTCATTATATAGTACACATCTATTATCAATTTATATATAATAATAGATACAGATAATAAATTATATATATATGAGGTCCATATCTAATAACTTGATACTCAATAATTTTAAATTAGATCGCTTAATGGATTTCTGTATTACACATCTGAAATCATATACGAAAGCCTTAGATTATCCATTACTATGTGAATGGAACAGTGGTATAATTATTTTTAAAAAAAGTGAATTTTATGAGTAGCTAGAGCTGATAAATTACATTAGAAACTAAGTGGCTAGCTAATAGGAGGGGTTTCAATGCCACACTATAAACAAATGAAAGATGGACTTGTCTTGGAATAACAAAGCCCATGAGGTTGTTTAACTGAGAAAAAAAAACTCTCATTTGTAAATCTTGAATAGTAGATAAATAATTTTTCCTTACAGATAAATTTTTAGCCTCTAAATCTTCTATGCTGCTAGTCAGACTTGGATTATCAGATTGTATTGCTCAAGCTATTAAATAGAATAGAAACAATCATAAGGGTGTTCGAATGTGAGATTAAATGCCTCAGGAGTTGGTCCTCAAGTTCTAATAAGAGTTTGCTTCGATTCGCCACTATGTGGATTGTATTGGTGCAATTTTATCTTGTGTGGCCTGGATTTTGATGGCTGAAAAAAGAGTTTAAGTTAGACGTCATCTTCATGTCCACCATAAATGTAAAATTTAAGTGTGAAATTAATTAGATTTGGCATTAAAATTCAAATTGACATAATTTTGACTAAACTTGCAGAAAAGAAGAAGATTGAATTGACTAAAGACTTCGAAACCATCAAACAAACTAATCCTTAAGTCAAATTTGTTACGCTACATCTAGTCAAACTCAATTGGCCCAAGCAAATTTAAAATGAAAATAAAAATAATCGAACATCAGTGGCAGTTGCCGAGGGTGCATCTTGTGGTTCACCATCAACTGTTCAACTATGGAGCCGTACAAGACCTATTCGTCAGGGTTCTAACTGTAGACCTATGGTAGCACCGAGTGACTTTACATGATCAGCCTTACGATCATAGGAGAACAATCGAAAAATTATAATTAATCAATAAAAAAAGATTTATTTTTTTCTCCAATTTTATCGAGATTCGAATATTTATTTTATAATAATAACTTTATTCCGTATAACTAATTTAACCTTGCGACTGTAGACCTAAATGAAGTGATGAAATATTTTCAATTGCAGTCATGAAATATTATCAATCACACTTAAATTTGCCATTTCCTCATATAGCCATAAAATCAAGTGGTTCTCGCCGGAGTCACACAGGCTTGATCATAGTCATTTCCTCGGTGGCAACTTTGACTTTCCGAACACTCGTTACTGGTTGCATTTGAAAAAGGAAGAAAACAGGCATCACCTCATCTTCCCCTTCTTTGACAATTCATCATCTTCAGCAACTGCTATTCACACATTGCGATTGTTATTTGAATATGTCAAAACAGAGTTTTCTATGAATTTGTCAAAACAGAGTTTTCTATCCGCAAAGAAACTGAAGAAGAGATGATAAACTTGTTGGAAATGTCAATCCAATAGAATAAAGAGAGGGAGACAGAGATTCTATTATGTATACGTTGTTAGTCTTATATTAAAAGTCTCTTGACTTTAAGAGAGATTTTCTCACGCGTGGATGCGTAGGAATGGATGTAAATCTAAAACCCGGATTGTATTGAACCACGATTGACTCGTGTGTGAGCACGACCTGCGCACGTTGAATGCCCGACCGGTCGAGGCAAGATTTGCCCAAGTGAATAAACCAATATTTTATCACCTGGATATCTTTTTGCTACCTACTCAAGAGTGTAACGGAAGCATTAATTTAAAATTAATGATAATTCCGTAACTTCTCGACATTAATAGAGACATTAAACTCATTAATAGTGACTTCATAACGTCTTGACATTAATGACATCATTAAATCCATTAATAATGATTCCGTAATATCTCGACATTAATGAAGACATTAATCCATTAATGGTGACATTAAATCCAGCATTAAATGACTATAATTTGGTCATTTTATCACAGACAAGGTGAGAGCTCCTATATAAGTAGGCTGGATCTTGAGCAAGAGCAAGAGAAAGAGCACGAGCGAAAGCGAAAGCGAAAGCAAAAGAGTTTCTCCACCTTCGTTCCCCGATTCTTTTCTCTCAGTCGTGCATTCGTTCGACTGAACTACTCGTGATAGCACTCGGGTGTATTCTCAATTCGCCATGAACAACCAGTGTTTGGTTGCGTGCATTATTTTACCATTGTATCTTGGGAAATAGACGACCCAAGAGAACCTTGAAGCACAGCTGGAGGTGGTAGGAATCTGTTTCAAGGAAATCGCGTTGAACGTAAGCATTGTATCTTAGTTAGTGAATTTTCTTCTTAATTCAATGATCGACTTCGGATTTTGCTACACACCGCATCAATTCTACAACTTGGACCACCGAAATCTAGGCAGCACCAGTCCCGCTGGCAGTCTGAGATTATCCACTCAGGTCATCTCAACAAATAAGTTATAATTAATTTTGTGTAATTTCAATTTTATAATTTTTCCTATATCTCCGACAATAGATTATCCAACAATCTTGAAACAGACTCGATTCTGTTGAGATAACCACAGAATAAAGTGTTGAGGTGCAACAGACTTAATACCTTAATTCCCTCTCCGCTCCGATTGGAATTGTGCCAATCAACCATGGGGAAAGGCCAGAGAAGTTCACTGGAGTGAACTTTAAGATGTGGCAGTAAAAGATGCTATTCTACTTGACCACGTTTAATCTGGCTCAATTCTTGACCAAGGACCCTCCCAAGCATGCTGAGGATGCTGATGCGTAAACCATCAGTGCAATTGAGATATGGACTCATTCTGTATTTCTTTTCCAAAACTTCATCCTCAACTACCTTACCGACTTGTTGTACACTGTGTATAGCATGAAGAGAACGGCTAAGGAGCTGTGGGAGTCCCTAGACAAGAAGTACAAGACGGAGGATGCATGGGCCAAGAAATTCATCGTGGGTCGATTCCTGCACTATAAAATTGTTGACTCCAAGACGGTGATCAGCCAAGTCTAGGAGTTTCAGGTGATCTTGCACGAGATCCACTTAGAAGGTGGTTCTGAGTGAAACCTTCCAGGTGGCTGCTATTATTGAGAAGTTGCCTCCAGGCTGGAAGGACTTCAAGAACTACCTGAAGCACAAGTAGAAGGAGATGAATGTGGAAGAACTCATTGTTAGTCTTCGCATCGAAGAAGACAACAAGAGTTTAGAGAGAAAGCTATTCTCTCAGGCTACTGTGAAAGCCAACGTGGTTGAGCATTGTCAAAACTTGAAGTGAAAGAACCTAAAGACTTCCAAGATGGGACCCAGAGGAGGCATTAAGAAATTCTCTAAGAAGTGCTTCCACTGTGGTCGAGTTGGTCACAAATCTTTAGAATGCAAAAAGCCAAAGAAGAAGTAGGAGGCTTGTCACGCCCCAGAGGAGTCCCTGTCCGAGAAAATTTCGGCAGCATCTCCCCTGTACGGTGGACAATCTGAAACTTTTCTACATCTCACAAATACCTCAGCCACAGGCGGCTGGAATAATAACAGTAAATAAAATCAATCACCACGCAGTTTATATATGTATTCAGCCTCTGGCTGTCACAACCACGCAGTTAATAAAATAAACAACATAGTAATACTCTGACTCGAAATCAACCCTACTCAACTACACTCGTAAAGCCCAAATCCGATTTTTCTTACAGCTTCTGCAGTCCAGGCAGGCATGTAGTAGAGTAAATCCAAATCATACTAAAAGTCCATCTAACGGAAAGATTCCATACAATATCCATATGTAAGTCCAAAACAAAACTAAAACAAAGTCTGATAGCGAAAAGCTAAAATGAAACAACAACTCAAAAAAAACCAGCAGCGGAGTAGCACTACGTGCAGTGGGGACTAGCGACTCCCTCCGACAGCATCAACCTGAAAATAACAACAATGGAGGCGGGGTGAGTCCAACACTCAGCAGGTACAATTGATATGCAAAGTAAAGAAACAACACCTAGCACTAATCATGCGTCCCTGATAAGAAAGATAAAATGCATCTGAAGTAAACAGGAGAATGCTGTACTAACCAGGTCCCGAGTATAAGGTCAAATAGTCCGAGTGGTATAGGAATCCTATGCATGTCAAACATAGGTATCCAAACAATATGCGGCATATAAATGCAGAGAACCATAAACACAAGCAATAAATGCATCATGCATATGATGCCAATGATGCGCCCTGGTCACCCGACGCCGATCGATCATCTCATACAAAAGTGAGGCCGAGTGGGTAGGTGACAACCGTGCACTCTGTCGTCACTACTCGATGAGTGACCGAGTGGACGGGATGTCGAGTACACCTATCCTCCTACCCCAAATCATAGATGGGGGAGCGCAATGCTCTCAACTCCCGGTACTCAAAGACGGGGAGGAATCCCTGCCGGATAACACGTTGTGTCACACTACCCATGAGCGGACCAACGGTGCCTAACAGAGTCCCTGCTGCAACACACTCTGCCTGAATCGACCACTAACCCATGAGTGGTGGTGTGTGCAGATCCATGTAACTGGCGATGTGCTCAACAATATTGGAGCGGACTATCGCACAGCATGCAATCATGCAAATGGTGCATGACACTAACCACAAGAATATCCTGACCTAATCCACATATATATAAAAATGCATCAAAGGTCAACGAATCCAAAACAATCTAAAGGTATACAGAAGGTATAAAACCTAGGTCCTGAATATGGTGAAACATGGTATATCACTACCCCTATAAGCATATATAAACAGGTAAAATATACCTGAGATGCAAAACCAATCAATCAATCAAGCATGTAAGAATTGGGTAGTGATTAACCGAAACAGATAAGAAACACAATCAATACAACATGTTAATTTAATTACTAAGCATATCAAATGACATAAGTCAAAAGTACCCGCCTCCGACAAAATGGTCCAATCCGGTCCGAACACGACGTCGAGATACTCGTCTCATGTCAAAGTCCTGTATCCAACATAATGTCTAGTTTAGCTAATTCTATCATACAACAATTAGCCAAACTAAATTCTAATCCAATTAAATAATAAGTTCATCCTTAATTCCAATATCAACTCATAAACCTATTTCATATCCATCATCATAATAATCCAATTCCAACCTAATTCAATGTATTTACCTATCTAACCATCCTCTACATCATGCATCAAATCCCTAAATCTTACCTCAATTCACAGTCAAAGCTGATTGCTACAGGATGAAGTAGCTGCTGGAAACCAAAAGCAATCCCACAACAAGTCCTACTTCATCTCACGATCAAAATTCCAACACCACAATATCAACCCACAACACACAATCCTGTTGAATAAACCCTCACTGCTGAAATCAAACATATCAAGAAGAAGACCAGGACTAGGGCTCGGCAGAACCTGGTGGCCGGAATGCAAAGGTGCGGCGGCGGCTGGGATGCACCCACTGTGCCGGCGATAGTGCTAGGGCACCGAGTGGTCCACGGTGGCGCCGGCACTGGGGCACAGACGCGCTGTGGTGGCGTCGGGTGGCTAGGGCAAGCAGAGGAGAGGAGTTTGGCTCGGCAGGCGGTCGGGCGGCGGTGCTAGGGCACGGCGACGGCGGCCGACGCTGAGAAACCGGTACCGGCAGTGGCGTCGGGGGCGGAGGCGAGGGCAGCAGAGGGATTAAGGCTGCCGGCGTTCGGGAAGAAGCAACCGCCAGCCGGCGGTTAGGGCCGGCGTCGGGCGCGAGAGAAGAAGAAAGGGGCTTTCGGTGAGAATGAGAGTAATCGGCGAGGATGAGAGGAAATAAAGGAAAATTAGATAATAAATAAGAAAAGGAAAAGAGATAAATAAATAAATCTTTTCCTCTCTTAAATGGGTAGCCCAAACAGGTTTTCTCGGGGCCCCGTTTTTTTATCCCCGTGAACTCGTCTGTACAAGATCCGAAAAATTCCCGAAAAATTTCCAAAAATTCCGGAAAAATTCCCTTAATCATATTCGCCTATTTCCGGTATTTTACATTCTCCCCCACTAATAAAAATTTGGTCCCCAAATTTCGTTATCTACCATCAGCAAGTACTAACAACAGATATAGAGTATAAATGCTGAACGGTAAATAAATCACATACCTCAAGTGAAAAGATGGGGATATCGAGCTCGGATAGTGTCCTCGAGCTCCCAAGTAGCCTCCTCGTCCGAATGATGCTGCCATCCGACTTTAACCAGCCGGATGGTCTTGTTCCGCAACTGACGCTCCTTCCGGTCGAGAATCCGTACTGGAACCTCCTCATAGGTAATGTCAGGCTGAACTGGAACTGGGATATCTACCAGCACATGCGTCAGATCGGGTACATATCTCCTCAGCATGGATACATGAAATACATCGTAGTCGGTAAGCTACTGCTCCGATCCTCTCCAAGATCTCGAAGGGACCAATGTACCGCGGAGCTAGCTTACCTCTGAGGCCAAATCTCTTCACCCCTTTCGTGGGTGAAACTCGCAGAAATACATGGTCGCCAACAGAGAACTCTAGTGGTCTGCGTCTCCGATCAGCATAACTCTTCTGGCGATCCTGCGCCTCTGACATCCTCCGTCTGATAGTACGGACCAACTCTGCATCCTGCTGAACTCTATGAGGTCCCAACAACTGAGCCTCTCCAACCTCATCCCAAAGGACGGGTGTCCGACAAGGTCTACCATACAACGCCTCAAACGGTGCCATCTGGATAGCCGAATGGAAGCTGTTGTTGTAGGCAAACTCTACCAACGGCAGATGGTCCTCCCAACTGCCTCCGAAATCCATAACACATGACCTCAGCAGGTCCTCTAAAGTCTGAATGGTCCGCTCTGACTGTCCATCTGTCTGTGGATGGAAAGCTGTACTGAAACGGAGCTGTGTGCCCAAGGCCTGCTGCAGACTCTGCCAGAAACGAGACGTGAACCGTGGATCTCTATCCGAAATGATACTCAATGGAACACCATGTAGTCTGATAATCTCTCGGCAATACAGATCTGCCAATCGATCCAGGGAATCAGTCCTCCGAATCGCTAAGAAGTGCGCGGATTTGGTTAATCGATCTACGATTACCCAAATCGCGTCATGGCCTCGTCGTGTCCTCGGCAACCCTACCACAAAGTCCATGGTAATGTGATCCCACTTCCACTCAGGAATAGGAATCCGCTGAAGTAATCCTGCAGGTCTCTGGTGCTCAGCCTTCACCTGCTGACAAACAAGACATCTAGCTACGAAATCCGCGATGTCTTTCTTCATACCGTTCCACCAATAGGAACGTCTCAAGTCTCGATACATACGGGTCCCGCCTGGATGGATCGCAAATCGAGAACGATGTGCCTCCTGAAGTAGCTCCTGTAAGACCGGATGAGACTGAGGTACGCATAATCTGCCTCGGAAGTATATGATACCCTCCTCGTCTCGTGTAAACTCGGTCTGTTGCCCGGAAGCTATCTGACTGCCAATGAATTGCAAATGCTTATCACCAGCCTGAGCCTCTCGGATCCTCGTCCTGATCGACGACTGAGCAACCATGGTAACCAGAATACCCTGCTCTGTCGGTCCCTGCTCCTCAAGGTCTAACTCAGAAAAACTCTGAATCAAATCCGTAACCGAAATCCGGTGGCAAGCTAAAGTCCCTCTGGACTTCCTGCTGAGTGCATTTGCAACCACATTAGTTTTCCCCGGGTGGTAGCTAATGGTACAATCGTAATCCTTCAGGAACTCCATCCATCTCCTCTGTCGGAGATTAAGCTCCTTCTGAGTGAAAATATATTTGAGACTCTTATGATCAGTGAGAATCTCAAATGTGATACCATATAAATGATGACGCCAAAGCTTCAGAGCAAAGATGATGGCAGCTAACTCCAAGTCATGAACTGGGTAGTTCTTCTCATGCTCCTTCAGCTGACGAGAAGCATAAGAGACTACTCGTAGTCTTGCATCGAGCCAAACCACGAAGAGACGTCGGTGTAAAGTACAACCATCCTCTCCGTAAGGTAAAACCAAACCGGAGCCGACACTAATCTCCGCTCACTGGAAGCTAGTCTCGCAATCCTCGGACCATATGAACTTCACGCCTTTCCGGTAAGACGTGTGGCATAGCAATATGCGAGAAGCCCTCGACAAACGCTCGGTAATATCCGCCAATCCTGCGAATCTCGAATCGACTTGCCGCTCCCAACGGTGACCTCGATCTTCAAGATCAACGAAATACCTCTAGAAACCACGTGTCCCGAAAACGAATCGAGGATAGCTGAACACACTTGTGAACTTGGCGTCATGATGTCGTCGAAGAATCTCCAAATCGTAAAGATGTGCATGCTCCTCCTCTGAACGAGAGTAGACCAATATGTCATCAATGAAAACGATAACAAACTGATCCAGATACTCCAAAAAGATGCGGTTCATCAAGTCCATAAACACCACTGGAGCATTGGTAAGCCCAAATGGCATTACCAAAAACTCATAATGACCGTATCTGGTACGGAAAGTTGTCTTCTGGATATTAGAATCTCTGACTCTCAACTGATGATATCCGGATCGCAGATCAATCTTAGAATACACTGATGTACCTCTGAGCTGATCAAATAAATCCTCAATCCGTGGTAATGGATATTTATTTCTGACGGTCACTGAATTCAGTTGCCTTTAGTCAATACATAACCTCATAGTACCATCCTTTTTCTTGACAAACAGAACTGGAGAACCCCATGGTGAAACACTAGGGCGAATAAATCCCCTGTCTAAAAGCTCCTGGAGTTGAACCTTCAGCTCGTTCAACTCTTTTGGTGCAATATGATACGGAGCTTTCGATGTCGGCGCGGTTCCCGGAATCAGCTCAATAGCGAACTCCACTTGCCTTCTGGGAGGCAAACCTGGCAGCTCCTCTGGAAATACATCTGGGTATTCCCGGACAACAGGAACGTCGGAGAGCTGCGAACTACTACTGTCCTCAGTACTGATCAACGACAACAGAAAACCATGACAGCCGTGAGACAGCAGCTTCTGCGCCTGAATCGCCGAAATAATCGAGATGCCGTCGTCTCTGATGCCAGTGAAACTCCACGAGGGTTGGTTCGGAGGCCGAAAGGTGACCACCCTCGTCTGGCAATCAACGGTAGCATGATATACTGATAGCCAATCCATACCAAGAATGATATCAAACTCGACCATCTCCAATACTAGAAGATCTACCGTAAGTATCATGTTGCCAAAGTCTAACGGGCAACCTCTGATCTCCTGGGTGACGTCTAAAGTATCACCGGACGGTAAGGAGACAGTCAATCGCCGCAACCTAACAGTAGGTAATCTACCAATCTCCCGCATAAAGGTACGGGATATAAAAGAGTGCGAACTACCAGTATCAATCAAAATATCAACGAAAAATGCATAAATGGAAATCGTACCGCGGAAAATGGATCCGTCGGCCCATGAGCATCCTCTCGGTAATAGCATGAACACGACCGGTCTCTGGAGGAGGTGGTAACGCTGCCAGCGGTGGTTGCATCTGAGTAGGAGTCGACCACTAAGGCGGTGTTGGATACGAGGGCAGAGGTGAAATCGAGGACTACGACTGATACTGTACTGGTAGCTGGTTCTGCGTCTAGTACTGAACCCGTGGCTAGGGCTACAGATACTGGACTAGGGCTTCGCCCTCCTCGATATGCCTCGACGACTAGACTGTCCCCTCGACCGACCCTCCGGCCGTGCCGAGCCTTCACCGACAATCTCGGCTCAGGTGCCCAGCAGTTTGCAATAAAAACCGACTGTCCCAGAGAGCAAGCTGGGGTGAGGTGATCTCTGGATCCACATCTGAAACAATGAGTATCACCGGAAGGTGGTTGTCGGTTCTGCTGAGAAAAACGAGACGCCCCAGAAGTACCCTGACCTGACCTTCTGTGACTACTCTGAGGCTGTCCTGTCGCCTGAGTCTGCTGGACCTGCCCTGATGTCTGACCCGTATGCTTTCTTTTCCTGTCCGGATATGCTGTCTGCCGAGCAAACTCTATCATCAAAGCTCGATTCAATGCATCAGAGTAAGATGAAATCCCTAATCCGGCAAGCTGTACATGCAGATAACCATCCAATCCCTGTATAAACTGCATCATGCGAGTTCTGTCCTCCGCAACTAACTCTAGACAAAACTGAGCCAACCGGAGGAATTCAGTATTATACTCGGTCACTGAGCGATTATTCTGCCTCAGACTCATAAAATCCTGTCGGCGAGCCATCTGATAGGACAGTGGAAAGAAACGGCTCTCAAAAGCCTCTCTGAACCTGGTCCATGTGACGTTGCGCTCACCAATAATAGAACGCTGAGTAACCCACCAGGCATTAGCTTCATCCCGTAAATGGTAAGCAGCCAGCTCTGCTTTCTCCCACTCGGAGCAAGCCATATAGAAGAAAGTCTGCTCCATAGTCTCCATCCATGACAGAGCCATACTTGGATCGAGATCTCCGCGGAAAAGAGTGAAACGAGTCTTCATCGACTCAGCCAGTGTTGGAATCCTAGCTTGTGCAGCGACAATATCAGTGAGCTATGTCGGGACGGCTGCAGGAACTGGCAGAAACACTGGAGCTGATACCACAGGTGGTACCGCGGAATAAACCGGAGAAGGAACTCCCGGTGCTGCTGTATATACCGGAGCATAAGCCGTCGGTGGTACTGTCTGGGGAACAAAAGTGGTGGCAACTGGAGGTACGGTAGGAAATTGTACCAGGTATGGTGCAGCTGCTGCTACTGTAGGCACTGGGGGTACAGGTGCCACTGGTATAGGATACACTGTAGATCCAAGTGGTGGTGGCACTGAATACGCCGTAGGCTGCGCTGGAGCAGATGTCGGGTACACCAATGGTACCCCTGATGGTACTGTAAACAGGGTAGGCGTGGATACCGTCCGTGTGGCCAAAGTAGGTATCTCTACAGGAGCTATCGGGATTTGAGAGCCCGATACTCCCGCTGCTTCCTGAGTCTGTCCCTGACTGATAGGCTCACTAACAGTGGGCATCTCTGGCATATCCAGAGATCCCGTGGTCCTCGCACGTGGTCGTCCAGCACTACGTCTCGCAGCAATACGAGTAGATCATCTCATATCTGTTAAATTAAATTACAGATATCAATACCAATATAACCAACATAAAATAACAGCATACCTATTTGCCGTCTGGAGATGTTCCGTCGCTGTCCAGTCCCCAATTTGACCTCAAAATTCCGAACGTACATATCGCCGGAAATCCAAATAAATCCGCAACGGAAATCCGAAATATAACCATATCGAAAATCCGATAATGCCCAGTTTGACTCGCAAACCTGGCTAACCCAAATATCCAGAATACCAACAACAGGTATCCGATAAATCTCCAGAACACCAAAAGCATGTATCATAACCCGCTCTGATACCAAATAAATTGGTATCAGATAAATCCTGAAAATCCATAATACAAAAATCCAACAAGTATCGCCAAACTTGGCGCTCTGATACCAAGTAAATAAATTGGTATCAGGTTATCCCAAACATCCAAAATACGAAAACAAAAGATCGTATAACCCTGCTCTGATACCACTAGATTGTCACGCCCCCAGAAGAGTCCCTGTCCGAGAAAATTTCGGCAGCATCTCCCCTGTACGGCGGACAATCAAACTTTCTACATCTCACAAATACCTCAGCCACAGGTGGTGGAATAAAAGAATAAATAAAATCAACCACGCAGCTTATATATATTTTCACAACCACGCAGTTAATAAAAATAAACAACATAGTAATACTCTGACTCGAAATCAACCCTACTCAACTACACTCGTAAAGCCCAAATCCGATTTTTCTTACCTCTTCTGCCGTATAGGCAGGCATGTAGTAGAGTAAATCCAAATCATACTAAAAGTCCATCCAACGGAAAGATTCCATACAATATCCATATGTAAGTCCAAAACAAAACTAAAACAAAGTCTGATAGCGAAAAGCTAAAATAAAACAACAACTCAAAAACCAGCAGAGGAGTAGCACTATGTGCTGTAGGGACCAGCGACTGGAACTCCCTCCTGACAGCATCAACCTGAAAATAACAACAATGGAGGCGGGGTGAGTCCAACACTCAGCAGGTACAATTGATATGCAAAGTAAAGAAACAACACCTAGCACTAATCATGCGTACAGTCTCCTGATAAGAAAGATAAAAATGCATCTGAAGTAAACAGGAGAATGCTGTACTAACCAGGTCCTGAGTATAAGGTCAAACAGTCCGAGTGGTATAGGAATCCTGTATGCATGTCAAACATAGGTATCCAAACAATATGCAGCATATAAATGCAGCAAACACAAACACAAGCAATAAATGCATCATGCACATGATGCCATTGATGCGTCCTGGTCACCCCTGACGCTAGTCGATCATCTCACACAATAGTGAGGCCGAGTGGGTAGGGCTGTGACAACCGTGCACTCTGTCGTCACTGCTCCTGAAGAGTGACCGAGTGGACGGGATGCTGTCGGAGTACACCTATCCTCCTACCCCAAATCATAAATGGGGGAGCGCAATGCTTTCAACTCCCGGTACACGATGACGGAGAGGAATCCCTGCCGGATAACACGCTGTGTCACACTACCCATGAGCGGACCAACGGTGTCTAACATAGTCCCTGCTGCAACACACTCTGCCTGAATCGACCACTAACCCATGAGTGGTGGTGTGTGCAGATCCATGTAACTGGCGATGTGCTCAACAATAATGGAGCGGACTATCGCACAGCATGCAATCATGCAAATGGTGCATGGCACTAACCACAAGAATATCCTGACCTAATCCACATATATATATATAAATGCATCAAAGGTCAACGAATCCAAAACAATCCAAAGGTATACAGAAGGTATAAAACCTAGGTTCTGAACATGGTGAAACATGGTATATCACTACCCCTATAAGCATATATAAACAGGTAAAATATACCTGAGATGCAAAACCAATCAATCAATCAAGCATGTAAAATTTGGGTAGTGATTAACCGAAACAGATAAGAAACACAATTAATGCAACATGTTAATTTAATTACTAAGCATATCAAATGACATAAGTCAAAAGTACCCGCCTCCGACAAAATGGTCCAATCCGGTCCGAACACGACGTCGAGATACTCGTCTCGTGTCAAAGTCCTGTATCCAACATAATGTCTAGTTTAGCTAATTCTATCATACAACAATTAGCCAAACTAAATTCTAATCCAATTAAATAATAAGTTCATCCTTAATTCCAATATCAACTCATAAACCTATTTCATATCCATCATCATAATAATCCAATTCCAACCTAATTCAATGTATTTACCTATCTAACCATCCTCTACATGATGCATCAAATCCCTAAATCTTACCTCAATTCACAGTCAAAGCTGATTGCTACAGGATGAAGTAGCTGCTGGAAACCAAAAGCAATCCCACAACAAGTCCTACTTCATCTCACGATCAAAATTCCAACACCACAATATCAACCCACAACACACAATCCTGTTGAATAAACCCTCACTGCTGAAATCAAACATATCAAGAAGAAGACCAGGACTAGGGCTCGGCAGAACCTGGTGGCCGGAATGCAAAGGTGCGGCGGCGGCTGGGATGCACCCACTGTGCCGGCGATAGTGCTAGGGCACCGAGTGGTCCATGGTGGCGCCGGCACTGGGGCACAGACGCGCTGTGGTGGCGTCGGGTGGCTAGGGCAAGCAGAGGAGAGGAGTTTGGCTCGGCAAGCGGTCGGGCGGCGGTGCTAGGGCACGGCGATGGCGGCCGACGCTGAGAAACCGGTACCGGCAGTGGCGTCGGGGGCTGAGTCTAGGGCACAGGCCGGAGATCGGCGGTGGCAGAGTCGCCGGCGGCTAGGGCTTCGGCAGCAGAGGGATTAAGGCTGCCGGCGTTCGGGAAGAAGCAACCGCCAGCCGGCGGTTAGGGCCGGCGTCGGGCGCGAGAGAAGAAGAAAGGGGCTTTCGGTGAGAATGAGAGTAATCGGCGAGGATGAGAGGAAATAAAGGAAAATTAGATAATAAATAAGAAAAGGAAAAGAGATAAATAAATAAATCTTTTCCTCTCTTAAATGGGTAGCCCAAATAGGTTTTCTCGGGGCCCTGTTTTTTTATCCCCGTGAACTCGTCCGTACAAGCTCCGAAAAATTCCCGAAAAATTTTCAAAAATTCCGGAAAAATTCCCTTAATCATATTCGCCTATTTCCGGTATTTTACATAGGAGGCTAACCTGAATGAGGGACCAGAAATGGATGACTTCTGCGCTGTGGTCTCTGAACTGAACCTGGTTGGTTCAAACCCGATGCAATGGTGGATAGATACTAGAGCCACAAGACATGTTTGCTACAATAAGGATCTGCTCCACAACTTTAGAGAAGTCAATGGAGACAAGCTATTCATGGGAAACTCAACAACCTTGAACATCATGGGCCAAGGAAAAGTGGTGTTGAAGATGACCTCAGGCAAGGACCTTACTCTAAATAATGTGTTGTATGTTTCAGAGATTCAGAAGAATCAAATGTCCGGATCACTGTTAAGCAAGCATGCCTTTTATCTTATTTTTGAGTCAGATAGAGTTGCACTGTCAAAGAATGGAATGTTTATAGGAAGGGGTTATGTATCTGATGGGTTGTTCAAGTTCAATATAATGGTCATTAGGCCTAAGATAAATAAAGATGAAAGCTCTTCCACTTATATGCTTGAGTTTTCATGTTTGTGACATGGTAGACTAGGACATGTTAACTATTATGCATTACGTAGATTAATAAATATGTGAAACATACCTACATTCTACATTGACCCAAAACATAAGTGTGAGATTTGTGTTGAAGTAAAAAATAATAAGGTCATCCTTTCAACATGTTGAGAGAAGCAACGAACCACTTGGACTAATTCATATCGATGTGTGTGACCTCAAAGGTAACACGTGGTGGGAATAAATACTTCATCACTTTTATAGATGATAACACAAAATATTATTATGTGTGTCTTCTCAAAAGTAAAGATAAAGTTATAGAGAAATTTAAGGTGGTTCAAAGTGACCGAGGCGGTGAATATGTATCACTATTCGCTAAGTTGTGTGCTGAACATGGGATTAGACATGAAATAACAACTCCTTATACTCCTTGGAAAAATGGAGTTACTGAGCGGAAGAATCGAACTCTAAAGGATATGATAAATGCTCTTCTATTGAGCTCTAGACTGCCAGAGTTCATGTAAGGGGAAGCTATGTTAATAGCTAATTACCTTTTAAATAAGGTGCCCCGAAAGAAAATAGATAAGAACCCTTATGAGTTGTGGAATGGAAGACAACCATCCTATAAATATTTACGAATGTGGAGGTGTCTTGCCAAGGTGTTAGTGCCTGATCCGAAAATGATTAAGATAGGACTAAAGACTATTGATTGCATATTTATTGGATATGCACATAATAGCAGTGGATATAAGTTTTTTTGTGTATGTCACAAATACCAAATATACACAAGAACTTGATAATAGAATCGCGAAATGCCTCATTTTTTGATCATGTGTTTCTGTATAAGACCCGAGAGGATACTAGCTCCTCAAAATGGATATATGAAATATAAGGCGAAGAAGATGATAATGAACCAGTCGAGGTTGAGCTTAGACGGAGCAAAAGAGCTCGGGTGAAAAAATCCTACGAATTAGATTTTATCACTTTCATATTGGAAAGTGAACTCCAAATTTACTCCGAAGCCATAAGCTCTTCTGACAAACCTCACTGGAGAGGGGTAATTACATCTGAGATAGAATCTATTTTGCAAAATTATACTTAGGAACTTGTGGATGTTTCTCTGAGGAGTAAACCACTAGGTTGCAAGTGGATCTTCAAGAAGAAAATGAAGTTAGATGGCATAATTGATAAATATAAGGCCAGATTGGTAATCAAAGGATACTGATAATGAGAAGACCTTGATTACTTTGATACGTATTCTCTGGTGTCGAGAATAACTTCCATTAGAGTATTGTTGGCTATAACTGCTCTATGGAATCATGAAATACATTAGATGGATGTAAAAATAACATTTCTAAATGAGGATTTAGAAGAGAAAATCTATATGGAGCAACCTGAAGGGTTTTCTGTACCTAGATAGGAAAACAAGGTCTATAGATTGGTGAAGTCATTATATGGCTCGAAACAAGCGCCAAAGTAGTGACATGAGAAATTTGATAATGCCATGAAGGAATGTGGATTCAAGATCAATGAGTGGGATAAATATGTCTACATAAAAGCCATAGAGAATAACTATGTCATCTTGTGCCTATATGTAGATGATATACTTATCATTGGGAGTAATAATAAGATAATCAAACCCACTAAAGATATGTTGAACTCAAGATTTGACATAAAAGACATAGGCCTAGCTAATGTGATTCTAGGAATCAAAATTCTTAGAATGATAGAAGGACTTATTCTTAGTCAGTCCCATTGCGTGCATAAAATTCTTGAGAAATTCACCAAGGGTGATACTACTTTGGTACGAACGTCGATAGATATGAGTCAATATCTATAAAAAAAAATCAAGGTGAAAGTATCTCTCAGATAGAGTACTCTCGAGTGATTGGAAACTTAATGTACCTAATAAGTTGTACACGACCAGACTTGGCCTATGTAGTAAGTAAATTGAGTAGATACATGAGTAATCCTAGTGTTGAGCGCTGGAAAAGTATAACAAGAGCACTGAGGTACTTGAGGTATACTCATGAATATAGACTGCACTATACGAGATATCCTACTGTGATCGATGGATACAACAATGTGAGTTGGATATATGATATAAAAGACTTTAAGTCTACGAGTGAATATGTATTCCTATGGGAGGTGCAGCCAATTCTTGGAAATCTTATAAGCAAATGGTAATAACCAGATCCACAATGGAATTTAAGTTTGTAGCTCTTAACAAATGTAGTGAAGAGGCTGAATGCCTACGACAATTCTTAGAAGAAATTCCAAGATGGCCAAAACTGTTAGGGTCAAAATATGCTAGAGGGGGGGGGGGGGGGGGAATAGCTCGTCGCGCTTGTTGATGTGCTTCTTCGATGATGTGCAACGGAATAAATAACAAGAAACACACTCACAATGCTAACACTAAGGAGTTACTTGGTATCCACCTCAAGAAGAGGTGACTAATCCAAGGATCCACACATGACACGCTCTCCACTAATGAAAATATTCCTTCTCGGTCGCATCCCGAGGCGGAGTAGTCTCGTACAAACCCACACAATAAAATACAATACATATAAGAAGAAAAATACAAGAATATAAATGAGAACTCTTTCTTCTTACTTACTTGTTGCTTGTTGTAGCTCTTGAACTTTGGAATTGTACCAGCACTTGTCTCCAAGAGCCTCCAAGAACTGGCTGTAAGCAGTGGAGAATTTACGTGAAGTCGTCGGAGAAGAATCGGGCGAAAAGATGCTAAGGAAATCACTCGCAACGACTATATACTGTGCTCCCAATCGAATGGGCTTCGTCCTAATCGATTGCCACGTCACATCCTAGCCATCGCAGTCGTCCATCACCTGCATCCTATGCAACGGTCAAATCTCAATCGATTGACCAATCGATTGAGGAGGCTTGAATCGATCGACCGATCAATTCAGAGCACCTCTGTTCTCTTTGCAGAAAATTTGGAATCGCTTGACCAATCGATTCCGTCTGCCTCACGTTCTCACGAGAAAAAATGAGCCCAATCAATCGGCTAATCGATTGTAGCTTTCAATTGATCAATTTATCGATTCAGAAGCTCACTGTTCACTCGGAAACTCCCCAATCGATTGACCAATCGATATGGGATGTTTTGATCAATTACCCAATCGATCAAGATAGTTTCTACACCAAATCATGTCAACCAATTGATTAGCTGATCGATTGACCCCATATTCAATTAACTAATCGATCAGTAATTAGAAAAATGTGTACAGCTTGAAACGATCTTCGTTTTGCATCCAAGATCACCTCATTCCGATATCCGAGTTAAAAGTTATGGCCTTCGAAAGTTTACTACGTCCGAACTTCCTAGTTTCATGCCAACTTCCTATTAGACTTAGGACCGCTAAGTGTTCGGTCAACTTTTTGCCCATCTGGACTTTCTCCTCGTGCCAAATATCTAGTCAATCCTTTGACATACTTGGGCTTCCCAACACCAAGTGTCCGGTCAACCTTGACTCACCTGGATCTCCACATGCCTGGCTTCACTCACTAGCTCTTTCCATCTGCCTAGCTTCACTCACTAGGATTTTCACCTAACTTCACTCACTAAGATTTTCACCTAGCTTCACCTATCAGAATTTTTTCCACTGCCCAACTTCACTCACCAGGACTTTTACCTGCCTAACTTCACTCACCAGGACTTTCCCTTGCCTCCAGTTAGGACTTTCCCAGTCAAGTATCTAGTCAACCCTTTGACCTACTTGACTCTTCTTCATATCTAACTAGTCAACCTTGACTAGAGGAGAATTGTATCAACAATCTCCCCAAATGGATGATTGCACCTGCAATCTCCCTAAATGGACAATTGTACATACAATCTTCATATATTGTCAAACATCGAAACTCAAACATCAATACTCAAGCTTGAGCTAACTCAAGCTTAGTTAACCAGGTCAACCTTGACTTAGGATATTGCACCAATAATCTCCCCCTTTTTGATATTTGACAATACCTTTAAGTTAGGCTAATCTCATAACCTCAACTTCTTCTTCATGCCAATGTATGAATGAGGATTTCCTTCATTCTCTCCCTTTCCTAGAGGGCAAACTCCCCTTTGGGGTAATGAAGGCCTAACTTAACCCTACATTTTCTCCCCCTATTGGCACACATCAAAAACTCTCCTCTTGAAGGGTTACTCACCGTTATTCATAACTTTACTCGTTGTTCACAACACCACAATGAATGTCTCATACCCTTCATTGAATCAATGTTCACCATTGAGCATTAAACCTCTTCACAATGCTTATCCTAAAGCATTCATCATTCCAACAATGAAGGTCTCATACCCTTCACTGTATCAAATGCTCACCCTTGAGCATTAATCCATGTTATAATGATCATCCTAGAGCATCCATAAGTCAACAATGAAAATATACACTCTCCATTGTTTTTCAATGCTCAACCTTGAGTATTTACCCTAAGGAAGGTTAATTACCTTCCAAGGTTTATGAAAAATTAATTTTCATGTTCTTAAAGAGTAACTCCCTCTAAAGACATGCATGCTCGTAACTTCTGTCATTGCACCAACAATGACATGAAATCCATTAACCTTTAGGAAACCCAAAGTTAGAAGTTTTGAAGTTCAAAATTCAATATTGAAACCAAACCTTAACCTAAACTTCAATTTAGTCTTCCCTAACCAATCCATTCTTACTTTCAACATGAAAACTCCCTCTAAATGTGTACAAAAGTATTCCAAGGGATTAGGAATGGTTACCTAGACTAAAAATGGCTTAAAGTGCTAAAATCAGACATTTATAGTCGAAAACAGCCTTCTCAATCGATTGAAGTTGGAACTCAATCGATTGAAATCATTTCAATCGATCACCTGATCGACTCCACGAGCTTCTGTTCGTAGAAAATCCCCTTAAATCGATCGGCTGATCGATCCAACTTGAGTCAATCGGTCGGTTGATCGATTTTGCGATGTTCTGGTCATCGAAAATGCATTCTCAATCGATCAGCCGATCTATTAAGACCTTCCAATCGATCGACTGATTGATTGGATTTCTGATTTCCTGAAATCCAATTTCAGTGAAATTCAAAAATACCCTAGAAATTTTATAAAATTCTAAAAATCATAAAAATTCATGTAGACATTACTTAGGTTATATACTATCATGGAAAAATAGTTTTCTTAAAAATACTTCCTATTTTCAAATATTGACACAAACTTGAAAACTTGTAAAAACTTCAATATTTTCTTCTAGTTTGTGTTTAACTTTTCAATGATGACTACTATCAAAAAATAGTCTTCACCAAGGTTTTCCAAAGTATATTTAAAATCATTTTCAAAACCAATATCCAATCATATTCTTTGGACTCAATGCACATGACTTGTACATTAGCTTTCCCAATGATTGGAAAACACATAACTATATGTTTTGATGAGCCTAAAACTCAAAAAGAATGCACTAAATCAACATCTTGAGTTTTGTTCATCATCCCAACATCTCACTTGTATCTAATGTGTACTAAAACACATACAAGTCACCTTATAGTTCTTTGTGAGATGTAAAGTTTGGTTTTTGTCTTAAACTAGGGATCATGCATATCTATCTAGACATTTTAGAAATTATGAACATCCACCTAGGATGTCACTTGTTAGTAAATGTCCTTGTTCTTAATTTCAAGGAAATTAAAATAATGCATGATGAGTTATGACATACATCAAAAAGAAATAATTTTTAAAAGAAAATATACTATAGCTACATAATGTATGTATGACATGTCATGATATTTTTGTATTTTTCATAGTAAAGATGAATGCACACATGATGTCATGGCATATGATGGGCAAATAAAACATGATAATTTAGCCTAAATAAAGTACCTAGATTATCTATCTAAGTATCCTTAACCCTTAGTTAGCTTAAAATTAAATCCTAGATTGCCCACTTTTTCTTCAAGAGAATGTCAAAACCCAACTTGACATTTCTTTTGTTCTTTCCATTTTTGTGCCAATTAAGATTACATCAAATTTCTCAAATTATGACATATTTTACTCTTTTAATGAGTAATCATTTTAAATTAATGCCTCGGTTGGCCCTTAACTTCCTAAGAAAATACACAAGTCCCAACTTGGTATTTCTTATCCTTTTTCCAATTGTGGCAATTTAAATTGAATTCCACTTCCTCAAATTTTGACACATTTTACTCTTCCAAAGAGTAAACACAATAATCCACTTCATTTTATAAGGTTAACAATAACCTTGAAAATGCTCTCCAAGTGCCAACTTCATCAAGGTTATGTTAACTACCCTTCCAATTACAGTTGATACTCTTTAACCCATCTAAGGGGTAGAGAAAATGCTCCTAGGAACCCAAAACCTATTGATGCTCCTTGGATGCTCTAGGTACTCACTAGGTATAACCTCCCTAGTTACCTTCCTAATGACCTTTCTAGGATTCTTAGAAGCCTTGATCACCTCCTCTAGGTTAACTTTAGGGATTGCTTCCCTTGTGACATTCTTAGTGACTTTCTTAGACTTCTTAAAAGTCTTAGTTACATTTGTCTTTGCAAAGATACTCCTAGGGATAACTTCCCTTATATCCTTGACTTGACCCCTATACCTAGAATTGGTTCTATAGCTATATGAGACCCTATGGTAAGAAGTTACATCCTTCTTAGCCTTAGGTTTGTATCCCAAACCTCTATGGTCATTGGATGGATTTTGTACTCCTAGACCTAGGTTATGCTCATTTTGTCATTTTAGGATATTTTCCATCCTTTTTAGGGTCTTTTCCATTTTATCAAACCTTAACCTCAAGACTTAATTTCCTTTCCATAAATCCCTAGATTTTGGATTTTCATTTTATCCTTGAGAATTTTTATTTCTAGTCTTATAACTACGGTCCTTAGTGTTCTTGCCTAGTTTATCTACCTTCCTAACCTTAGATGAGGTAGTCTTGGCATGAAAAGTCACATGATTTTCATTAATTCTATCATGCCTCCTATTTTTATGGTAAATAGAATTAAAATGACATAAGTTAGAACTAGTATGCTTTTTACCATGATTTAAAGGGATAGACTCAATAAATGACACCTTGGGTTTTACCTTTGAATCTCCCCCTTGACTTGTACTCCCTCCCTTAGGCATGTCCGACTTCATCCCCTTAGGACATTGACTTCGATAATGTCATTTTTGGTTGCACAAGAAACACACAATGTGTTCCTTGCTCTTCTTTGTTGTGGGGGCGGTTTCCTTGAGATTCTCCTTGCCCTTTTGTGCCACTTGACCCTTCTTCTTGGCCAATTTATGAAACTTGCTCTTATAGTGCCCATGTTCCCTACACTCAAAGCAAATGATATGATTTTTGTTATTAACAATTAAAATTGTTATACCTTTGCTTGTAGGGGCGACATATTCTCCTTTTGATACGGATGTAGAGGCTTCCTCTTGATCCGACAATGATGATCCTCCAATTGATTTGACTTGACTTTTGGAGGTGGAAACTTCTTCATCTTCATCCCTTCTTGATCCGGAGATGGAGGTTTCTTCTTCTTCTTCATCCTCTTGTTTATGAAACAAAGGATATGCTCCCTCCTTGCTCTTTTGGTTTCAATCCTTTGAGGATGAAGCTTTCCGATGTTGAGCATCTCTTAACCTCGGAATCCTCCTCCTCTTGGTCTTGCTCCAATGAGTTGCCCTCTTTGGATTTGTCTTGATTTGGTGTAGTGGAGGGTTCATTATGAATCTTGACTAATTTGCTCCACAATTCTTTTGCATCTTCAAATTCTCCAATTTTGCATAGAATTGTGCTTGGCAATAAACTAACTAATAATTTGGTTACCTTGTCATTCACCTCGCACCTTTGGAATTGCTCTTGGCTCCACTTGCTCTTCTTGAGAATTTTACCTTTGCTATTTGTTGGAGCTTGGAAACCTTCCATTAAAACAAACCATTGCTCTATGTCCATCATAAGAAAGTTTTCGATCCTTGATTTCCAAGAATCGAAGCTCATCATTGTGAATGGTGGAGGCACCCTTGTATCGAATCCAAGTCCATCTTGGAATTCTATCTTGAAGTTGAGCTTTTTGAATTTTTTTGACTTTGATGAACTTGCTTCAACTTCTTCACCCTATAGCCTTATTGGCCCTTCCGACGATGATTCCGGTAAAGAGGGGGGGTGAATAGCTCATCGTGTGCTCTTTGCTTGCTTCTTTGATGATGATATGCAACGAAAAATACTCAAACAATACTAACATTAGGATTTACTTGGTATTCACCTCAAGAAGAGGTGACTAATCCAAGGATTCGACTCTCACTCACTTATCCATTATGAAAACACTCATTTACGGTAACTACCAAAGGTGGAGAAGCCTTGTACAAGCTCACACACAAAGAAACCCTAGCTTGCTTTTCTTCTTGCTTGAATACACCTCTTGGCTTTCTTAGAAGTACAACAACACTCCTCTCTAAGCCTCCAAGATCTGGCGTGTCTCGGTGAGCTCAGTGGAGAACAGATCGTGAAGATCGGGGAAGAAGTGCTCAAAGCCGTGTTGAAGAAGTCGCTCACAGCAACTTTAAACCTGTGCAACGATCATCTTCCAATCGATCAGCTGATCGATTGGGGAAGTTGAATTGATCAATTCAACCCTCTTCTGTGCTCTCTAGAAAGTGCCTGAATCTATCGATCGATCGATTCAAGCTTTCTCGCAATCGTGGGAGAAAAACTGAGGCCAATCGATCTGCTAATCGATTGGCAGCTTTCAATCGATCAATTGATCAATTCAAAAGCTCACTGTTCGCTCAAAAACTCTCCCAATCAATTGGGGAGGTTTTGATCGATTACCCAATCGATCAAGATATTTTCTGCATCAAATTGCGTCAACTAATCAATTGGTTGATCAATTGACCCCCCCAATCAATTGGCCAATCGATTGGCAAGTAGAAAAATATGTAGAGCTTGAAGCGAGCTTCGTTTCGCATCTGAGATGATCTCATTCTGATATCTGAGTCAAAAGTTATGACCTTTAGAAGTTTACTACATTCGAACTTCCTAATTCCATGTCAACTCCCTATTGGACTTATGACCACTAAATGTTCAGTCAACTTTTGACCCATCTGGTTTTTCTCTTTGCCAACTCCTCGTTGGACTTCTAATCACCAAGTGTAGTCTTCCTTGACCCACTTAGATTTACTGTCTCTTGCCAAGTGTCCGATCCTCCATAACTCACTTGGACTTCCTTCCACCAGATGTCTAGTTACCCTTAACCCATCTGGATTTCCTTGTGCCAAGTATCTGGTCAATCCTTTGACCTACTTGGACTTCTCAATACCAGGTGTCCGGTCAACCTTAACCCACCTGGATTTCCACATGTTTGGCTTCACTCACCAGGTCTTTCCTTCTGCCAAGCTTCACTTACTAGGACTTCCCATCTGCCTGGCTTCACTCACCAAGAATTTCACCTAGCTTCACTCACTAGGGTTTTCACCTAGCTTCACTCATCAAGATTTTCCCACTACCCGGTTTAACTTACCGAGACTTTCACCTACCAGGCTTCATCACTCATTAGGATTTTTCAACTACCTATCTTCACTCACTAGGTCTTTCACCTGGCTTCACTCACCAAGATTTTCCAACTGCCTGGCTTCACTTACTAGGACTTTCAACTACCTAACCTCCAGTTAGGACTTTCCCAGTCAAGTATCCCGTCAACCCTTTGACCTACTTGACTCTTCTTCACATCTAACTAATCAACCTTGACCAGAGAGGAATTATATCAACAATCTCCCCAAACGGACGATTGCATCTGCAATCTCCATGTATTGTCAAACATCAAAATGCAAATATCAAGACTCAAGCTTGAGCCAACTCAAGCTTAGTCAACCAGGTCAACCTTGACCTAGGGATATTGCACCAACAATTATTCCCTTTTTGATGTTTGACGATACCTTTAAGTTAGGCTAATCTCATAGCCTCAACTTCCTTTCATGCCAAGGCATGAATGAGGGTTTCCTTCATTCTCCCCTTTTCCTAGAGGGCAAACTCCCTCTTTAGGTAATGAAGGCCTAACTTAAACCCTATATTCTCCCGCTATTGGCACACATTAAAAAAAAAAGAAAACTCTCCCTCTGAAGAGTTACACAGCGTTATTCACAACTTCACTCGTTGTTCACAACACCATAATGAAGGTCACATCCCCTTCATTATCTCTAATGCTCACCCTTGAGCATTAACCAATCTAATAATGAATGTCTCATATCCTTCATTATCTTTAATGCCCACCATTGTGTTAGGATGTATACTAAAAGCCTAGCTTTTGGTATAAACATTTATCTAGAAATAAGAATCACATTGGTCAAATGTCTACATTTATGATAAGTGTAGTTGTTCAATTAATTTATATTATAGATAACATAGTGTGTGGAGTCACACACAGAGGATCATGTTATCAGTACCTTATAAATTATAAACATGTAGCTCACGACCAAGATAGAAAGGAACAAAGAATTGGAAGGTCGTAGTGTAATTAGGTATTAGTTTATCTTAACTATATAATTACACTAGTACACTTAGAGTGTATTGAGTAGGACCATTAGAGGTCATTTCTTTTTGTACTGACTTTATAAAGGAACAAAGATCTCAGTTATTATAGAAGTGTGTGCTCTTAATCCTAATATAATAACAAGCACATATATTTGATATTTATTTCTTTAATTTATCAATGGGTGAGATATAATTAGATAAATCAATAAGCTCGATAAGTTGAGAAATGATATTACTTATAGTGTGTGTTGTTGATTATAGAAGGAAACTGTGTCCTAGTAATCTAGGTTGAGAATGACCCCAAGAGGAGCTCATAAGGATTGTCATGTTAAACCCTGCAGGTGGACTTAGTCCGACATGATGATAAGGTTGAGTGGTACTACTCTTGGACTAAGATATTAATTAAGTGAGTTGTCAGTAACTCATTTAATTAGTGGTCATTTGACATCTTAAACATAGCGAGACTAACACACTCATAATAAGAAGGAGCCCAAAATGTAATTTGGGATTGGTGCGGTAGTTCAATAATAGTTCTTTAGTGGAATGAATTATTATTGATGAAATTAAGTTGTGTGTTCAGGGCGAACACGGGAAGTTTAATTTCATCGGGAGACCAAAACCAATTCCTCCTCTCGATCCCTATTGTAGCCTCTTGTATATAAAGAATTATACCCACCTATACCCACATTCTTACCCAACCTATAGGGGCCGGGCAAGCCAAGCTTGAAGCTCAAGCTTAGGCCGACCAAGCCTAAAGGTTGAGCCTTAAGGTGGTCGGCCAATTGCTTGGAGCCCAAGCTTAGGTGGCCGACCACATCATATTAAAAAGAGATTTTTATCAAAATTATTTCTTATGTGGATATCATGGTTTTAAAAGAGAGTTTGAAATTTAAATCTTTCCTTTTATAACTTTCTGCAAAAGATTAAGAAAAGATTTGAAATCTTTCCTTATTTGTAAATTGAAAGATAGATTTTAATTTTGAGAAAATTTTCCTTTTTTAACCATGTTCATGATTTAAAAGAGAGTTTAAAAATTAAATATTTCTTTTATAAAGCTTCTACAAAAGATTAAGAAAAGATTTAATATCTTTTCTTATTTGTAGATTAAAAGAGATTTTAATTTTTAGAGATAACTTTCTTTTTATCCACATGTTTAAAAGAAAGACTTTAATTTATAAAATTTCCTTTTTACAAACCACCATAAAGGGAAAAATTAGTGGAGAAATTTTTTATAAATTTCCGGAAGCAAAGAAGGAATTTTTAATTTGTGTTTAAAATTTTATTTGCTTGGAGATTTGGTTGTAGCCGGCCATTATAATAATAAAAAGGGAATTGATTTTTAATTAAATAAATTTTCCTTTTCATGGCAAAAAAATTAAGGAAGGTTTTTCTTTAAATTTCCTTATTTTCCAAGACCAAGGATTATAAAAGATGGGGTAGAAGTGCCTTCATGGCTATCAACTCTATTCTTTTCTTCCTCTCTTTTTCTCCTTGGTGTGGCTGGCCCTAGAGGTTCTCCTTCTCCTCTTCTCTTCTTCTTTAGTGGCCGGTTTTATCCTCTCTTGGAGATCTTGATGGTGGCCGGTCCTAGCTAGGAGAAGAAGGAGAGAAAGAAGGTTTTGTTTCTTACATCCCTTGGTGCTTGGTGGTGGTGGCCGGACCTCTACTTCTCTTGGAGAATTGTGGTGGCCAAATCTTGCTTGGAGAAGAAGGTGGCCTAGGTGGATTCTCATCTCGGTATATCGTTGCCCACACAACGTCCAGGATAAGAAAAGGAATACGGTAGAAGATCAAGAGGTTATTTACTTACAAAGAAAGGTATAACTAGTAATTATTTTCCGCATCATACTAGTTTTCTTTGTATAGTTATTTTTAGAAATACCAAACACAAGAGGCATATGATTCTAGAGTTTTCAGATTTGTTTGGAAGTTGTGTTTCTTTTCTTTTATTTTTCGAATTTGTGATTCGATTGTTCTTTTTGGTTAACCTAGAGTTATTTAAGGAAATTAAATATTAGCTTTCCTTAAAAGGCTTTGTCTAGGCGGTGGTGGTTGCTCCCATATCCAAGAAGGTCATGTGTCTCGCCATGCAGTCCTGGAAGCCAATTTTGGAAATTAATATTTAATGAAATTAATAACATAGGTGGATTTGAATCAATAAAGAACAGATAAGTTAAATTTACAATCAATGATATTAAGTTCCGTCTGTGATTCCTAATTTAACTTCTAAAGAACACAATAGGTTATTTAAGGAAAGGTTCGACACTTGTATAAAAAAATTTTGTACAGTGGAACCGGTACGATTTTCCTAGGACTAACCAACAATTGGTATCAGAGCTAGGGTTTGCCTCTGTGTGTTTGGTTTTCAAATAGATTATGCACATGTCATACATAATTTAGGCAGGAAAATAGTAGGATGTGATAACTTTGTGGTTGCAGACTCCAACTATTATTGCATATAGATATTGTGCGTGATTGGACCCTTGGACATGTCAAGGGCATTTTATTGTGTGTGCATGATTGTAATATTAAATACAGCAGGAGCTGTATTAGTTATTAGGATTTTACTTTTTTGTTCGATCTAGAATATATGTACATTCCTTTATGGAATATAGGATCGATGTATGTAAAATTCTATATTTGTCGTGGATCGTATCCTGGTGAGGTGTGGTGCTATCGGAGCACCAGAGGCACAGTAGAATAAGAAGCAAGATAGATGCGACAACTCGACCCGATGGCGGTGGCTAAAGATGGCAGCAGTTAGGGTTAGAGCATACGGAGGACAGTGATGAAAATGTCATAATAGTTGTAAAATTAATTTCCAAATTTATTGCTTTTATTTACTATGTGTGTGCATGTGTTATATGCTAGCATAGGTTAAAATTTCTCATTTTAAATAACTAAGTGGGAGAGGGATTATTATATAAATCTCATGGTCTCCATTACTAATTTGTAAGTGATGCAACAAGCTTGCGTGTTGGCTCTGAGTGCCTGTAACGACCCAAATTTCCTCATTTTGAGCCCCAAAAATAATTCAAAAATATTTAGAAATGCTATAGAAAAATTTTATAGATTTTTAGAAATTTTTAGAGTATTTTTATATAATTTTTGGAGTTCATTTGATATTTTTACCAAGAGGAAGAAGTTTAAAAAAAGAATTTTGAAGCCGGGTTTTGAACCCAAGACCTCGGACCCGAACCAAATCTTAACCAAACTCAGCCAACCAACTGGTCTGCGAGTATTTTGTTAATCAAATATGGAGCGAATTATATATAAGCAGTAGCTAGGAGCATTTTAAATAAAAGGGGAATAAAACGTTCGGTTGAGGATTCGAAACCACGACCCTTGACTTGGTCAAAACCGCAGCCAACCAACTCTTCCGCGAGTATTTTGTGAATGAATATAGGGAGAGATATATATAAGTTATAATTGAAACCCTAGTTATAAAAAAAAAGAACTTAGGTATTATCCCGAATTTCTTTCTCCTGAAACCTCTCCTCTCTTGCTCGACGGCGCGCCTTCTCTCGGGCGAAATTCGCAGCAGGAGCTGGGGCATCTCCGGCGACCGGCGAAGGAGTATTTCTTTGAGGTTTTCACACCCTTGAGGTCCTCTCGTCGAGGAGGGTCCGTGAGCACAAGAAGAGCTCGAGTTATCCGAACCCAAGAACGTTCCCTCTTCGGCTGTGAGTCCAAGGAACCGAGGTAAGTAGCTTCTCACCTGCGGTAGGAGTGGTTTTCGGATTTCGCTTCTCCTTGTTTTTGAATCATGTAGTAAAGGTTGTCGTTTTGAAGCTTGCTGCTGTGAATTGAGTTTTCGGATCTTTGTGTTCTTGATTTCTGAAGCATGTGGTAAAGATTAGTGGTTTTGTGCTTTCTGCCGTGAGCCTCCAGGTATGAAGGAGGATGAAGGGTATAGATTAAGCATGTAGTTGTTTACCCAGGCCTTATGGTTGGAATTTCGGTTTTGTTTTATTGTTGCTAGGCTATGAACAAGAAGGAGTTTAGTTTTTAAAAAATTAAAAGAGAACATGTGAGTTTTTCTTTGGGTCTCGATACAGATATGGAAAAGAGTTTCAAAATGTTTCTTGATATTGTTTTACACCTCCTTGACATAATAAGATATGCTGTGACTTTCAAAGAAAGGAAACGAATTGCATAGTGTAGGCATATGGTCTGAGTTTTCCCTGCCGTGGCACTGGGTATGCATAATAGCTAGGTTTTTGGTTTTCTCCTTGCTATGGTACTGAGCATAAAGAACAAATATGGTTTGAGTTTCCAGTAGCAACTTTTCTTTACTGATTGCATGATGTTTCCTTTTGGAACATGGTGTATAAAGATTTCTTAACTAGTTCTTTTATTTTAAAAAATAAAGAATCCTCTAAAGAATTTGGGCAGGTGATGTAATTGTGCTGGTATAAAAAAAATGTTTCGGATTTGGTTCTTTTTGGTTCCTTGCCACAGTACTGAACAGAAGTGTGTTAGTCTTATTGGTATATGCAGTAGGCGATGAACATGAGATAGCTTGGGATAAATTTTGAGCTTGTAGCTTGTTTTCCTCCTCACTGTTAGCATTCGGTTAGAACCTTTAGCAGAGTAATTAGTTAGTAAAGTAATTAGACCTGCAGTTTCGTTTCTGTTGCTCTATAAAAGTACAAGCTTGAATCAGTTTTACATAGGTTTGTATAAGATTCCAACAAGCTTCACAAAGGCTTAAATTCCAACAAGTTTCAATTTAGTTTGTGCCACAAAGGGGGACATGAACAGCCTTGGAGTTTACTATTTTGGGTTTAGTTATGTTTAGTATTCCAGTTTTAGTTTTGTTTGGCATTGCAGTTTTCCAATTGTATTGCAGTTTTAGATTTAAAGCATTCAGTTTAGTTTGTTATAGATTTATTAAGCAATTTAGTGCAGATTTTATTAGTCATATATGTAGATTTTCTAGGGTTTATTTGCTATTATTGAGCACGTGCAGCTTTTATTTGCCATGAGTTGAGCATGATCAGTTTTCTTTACTACTAGATACACATGAGTAGTTTTTCTAGTTTTCCTTTGCTATTTTTAATAAGCATGAGCAGTCATGTATTTTAGTGGAATAATTAAGAGTTCTATTAAATTCTTTAAAGGATATGAGCAACTTTCTTTACTATTAGCTTTGCATCATTGCTACTATTTATTCCAAGCATACAGATTTAAGTTTCTTTGCTACTTCAATATGCATGATTGTGTGTTACCTAGTTGATTTCACTTATAGATGCATATGGAAAAAAAATACCCTAACAGTATTTTGGGTTTAAGAAAGTATAAGAAAGATAAAGAAAAGAAAGAAAAGGCCAAGGCCTTAAGTAGATCCCAAAGTCAAGACTTTAGGGATTTTTGGCACACAAGGTGCCTATTAAAATGCCAAGGCATTTAAAGAAGAAGTAATTAAGATTATAAGTATTTTACTTTTAAGAAGAGGCTAGTACCCGACTTCCGAGGTTGTCGTTAAACAAATCCAGGTGTCTAATTCCGAGGTCTTGGCCCTGGTAGACCGAGGTCTGCTCTTTTAGGATTGGTGGCTTGCTACCCCAACCTATTAGGGAACGCGCATAAGATGGTACTATGCCTGGGCCCAAGAAGAAGTTGATTATTATTTTGAAGTATTATAAGTATAAGTTTTTGAACAAGTAAAACGAGTTTTACATAAACATAAAGTATTAAAGATTAAGTTAGAACAAATGAAATAAGTTTCATATAGTTCTGAAAATTAGTAAGTTTAGTTCTTTATTCTACCATGTTTATCTAGTGGATGAGTAATTTTCATGTTTACCTATTAGATGAGTAGCATGATTAGCTATTAGAATTACATGAGTAGATTCTTTAGCTTTTCTTTGTTATTAGTTTGACATGAGCAGTTATGGTTATGCTTTATTTCTTTTTAGAACATATAGTTTCTAGTTCTTTTCGTATACATGCACATTCGTGATTTTGTGAGTTAGATAGCGCTTACTAAGTAAATTTTGCTTATAGATTGCACTTCCTCTTACTGCAGATACAGGAAAGGAAAAGATATAGAAAGGAAGGCGACAAGGAGGTGTTCGAAGGATGTGTGATGCCAGGACCATGGAAGCCTTGGGACTAGGAAAGAAGTTTTATTTTAGTTTCCATTGTCTTTTGCTATGTTAGGAGTTTTTGAGATAGTATTTGTTATTTTGATATGATTAGGATATAGTAGAAGAATTGTAATCTTGTGTGATGATTTCTGGTGTTGTTTTCTTTATTTTGGATTTATTATACTGCGTGGTTGATTGATATGTGTTCCAGCCGCTTGTGGCTGAGTATATATTGCATGTATTGTTGAATATGGTCACCGATACAGGGGAGACTCTGCCAAAATTTTTCGGTAGGGTTTCCATGTGATTTTTAATCATACCGGTTAAGTAGAGTTAGTAGTTAAGTAACAGTCATCCTTAGAGAGTAGTAGTAGTAAGAAGGGTGGTTGTTACAGTGCCTCCCTCCATAATGGATGAGTTTGTTTGCGGATCATTAGATCAAACTTCCTTAATGGATGGTTATAGGAAATTATTTAGGATGTGTGTGATCTTCTCCAACTGAAGGGGCACAATTCTATTTAATGGACTTAGTATCAAAGTAATGGTATACACTTAGATACATCTAATAGTATCCTCCCCAACGGAGTCACTGCTATTACTTGTGTGACCAAAAAGGAAACCAACTATTAATTTGTCATAAAACTAGGTTGACAAGATAATAAAATTAATGGGTTAAAACCCCTCTTACAAATGATTGATTTTGTATACGTCCACACTAACATGACATACAAAATTAACGGTATTTGAGATAATTTTATTTGTCATAAAGTTACGTTGATAAGATAGTTAATGGGTAAACCCCTCCTCTTATAAATGTTGATTTTGTATACGTCCACACTAACGTGGCATGTAAAATTCACGGTGTTTTGAGGTGTTGGTAAATTTAAATAGTATTGTTAGAGGAATCAATATTATTTTAAATTTAGAGTCTTGACCAAATATTTGATTAAAGATAGACCAACTATTAATTTTATTTGTCATAAGTTGACAAGATAATAAAATTAATGGATAAAATCTCCTTTTAGAATTTGTATACGTCCACACTATCGTTGCATACAAAATTCACGGGGATTTTGAGATGTTGGTCTTGACCAAATATTTTTGTAATTCTTATGATTTCAAATGTTAATCAATCCCCTAGTTGTTATACTATATAATAGACTTAGTAGTCCCAATTGTAATGATTCAAAAACTTGCACATTAAGATAGACTATCCTCTCAGAACTGAGAATAATAATGGTATATTTTATTAGTTGTTGAAACATATTTAGTGGTGTTATCTACTGGTATCTGGTGTGTAGATACATGAACCACTGATCATGTCTGTAATTCATTACAGGGGTTCTAGGAAACCCGACAACTATATAAACCACCATCCACATGGACACTACTGTAAAAGTAGCAGCTGTTGTAGTGGGAGATGTTTATCCTCTGATAGGAATAAAATATGGATTTTCAGAACTTGTCTTTACGTACTAAGTTTGGAAAGAACCTGATTTCAGTTTCTAAACTATTAAAGAATAGATATTGTGTCTATTTTGATAACAAAGTTGTTATCGAGAAAATAGGAAAGATATCTATTCTGGTACGTTGGTTGGCAATTTATAAATCCAATAACTCCCATGATGCAATAAATGAAAATTAATAACACATCTTCTAACTTTAAGAGAAAGCAACCTTCGGAAATGAACCAATCATATTTTTGACATCTAAGGCTAGGTTATATTAACTTGAGTAAGATTCAAAGGATAATAACCAATGAACTCTTGGGTTCATTGGTAGTGGAAATCTTTTCCAACCTGCGAATCTTACTTGGAAGAAAAAATAACCAAGAAGCTTTTAAGTCTAAGGGGTATGGAGCCAAAGATATGTTGGAATTGGTTCATTCTGATTTGTGTGGTCCTATGACTATCCAGACAAGAGGTAGGTTCGAATATTTTGTCTATTTGAGATATAGATACATTTATTTGATGCACCACAAGACTAAGCGGTTTGATTAGTTCAAAGAGTACAAGGCTGATGCGGAGAAACGTCAAAGTAAAAGTATCAAGTCACTATGGTAATATCGTAGTGGCGAGTACCTCTTGGGAGAATTTAGGAGTCACTTATCAGAAGAAGGGATTCAATCCCAACTAACTGCACCTGGTACACCCCAATAGAATGGTGTAGTGGAAAGAAGGTATGAGGCTCTTATGAAATAATTAGATCGATGGTGAATTATTTAGAAAATTACCAAATTCATTTTAAGGATATACACTGGAAACAAAAGTGAACATAGTACCTTCTAAGTCAGAACTCTACTCCCATAGAATTGTAGAATGGGCGTAAGCCTAGTTTGAAGCATATTCAGATTTGGGTGGTCTAGCATATGAGAGACACTGATAAGTTGGGCAAGAGTTCACTTGTTTGTGAGTTATCCTAGAGAAACGAAAGGAGATTTATAGTCCTCAAAATCAGAAGGTCATTGTTAGCACCAATGCCCGATTTCAGAAAAGGACTATACAATGAACTACAAGTCCATAAGTAAAATTGTTCTTAAAGAAATGACACGTCTAATCTAGTACCAACTGTAAAAGATGAAATATCACAAGAAACTGCAACACGTATCACAAATTATACACAATTGCAGAAAGTGGCTTGTCGTAGTGGGAGGGTTGTTAGGCAACCTAATAGATTCATGTTTTGGGAGAGTCTTTGGACTTGATCCCTGGTGGACATGAACCTGATCCCCGGACATATGACGAAGCACTCCAAGATAAAGATGCAGCATCTTTACAATACAGAATTAGAATATATGTATTCTAATAGAGTCTGGAAGCTTGTAGAACCACCAGATGGTGTAAAAGCCGTTAGGTAAAAATAAGTCTACAATAGGAAAAGAGAGATAGACAGGAAGGTAGAAACTTTCAAAGCAAGGCTTGTTGAAAAAGAATTTTTTTTTTTACCGGTAGTCATGCTTAAGTCTATCCGGATTCTTTTATCTATGAGATTTAGCAAGTGGATGTCAAGACAACTTTCCTTAATGGAAGTCTTGAAGAAAACATCTATATAAAGCAACCAGAAGGGTTCATTGCAAAGAGCAAAGAGCATCTTGTGTGCAAGCTCAATCAGTCTGTGAACTGAAGTAAAGCTTCAAGGACTTGGTACATCCAGTTTAATAAAATCCAGACATATGAATTTATTTTATAACTGAATGAGTTTTGTGTATACAAGAAGTGTGATGGAAATGTGGTGGTATTTCTTGTACTATATGTAGATAACATTTTTTGGTAGTTGGAAACAATATCAAAATGTTGTCAGAAGTAAGGGTATGGTTGTCCAAACAATTTGAAGGACTTGGGAGAATGCATATATTCTTGGGATCAAAGGGATCACAAGAAAAGAGTATATTTTACTTATCCCAAGCTTCATATATCGAAACAATCCTTGCTCATTTTTAGCATGCAAAACTCCAAGAAAGGTTTCTTACCTTTTCAGCATGGAGTAGTTTTATCTAAAGAGATGTCTCCGAAGACATCAAAGAAGATAGAGGAAATGAAGGCAGTTCCTTATGCTTCGACTGTCGGAAGCCTAATGTATGCTATGCACGAGATCAGAAATCTGTTTCGCCAAGGGCATAGTTAGCATATATCTAAGTAACCCTAGACAAGGACATTGGACTACGATAAAGCATATATTGAAGTACCTTAGAGACACTAGAGATTATATGCTAGCAGATAATTTGGTCCCTATAGGTTGCACGGATTTTGACTTCCAATCAGATAGGTACAATAGTAAGTCGACCTCGGGGTCTTGTGTTTACTTTAGGAGGTGAAGTCATAACTATGGAGGAGTGTTAAGCAAAGGTATTTTTTCGGACTCCACCATAGAAGCTGAGTATATGGCAGCTTCTGAGGTAGCCATAAAAGTTGTATGGCTCAAAAACTTCAAGATAGACTTAGATATGATTTCTGGTTTGCCCAAAATAATTTGGTGCAGTAGCAAACTCGAAGAAACCATAAGTCCATAAGGTAAGTAAACACAATAGAGCGCAAGTACTACCCAATACGAGAAATCGTATAACGAGGAGAAGTTGTTGCCGCTTAGATTGCATCAAGTGATAACCTGGAAGATCCTTTCACTAAGGCCCTTAAGGCAAGAGCTTTTTATGGGCATGTTGAAGGGTTGGGAATCAGATGTATGGCAGCAGATATGGCAGCTTAGTCTTTTAGTATAAGTGGGAGATTGTTAGGATGTATACCAAAAGCCTAGCTTTTGGTATAAACATTTATCTAGAAATAAGAATCACATTGGTCAAATGTCTATATTTATGATAAGTGTAGTTGTTCAATTAATTTACATTGTAGATAACATGGTGTGTGGAGTCACACACAGAGGATCATGTTATCAGTACCTTATAAATTATAAACAGTAGCTCACGACCAAGATGGAAAGGAACAACCCATTGGAAGGTCGTAGTGTAATTAGGTATTAGTTTATCTTAACTATATAATTATACTAGTACACTTAGAGTGTATTGAGTAGGACCATTAGAGGTCGTTTCTTTTTATACTGACTTTATAAAGGAACAAAGACCTCAGTTATTATGGAAGTGTGTGCTCTTAATCCTAATATAATAACAAGCACATATATTTAATATTTATTTCTTTAATTTATCAATGGGTGAGATTTAGTTCGATAAATCAATAAGCCTGATAAGTTGGGAAATCATATTACTTATAGTGTGTGTTGTTGATTATAGAAGGAAACTGTGTCCTAGTAATCTAGGTTGAGAATGACCCCAAGAGGAGCTCATAAGGATTGTCATGTTAAACCCTGCAGGTGGACTTAGTCCGACATGACGATAAGGTTGAGTGGTACTACTCTTGGACTAAGATATTAATTAAGTGAGTTGTCAGTAACTAATTTAATTAGTGGTCATTTGACATCTTAAACACAGGGAGACTAATACACTCATAATAAGAAGGAGCCCAAAATGTAATTTGGGATTGGTGCGGTAGTTTAATAATAGTTCTTTAGTGGAATGAATTATTATTGATGAAATTAAGTTGTGTGTTCGGGGCGAACACGGGAAGCTTAATTTCATCGGGAGATCAAAACCAATTCCTCCTCTCGGTCCCTATTGTAGCCTCTTGTATATAGAAAATTATATCCACCTATACCCACCTTCTTACCCAACCTATAGGGGTCGGCCAAGCCAAGCTTGAAGCTTAAGCTTAGGGCCGGCCAAGCCTAAAGGTTGAGCCTTAAGGTGGTCGGCCAATTGCATGGAGCCCAAGTTAGGTGGCCGGCCACATTATATTAAAAAGGGATTTTTATTAAAATTATTTCTTATGTGGATATCATGGTTTTAAAAGAGAGTTTGAAATTTAAATATTTCCTTTTATAGCTTTCTACAAAAGATTAAGAAAAGATTTGAAATCATTCATTATTTGTAGATTGAAAGGTAGATTTTAATTTTGAGAAAACTTTCCTTTTTTAACCATGTTCATGATTTAAAAGAGAGTTTAAAAATTAAATATTTCTTTTATAAAGCTTCTACAAAAGATTAAGAAAAGATTTAATATCTTTTCTTATTTGTAGATTAAAAGAGATTTTAATTTTTAGAGATAACTTTCTTTTTATCCACATGTTTAAAAGAAAGATTTTAATTTATAAAATTTCCTTTTTACAAACCACCATAAAGGGAAGAATTAGTGGAGAAATTTTTTATAAATTTCCGGAGCAAATAAGGAAGTTTTAATTTGTGTTTAAAATTTTATTTGCTTGGAGATTTGGTTGTGGCCGACCATTATAATAATAAAAAGGGAATTGATTTTTAATTAAATAAATTTTCCTTTTCATGGCAAAAGAATTAAGGAAGGTTTTTATTTAAATTTCCTTATTTGCCAAGACCAAGGATTATAAAAGAGGGGGTAGAGGTGCCTTCATGGGTAACAACTCTATTCTTTTCTTCCTCTCTTTTTCTCCTTGGTGTGGTCGGCCCTAGAGGTTCTCCTTCTCATCTTCTCTTCTTCTTTAGTGACCGATTTTATCCTCTCTTGGAGCTCTTGATGGTGGCCGGTTCTAGCTAGGAGAATGAGAGAAAGGAGGTTTTGTTTCTTACATCCCTTGGAGCTTGGTGGTGGTGGCCGGACCTCTACTTCTCTTGGAGAATTGTGGTGGCGGAATCTTGCTTGGAGAAGAAGGTGGCTTAGGTGGATTCTCATCTTGGTAGATCGTTGCCCACACAACGTCCAGGATAAGAAGAGGAATACGGTAGAAGATCAAGAGGTTATTTGCTTACAAAGAAATGTATAACTAGTAATTGTTTTCCGCATCATACTAGTTTTCTTTGTATAGTTATTTTTGGAAATACCAAACACAAGAGGCATATGATTCTAGAGTTTTCGGATTTGTTTCGAAGTTGTGTTTCTTTTCTTTTATTTTTTGAATTTGTGATTCAATTCTTCTTTTTGGTTAACCTAGAGTTATTTAAGAAAATTAAATATTAGGTTTCCTTAAAAGGCTTTGTCTAGGCGGTGGTGGTTGCTCCCATATCCAAGAAGGTCATGTGCCTCGCCATGCAGTCCTGGAAGCCAATTTTGGAAATTAATATTTAATGAAATTAATAACATAGGTGGATTTGAATCAATAATGTTAAGTTCCACTTGTGATTCAAATCTAAACCATTAAGAACAGATAAGTTAAATTTGGAATCAATGATGTTAAGTTCCGTCTGCGATTCCTAATTTAACTTCTAAAGAACACAATAGGTTATTTAAGGAAAGGTTTGACACTTGTAGAAAAAAATTTTGTACAGTGGAACTGGTATGATTTTCCTAGGACTAACCAACACATTGAGCATTAAATCTCTCCACAAACACAATGAAGGTCTCATACCCTCCATTGTATCTAATGCTCATCCTTGAGCATTTTTCAAGTGAAGGATATACCACCTTCCATGGTTTCGAAAAATAATTTCCATGTCCTTAGCGAGTTACTCTCCTTAAAGACATGCTTCAAACTTCTGTCATTGCACCAACAATGACTTGGAATCCCGAAACCTTTAGGAAACCCAAAATTAGAAGTTTTGAGGTTCAAAACTTCAATATTAAAACTAAACCTCAACTTAAACTTCTATTTAGTCTCCTTTAACCAATCCATCCGTGTTTTCATCATAAAAACTTCCCCTAAATGTATACAAATGCATGTCAAGGGGTTAGGAATGGTTACGTAGACTAAAAATGATTTAAAATGCTGACATTAGACTTTCCCATCCAAAATTAGCATTTTCAATCGATTGAAGTTGGGTCTCAATCGATTGAAACCATTTCAATTGATCCACTTATCGATTTCACAAGCTTATGTTCACAAAAATTACCCTTAAATCGATCTGCTGATCAATCCAGCCTGGGTCAATCAATTGGCTGATCGATTCCACGATGTTCTGGTCACAAAAAATACATTCTCAATCGATCAGCTGATCGATTGAGACTTTCCAATCGATCGGCTGATTGATCGGATTTTTGATTTCTTGAAATCCAATTTCAGCAAAATTCAGAAATACCCTAGAAATTCTACAAAATTCTAAAAATCATGAAAATTATGTAGACATTAGTTAGGGTATATACTATTATGGAAAAAATAGTTTTCTATAAAAATACTTCCTTTTTTTAAAAGATTGATACAAACTTGGAAACTTGTAAAAACTTCAATATTTTCTTCTAGTTTGTGTCTAACTTTTCAATGATGATTACTATCAAAAGATAGTCTTTACCAAGGTTTTCCAAAGTATATTTAAAATGATTTTCAAAACTAATATCCAACCATGTTCTTTGGGCTCAATGTGCATGACTTGTACATTAGCTTTCCCAATAATTGAAAAATACATAACTATGTGTTTTGATGAACCTAAAACTCATAAAGAATGCACTAAATCAACATTTTGAGTTTCGTTCATTATCCTAACATCTCACTTGTATCTAATATGTACTAAAACATATATAAGTCACCTTATAGTTCTTTGTGAGATTTAAAGTTTGGTTTTTCCCTAAACTAGGGATCATGCATATCTATCTAGGCATTTTGGATTATAAACATCCACCTAGAATGTTACTTGTTAGTAAATTCCATTATCCTTAATTGTAAGGAATTAAAAATAATGCATGATGAGTTATGGTATACATCAAAATGAATAATTTTCAAAAGAAAATTTACTATAAATACATTATGTATGTATGACATGACATGGTATTTTTATATTTTTCATAATAAGCATGAATGCAGAATATGATGTCATCGCATATAATGGGTAAACAATCATGGTAAATTAACATAAATAAAATATACCTAGATTACCTAACTAAGTATCCTTAGCCATAGCTAACTTAAATTTAAATCCTAGATTGGACACTTTTTCTCAAGAAAATGTCAAACTCCCAATTTTGACATTCTTTTTCTTTTCATAATTTGTGTTAATTTAAATTAAGCATAATTCCTCAAGGTTTGGTATACTTTACTCTTTCAAAGAGTAATCATTTTAAATTAAGGTCTTACTTTCCCTTAACTTCCTAAGAAAATACCAAAATCTCAATTTGACATTTCTTATCCTTTTCTCAAATGTGCCAATTTAAATTAAGTCTAATTCATCAAATTTTGACAGATTTTACTCTTCTAAAGAGTAAATAATTAATCCTTTACATTTTCAAAGGTTAACGAAAACCTTGAAAATGCCTCCAAGTGTAAACTTTATTAAAGTTGGGTTAACCACCCTTCCAAATAGAGTTGACACTCTCTAATCCATCTAGGGGGTAGAGAAAATGCTCCTAGGAACCTAAAATCTATTTGTGCTCCTTGGATGCTCTAGGTATTCACTAGGGATGACTTCCCTAAATACCTTCCTAGTGACCTTGTTAAACATCTTAGAAGCCTTGATCACTTTCTCTAGGTTAACTCTAGGAATAGCTTTCCTTGTGACCTTCTTAGTGACTTTGTTAGCCTTCTTAGAAGTCTTAGTCACTTTTGTCTTTGCAAAAATACTTCTAGAGATAGCTTCTCTTGTGTTTTTGACTTGACCACTAGACCTAGGGTTGGTTCTATTGGTTACTACTCGGAATATCGTACTGGTTCCCCTGTACAAAAATTTTGTACAAGTCATGAACCTTTCCTAACAACCTATTGTGTTCTTTAGAAATTAAATTTGGAATCTTAAACAGAACTTAACATTATTGATTCCAAATTCAACTTATTTGTTCTTAAAGGTTTTGTCACGCCCCGGGGGAGTCTCTGTCCGAAGAAATTTCGGCAGCACCTCCCCTGTACGGGTGACAATCTGAAACATTTATACAAAGCCCTCAGGGCCAGATATACCTCGGCCAACACGGCCGAAACAATAACAGTAATAAAAATATAACACAAAGTCATCCACGCAGTTTATATCATCAGCCCACTCGGCTGAAACAAAATCCAAAACACAGCAGAAAACCGATAGAAAACCAAAATATATAACATGCTAGCCGGCTAGGCTTACACCACACCATAAAACACCACTCCGGAAACAAAATCGAAACACAAGCTAGATACACAAATACCAAAGTACAAATGGACAACAGCGAAGACAGATCTTCTGAGGTGACATGGGGACCAGCGGACAGGATACTCCAAGCGACATCATAAACAACCTGGTACCTGAAAAAGATAGTGTCCACGGGGGTGAGTTCAACAACTCAGCGAATACTAATAGACATGCCTAGTAAGATATATCTAATAGCAATAAACATGGAATACAGCTTCCTAATCATATATAGGGAAAATGAAAAACTGAAAGATAACTGAGGAAGCTGTACTCACCAGGAACTCCTATCCAGAACAAAAGGGTCGTCAAACCAGATACACAATATGCCTCCTATATGCATGTCAAACAAATGCATCCACCAAAATGCAGCATATAAGTGCAGCAAGCACAAGCAATAAATGCATCAATGCGTATGATGCCAATGACATGTCCTGGTCACCCCTACTCTCTAGTCAGCCGTCTCACACATGATGGTGAGACTGAGAGGGTAGGGTTGTGAAAACCGTGCACTCTGATGTCACTGCTCTCGATGAGTGACCGAGTGGACGGGATGCTGTCGGAGTACACCTATCCTCCTACCCCAAATCATAAATGGGGGAGCTCAATGCTCTCATCTCCTGATACACGATGACGGGGAGGGATCTCTGTCCTGCTACAACGCTGCGTCACACTAACCCATGAGTGGACCAACGGAGCCCTTGATAGAGCACCTGCTGCAACACACCCTGCCTGAATATACCACTAACCCATGAGTGGTTGTGTGTGCAGATAAATGTAACTGGCGATGTGCTCAACAATAATGGATCCTATAATCGCACAGCATGCAATCATGCGAATGGTGCATGACACTAAGCATGGCAATATCCTGTACCAATCCATATATATAACATGTGTACCCTAGAATAAATTAACCTAATCAATGGTCTAGGTACACCGGTCAGATAAGGAATCAAAAACCCTAGATTCTGAACATATCCACCTCTATAAAATATGTACCATCAATATACATGAATCAAAGAAAAATGGTCTAGGTACACAGATCAGATATGATATAAAAATATAGGTACACATTCCAGATAACAAAAATCTAGAATCTAGTCCTAAATTCAGTAAAGCATGGTATGTCACTTACTCTAGGATCTAAGGTACTCATGGTAATAATCATGAAGTATAAACATGGATACATAACAAGCGACCAAACGGATCATGCTATGGGTATCAAACCGTGACATACCAAAGACAAACATGATCATTGCTTGTAGCTATAAAATACTATGCATATCCAATTGACAATATCATAAAAGATAAGTCAAGAGGTACCCGCCTCCGATAAGAGGATCGTATCCGAAATAAATCCCTCGTCGAGACACCGTCTCGAATAAATGTCCTGTAATACCAAACATATAATTTTAGCTAATTCTCTCTTAATCAAACATACATAGAGCCATCCAAATCAATTTCTACTTACCAAGTCTGATAATCAATGTCATCATTGACTAAGCACTATTTAATACACTAAAATCCTAATCCCGAACACCTCCCCTTTTCAATGACTAGCTAATCAAGCCAATACAGAAATGAACCCTTACTGTATGAATTTGAAGCTAAACGAATCTTACCTTATCCCAATCTACAGCTCTATAGGAACTCGGTGAAGACATCCAAACATAGCACAAGGAAGATACAACTCTCCATCTCAAGTACCTCAATTTATCACTTGCTGGTCGGCAATTCAGCATGGCTAAAGTGTTACGGATCAAATCTGCGACCCATAAGCAGATCAAATGAGTACTCTCACCGACAATCAGATGGGAAAAACACAGAGATAGAAATGCTCACCATATTCTCTTGTAGGCGAAGAACAGATTGGTGGCTGTGATTCCACTCCAGCAAAGGGTTCCGTGTGACAGGGGAAGAATTCCATGGCTCCACAGCAAAGACCACTCCATTGGCAGCCTCCCTTACTCAGCCTGGTCCTCAAGCAAGAGGAAGGACAGTCCTGTCTTCCTTTGCGTCGAATCTCCCTTCCGGTGGCAGTGGCACCCGATGATAAGGCGGCGTCGGCAGGGCACAATGGTGGCCGACGACACTTTCGCGCTACGGCGGCACATGGGAAAGGGAAAATCGGCGCTGCTCGGCCGGAAGAGAGAAAGAGACGGGGAAGATCGGCACTGCTCGACCGTCGGGAGAAGGAAAGGAGAAGGTAACCGCCGGCGCTAGGAGGTTAGGGCACGGGTGAGTTCGGCGGAGGAGAAGAGGAATGGCACGGGAAAAAAAATGAGGGAAACGGCGAGGGAAATAAAAGAAAAGAGAAAACAAAACAAAAAAAGAAATAAAACATTTCCTCGCTTAAATGGGGCAGCCTAAACAGGCTTTCCCGGACCCTATTTTCATCCCCGTAAACTCGTCCATACGAGCTCTGAAAAATTTCTGAAAAATTTCCAAAAATTTCAGATAATTCCCTTATTATTATTCCCCATTTTCCGGTATTTTACAGGCTTAGACTTGGATCACAAACGATGATTAACATTATTGATCCAGATCCACCCATTTTATAAATTTGATTAAATATTTATTTAAGAGATCGGCTTCCAGGTTAAACATGGCGAGACACTAGGCCTTCTTGGGTATGGGATCATCCACCACTTCCTAGACAAAGCCTTTCAACGAAATTCAATATTTAATCTCCTTATAGTAACCCTAGGATTAACCACTAAGAACAATCGAATCACAAGATAGAAAAACAAAAGAAACACAAAATCGAAACATAAATTCGATAGCCTAGAACCGTTAGCCTCTTGTGTTTGGTATTTCAAGATCTAAACAAAAGAATGAACTAGTTATGATGCGAAAAATAATAACTAGTTATACCTTTTGTAGCTTATAGACCTCACGATCTTCTATCGTATTCCTCTTCTTATCTCGGGCATCGTGTTGGTGACGATCTACCAAGATGAGAATCCACCCAAGCCTCCTTCTTCTCCTTGCAAGTTTCGACCACCAACAATCTACTAAAGATGAAAAACTTCGACCACCAACCAAGCTCCAAGGGATGCTAAGAAACAAAGACTCCTTTCTCTACTTCTTCTCCAAGCTAAATCCGGCCACCAAAATCTCCCCAAGAGTTGATGCCGCCGACCACCAAAGAAGAAGAAAAGGAGAAGAGGAAGGATGAGGGTCGACCACCACCAAGGAAGAAAAGAGAGGAATAATAGATGTGTTGTAAGGTGAGACACCTCTACCCTCTCTTTTATATTCCTTGGTTTTGGCAAATAAGGAAAGTTTCAAACATAATTAAAACTTCCTTATTTTCCTTGCCAATGGCTAATAAGGAAAATTCAATTAAAATTTCCTCTTAACCCATCTTGTGGCCAGCCCCTACAAGTCCTCCAAATAAAGAAAGTTTTAAACACAAAATTAAAACTTCCTAATTTGTTTCCGAAAATTTTTTAAAATACAAATTTATTTTTTAAAATTCCCTTCATGGTTGGTTATAAAAGGAAACTTTTATAAATTAAAATCTCTCTTTTAAAATATGTGGATGATTACAAAAAGGAAAGTTTTCTCTAAAATTAAAATCTTCCTTTTAACTACAAATAAGGAAAGATATCAAACCTTTCTTTTAATCCTTTGTAGGAACTATAAAAGGAAAGATTTAATTTTAAAACTCTCTTTTAAATCATGACTTCCACATAAGAAAAGATTTTAAAATTAGAATCCCCTTTTAATTTAATTGTGGCCGACCACCTAAGCTTGGGTTCCAAGCTAGGGCCGACCACCACTTGACCCATCTAGCCTTGGTTTGGCCGGCCCTAGCTTGGGCTCCAAGCTAGGCTTGGCCGGCCACCTTAAGGTGGGTAAGAAGTTGGGTTTAGGTGGATATAGGACTTTATAAATAAGAGGCTACGACAGGGACTGAGAGGAGGTATTGGTTTCACCCCGAACACCCAACTCAAGTTCATCAATAATAACTCATACCACTAAAGAGTTATTATTGAATTACCATATCAATCACATATTACTATATGGGCTCCTTCTTATCATGAGTTTGTTAATCTCCTTGTGTTTAAGATTTCGAATGTCCACTAATTAAATAAGTTACTGACAACTCACTTAATTAATATCTAACTTCAAGAGTAGTACCACTCAACCTTATTGTCATGTCAGACTAAGTCCACCTGCAGGGTTTACATGACAATCCTTATGAGCTCCTCTTGGGGACATCATCAACCTAGATTCCTAGGACAGTTTCTTTATATAATCAACAATACACACTATAAATAATATTATTTCCCAACTTATCGGGCCTAATTATTTATCAAACTAAATCTCACCCATTGATAAATTAAAGAAATAAATATTAAATATATTTTCTTGTTATTATATCAGGATTAAGAGCACACACTTCCATAATAACAAAGGTCTTGTTCTTTTATGTAGTCAGTATAAAAAGAAACTACCTTAAATGGTCCTGCTCAATACACTCAGAGTGTACTAGTATAATTTTATAGTCAAGATAAACTAATACCAAATTACATTACGACTATTCTAATGGTTTGTTCCTATCTATCTTAGTCGCGAGCTACTATTTATAATTTATAAGGAAATGATAACATGATCTTCTGTGTGTGACACTACACACCATGTTATCTACAATATAAAGTAATTGAACAACTACACTTAGCATATAATTGTAGACATTTGACTAATGTGATTCTTTATTTCAAAATAAATATTTACAAAAAGCTAGACTTTTAGTATACACTCTAATAATCTCCCACTTATAATAAAATACTATGTTGTCATGAACGCTGCCATACATCTGATTCCCATTCCATCAACATGTCAATCGAAAGCTTTCGCAGGAAGGGCCTTAGTGAAAGGATCTGCCAAGTTATTTGTTGATGCAATCTTGGCGACAACAACTTCTCCTCGCTTTACGATGCCTCGTATCAGGTGGTACTTGCACTCTATGTGTTTACTCGCCTTATGGGCTAGTGGTTCCTTCGAGTTTACTACTGCACCGCTATTATCTCAATAAATTGTGATGATTTTGGGCAAACTAGGAATCACATCTAAGTCCATTAGGAAGTTCCTAAGCCATACATATTCTTTAGCAGCCTCAGAGGCTACCACATACTCAACTTCCATGGTTGAGTCTGAAACGCATTTCTGCTTAACACTCCTCCATGCAATGGCTCCACCTCCTAAAGTAAACATATAGCCTGATGTAGACTTACTATTGTCCCTATCTGATTGGAAGTCAGAATCCGTGTAACCCACAGGGAGCAGATCATCTGCTTGGTATACCAGCATATAATCTCTAGTCCTTCTCAGGGACTTCAATATATGCTTTACAACAGTCCAATATCCTTGTCCAGGGTTAGTTTGATATCTGCTAACTATGCCCACGGTAAAACAGATATCCGGTCTCGTGCATAACATAGTATACATTAGGCTTCCTACAGCTGAAGCGTAAGGAACTGTCTTCATCTCTTCTATCTCCTTTGATGTCTTCAGAGACATCTCTTTATATAAAGATACTCCATGCCTAGAGGGTAGAAAACCTTTCTTGGAGTCTTGCATGCTAAAACGAGCTAGGATTGTATCGATATATGAAGCTTGGGATAAGCACAACATTCTTTTCTTACGATCCCTTATTACTTTGATCCCAAGAATATGTGTGCATTCTCCCAAGTCCTTCATATCGAATTACTTGGACAACCATACCCTTACTTTCGATAACACTTTGATATTGTTTCCAACTAATAAAATGTCATCTACGTATAGTACAAGAAATACCACCACGTTTCCATCACACTTCTTGTATACACAAGACTTATCCGGACACTGAATAAATTCATATGACTGGATTACTTCATTAAACCAGATGTTCCAAGATCTTGAAGCTTGTTTCAGTCCATAAATTGACCGATTTAGCTTGCACACTAGATGCTCTTTGCCCTTTGCAATAAACCCCTCTGGTTGCTTCATATGGATATTTTCTTCAAGACTTCCGTTAAAGAAAGCTGTCTTGATATCTATTTGCCAAACCTCATAATCCATATGAGCAGCAATAGATAAGAGTATCTGGATAGATTTAAGCATAGCTACTGGCAAAAAGGTTTCCTCATAATCGATTCCCTCTTTCTGAGTATACCCCTTCGCAACAAGCCTTGCTTTGAAGGTTTCTACCTTCCCATCTAACTCTCTTTTCCTTTTGTAGATCCACTTACATCCAACGGCTTTTACACCATTTGGTGGTTCTACAAGCTCCCGGACTTTATTAGAATACATAGATTCTATTTCTGAATTCATTGCTCTTTGCTAAGATGCTGCATCTTTATTCTGGAGTGCTTCGTCATATGTTCGTGGATCAGGTTCATGTTTACCTGGGATTAAGTCCGAAGACTCTCCTAAAAACATGAATCTTTCAGGTTGGCTCACAACCCTCCCACTATGATGAGGCACTATCTGTTGTTGTGAATCATTTGTGATACATGTTGCAGTTTCTTGTGATATCTCATCTTGTACTATTGGTACTAGACTAGGTGTGCCCTCTCTAATTTCTTCTAGAACAATTTCACTCATGGGCTTATGGTTCATTACATAATCTTACTCTAAAAATCGAGCATTGGTACTAACAATGATCTTCTTATTTTTAGGATTATAAAACAAACCACCTTTCGTTCCCTTAGGATATCCCACAAACAGACAAACTTCTGTACGTAATTCCAACTTGTTAGTGTCTCCCTTTAGCACATGTGCTGGACTACCCTAAATTCGAATATGTTTCAGACTAGGCTTACGCCTATTTCATAATTCTATAGGAGTAAAGGGTACTGATTTAGAAGGTACCATATTCAGAATGTATACTGCTGTTTCCAGAGCATATCTCCAAAACGAATTTGGTAATTCTGAATAACTCATCATCAATCCAACTATTTCCATAAGAGTCCTATTCCTTCGTTCTGCCACACCATTCTGTTGGAGTGTACTAGGCGCAGACAATTGGGATTGAATCCCGGCCTCCGATAAATAATTCCTAAACTCTCCAAAGAGGTATTCGCCACCACGATCAAACCGTAGTGTCTTGATACTTTTACCATGACGTTTCTCTACATCAGCCTTGTACTCTTTGAACTTATCAAAGCATTCAGACTTGTGGCACATCAAGTAAATGTACCCATATCTCGAATAGTCGTCTATAAAAGTGACAAAATATTCGAAACCACCTCTTACCTGGATAGACATAGGACCACACAAATCAGAATGAACCAGTTCTAACACATCTTTGGCTCTATACCCCTTGGCCTTAAAAGGTTTCTTGGTCATTTTACCTTCCAAGCAAGATTCGCAAGTTGGAAAGTTTTCCAACACTAATGAACCCAAGAGTCCATCGGCTATTAGCCTTTGAATCCTACTCAAGTTAATATGACCAAGCCTTAGATGCCAAAGATATGTTTGGTTTATTTCCAAAGGTTCCTTTCTCTTATTAGAATTAGAAGATGTGTTATTAATTTCCATTTGTTGCTTTGTGGGAGTAATTGAATTTAGAGTATACAAATTACCTACTAATGTACCAGAATAGATAATAACCCTATTTTTCTTGATAACTACTTTATCATCAAAAGAAACAGAATATGCATCCACAAACAGTTTAGAAACTGAAATTAAATTTTTTCTAAAAGTTGGTACATAAAGAAAATTTCTCAAAATCAAAGTTCTATTCCTATCGAATGATAAGTAGACGTCTCCCACTGCAACAGCCGCCACTTTCGTAGCATTGCCCATGTAGGCAGTTATCTTTCCTTCATATAGTCGACGAGTTTCTTGGAACCCCTGCAATGAATTGTAGACATGATCAGTGGCTCCTGTATCTACACACCAGGTGCTGGTAGATAACACCGCTAAACATGTTTCAACTACTAGAGAATAAGATTTACCTCTATTGTTCTCTTTCCTACGAGGACAATCCACCTTCCAATGTCCAGACTGCTTGCAGATGAAGCACTTGCCCTTTGGCTTCTTCACTCCATCTTTTGATCCAGTACCTAGAGATCTATTCACCTTCTTTGCTGAGCCAGCCTGTTTCTTCTTCTTCTTGCCTTTCGACTTAGAAGTAGAAACATTTTTAGTAAAGTGAATTTGAGAATTATGACGAAATAGCCCTTTTGCTGAATGAAGTTCTGTCAGTATTTACACCAATGAATAAATCCTTTTATTCATATTGTAGTTCAGGCGGAACTACTCAAAACTTTTGGGTAGTGTTTGGAGAATAATATTGACCTAGGTTTCCCCATCGATTTCAGCTCCAAGGATTTATATTTCGTTTAAGTAGGCCATCATCTTTAGGATATGATTCCTTATAAGTGTTCCCTCAGACATGGTGGATGTTATTAATTTTCTCCTTGCCTCATACCTAGCAACCCGATTCTGGTGTCCGAAGAGTTCCTTGAGATTGTTCATTATGTCATAGGCAGTTGGCAAGTCCTGATGCTAATGTTACAACACATTTGACATTGAAGTCATAATGTAACACCGCACCATCTCATCTGTCTTTACCCATTTCTTATGATACTCAATCTCCTCTTCACTAGAATCACTATTAGACACATTAGGGCAAACTTCTAACAGTACAAACTTATAGCCTTCAGCAATAAGAACAATGTCCAGGTTTCTTTTCCAATCTATATAATTGGGACCAATAAGTTTGTTCTCTTTCAGTATAATAGCCAGTGGATTGAAAGTCATCTTAAGAATCATAAAATAAGTTTTGGTCAAGACTCTAAATTTAGAATAATATTGATTCCTTAAATAATACTATTTAAATTTACCAACACCTCTAAACACCGTGAATTTTGTATGTCACGTTAGTGTGGACGTATACAAATTCAAACATTTGTAAGAGGAAGTTTTACCTATTAATTTTATTCTTGTTATCCTAACTTTATGACAAATAAAATTAATAGTTGGTATTCCTTTGGTCACACAAATAATAGCAGTGACTCTATTGGGGAGGATACTATTAAATGCGTCTAAGTGTATACCATTACTTGATACTTAGTCTATTAAATAGGATTGTACCCCTTCAGTTGGAGAAGATCACACGCTCCTAAATAATTTCCTATAACTATCCATAAAAGGAAGTTTAAACTAGTGATCCGTAAACAAACTCATTCGTTGTGGAGGAAGGCACTCAGAACAAACACACAAGTTTGTTTGCATCACTTTCAAACCAGTAATGGAGACAGTGGAATTTATTTAAAATCCCTCTCCCACTTAGTTATTTAAGGTGAGGAATTTTATCATGCAAGCACACATCACATGCACACACACATTACAGTAAATAAAAGCAATAAATATGGAAATTAATTTTCCAATTATTATGGCTTCTTCCATCACTGTCCTCCGTGTGCTGCCAGCCCTAGGGTTCATGTCGTTGGGTCCATCGAGCTTCCTTTTCTGCTGCGCCTCTGGTCCTCCAATAGTACATGCCTTGCAAGGATATGATCCGCAACAAAAATAGAATTTTACATATATCGATCCTATATTCCACAAGGAAATGTACATGAAGTCTAGATCAAACAAAATGTAAAATCCTAGGGCTAATACAGCTCCTGCTGTATTTAATAAATACAATCATGCACACACATAAAATGCCCTTGACATGTCCAAGGGTTCAATCACACACATTCACAATAAGTCATAATAGTTGGGGCCTGCAACCACAGAGTTAGCATATCCTACTATTATCCTGCCTAAATTATGTATGACATGTGCATAATTATACTGAAAACCAAACACACAGAGACAAATCCTAGCTCTGATACCAATTGTTGGTTGCTACTTGGAATATCGTACTGGTTCCCCTGTACAAAAATTTTGTACAAGTTCTAAACCTTTCCTAACAACCTATTGTGTTTTTTAGAAATTAAATTTGGAATCGCAAACAGAACTTAACATTATTGATTCTAAATTCAACTTATCTGTTCTTAAAGGTTTAGACTTGGATCGCAAACGATGTTTAACATTATTGATCCAAATCCACCCATGTTACAAATTCGATTAAATATTTATTTCAGAGATCAGCTTCCAGGTTAAACATGGCGAGGCACTAGGCCTTCTTAGGTATGGGATCATCCACCACTTCCTAGACAAAGCCTTTCAACGAAATTCAATATTTAATCTCCTTATAGTAACCCTAGGATTAACCACTAAGAACAATCGAATCACAAGATCGAAAAACAAAAGAAACACAAAATTGAAACATAAATTCGATAGCCTAGAACCGTTAGCCTCTTGTGTTTGGTATTTCAAGATCTAAACAAAAAAATGAACTAGTTATGAAGCGGAAACTAATAACTAGTTGTACCTTTTGTAGCTTATAGACCTTACGATCTTCTATCGTATTCCTCTTCTTATCTCGAACATCGTGTGGGCGACGACCTACCAAGATGAGAATCCACCCAAGCCTCCTTCTTCTCCTTGCAACTTCGACCACCAACAATCTCCTAGAGATGAAGAACTTCGGCCACAAACCAAGCTCCAAGGGATGCTAAGAAATAAAGCCTCCTTTCTGTACTTCTTCTCCAAGCTAAATCCAGCCACCAAAATCTCCCCAAGAGTTGATGCCGCCGGACACCAAAGAAGAAGAAAAGGAGTAGAGGAAGGATGAGGGCAGCCACCACTAAGGAAGAAAAGAGAGGAATAATAGATGTGTTGTAATGTGAGGCACTTCTACCCTCTCTTTTATATTCCTTGGTTTTGGCAAATAAGGAAAGTTTTAAACATAATTAAAACTTCCTTATTTTCCTTACCAATGGCTAATAAGGAAAATTCAATTAAAATTTCCTCTTAACCCATCTTGTGGCCGGCCCCTACAAGTCCTCTAAATAAGGAAAGTTTTAAACACAAAATTAAAACTTCTTAATTTGTTTCCAGAAATTTTTTAAAATAAAAATTTCTCTTTTAAAACTCCCTTCATGGTTGGTTATAAAAGGAAACTTTTATAAATTAAAATCTCTCTTTTAAAACATGTGGATGATTACAAAAAGGAAAGTTTTCTCTAAAATTAAAATCTTCCTTTTAATTATAAATAAGGAAAGATATCAAATCTTTCTCTTAATCCTTTGTAGGAACTATAAAAGGAAAGATTTAATTTTAAAACTCTCTTTTAAATCATGGCTTCCACATAAGGAAAGATTTTAAAATTAAAATACCTTTTTAATTTAATTGTGGTCGGCCACCTAAGCTTGGGTTCCAAGCTAGGGCCGACCACCACTTGACCCATCTAGCCTTGGTTTGGCCGACCCTAGCTTGGGCTCCAAGCTAGGCTTGGCCGGCCACCTTAAGGTGGGTAAGAAGTTGGGTTTAGGTGGATATAAGACTTTATAAATAAGAGGCTACGATAGGGACCGAGAGGAGGAATTGGTTTTGGTCTCCCAATGAACTTGAGCTTCCCGTGTTCGCCCCAAACACCCAACTCGAGTTCATCAATAATAATTCATACCACTAAAGAGTTATTATTGAACTACCGCACCAATGTCATATTACTATATGGGCTCCTTCTTATCATGATTGTGTTAATCTCCCTATGTTTAAGATATCGAATGTCCACTAATTAAATGAGTTACTAACAACTCACTTAATTAATATCTAGCTCCAAGAGTAGTACCACTTAACCTTATCGTCATGTCGGACTAAGTCCACCTGCAGGGTTTACATGACAATCCTTATTAGCTCCTCTTAGGGACATCATCATCCTAGATTCCTAGGACACAGTTTCATTCTATAATTAACAACGCATACTATAAATAATATTATTTCCCAACTTATCGAGCCTATTGATTTATCAAACTAAATCTCACCCATTGATAAATTAAAGAAATAAATACTAAATATATGTGTTTATTATTATATCAGGATTAAGAGCACACACTTCCATAATAACAAAGGTCTTGTTCTTTTATACAGTCAGTATAAAAATAAACTACCTTAAATGATCCTGCTCAATACACTCAGAGTGTACTAGTATAATTTTATAGTCAAGATAAACTAATACCAAATTACACTACGACTATTCCAATGATTTGTTCCTATCCATGTTAGTCGTGAGCTACTATTTATAATTTATAAGGAACTGATAACATAATCTTCTATTTGTGACACCACACACCATGTTATCTACAATATAAATTAATTGAACAACTACACTTAACAAATAAATGTAGACATTTGACCAATGTAATTCTTTTATTTCAAAAATAAATGTTTACAAAAGCTAGACTTTTAGTATACACTCTAACAGGTTCCATAAGTATGTGGAACCCTATGATAAGAAGGAATATCCTTCTTGGCTTGAGGTTTATATACCAAACCCCTCCTACCATTGGATGGTTCTTGTCTAACTCCCCCTAACCCTAGATTATGCTCATTTTGACCCTTAAGAATGTTTTCCATTTTCTTTAGGGTCTTTTCCATTTTATCAAGCCTTGACCTCAAGACTTGATTTTCTCTCCATAAATCCCTAGATTTTGGTTTGTTATTAAATCTTTGAGTATTTCTATTTTTTGGCTTGTATCTATTATCCTCAGTGTTCTTTCCCAAGTAGTTATCTACCTTCCTAACCTTAGGTGAGGTGGTTTTAGCATGAAGAGCTACATGTTTTTCCTTAATGCTATCATGCTTTCTATTTTTATGGTAAATGACAATAAAATGATATAAACTAGAATTAGCATGCTCTTTACCATTTTTAAGAGGAATTGCATTCATAAATGTTACCTTGGGTTTGCTCTTAAGAGCTCCCCCTTGACTTGTGCTTCCTCTTTTGGGCTTGACCGACTTCTTCCCCTTTGGACATTAGCTCTGGTAATATCCTTTTTGATTATACAAGAAGCAAACTATGTGCTCCTTGCTCTTCTTTATTGTGGGGGCGGTCTCCTTTGGCTTCTCCTTATCCTTTGGTGGCACTTGGCCCTTCTTCTTGGCCAATTTAGGTTACTTACTCTTGTAGTGTCCATGTTCGCTACACTCAAAATATATAATATAATATTTATTATTAATTGAAATTATTATACCTTTGCTTGTAGGGGTGGCATCTTCTCTTTTTGATCTGGATGTAGAGGCTTCCTCTTGATCCAACAATGATGATCCACCAATTGATTTGACTTGACTTTTGGAGGTGGAAGCTTCTTCATCTTCATCCCTTCTTGATCCGGAGATGGAGGCTTCTTCTTCTTCTTCATCCTCTTGTACATGAAATAAGGAATATGCTCACTCCTTACCCTTCTCATTGCACTCCGTTGAGGAGGAAGCTTCTTCTTCTTCTGATGTTGAGTATTTCTCAACCTCGGTGTCCTCCTCCTTTTGGTCTTGCGCCAATGAGTTGCCCTTTTTGGATTTCTCTTGGTTTGGTGTAGTGGAGGGTTCTTCATGAAGCTTGGCCAACTTGCTCCACAATTCTTTTGCATCTTCAAATTCTCCAATTTTGCATAGAATTCTGCTTGGCAATAAACTAACCAATAATTTAGTTACTTTGTCATTCGCCTTGCACTTTTGGATTTGCTCTTGACTCCATTTACTCTTCTTGAGGATCTTGCCTTTTGAATTTTTTGGAGCTTTGAAACCTTCCAATAGAGCAAACCATTGCTCTATCTCCATCATAAGGAAATTTTCAATTCTTGATTTCCAAGAATCGAAGCTTGTTGATATGAATGGTGGAGGCACCCTTGTGTCGAATCTGAGTCCATCTCAGAATTTCATCTTGAAGTTGAGCTCTTGATGAATTCTTTGACTTGATGAATTTTGCTCCAACTTCTCCACCCTCTAGCCTTTTTGCCCCTTCCGATGATGATTCCAATAAAGAGTGACCTTACTCTAATACCACTTGTTAGGGTTGAAATATGCTAGAGGGGGGGAGTGAATAGCTCATCGCGCTTGTTGATGTGCTTCTTCGATGATGTGTAGTGGAATAAACAACAAGAAACACACTCACAACACTAACACTAAGGAGTTACTTGGTATCCACCTCAAGAAGAGGTGACTAATCCAAGGATCCACACATGACACGCTCTCCACTAGCGGAGTAGCCTCGTATAAACCCACACAATAAAATACAACACACATAAGAAAAAAAATACAAGAATATAAATGAGAACTCTTTCTTCTTGCTTACTTGTTGCTTGTTGTAACCTCTTGAACTTTGGAAGTACACCAGAACTTATCTCCAAGAGCCTCCAAGAACTGGCTATAAGCAGTGGAGAATTTGCGTGAAGTCATCGGAGAAGAATCAGGCAAAAAGCTGTTGAGGAAATCGCTCGCAACGGCTATATACCGTGCTCCCAATCGAATGGGCTTCGTCCCAATCGATTGCCACGTCACATCCCAGCCATCACAGCCATCCATCGTCTGCATCCTATGCAACGGTCAAATCTCAATCGATTGGGGATGCTTGAATCGATCGACCGATCGATTCAGAGCACCTTTGTGCTCTTTGCAGAAAATCTGGAATCGCTTGACCAAATGATTCCATCTACCTCACATTCTCGTGAGAAAAACTGAGCCCAATTGATCGACTAATTGATTGGTAGCTTTTAATTGATCAACTAATCAATTCAGAAGCTCATTGTTCACTCAGAAACTCTCCCAATGGATTGGAGAAGGTTTGATCGATTACCCAATCGATTAAGACAGTTTCTGCACTAAATCACCTCAACCAATCGATTGGCTGATTGATTAGCCCCCCCCCCCCCAATCGATTGGCAAGTAGAAAAATGTGTAGAGCTTGAAACGAGTTTCGTTCCATATCTGAGATCACTTCATTCTGATATCCGAGTCAAAACTTATGACTTTCAGAAGTTTACTACGTCCGAACTTCCTAGTTTCATGCTAACTCCCTATTGGACTTACGACTGCTAAATGTTCGGTCAACTTTTGACACATCTGGACTTTTCTCTTTGCCAACTTCTCGTTGGACTTCTGATCACCAAGTGTGGTCCTCCTTGACCCACTTAGATTTACCATCTCGTGCCTAGTGTTCGGTCCTCCATGACCCACTTGGACTTCCTTCCACCAGATATCTGGTTACCCTTGAGCCATCTGGATTTCCTTGTGCAAAGTATCCCTTTGACCTACTTGGATTTATCAATACCAGGTGTACGGTGAACTTTGACCCACCTGGATTTCCACGTGTCCGACTTCACTCACTAGGTCTTTCTATCTGCTTAGCTTCACTCACTAGGTCTTTCCATCTACTTAGCTTCACTCACTAAGACTTCCCATGTGCCCTGCTTCACTCACCAAGGCTTTCACCTACCTTCACTCACTAGGGTTTTCACCTGGCTTCACTCACCAGGATTTTCTCATTGTCCGACTTCATTCATCAGGGCTTTCACCTACCTGACTTCACTCATCAGGATTTTCACCTAGCTTCACTCACTAGGATTTTCCAGCTGCCTAGCTTCACTCACTAGGTCTTTCACCCGGCTTCACTCACTAGGATTTTCCAACTAACTGGCTTCACTCACCAGGACTTTCAACTACCTAACCTCCAGTTAAGACTTACCCAGTCAGGTATCTGTTCAACCCTTTGACCTACTTGAGTCTTCTTCACATCTAACTGGTCAACCTTTACCAGAGAGAAATTGTATCAACAATCTCCCTAAACGGACGATTGCATCTGCAATCTCCATGTATTGTCAAACATCGAAACCCAAACATCAAGACTCAAGTTTGAGCCAACTCAGGCTTAGTCAACCAGGTCAACATTGACCTAGGGATATTGCACCAACAAAAACCTATGCCGACAATTTGCATACATTGTGATATCAATCAATAATTGGTCAAGCACAAAGTCATTTGTATAATGGTAAATCTAGATATATACGTCGTAAACATAATACTATTAGACAACTACTCTCAAAGGGAGTTATCACTGTTAACTATGTGAAGTCAAAAGATAATCTAGAGGATTCGCTAACCAAAGGGTTAAATTCAGAGTTAGTTGTAAACTCATCATGAAGAATGGGTTTAATGCCGTTGTCAACAATCAGTGCAGAGGACACCTAACATATATTGATTGGAGATCCCAAGAATTAGATTCAAAGGGACAATTAATTTGCACTGATTAGACACACTATGGGGGATAACCCAATAAAATAGTGATCAGATCAGGGTAAGTTGATGGGCTTTTAATGATCAAGAAGAGTATATAGTTACTCTCGAGGGATCACCTATGTGAGAAAGAAGTGAAGCTGCTTTAAAAAGAATTGGAGACACAATTTTAGAGCTTCTCATAGAACCAGACGTGTTCATGGCCAAGAATGAATACACTCATGAAAACTGAGTTGTATCTAGGAGAGTCTTGGGTGAGATTTATTAATGCTTACATAGACGGAAGAATAGTTCAAGGACATCATGTCTACTATAAGCTAGTAAGCAAACAGATCTTCACACGAGAAGGTTCAAAGGGTAAAATCTACCTATCCTATATTTGACTCAACTATTGAATGCTATCACATACCATGTATTCCATTTATGTGGGGGATTGTTGGAAATGTGAATGGAATAAAGAGATAGAGACGAAAAGATTCTATTGTGCATGAGTTGTTAGTCTCATATTAAAAGTCTCTTGGCTTTATTGTTAGTTTAAATTATGATACATACATTGATATTGTAAACATTGCATGGAGAGAGACTCTCTCATGCGTGGATGCGCAGGGGTAGATGCAAATATAGGACTCGGATTGTATTGAATCAAGGTTGACTCGTGTGCGAGCACGACCTGTGCACGTTGAATGCCGGACTGGTCGAGACAAGATTTGTTCAAGTGAATAAACTAATATTTTACCACCTGGATCTCTTTTTACTAACTACTCAAGAGTGTAACGAAAGTAATAATTTAAAATTAATGGTAATTCTATAACTTCTCGACATTAATAGTGACATTAAACTCATTAATAGTGACTTCATAACGTCTCTGCATTAATGACATCATTAAACCCATTAATAAAGATTTTGTAATGTCTCAATATTAATAAAGACATTAAACCCATTAATGGTGATATTAAATCCATCATTAAATGACTATAATTTGGTCATTCATTACAGGCAAGGTGAGAGCTCCTACATAAGCAGGCTGGATCTTGAGCAAGAGCAAAAGAAAGAGCAAGAGGGAAAGCAAAAGCGAAAGCAAAAGCGAAAGCAAAAGAGTTCCTCCACCTTCGTTCTCCGATTCTTTTCTCTTAGTCGTGTATCCGTTCGGCTAAACTACTCGTGATTGTACTCGGGTGTATTCTCAGTTCGCCATGAACAATCAGTGCTTGGTTGCATGTATGGTTTTGTCATTATATCTTGGAAAACAAACGACCCAAGAGAACCTTGAAGCACAGCCGGAGGTAGGACGAATCTGTTTCAAGGAAACCGCGTTGAACGTAGGACTCGGTATCTTAGTCAGTCGATTCTGCTACGCACCGCATCAACTATACAATTCGGACCACCAGAAGCTTGGCAGAACCTGACCCGAAGACAGCCTGAGATTATCTGCTCAAGTAATCTCAGTAGATAAGTTAAAATTGATTTTGTGTAATTTTAATTCTATAATTTTTTCAATATCTCTGGTAACAAATTGTCCAACAAAATCCGCCCTCTTTCAACTTTGCTGCTATTATACATGCTATTGATAACTTTTCTTCATCTAACAAGCTTGAAGAGGGTGGATTTGGTCCCGTATATAAGGTGTGTACTCTAAGCTTGATAAATTGCGATGTGGATCATTGTTATGTCTAATTAAGTGTGCTAAAGTTTACTATGACGATTGCAGGGTTGGTTGAAAGAGCAGGAAATAGCTGTGAAAAGATTGTCCAAAACATCAGAACAAGGTGTCGATGAGTTCAAGAACGAGGTAGTGTCGATCGCGGAGCTACATCATCGAAATCGTGTTTGACTTCTTGGCTTTTGCATTGAAACAAGGGAGAGGATGTTGATCTATCAATACACGCCCAATGGAAGCCTAGACAAATTCTTGTTTGGTAAATTCATATTTATGTTAGTGATGTGAACTTCTACTCTTGTTTTTGAAATTTATACCAACACTACATACACATTGACACTCTGATAAAGTCAAAGCTAGATCATTAGATTGGAAATCATGTTACAATATAATTCTTAGCATTGGTTGAGGTCTTCTCTATCTTCATTATGATTTCATACTAAGAATCATTCAAAAATATTTGAAAGCAAGTAATATTCTTCTTACGAGGATATGAATAAAAAAATATATTAGATTTTGATTTAGCAAAAATATTTTGATTGAAATGAAACAATAAGAAGAATAAGGAGAGTGATTTGAATATAGTATGTAAATCTTAACTTTTATATTAGTGTATAATACAATTGATTTGTATAAAAACTAATTCTTCATCATTTTTATTTTTACAATGAATATATGTCTCGAATACATAAAAATAGAATCTACTCAGTGAAATCAGATAATTTTTAATTTTAGAGTATTAATATTGAAAATCATTAATTAATTTTGGAGTATTATTAATATTTACAATCATTACCGGCTAGATTTTATATTTCTACAGAGCATCTAAACCCTCTAAGCATGTAAGTGTATATAAAATGTATATATATTTAGTATATTATATATCATATTTATCTTTTTTTTTATATTAATGATTCAATAAATTATATGCAGATTTTGATTTTGTTGAAGGAAGATAAAGTTTTGGATGGATTAATGGGGACATTTTGTGTTGCTGAGGTTTTGAAGTGTATAAATATTGGATTATTATGTGTTCACGAACAATCAAAGATAGACCTAATATGTCATCAATAGTATGATTTTTATAACGAAACTACTCAATTGCTAGAGCCTAAAAGAACAGATTTTGTGGTATCCAGTGATCCATCAAAAATTAATTTGGATAACTATGAGTATTGTACAGTGCTTTTTAATCATGTACCAATCACAATTTTAAAAGGACGATAGAAATTATCACAATACACTATGCTTGATGTGAATTGAGTACTTTTATTTTGTTAAATATTGAACAAACAATTATAGACAATACATCAAGATTGATAATTTGAAAATGTGTTGTAGTGATATGATAAATATGACCTGTCCTGATGTAAAGTTAGGCATTTTTTAGGCCAAAAAGGCCAATAAACATGTTCTAATAATAAAGTCATAATTTTGATACTCCCAAGGTGTGCCTAAGGTATACCATTCTATCACTTCTAGTAATAAGTTATTATGACATCGAATGACATTATCCTTAAGGACTTTATAAATGGCTTCGAGATTGTGGAACTCAAATGCATGCAAATTTCCCAAGTCATGCCATGGAATGCAAGGGAATTAGGTAGAATCACACAAGAAAACAAATGTTAATTGGATCTTGCATATGGAAAGAAGTTGAAACTAGAAAGGGTTCTAATGCCAAACAATAATAGATTATGAAGAAGGCACTTTCACCAAAATTTGTTTTTCTCTAGAAATGATGATTCCTCATATTATTCATCACAAAATAGGACCACATTGAATTTACTTTCTACAAAGTAGCAGACTATTTGTTATAAATTATAACCTAGATTGTTATTTTAACAAATTTTTAAAAAGATGCATTTTTTACGATATAGATAAAAAAAACGCTTTTAAATTTTTATATACATATAATTTTATTTACTATAAATAACTTTGAAAATTCATTGTACATATATTATTTCAAATTTCTTAAAATCATGCTTAGGATAAACTTTACTTTTTTTAACTAATAAAAGAAGCTATCAACTATCTAATCTTATGATTGCAGTATTGAGATAGATGCGAGGAGGATGAATAGTATTTTAAAATTTTATAATAAAAATAATGAATAGATAATAACTGAATTAATCATAGTCATCACAATGAAAATAATAAATTAACTTAAACTAATTTAATAAGATAAGGCAATGTCTCGAAGCACTCCAAAATAAAGATGCAGCATCTTGGCAAAGAGCAATGAATTCAGAAATAGAATCTATGTATTCTAACAAGGTCTGGGAGCTTGTGTAAAACCATCAAATAGTGTAAAAGCTATTGGATGTAAGTGGATCTACAAAAGGAAAAGAGGGACAGATGGGAAGGTGGAAACCTTCAAAGCAAAGCTTGTTGTAAAAGGGTACACTCAGAAAGAGGGAATCGATTATGAGGAAATTTTTTCGTCGGTAGCCATGCTTAAGTCTATTCGGATACTCTTATCTATTGCCGCTCATATGGATTATGAGGTTTGGCAAATGGATGTCAAGACAGCTTTCCTTAACGAAAGTCTTGAAGAAAACATCCATATGAAGCAACTAGAGGGGTTTATTGCAAAGGGCAAAGAGCATCTAGTGTGCAAGCTAAATTGATCGATTTATGGACTGAAACAAGCTTCAAGATCTTGGAACATCCGGTTTAATGAAGTAATATAATCCAGTCATATGGATTTATTCAGTGTCTGGATGAGTTTTGTGTATACAAAAAGTGTGATGGAAATATGGTGGTATTTCTTGTACTATACGTAGATGACATTTTTTTAGTTGGAAACAATATCAAAGTATTGTCGAAAGTAAGGATATGATTGTCCAAGCAATTTGATATGAAGGACTTGGGAGAATGTGCACATATTCTCGGGATCAAAGTAATAAGTGATCGCAAGAAAAGGATCTTGTGCTTGTCCCAAGCTTCATATATCGATACAATTCTTGCTCGTTTTAGCATGCAAGACTCCAAGAAAGGTTTTCTACCTTTTAGGCATGAAGTAACTTTATCTAAAGAGATGTCTCCGAAGACATCAAAGGAGATAGAGGACATGAAGGCAGTTCCTTATGCTTCGGCTGTCGGAAGCCTAATGTACATTATGATGTGTACAAGACCGAATATCTGTTTTATCGTGGGCATGGTTAGTAGATATCAAAGTAACCCTGGACAAGGACATTGAACTGTTGTAAAGCATATATTAAAGTACCTGAGAAGGACTAGAGATTATATGCTAGTTTACTAAGCAGATGATTTGCTCCCTGTGGGATACACGGATTCTGACTTCTAATCAGATAGGGATAATAGTAAGTCTACATCAGGCTATGCGTTTACTTTAGGAGGTAGAGTCATTGCATGGAGGAGTGTTAAGCAGAAATGCGTTTCAGACTCAACCATGGAAGCTGAGTATGTGGCAGCCTCTGAGGCAGCCAAAGAAGTTGTATGGCTTAGGAACTTGCTAATGGACTTAGATGTGATTCCTGGTTTGTCCAAAATCATCACAATTTATTGTGATAATAGCGGTGCAGTAGCAAACTCGAAGGAACCATGAGCTCATAAGGCGAGTAAACACATAGAGCGCAAGTACCACCTGATACGAGACATCGTAAAGCGAGGAGAAGTTGTTGTCGCCAAGATTGCATCAGCGGATAACTTGGCAGATCCTTTCACTAAGGCTCTTCCGGCGAAAGCTTTTGATCAGCATGTTGAAAGAATGAGAATCAGATGTATGACAGCGTTTATGACAACATAGTCTTTTAGTATAAGTGGGAGATTGTTAGAGTGTATACTAAAAGCCTAGCTTTTTGTAAACATTTATTTTTGAAATAAAATAATCACATTGGTCAAATGTCTACATTTATATGCTAAGTATAGTTGTTCAATTAATTTATATTGTAGATAACGTGGTGTGTGGTATTGCACACAGAAGATCATGTTATCAGTTCCTTATAAATTATAAGCAGTAGCTTACGACTAAAATGGATAGGAACAAACCATTGGAATAGTTGTAGTGTAATTTGGTATTAATTTATCTTGACTATAAAATTACACTAGTACACTATGAGTGTATTGAGCAGGACCATTTGAGGTAGCTTCTTTTTATATTGACTAAATAAAAGAACAAGACATCTGTTATTATGGAAGTGTGTGCTCTTAATCCTAATATAATAACAAGCACATATACTTAATATTTATTTCTTTAATTTATCAAAGGATACGATTTAGTTCGATAAATCAATAGGCCGATAAGTTGGGAAATAATATTATTTATAGTATGTGTTGTTAATTATATAAGGAAACTATATCTTAGGAATCTAGGTTGATGATGTCCCTAAGAGGAGCTCATAAGGATTGTCATGTAAACCCTGCAGGTGGATTTAGTCCGACATGACGATAAGGTTGAGTGGTACTACTCTTGGAGCTAGATAATAATTAAAGTGAGTTGTCAGTAACTCATTTAATTAGTGGACATTCAATATCTTAAATACAGGGAGACTAACACACTCATGATAAGAAGGCACCCATATAGTAATATGAGATTGGTGCAGTAGTTCAATAATAACTCTTTAGTGGTATGAATTATTATTGATGAACTCGAGTTAGGTGTTCGGGACGAACACGGGAAGTTCAAGTTCATCGGGAGACCAAAACCAATTCCTCCTCTCGGTCCCTGTTGTAGCCTCTTATTTATAAAGTGTTAAACCCACTCATACCCACCTTCTCACCCATCTTAAGGTGGTCGGCCAAGCCAAGCTTGGAGCCTAAGCAAGGGGCCGACCAAGATCAAGCCTTGATGGAGCAAGTAGGTGGTCGGCCCTAACTTGGAGCCCAAGTTGGTGGCCGGCCACAATAAATTTAAAAAGATTTTATTTTTTAAAATCTTTTTTTAGGTGGAAGTCATGATTTAAAAGAGGGTTTTAAAATTAAATCTTCCTTTTATAGTTTCTGCAAAAGATTAAGAAAAATGATTGATATCTTTCCTTATTTGTAGATTGAAAGGAAGATTTTAATTTTGGAGAAAACTTTCCTTATTGTAATCATCTACATGTTTTTAATAGAGAGATTTTAATTTATAAAAGTTTTCTTTTATAACCAACCATGAAGGGAATTTTTAAAAGAGACATTTTTATTTTTAAAAATTTCCGGAAACAAATTAGGAAGTTTAAATTTTGTAGTTAAAACTTTCCTTGTTTGGAGGAGTTGTAGGGGTCGTCGCATTAATAGAATAAAAGGAAATTTTAATTAAATTTTCCTTTCATTGGCAAGGAAGTTAAGGAAGTTTTAATTAAAACTTTTCTTATTTCCCAAGACCAAGGAATATAAAAGAGAGGGTAGAGGTGCCTCACCTTACAACATATCTTCTATTATTCCTCTCCTCTTTGGTGGTGGGCAGCCCTCATCCTTCCTCATCTCCTTTTCTTCTTCTTTGGTGGCTGGCGGCATCAACTATTAGGGAGTCCTTGGTGGCGGATTTAGCTTGGAGAAGAAGTAGAGAAAGGAGGTTTTGTTTCTTAGCATCCCTTGGAGCTTGGTTGGTGGCCAAAGTTCTTCATCTCTAGAAGACTCTTGGTGGCCAAAACATGCAAGAAGATGAAAGAGGCTTGGGTGGATTCTCGTCTCGGTAGATCGTCGCCTACACGACGTCTGAGATAAGAAGAGGAATACGACAGAAGATCGTGAGGTCTATAAGCTATAAAAGGTATAACTAGTTATTAGTTTCCGCATCATAACTAATTCATCCTTTTGTTTAGATCTTGAAATATCAAACACAAGAGGCTAATTAATCTAGACTATCGAATTTATGTTTTTGATTTTGTGTTTCTTTTATTTTTTGAACTTGTGATTCGATTATTCTTTTTGGTTAAACCTAGGGTTACTATAAGTAGATTAAATATTGAATTTCGTTGAAAGGCTTTGTCTAGGAAGTGGTAGATGATCTCATACCCAAGAAGGTCTAGTGTCTCGCCATGTTTAACCTGGAAGCCAATATCTGAAATAAATATTTAATCGAATTTGTAACATGGGTGGATTTGGATCAATAATGTTAAGCATCGTTTGCGATCCAAGTCTAAACCTCTAAGAACAGATAAATTGAATTTAGAATCAATAATGTTAAAGTTTTGTTTGTTGATCCGGCGGTAAGAACGGGGGACCCCCTTTCCGAGGAGTCAACGCCACGTGGAAGTCAGAGGGCCAGGTGGCCGATCGGATAAGGAGGGACCGACCGGACGATCGAGAAAAGGTGGGATCGGTAGGCCGACCGGAGAAGGGGGGATGACCGCCCGGCCGGCCGACCGGTGTCTGACTGATGGCAAAAGGTGCCTCGGCGAGAGTTGGGGTTCCGACGCTCGCTGAACAGGATCATAGGGCTGAGCGGATGGCACGCTCGGTCGAAGACATAAGGTAGCATACTGCGAACAGTCCCCACATAGCACATTATCGAGGATCTCCCAAGCATACCAGTGCATATGGAGGGCCGGACGTGATGTGAGTGCCGGCCGGCCGGACGCCCCGGCATGGAGTAGGGAGAGAAGGACAAGGAACATCTTCTGACAGCTGTCATGCTCTATGACTAGGCCATACTCCAAATCTGGCGACAAGGTGTTCTGCTGTCCCATCGAAGACGTGCTTGGACTGTAGCAGTATGGTGTCAGGTAAGCTTTCTGACAAACACATATCGAGGTATGGGCTGAGGACACGTATTTGCCTCGGTTGGTGTGCGTGAGCTCCTTCACCGCTCTATATAAGGAGCCTTATACTTCGCCGGAGGTACGCGTTCTTGGATACTTGGAGCCACTTCTTCATTGTTCGCTTACCTGACTTGAGCGTCGAAGGGTCGCCGCCGGGAACCCCTTCCCGGCCCGACTTCTGTGCAGGTTCGCCGGAGGTTCGTACGACCAGTCGAAGATCTACGTCAGCGACTCGGAGAGCGCCACGTGCCTAACGTCCGTTGATTCAGCTTTTGGACAGGATCAATTTGGCGCCGTCTGTGGGAACGCTCCTGCATCCGATCGGAAGCAATGGACGAAGCTGGACGATAGCACACGGTGATGCTTTCCACGGAGCAACTCGACGCTCTGATCGAGTCGAGGGCCGCTAAGCTTGTGGAACAAAAACAGAAGTCGCAAGCCGAGCGGATTGAACACCAAGCAACATCAGCATCAGGTGGCCGAGCGGAAGCACCACCGGCCACAGTTCTATTCCATCGGGCTCTATTCCGCACTCCTGAAGCCGCAGCAGTTAATCGTGATCGAGGATCTTCTTCAGATGAAGTACCAAGACGAGATAGCAGAAAAGGCAAAGCCCCCCGAGCGGATTACTCGCCCGAACGGATTAACCGTCAATTCTCATAGGCTATTCTACAAGATCCTCTGCCCAAGCATTTTGTGCCCCCGGCGATCGGTGAATACAATGGAACCACCGACCCGGATGATCATCTGGGTAAGTTTGATAACACGGCTACCCGTCATCAATACACAGATGGGGTGAAGTGTCGGGTTTTCCTCACCACCCTCTCTGGATCGGCTCAACGGTGGTTTCGGAGATTGCCGGACGGATCCATCACAAGCTTCAAAGACTTCTGTACGGCCTTCCTCCACCACTTCGCCAGCAGTCGGCCCTACCAGAAGACAAGTGTCAGCCTATTCGCCATCAAACAAGAAGCCCGCGAATCGCTTCGAGCTTACATCCAACGGTTCAACAGGGTGGCCATGGATATTCCAACGGCCACCTCGGAGATCATGATAAATGCCTTCACTCAAGGCCTCGTGGACGGGGATTTCTTCCGCTCACTCATTCAGAAGCCGCCCCGAGACTACGACTATATTTTACACCGAGCCAACGAGTACATCAACGTGGAGGAAGCCCAAGCGGCTCGAAGAAAGGAAATTCCAACCGAGCGGGCTCTCCCTGCCGAGCGGAAGCTGCACACCGCTCATCAGCCGCCAAGAGGACCGAGGGCCGAAGCAATCCGCTCCCCCCATGTGAGGTCCCACGTGCAAGGGGTAGATGCCGCACGGCCCAAGCCAAAGAAGAAATGGACCCCCAATGTTTTGCTCCTTCCACCGGACGGACACACATAACACCAGAGATTGTCGGAGTCTTCCTCTAATCGCCCACCCCCTTCACCGGAGTGGCGGCCGTCGATCGCCATCAGCCAACAGGCGACAGAGGCCTCGTGAAGCCAATAGGACGATAGTCGACAGGCGACAACAACCGACTCCCGAGCGACACTGCACTCCGAGGCGTGAGAATCCCCGAATGTCTAGGGAGCAGCCCCGACCGTCCGCTCGGGAAGAAGAAAATAGAAGTAATACTTTCCGATGTGAGATCAACATTATAGCTGGCGGGCCGACCGGAGGTGATTCTAACCGAGCAAGGAAGGCGAGCGTCCGGCAGCTCCAGATCCATGCAGTCGGCTGCAGCCAAGAATGGGCGAGCAGACCCGAAATCAGTTTCGGGCCCAGGGACTTGGAAGGAGTTGAAGTGCCCCACGACGACGCTATGCTCATCAAAGCGGTAATAGCCAATTACACTATTCACCACGTTTTTATTGACACAGGAAGCTCGGTCAATATCATATTCAAAAAGGCCTTCGACCAACTACAAATTGATCGAGCCGAGCTGCTGCCCATGACGACCCCCTCTACATGTTTACGGGCAACGAAGTTCAGCCGACCGGACAAATCCGACTGGCTATCTCGCTAGGAGAAGAGCCACTCAGGAGGACGCGGACAGCAAACTTCATGGTGGTGGACTCTCCGTCGGCGTACAATGTCATATTGGGGCGACCAGCTCTCAGTGAATTCCGAGCGGCCGTCTCCGCTTTCCACCAGAAGATCAAGTTCCCAGTCGAAGACAAAGTGGGAGAAGTACGAGGAGATCAACTGGCAGCTCGGCGATGCTACGTCGAGATGGTCCGAGCAGAGGCCAATTCCGCTCGGAATACGCCACGGATTGAGGTGAACGCTATAACCGAAAAACCTCCCTCCTTAGTTTACGAAGAAAAAGAGGAAGTGCAGATTCACCCGACCCGGTCAGAGGCAACAACGTTCGTTGCGGCCGATATGAAGGCAAGCCAGAAACAGGAAGTGATCAAATGCCTCCAGAGAAACTGTGGTGTCTTCGTCTGGTCGACGCACGAGCTGCCCGGAATTTCGCCGAGCATAGCGCAGCACGAGCTACATGTCCGACCGGACGCTCGGCCGGTGAAGTAGAGAAAAAGGGATTTCAGCGCTGAACAGAATGTCATCATCCGGGCGGAGATTGAGAAGCTTCTGGAGGCCGGCCATATACGCGAAGTTCAGTTCCCGAGCTGGCTGGCGAATATAGTATTAGTCTCCAAGCCGGGCAACAAGTGGAGAGTGTGCATAGATTTTCGAGATCTCAATAAAGCTTGCCCGAAAGACTTTTATCCTCTGCCTCGGATCGATCAATTGGTGGACTCCACAGCTGGCTGCGAGTTGATATGTATGCTCGATGCTTACCAAGGCTATCATCAAGTGTCGCTCGCCCGAGAAGATCAAGAAAAAGTCAGCTTCGTTACAGCCGACGGCACCTATTACTATAATGTGATGCCGTTCGGATTGAAGAACGCAGGAGCCACATATCAGCGGCTGATGAACAAAGTGTTCAAAGAGCAGATCGGGCGAAATCTGGAAGTATACGTGGACGACATTCTCATCAAGTCCGTCCGAGCGGCTGATCTCTTTGAAGACATGGAGGAAACTTTCCGAACGCTACGGAAATATGGAGTCAAGCTAAAGCCTCAGAAGTGTCTGTTCGGAGCAAAAGGAGTGCCTTTCTTGGGTTACATAGTGACCGAGCGGGGTATCAAAACAAATCCCAACAAGGTGAAAGCTCTACAAGATATGCCGCCCCCAAGAAATCTGAGGGAAGTGCAGCGCTTGACTGGTCGGATAACAACATTGTCCAGATTCATCTCAAAGACCGCCGACCGGAGCCTGCCTTTTTTCAAAATATTGCGCAAAGCCACTAAATTTTACTGGGACGAAGAATGCGATCAGGCGTTCGAAGAACTGAAGGCATATCTAAATTCTCTGCCTGTGCTAGCCAAACTAGCCGTAGGTGAGCCGCTTTGTATCTATTTATCTTCAAATGAGCAAGCAGTCGGCTCGGCATTAGTGAGGGCGAGCGGAGAAGAGCCTGTATATTTTCTGAGCCATATTTTAAAAGATGCTGAATCTCGCTACACCGGGCTCGAGAAGTTGGCTTTCGCTCTGATCCTCACCGCTCGGCGCCTTCGTCCATACTTCCTGGCGCATACCATCATTGTCAAAACTAATAGCCCGCTCGGACGAGTATTACTGAATCCAGAAGCGTCCGGACGGCTTATTAAGTGGACAACAGAATTGAGTGAATTCGACATTCAATATCTACCCCGCTCGGCAATTAAAGCGCAGTCCTTAGCAGATTTTGTGACTGAGGTGTAGAATCCAGAGCCGGAAGCTATGTGGAAAATATTTGTGGACGGATCATCCACTCAGCTTGGAAGCGGGATTGGAGTATTGCTGCTCTCTCCCCAAGAAGAAAAGATGCACTTATCCGTCCGGCTGGATTATAGAGCTACGAACAATGAAGCGGAGTATGAAGCCCTCATAGCCGGCTTGCAGGCAACTCGGCATGTTGGAGCCGGTCGGGTAACGCTCCATTCTGATTCGCAGCTGGCCGCTCAGCAGCTCTCTGGCACCTTTGAAATTAACAACGCTCGGCTCAAACTCTACGCTGAAGCCTTTGAGAAGCTTAAAGCCAATTTTAGAGAAGTCATTGTCCAGAAGATACCCCGAGCGGAAACTTAAGCGGTCGATGAGTTAGCCAAAATCGCAAGTTCAATAACGCCGGTCATCATCCAGCAGCCAATTGAACAAGTATCTTTGGTGGCGCATGTCGATCGGATGGAGGGCCTCACGTTTCCGAGCGACTCGAGGACACCCATCATGGAGTTTCTCCGCTCGGGAGCTACACCATCAGATCGGGATGAAGCCCAGCTTCTGAGGAGGAGAGCCGGCCGGTTCACACTCATCGGCGATCAACTCTACAAGAAGGCTTTCTCCCGCCCACTTTTGAAATGCGTAAGTTTGGAAGATGTGGCGTACATCCTTCAAGAAGTGCACCAAGGATCATGCGGAGGGCATCCGGGCGGACGATCATTAGCTAAGAAGACCCTGCTGGCTGGATACTTTTGGCCGACCCTGCAAGCTGATGCCGCTCAGACCGTCGCAACATGCCTTTCTTGCCAAAAGTATCATAACTTCTCCCTCCGACTGGCAGAGGAGATGAAGGCATCCACAATCTCCTGTCCGTTCGATCAATGGGGAATGGATATCGTTGGCCCATTCCCTATGGCGACCGGACAGCGGAAATTTCTGCTAGTGGCGGTCGATTATTTCTCCAAATGGGTGGAGGCCGAGCCGCTAGCCAAGATTACCGAACAGATGGTCAAGAAATTCATCTGGCAACACATCATCTGTCGGTTCGGCATCCCTCGCTGACTTGTTTCCGACAACGGGCGGCAATTCACTGGAAAGTTGCTCGAAGATTGGTGCAAAAGTTATGGCATTGAGCAACACTTCACGTCCGTGGCATACCCCCAAAGCAATGGTCAAGCTGAAGTAGCCAATCGGGAAATTCTTCGCATTCTGCGCACTCGGCTCGACCATTTGGGAGGAAGTTGGGTGGATGAAGTGTCGGGCGTCCTATGGGCCATCCGAACGACTCCAAAGGAAGGAACGAGCGTCACGCCTTTCCATCTGGTGTACGGCGGCGAAGCGGTGATCCCTGTCGAAGTCGACGTCGAGTCCGTCCGGATCCAGAATTATGATGAGGGCAACGCCGAGCGGAGGAACATGGAGCTGGATTTGGTTGACGAGGAGCGAGCCAAGGCGTCCGTCCGGCTGATGGCATACCGGCAACGGATGAAGTAAAACTACAACCGGCGCGTAATCCCCAGATCATTCCAAGTCGGCGACCTTGTTTGGAAGAAAGTAAAGTCAGTCGGCGACGTCGGCAAGCTGGAAGCTCCTTGGGCGGGCCCCTTTAAAATCATTGAAAAACTCTGCTCGGGCGCTTATTATTTGGAGGATGAAGATGGACGGTAGCTGGATCGGCCGTGGAGCACCAATCATCTCTAGCCATACCGAGCTGGGTAAGAGGTGCGCTGATGTAATTTAATATACGTTTCGGTCGCCTATGTACTTGTAATGCAGGAAGCCAAAATGATTAAAGGATGACAAATAACTTCGCCGAACGGCTGTGTCAAAGTTAGCCTTTGAGGCCGTCGAGCTCCGACTTTAAAAATCGAGAGACGAGCCGGCGTCTATAAACTCACCGAGCGGAAGACCGTTGAGCTCCAACGTTAAAAATCGAGAGACGAGCCGACGTCTATAAACTCGCCGAGCGGAAGACCATCGAGCTCCGACGTTAAAAATCGAGAGACGAGCCGGTGTCTATAAACTCTTCGAGCGGAAGACCGTCGAGCTCCGACGTTAAAAATCAAGAGATGAGCCAGCGTCTATAAACTCTCCGAGCAGAAGACCGTCGAGCTCCGACGTTAAAAATCGAGAGACGAGCTGGCGTCTATAAACTCTCCGAGCGGAAGACCGTCGAGCTCCGACGTTAAAAATCAAGAGCAGGGCATCGTCAACCGAAGCGGAAGACCGTCGAGCTCCGACGTTAAAAATCGAGAGACGAGCCGGCGTCTATAAACTCGCCGAGCGGAAGACCATCAAGCTCCGACGTTAAAAATCGAGAGACGAGCCGGCCTCTATAAACTCGCCGAGCGGAAGACCATCGAGCTCTGACGTTAAAAATCGAGAGACGAGCCGGCGTCTATAAACTCTCCGAGCGGAAGACCGTCGAGCTCCGACGTTAAAAATCGAGAGACGAGCCGGCGTCTATAAACTCGCCGAGCGGAAGACCGTCGAGCTCCGACGTTAAAAATCGAGAGACGAGCCGGCGTCTATAAACTCTCCGAGCGGAAGACCGTCGAGATTCGACGTTAAAAATCGAGAGACGAGCCGGCTTCTATAAACTCTCCGAGCGGAAGACCGTCGAGCTCCGACATTAAAAATCGAGAGACGAGCCGGCGTCTATAAACTCTCAGAGCGGAAGACCGTCGAGCTCCGACGTTAAAAATCGAGAGACGAGCCGGCGTCTATAACTCGCCGAGCGGAAGACCGTCGAGCTCCGACGTTAAAAATTGAGAGACGAGCCGGCGTCTATAAACTCTCCGAACGGAAGACCGTCGAGCTCCGACGTTAAATATCAAGAGACGAGCCGACGTCTATAAACCTTCCGATCGGCAAATCGTCGAGCTCAGACTGTAAAAATCTAGGTTAAGAGGCGGGCAACCAGAGTCTATAACGCCGCCGGATGGGTAACGTTCTGCGTGATCCTCGGCTGTAAAGGCCGACCCATGATCGGGCCTGCCGATGAGGCGAGAATAAAGGCAACGTGTGGCCGAGCGGCTCCCTTATAAAATATACTTGGCGAAAGAAAATTAGGACCGAGGCAAAAGTTAAAGATTGGATGCTGATCAAACAAACAAATAACAAAAGAAGAGAATTTATTTGCGCCGAATAGAGGAAAGACAAAATTTATAATAGTATTCGCCCCGAACGGCCAGCTTACAAAAGACAGCAAACACTTAAAGAAAGTTCATAAATCCTTCATTCACTATCATCAAAATTAAAGAGAGAATTAGGGATGGAGCCCATCATGACCGCCAGATCATCGGGGGGGATCGACAGCTCGGTTGGTATGTGGCCCTTGGTCTTCAGATATTCGACCGCCACTTTGATCGCATCTTCAAAAGTTAAGGACAGCTTGTCGCTGAACTTTTCGCCAAATTCATCCGAGCGGACGAATGCTTTGCGCACCTCCGTCGACCGACCGAGCTCCCCGTCTTGATATTCTTTAAAAGTAGTTTTAGAAGCGTCGAGGGCAGCTTGAAGATCTTTCAGAGCCCCTTCCGCTTTAGCCTGGTCGGCCGAACGGCTCTCCCGTTCGGCGGACAACGAGGCGTCCAATTCCTTCACTCGTTTCTCTAGCCCCCGGTTCTCTACCTTCATCATATCCATGTCGTCGATGGCTTTGCGCTTCCGGGTGGTCGCGGTCTTTATCTCCTTGTCCCGATGCTTGACCAAAGCCTCAAGTCGAGCCACTTCGCTCGACAAGCCGGAGGACTTACCCCGTTCGGCTTCCAGCAGCTTTTTGGCCTTCTCCACAGCGGACGTTGATTGTCTGCTTTCTCCCGAAGTTTTGAGCTTTTTCAGCTCGTCCTCCAGTTCAGCTAAGCGGTTGCTGATAGCAATCTGCTCCACCCAGTTCTGCAAATGGACATGATCAAGTTAGAGGTTAAATCAAAGTAACCAGCAAGGCAAAGAATATACCCCAGTCGCCTGCTGCAAATTGATGTCGCCTAGTTGACCGAGAGTCATAAGCGCGATACGGAGCCGAGCGTCCTCCCAAGCTTTGGCGAGGGAACCCGTAAGAGTGATCTGCTGCTCGGGAACCGTTGGCCGATCAGCAGCCGCTAAATATTCCTCAGAAGGAAGTCGCAGGACAGTTTTTATCGGCCGCGGGCCGCTCGGGTCAACTTGAGGCGCAGCTGCTTTACTAGACGGCTCACCGCTTGAGGAAGGAAGGTCGCCCAATCGTCTAAGGCGACGCATAGGCTGGGGAGGACTGGAGGGCGGCACCTCAGAGGTAGCCATGGGAGAGCCGAGCGGCGTGGGGGTACTCTCTATGGAGACCGTCCCGGAGATCACTGGAGCTTCATCACCCCGCTCGGAACGATGTTCATCAGATGGGGTCGGCTGAGAGACTTGCTCTGGTCGTTTGCGCTTCCGAGTTGCTAGGGGAGCTTCATCGGCAGAACGGCCTCCACTTCGACTTGAGCAGACGGTATATCGCCCGCAGCCTCGGTGGGAGAAGCAGAAGCGGCTAAGGCCTCAGGGACATTCTGAGTCCCCTCACCCTCTCCGGTGGCCGGGCCAGCTAAGACCAAGCCCCGTTCGGCGACCTCCCTATTCTTGGCCGCCTCAATCTCAGCGGCTCTCAATTTCAGCCGCTCGGTGGCCTTGGCGCGCCACATGACTTCAGCTGCAGAAGCGAAGAATAAATCAGTTAGAACAAAAGAAAGAGGACGATAAGAGCACTTACTCATGCTGCAAGGCAAGTCGGCTGGGACGGGAGACAAGCCGAATATATACAGCACTCCCGGAAGGAGCAGCTTGTTGATGTGGTAGCGCTGGCCGACCAGCCGGTCAGCTACATGAAGATAGGCCGCATCGCCTCTAAACTTGCCGAGCTCCGGTTGTGCTGGCATCGCCGTCTGCCATTTGATACGGAAAGCCGGTGGCTTGGGGAAACACATATAGAAAAAATGCTCCTTCCAGTGTTTGTTGGAGGTCGGCATATTATCGAAAAGAACAAAACCTATCCTAGATTGGAAAACGAAGGTACCCCACTCGGCTTGCTTAGGATAGTAGAAGTAGTGGAAAACTTTGGGGTCCAAGGGAATGCCGTTCAGTTTAAAGAGAATTACCACCCCGCTTAGTAGCCTAACGGAGTTCGAAACTAGCTGGCCGAGCGGGATGCGAAAGTAGTTGCACACTTGTAAGAAGAATCGATGTGGAGGAAAGCATAGCCCGTCTAAAAATTGATCTCGAAAAAAGAGGACAGTGCCGGGCGGCGGTTCATGAGGCCGATCGGCGGGGGTAGCTAGTACTATGTGATGGTCGGCAGGGAGTTCATAGGTCCGAGCGAGGCGCAGTGCGTCCTCCTCGCCAAACCAGCTCTTCATGGTCGTGTACCAGAGACCAGGAGCGCCGGCGGTCGGCTGTGAAGTACTTGTCATGGTCGAAAGCAAGGAAGGAATGCAGGACAAAAAGAAAAGGAAACCAAGCAGGGAAGATAGGTGGCAGAACGACAAGGGCAGCTAACAGAAAGCGTAAAGGAATGAGGAAGTGAAGAAAAGAAGGGCTTACGAGTAAAAAGATGGTCGAAAGAGGTTGCGAGGTCGTCGGAGAGCTGAGAAACGGAGTCGCCGGAGCAGAAAGAAGCAGCAGGGCGTCGAAGTGCGATGGAAAAGAAATGCGGCGGAAAGGAGATATCGGGAGCTTTATAACGTTGGCCTTGAATAGCCTCGGCCGTCCGATTCAGGTCGTAAAAAACGAAGCTATCATCCGACCGCTCATTTCAAACGGCGGTTGTCCCATCGGAGGTGAGGCCACCGCCATACGTTGACAACAGCGAGATCGCCACGTGTCAGCAGGACACAGGTCACATTTAATGAGCGCCCCTTACTGCGCGCAGTGCACGTGCTTGGCAGTAAGGGAGAAGATTCGGCATGGATTCCAAGGGAATACCAAGGCACGAGCAAGACATCGCCGAACGGGGGCAACACAGAGTGTGAGCCGAGCGGATGAGTATCCCCAAGCCCGGCCGAGTGGACTAGTGTAGCGCCCGTTACTCAGTCAGATCGGCGGTCCAGTCAGTCGGACTTCGCCTCCTTCGACTAGACTTGAAGGGGAGGCAAGTGATCCGGCGGTAAGAACGGGGGACCCCCTTTCTGAGGAGTCAACGCCACGTGGAAGTCAGAGGGTCAGGTGTCCGATCGGATAAGGAGGGACCGACCGGACGATCGAGAAAAGGTGGGATCGGTAGGCCGACCGGAGAAGGGGGGATGACTGCCCGGCCGGCCGACCAGTGTCTGACTGATGGCAAAAGGTGCCCCGGCGGGAGTCGGGGTTCCGACGCTCGCTGAACAGATCATAGGGCCGAGCGGATGGCACGCTCAGTCGAAGACATAAGGTAGCATACTGCGAACAGTCCCCACATAGCACATTATCGAGGATCTCCCAAGCATACCAGTGCATATGGAGGGCCGGACGTGATGTGAGTGCCGGCCGACCGGACGCCCCGGCATGGAGTAGGGAGAGAAGGACAAGGAATATCTTCTGACAGCTGTCATGCTCTATGACTAGGCCATACTCCAAATCTGGCGACAAGGTGTTCTGCTGTCCCATCGAAGACGTGCCTAGACTGTAGCAGTATGGTGTCAGGTAAGCTTTCTGACAAACACATACCGAGGTATGGGCTGAGGACACGTATTTGCCTCGGTAGGTGTGCGTGAGCTCCTTCACCGCTCTATATAAGGAGCCTTATACTTCGCCGGAGGTACGCGTTCTTGGATACTTGGAGCCACTTCTTCATTGTTCGCTTACCTGACTTGAGCGTCGGAGGGTCGCCGCCGAGAACCCCTTCCCGGTCCGACTTCTGTGCAGGTTCGCCGGAGGTTCGTACGACCAGTCGAAGATCTACGTCAGTGACTCGGAGAGCGCCACGTGCCCAGCGTCCGTTGATTCAGCTTTCGGACAGGATCATTTGTGATTCCAAATTTAATTTCTAAAGTACACAATAAGTTGTTAGGAATGGTTCAGGACTTGTATAAAATTTTTGTACAGGGGAACCGGTACGATATTCCGAGTAGCAACCAACATAGGGACAGTGTAATAGTCTACAGTTCCCTTTTAAAACAGTAGAATTAAAAAAAATGCAACACTAATAACAGATTACCAACAAGTTGGAGAGTTCGGTGTGTTGCTGTTGGTCTGCCGGAGATTATCGGACGTCCCAGAAGCATAACTCGAAGGTAGACAGACTTTCTAGAGTAACAACAGGAAGCAGAAATAGTCAGAAGCCCAATCGAATGGGTAGTAGTTCGTATATTTGTTCTATTTTGAAGTCTTCTCGAGACCCACTTATATAAGGCATAGAAGACGCCTTCCATAGCAGTTAAAGGCACATTCAACTTGGCAAATTCGATCTCGAACAACCCGACACTTATTCGCGGTGAAATCAAAATTTCATCCTAATGAAGGCGCCTTCCATAGCCATGGAAGGCGTCTTTTATGGATAGTACGAAGACTCTTTCATTGCTTGAAGATGCCTTCGGATACTATTCATCTGAAGACAAATTTGTTCTCTTTTTTTTTTTTCTTTAAAACAACGTTAGTTTAAATAACTTGTAAAACAAGTATTAGGGCACTAACAAACAATAATAAAGGGTAGTAACTAGTTCTTGTCCTTCCAGAACCAGGAACTAATCAGGATCTCAGTTTAGGGATCCCAAATGGACCTAAATTAGACCAACGCCTACTATCCCCTCAACCGGGGCGCGCACTCACTTAGTCACTCTTCTTCAGTGACTTACCTTTACTTACCAATTTGTTAAACATCCGGTTAGCCCGTGGACTTGTTTGGACTTCATACCAGCTAGCCGGTCGGCCCTTTGTCCTAGCTGGACTTCTCGCCAGATATCTGCCTGTTAACCTATCTGGACTTCGTACCAGCTATCCGGTTGACCCGTTAACCTAGCTGAATTTTTTTGTCAAATATCTAATTAGTCCGTTGACCTATCTGGACTTCATACTGCACACTTAATCAAGTGATTAGATCATAGCAAAACCTAAGTTAATTTACTTGTCATTAATCAAAACTTGAGTTAAACCGTTAGTGTAAATTACGCCAACAATATGTGGTGTTCGCAGTTTATGTATTATTCTAAAAAAAATAAAGAAAAATTAAGGGCGTTACATGGACCACCAAGGTATATCGGGAAGCACACGTGATAGGTAGTCTAGAAGTCAATCATCTTTTGACTGCGTGCACTATTTGGTGAAAAAATTTCTACAGATAGACTATAATTAGAAATCAAATTATGAATATTTGGATATCCTACTATGATACTATAACCCCAGGGCGACTTCTTTACGTGTATATAATACTATATGTAGTAGTTTTAAACTAAAATGACATATGAAATGCTGTTTTATTTGTCAAGGTCAAAACAAAAAGTCACAGGCAGGTTGACTTCCAGCTTGATGATAGGAATTAATAATTCTCAATCCTCTGAATTTCTCACACCTTTTATCTTCTTTAGTACGGGGATGAGTAAAAATACCATTAAAGAAAACAAATCGGGGGTGAGTAAAACTGTAAAACATATGATTAAACAAAACAAACCGGTTCGGTTTATTTATATATTTTAAAAATCAATCAGTCCAATTATGTTGAAAAAAATCAATTCAATTTAATTTGATTAATTTAATTTATTTCGATTTAATTTTAACTAAATATTTACCAACTACTCACATCAAATTAATTTATATTAGTTTTTTTTAAAGACAAGATAGTAAGTCAAAACTCGTTTTAGTAATATTATTATATAAATTAAATTAGATTTTCCATGCATATTCTGAACCGAACCGTATGATCCTGCGGAATTGTTCCGCCATTGACCTTCATTTTGCCTAAAGATCATGAGCCATCGGCAAATCGGATTTAATGTATCATTATATTGATCAGTTTCACCCGTAAACATGTTGAGTGAAGCCGAATCCATGGCGAGAAGAATCCCGTTCCTCCTCTACACCCTCTTCAATCTCACGCCTGCTCTGTTTTCGCTCTCCTATGCCGGTGATACCTTAACCCCTGCCCAGCCTCTCCTTGATGCCGCCGGAGCAACCTTGATCTCCGAAGGCGGTAACTTCGAGCTGGGATTCTTTAGCCCCGCCGGATCTAGCAACCGCTACGTCGGCATGTGGTTCGGCAACGTCTCCCAGCAAACCGTCGTATGGGTCGCAAATCGCAACCGCCCGATCACCGATGGCTCCGGCCTCCTGTTGCTTACTGCAAACGGAACGCTTGTCGTCTCCAACAACAGCTCCGTCGTCTTGTGGTCTTCCAGCTCACCGGGGCTCTCTAGCCCCATGGCGCAACTCCTCGACAGCGGGAACTTGGTTGTTCGAGAAGCCGGCGACGTCGGCAGTAGCCGCTACGCATGGCAGAGCTTTGACTTCCCGACGCACACGCTCCTCCCGGGCATGAAGTTGGGGTGGAACCTGACGAGTAGACGCAACCGCATCCTCACGGCATGGACGAGCTCCAGCGACCCGGCAGAGGGGAACTACACCTTCGGCATCGACTTGCGCGGCGATCCCCAGATAATCGGATGGGTGGGCACGCGGCAATACTTGCGCAACGGGCCATGGAACGGCCTCTACTTCAGCGGCGTCCCGGAGATGATGTCCAGCGATATGTTGGACTACAGCTTCGTAATCGACGGCGAACAGGTGGTGTACAGCTACACCGTCCGAGATCCCTCGTTGATCAGGCAAGTGGTCATCAATCCGACGTCCGGCGCCATAGAGGGCCTTCTGTGGACCAAGGACAGTCAATCATGGAGCACGCGGGCGGCGGTGCCGAGGGATACCTGCGACCGCATCATCTCCCTCTGTGGCCCCTACGGCATTTGCTACCCGAACGTGTGGCCTATGTGCAAGTGTCTGACGGGTTTTCATCCTCGGAATCGAAACGACTGGGAGCTCGTCGCGAACACCTCCGACGGCTGCGTGAGGAACACAGAGTTGGACTGCCATAACAAAACAGACGGGTTCATCCTGCAGAGCAACGTGAAATTGCCGGACACGTCCGCGTCGACGGTGGACTGGAGCACGGCGAGCCTCGATGACTGCAAAATTTCGTGCCTGAGCAACTGTTCTTGCACGGCTTATGCGAGAGCGAACATTAGCAGTAATGGCCGAGGGTGCATCTTGTGGTTCACTCAGCTCACAGACATCAAATTGTTCAACACTGGATCCGGACAAGATCTATACGTCAGGGTTGCAGCTGCAGACGTGAAAGAAGGTGATCTCACTTAAATTGTTCAATCACGGTGATGAAATATTATCAATCACACTTAAATTTGCGGTCTCCTCTTACAGCCATGGAATCAAGTGGTTCTCACAGAGGCGTGATCATAGTCGTCTCCTCGGTGGCAACTTTGACTTTTCTTACACTTGTTGCCTGTTTCATTTGGAAAAGGAAGAAAACAGGTATCAATCACATCTTCCTCTTCTTTGACAATTCATAATTTTTAGCATTTTCTATTAACACATTGCGATTGTTATTTGAATATTTCAAAACAGAGTATTCTATCCGGGAAGAAATTGAAGAAGAGATGATAAACCTGCCCTCGTTCGACTTTGCTGCAATTGTACAAGCTACTGATAACTTTTCTTCGTCTAACAAGCTTGGAGAGGGAGGGTTTGGTCCTGTGTATAAGGTGTGAACTCAAAGCTTGATGAATTGTGATGTTTGATTATTGTTGTGTTTAAGTAAGCTAAAGCTTAGTGTGAGGATTGCAGGGTAGGCTGAAAGAAACGGAAATAGCTGTGAAAAGATTGTCCAAAACATCAGAACAAGGTGCAGATGAGTTCAAGAACGAGGTAGTGTCAATCGCGGAGCTTCAACATAGAAATCTTGTTCGACTCCTCGGCTATTGCATTGAAGCAAATGAGCGAATGTTGCTCTATGAATACATGCCCAATGGAAGCCTAGACAAATTCTTGTTTGGTACATTGATATTTATACTAGTGATGTGAACCCTATTCTTATTTGCTATGTTGTATATTTCTTGAATCTATACCAAGAACATATTTTGAATTTCTCATATTGGATCATTGAATTTGTACTCAGATAAAGTCAAAGCTAGATCGCTGGATTGGAAATCGCGTTACAACATAATTCTTGGCATTGCTCGAGGTTTTCTCTACCTTCATCATGATTCGAGACTAAGAATCATTCATAGAGATTTGAAAGCAAGTAATATTCTTCTTGATAAAGATATGAATCCAAAAATATCAGATTTTGGCTTAGCAAAAATATTTGATGGAAATGAAACAATAAGAAAAACAAGGAGAGTCGTTGGAACATAGTATGTAAATCTTAACTTTTATATTCATGCACAGTGTATTTGATTCAAATAGACAACTAATTCTTTTTCATATTTATTGTTGCAGTGGATATATGTCTCCAGAATATATCAAAAATGGAACTTACTCAGTGAAATCAGATGTTTTTAGTTTTGGTGTATTGATACTTGAAATCATTTCCAGCAAAAAGAATGTTGGATGCTACATTTCTACAGAGCACCTAAACCTTCTAGAGCATGTAAGTAGGTATACATAAAACATATATATTTTGCATCTATACATTATATATATGTATTAATATTTATGTATCAATCAACTCCATGCAGATTTGGACTTTGTGGAAGGAAGATAGAGTTTTGGAAGCTGTGGATGAGTTAATAGGATCATTTTGTGTTGCTGAAGTTTTGAAGTGTATAAATATCGGGCTCCTGTGTGTTCAAGAGCAACCAAAAGACAGACCCACAATGTCATCAATAGTATCATTTTTGGGTAATGATACTACTCAATTGTTAGAACCTAAAAGACCAGGTTTTGTGATGCCAACAGATCCATCTGAAACTAATTTGAATAGTTTTGATCCTTTTAATCATTTATCAATCACAGTTTTAGAAGGTCGATAAAATCATCACAATCAAAATGTAGATACCATTTTGATGTCAATTCAACATTTTTTATTTTTATGTTACATGTCAAACAACAGTAGACAATACATAAAGATTGATATTGTAAAATGTGCTCTAGCGATGTTCTGAAACATGTTCTTGTAATACTGTCAAAAATTTTATCTCAACAGGAATGAGGATACTTTCAAAGAATGCTATTCTATCAATTCGAGTAATAATTCTCAAAGATCACATAGAGATCACAAGTGACATTACAGAATTCTCTTGGCACAACAAGGTCCATGAGGATGCTTAACAACCGGAACAACAAAGCAATCATTTGTGTAGCTGGAATGATAGACAAACCCCTCAGTAAAGGCCAAACTAGAAAAACTTTCATTACTACGGACCTTGCAGATAAACTCCCAACAGACTCTTAGGGCATCAGCCAATATTGCTCAAGCTACTGAACAGCAGAGTAACCTGCACAAGGGTGTACAGGTTTGTGATTAAATGGCTTGGGTGACTCGATCTTCAAGATCGATTAAGAGCTCGCCGGAATCAACAACACTGACAAGATTCTGAAGCTTGGTGGTTTACAGAGCTTGAAGAATGCAGAATGAAACTTGAGATTGAGCTGAATAGAAAGACCTAAAAAATTAAGCCTCCATTCAGTGGGCTAATACAAGATTAAAAACAATATACAATAATTTACCATTAAGGAACTCAACCCCAATTAAGTGATATAATGCTTTATGCATGAAGGAGGTTTAAGCTAAATGGACGTGGATTAACTGTGTAGATCCAATAGCCTAGTTCATTAACATTAATAGGCTATTAATGGATTATGGACTTTAAGTCGATGGTCCATGCAGGATGAGCTTGGTATATATGGAAGAGGTCAACATTCCATCTGGGCATCTTGCTGAATAGTTGACTCCTCTTCCTCCTCTCTTCATTCCCATTGTGAAGAGAACTCTGATTGTTGCCTTATCCCTACAAAAGGCCATTTGTTGCGCTTGCAAGAATCTCTCTAGCGACAAGTAAGGAACAATGACTTTTTTTGGTGGATTCAAGTCAACTCTTTGTATGACATTATTTCGGTTTCAGTTTTAGCATTATTTATGATAGATAACTAGATCCTGTTGTTGGATGCATTATCCGTTTTGCTTTCGATGTATCTATAATGTTTTCAAATGGCATTAATTGTCTTTTAAATTTTCAACAATTTGGTATACATATATCGATTTTGCATTCAATTCCTTTTGGATTAAGATTCAATGTATATCCATCGAATATATAAATGGATAGGTTAGGATTTAACCTAGATTTTCAATTTTTCATATTATTTCATAAAGAACATAAAGAATGGTAACGAAATTAGGTTTTACCACCATTATTTGCGAGTTGAAATTGTTTGTGCAAGTAGTAGAAATTGAATCTCACAACTAATAGTCGACTGTTAGGTCTAAGTTTGGGCACAAAATGTTATCTAATTCGACTGAAGCATTCAATTGATTAACATCAATCGACTACATCCTGTAAAATACCGAAAATAGGCGAATATTACTAAGGAAATTTTTCCAAAATTTTTGAAAATTTTTCGGGAATTTTTCGGAGCTCGTACGGACGAATTAACGGGGATGAAAACGGGGTCTGGGAAAAAGCCTGTTTAGGCGACCCATTTAAGCGAGGAAAAGTTGGATTTATTTTTCTTTTTCTATTTTCTTTTCCTTATATTTCTTTTTCCCCACTGTTTCCTTCCCTCGACACCGAACCCGTGCCCGACTTCTCCTCCTCCCCTCGCGCGCCAGACGCCCTCCTCCGAGCCCTAACCGCCGAGCGGTTTCCTCCTCTTTCTCTTCTCTACTTCTCCCTCGCCGAACCCAATTCTCCTTCCCTTCCTGCGACGCCGACGCCACTTTCTCTCCTTCTCTCAATGCCGAGCAGTGTTGAGCCCTAGGTGCCGACATCGCCGATGCCCTCTCCGACCCCCTCTGTGCCGCTACCGAGACTCCTCGGCTGAGACCCCCTTCTCTTCCTCCTCGCCGAGCGAAGGTGTCGATCGCCAGAGACTCCTCACCTTGCCTTAGATCGGCTTCTGCGCAGCATTGTCGACATCACAGCCGAGGTCCTTTCTTCTTCTTCCTTGTCTCGCCGTGGAGATCCCAGTGCCGCCGCTCTTCCTTTCTTCTGATCTGCATGCCGAGGCCGACCACCGTGCCCTAGATTTTGGACCACAGTCGTCCGATCTTCCCCTCTTCCTCTGGAAAGCGTAGCCGCCGCACGGGACCAGCGCTAGCCATCTCCACAAGGTGCCCTAATTGCGATCTTGAAGATTTAGGTCACTGGATTGAAGAAGAAGAGTGAGGTTCTATTCTGTGGATCTGAAATTCTGTTATGTAAGGTTCCTTGACTCCGGCAGTAATACCATCCAGTGGCTAGCCTTGTTCCAGCAGCAATTACGGCTGTGAATTGAGGTAAGGTTCGGGTATCAGAAGTTTTCTTGCTGTATTTCAGTTGTTTGGACTGATTCAAAGAGGAACGTAGGTTTTGTTGTTCTTTAGGTAGAAGTCGACAGAAGCTTTAGGGCGGTGAGGTGGATTTCCAGCAGGCCACATTGTTTATAGCTGTGAGTTTGAGGTATGTTGTGGGAATTGGACTATGTGTTGTAGTGGATAATGGATTGATTTAGGTATGATTTAATTTCATGATTTTGTGTAGGTTTGAATTTGAGGTTGTAATTAGTTGTCGAATGTGAATTAGGTTTATGTTCATGTGTTAATTAGGATTTTGCCCTAATTCAGGGTTAGAGATTTTTATATAGCTATTTATTAGAATTGTAGCTAAATAAAAACGTATGTTTGATATCACAGGACCTTGACGCGAGACGATCAGATATTGTGATGTGTTGATTTCTAATGATTTATGAGAGTAAATGTTTTGTGGTTGTCTGATGATCTATTACTAGATATTTATTTTGATGATCTATTAGTGGATAACTATTTTGATGATCTATTATTTGGGTTGTTGTTGATGGTGACATAGTGAGTGTCATGTATGATATTAACAGGTTTGATGATTATAGTTGGTGATCAGATTATAAATCGGGTGCTAGAGAGTTTACGGTTGAGTGTGCCTATGAGATTTTAATAAATCTGGTTAGTTGTGGTTAGTTAACAGGATGGTAAAATTGATATTTGCTTCCTCTGATATTGGACTATGTGGATAAATAATGATTTGATGTTTTGAATGCTAACTTGCTCTCATGGGGAGTAGAGACTTATTCATCTGATATTATGTGGGCTGATATTTTTGAGGATAAAAATGAGAGTGTCTTGATGTTATTGAATTCTGACTTTTTCTTTTGGGTCGTACACATTTATACATATGATATTATGTGGGTTGACATTTTCTAGTTTGAGTTGATGTAATTAGTGTTGAATTGACCCATGAACTGATTTAGTTATTTAACAATTTATTTGGGGGTCAAGTTGTTACTTGCTCTGGTGTTTATAAAGATGGATCCCTTCGAATAATTCTATATGGATTATGGATCAATGAACTGGTAGGATTTTTGTTGTGCTGCCTTTGGTTGTCATAGTTGAAAATTTTTCTGGGTCTGCTGAGTGGATATGTTGACCGTTATGTTTGTTTATGCAAGAAATTCATTTCTCTTCTCAAATATATATAATCTTATTAAAATTTCCATGAAGCAAAATGTCTCTAAACAGTGTATGAGTCGGGAAAACTGAGCAGTATTCTAAAGATGTACTAAACCTATGTTTAGTATAAGATGGTTTCGAATTTGCATGGGTTTCTTTCAAGTATTACAATTATAATGGATACATGTATGGAACATGATATCCGGTTGATTATGATTGGATTGGTTTGTGAATCCTGGCAAAATTTTTGATCATATAACTCCATATGAATTATTAGTAATGGTTTCAGATATTGAGGATATAAATTTTATTGAAGTGTTAAATGTAACCAATTTTTCATCAATGTCAAGGCTGGATGAAAATGGTTGAGTATTGGGTCGGATTTGGATAACATAGAAGGTAAAATAGGGAATGTCAGGTTGATTGGATTAAGTATGTTGATTTTTGCATATCTATGAGGTGTGTACATATGATTATTATGTGTTGTAGGAGTTCTTGATATACGGTTTAAATTGCACGTAGTGGGTGTATACTTGTCCAGTTATGATTATTATAGGTTTCTAGTAGATTATACTCGAGTGGTTAGGCATACATGTCTGATTGTTTATTGGAGCTATTTCGTCGATTAAATCTATGTTATGAAATGTGCACATGTGTTTGAGTGTTTTATTGGACGTATCTTATCGATTTAATCTGAGTTGTGATATGTGCAGATGTGTTCGGTGTAATATTCGAGGTATCTTGTTGATTATGTTTGTTCTGTGTGTACACTCGTGTCTATTATGATTTGTTGGAAGTATCACACTGATTTATACCTGTGTTATGAGTGTGTTGGGTGTGTACTAATTAGAGGATCATGTTGATCATACCCTAGTTGTGTGTGCACGTGTGTCAGGTGCATTATTGGTAGTCTCATGATGATTCTACCTATGTTGAGTGTTTATCATTATGTCTTTGGTTGTACACCTTGTTAACTACTTCTTCTACTAGTGAGTGACCCACTATGACGTGGAGAGAGTTGACAAGGGATTTGATATTCTTACTAGGTTGCTATACCCTTGGCTGCCCACAATAATATGGGGTAGAGTGATCTCGTGCAGTCTCTAGTTGGATAGTCAGGTGTCTTGGTCACTTGTGGGATGTTTGTGGTGGAGCGTTGCTCCCATCTATTATGGATTACTTGTAGCGGAGTATTGCCCCTATGTATATATTGTAGATACATATTACGGATTTTGTTGTGGTGGAGCGTTACTCCCACATATTGAGGATTTCTTGTGGTAGAGCGTTGCTCCCATATATGTGGTATTTTCTGTGATGGAGCGTTGCTCTCACATTGGTGGATTTATTCTTTGGTGATTTATATTATTGGTGATTGGATTTCAGATTTATTGTCAGAGATCTTATGGTTAGGAATGTCTTTAGTACGGACATTGTGAGTTCTTGATTTTACCATTAGAGCTTGCGGAGCTTTAGATGTTTTCAGGGGCTCGATGATTTCTGGTATTTCTAGGATGTTTGGATCGGTTTCCATTGTCTTTGTTGATGATGTTGTGGTCTATTTCGGATCTGGGGTGAATCACGTACACATCTTTGCATAGTTCTAGAGATATTTCGACGAGAACATCTATATGTGAAGATCAGTAGTGCGTATTTAGATTGTCTTATGTGAGATGTTTGGGACACACGGTCACCAGTAGGAGTATACCGTGGTTCCACAGGAGATATAGGTTGTTACCGTTGGGAGCAGTCGAAATCAGTGCAGGAGATCTACAGTCCTTGAGACTGGCAGGATATTACAGACCTTTCGTCGAGGGTTTCTCCCGCATAGTTATGTCACTGACACGCCTGACTAGGAAAGTCGTGAAGTTCACGTGGTCCGAGGATTGCGAGACCAGCTTTTAGGAGTTGAAGCGGAAATTTGTGTGGACTCCGATTTTGGTTTTACCTTCTGGAGAGGATTGGAGCAGTAGCTTACCGGCTGGCACTACCACCGTCCTTGGCAGACGTGCACTATGTATTCCACGTATCTATGCTGAGAAGATACGTACCTGACCCGACGAATGTGCTGACAGATGTCTCAGTTCCGGTTCAGCCTGACGTCACTTATGAGGAGGTTCCGGTACGGATTTTGGACCGGAAGGAGCGTCAGTTACAGAACAAGACTATCTGGCTGGTTTAAGTCGGATGACAGCATCATTCGGATGAGGAGGCTACTTGGGAGCTCGAGGATACTATCCGAGCTCGATACCCCCATCTTTTTACTTGAGGTATATGATTTAATTTACCATTCAACATTTATATTTTATATCTGTTGTTAGTACTTGCTGATGGTAGATAACAAAATTTGGAGACCAAATTTTTATTAGTGGGGGAGAATGTAAAATACCGAAAATAGGTGAATATTAATAAGGAAAATTTTTCGGAATTTTTGGAAATTTTTCGAGAATTTTTCGGAGCTCGTACGGACGAATTAACGGGGATGAAAACGGGGCCCGGGAAAAAGCCTGTTTAGGCGACCCATTTAAGCGAGGAAAAGTTGGATTTCTTTTTCTTTTTCTATTTTCTTTTCCTTATTTTTATTTTTCCCCATTGTTTCCTTCCCTCGACGCCGAACCCGTGCCCGACTTCTCCTCCTCCCCTCGCGCGCCCGACGCCCTTCTCCGAGCCCTAACCGCCGAGCGGTTTCCTCCTCTTTCTCTTCTCTACTTCTCCCTCGCCGAACCCAATTCTCCTTCCCTTCCTGCGATGCCAACGCCACTTTCTCTCCTTCTCTCAATGCCGAGCAGTGTTGAGCCCTAGGTGCCGACGCCGCCGACGCCCTCTCCGACCCCCTCTGTGCCGCTACCGAGACTCCTCGGCCGAGACCCCCTTCTCTTCCTCCTCGCCGAGCGAAGGCGCCGATCGCCAGACACTCCTCACCTTGCCTTAGATCAGCTTCTACCCAGCACTGCCGACATCACAGCCGAGGTCCTTTCTTCTTCTTCCTTGTCTCGCCGTGGAGATCCCAGTGCCGCCGCTCTTCCTCTCTTCTGATCTGCACGCCGAGGCCGACCACCGTGCCCTCGATTTTGGACCACAGCCGTCCGTTCTTCCCCTCTTCCTCTGGAAAGGGTAGCCGCCGCACGGGACCGGCGCTGACCATCTCCACAAGGTGCCCTAATTGCGATCTTGAAGATTTAGGTCACTGGATTGAAGAAGAAGAGTGAGGTTCTATTCTGTGGATCTGAAATTCTGTTATGTAAGGTTCCTTGACTCCGGCAGTAATATCATCCAGTGGCTAGCCTTGTTCCAGCAGCAATTACGGCTGTGAATTGAGGTAAGGTTCGGGTATCAGAAGTTTTCTTACTGTAATTCAGTTGTTTGGATTGATTCAAAGAGGAACGTATGTTTTGTTGTTCTTTAGGTAGAAGTCGACAGAAGCTTTAGGGTGGTGAGGTGGATTTCCAGCAGGCCACATTGTTTATAACTGTGAGTTTGAGGTATGTTGTGGGAATTGGACTATGTGTTGTAGTGGATAATGGATTGATTTAGGTATGATTTAATTTCATGATTTTGTGTAGGTTTGAATTGGAGGTTGTAATTAGTTGTCGAATGTGAATTAGGTTTATGTTCATGTGTTAATTAGGGTTTTGCCCTAATTCAGGGTTAGAGATTTTTATTTAGCTATTTATTAGAATTGTAGCTAAATAACAACGTATGTTTGATATCATAGGACCTTGACGCGAGACGAGTATCTCGATTATCTGATTGGACCATTTCTTATTGGAGGCGGGTACTTTTGACTTTATGTCTTTGATATGCATAGTAGTGAATTTAACAAATAGCAATAATTATGTTTCTTATTTGCTTCGGTTAGTCACTACCCGATACCTGTTACATGCTTGGTTGATTGCTTGTTTTGCATCTCATGTTATTACTTACCTGGTTATACGTGCTTATTGGGGTAGTGATATAACCATACTTCACCATGTTCAGGACCTAGGTGTGATACCTTATCTGATCTGTGTTCCCTTGATATGACTTATTGACTATGGTGCACATCATATATGTATGTAGATTGGTTCAGTATATTACCATGCTTAGTGTCATGCACCATTCGCATGATTGCATGCTGTGCGAATGTCGACTCCATTATTGTTGAGCACATCGTCAGTTACATGTAACTGCACACACGACCACTCATGGGTTAGTGGTATATTCAGGCAGGGTGTGTTGCAGTAGTTGCTCTGTCAAGGGCTTCGTTGGTCCACTCATGGGTTAATGTGACGCAACGTTGTAGCAGGACAAGGATCCCTCCCCGTCATCGTGTACCAGGAGATGAGAGCATTGAGCTCCCCCATTTATGATTTGTGGTAGGAGGATAGGTGTACTCCGACAGCATCCCGTCCTCTCGGTCACTCATCAGGAGTAGTGATGCAGAGTGCACGGTTGTCACAGCCCTACCCACTCGGTCTTACCATTATATGTGAGACGGCTGACTGGAGAGTAGGGGTGACCAGGACATGTCATTGGCATCATATGCATGATGCATTTATTGGTTGTGTTTGTGTTTGCTGCATTTTATTTGCTGCATTTGGATGGATGCATATGCTTGACATGCATACAGGATATTGATACTTCTTGGTCTGACGACTCGGTGATATTTATACCTGGTCCTGGTTAGTACAGTTATGCTCCTGTTTATCTCAGTTTGCATTTATCCTTATTATGTCAGGAGACTGTACGCATGATTAGTGCTAGATGTTATTTCCTTACTATGTATATCAGTTGTTACCCGTTGAGTGTTGGACTCACACCATCCTCTGTTGTTATTTTCAGGTTGTTGCTGTCCGGAGAGAGTTCCAGTTGCTAGTCCCCTGCAGACCACGAGGATATTGTTGGTCTTTTGGTCTTCTTACTTAGATTATGCTAAACTTGTTTTGTTTGATGGTATGGGCATTGTATGGATTTTGTGATGTCGATGGATTTGGTTTGGATTTGCTTTTACTACATGTCTGCCTAGATGGCAGAAGAGGTAAGTTGATTTTATCGTCAGATTTGAGCTTTATGAGTGTAGTGGAGTAGGAATATGTTTTGTGCTTTATTAGTGTAGTTGAGTAGGGTTGATTTTGAGTCTTATTATCATTGCTTATTAAACTGCGTGGATGTCATTATTTCAGTTTGTTTATTATTGTTATTTGTTCCAGCCGCATGTGACTGAGGTATATGGTGATGTAGTAAAGTTTCAGATTGTCCGCCGTACAGGGGAGATGCTGCCGAAATTTCTTCGGGCAGGGACTCCTCCGAGGCGTGACACATCCAGTCGATTGTTGTGAAAAAAATATGACAGAATGGAATCAAACTCAATTGGAGAACTTGACTGATGACATCAATTGATTGTTTAAGGTCCAGTCGACTATTTCTCATAAGGTCTAACATAGAATGGAGTCTAACTAGGATAGAACACTCGACTGATGACATCGGTTGATTGCTATAAGGTCCAAATGACTGTTTCTCATAAGGTAATGCATAGAATGGAATCAAACTTGACTGGAGGACTTGACTACTGTGGGGGAATCAATTGCAGATAATAATTAATCGACTGTTGTATCAAGAAATTGACACATACAATGTATCAGTCGATTGATGCAATACTCTGATAGTATCAGTTGATCCATATTTGATATAGTTAACTGATACATGTGTGTTTTTCGTAGTTTTTCTATATCTTTTTTTAGCACTTTCTACTTAGTCGATTCAATACTATCGCCAGAGTGAGAACCATTGGGGAGGCTAGAGGATTTATGTAGATTGATGTATATTCATGCTAAAGATGGTTGGCCCAATGGAAAACCATTCTTTATGTTGGACTAGTAGGACCAGATTTAGCGATAGAGAGGGGGGGGGTGAATATCGCTTGTTGAAAACATTTCTTTTACTTTTATGAGAACCAAACACAAAGATGCAACGGAAATATTAAAAAGACAAACTCGGTTAGTTAATTGATTCGTAATCCAATGACTACTATTCCAAGGCACATGATCTCTTGGACCGTTCTTGAATGAGCAATCCACTATAGTTTTTCCTTCCGAAAGACTTTTGGAAGAAAGAAAAATTCAATACAATGATGGAGGATAGTAACAACTTTATTATACCTCTATTGAAAGAAAGTATAAATACAATATTATCGACAACGAGAAGATGCAGAACTTCAGCATTAGTTGTTGGAGAGATTCAGCGTGCTAACAACACTTGCATGTACAAACAGAATAGTTGATGAAAGAGATAGATTGTAAGACAATTGAATTAGTCAGCTTTGAACCTCAAGGCTCTTTTTATAAACTTTTCATTCGGCCGACCGAACCTTTTTTGGTTGGCCGATCTCTATAATTTGCCCAACTTCATGTCCAAAATCATGATTTGCCTAGATTGTATCTTCCACAAAATCAGTCTTATCAGTCGATCAACTCTGTATTCAGTCAATTAATTTATTGTTCAATCCGATCTTATCTGATCTTCGGTTACCAAATATGATTAGTTGACTGAACTTCCTTATTGGTCGACTGAACCATTATTTCTTTTTGGCTTGATTTAAATCTAACATTTTCTTATCTCCTTGGATTAGTCGGCCAACTATGTTCGATCGATCGAACCACTATGTTCGATCGAACGAACCACTATGTTTGATCTACTGAATCACTATGTTCGGTCGATTGAACCTTTCGGTCAACCTAGTTCACTATTTTATGTAAAATGGAGTTAACACAATAATAATAGTAGTATTGTAAAATAGAGTTAGAAACAATATAATTATACATGAATGAGTTTGACAGTTAGGACTATTTTCTCTTGACTTCCATTGGTTTCATCAATTCGATTAACACTTAGGTTTGTCGCAATTGGGACACATCCTCATTGTCTTTCAGAATGGAAGACCTCTCTATGCCTTACCATGCTTACCTACCAAACATCCGATTTGAATGACCTATTTGGACTTCTTCTTCTGCTCAGTGTCCAATCGACTTGATCTAGTAAGACTTTCCTACAACACTAAGTTTGCACAATAGATAGAAGCAGTAAAGTAAAATTGTATACTTTGATTTACCAAATATGCTGGTACTTCTCACTATCTAGATTTTGTTCCCTTAGGGTTTTCCCTTTGTTTGGTGTTCACTTCTCCAAAACTTCTCACTACCTAAGGTTACTTCCTTAGGATTTTTCTTCTTGCTTGGAGTTCACTTTTTCAAGACTTCTCACTACCTAAGATATACTCCCTTAGGATTTTCCTCTTATTAAGCATTTGGTCACCCTTAATATGTTTATACTTTTCCTTTGCTTAGGTCAATCTTGACATATCAGGACTTTTATCTTTGCTAGTCATCTAGTAAACCTAGACCTGACTGGACTTTTCTCTTGACTAGGTTAATCTTGATCCGACTCCATTAAACATATTATCAAACAAATATCAAAATCCCAGAAGTCGATTGCACCAACAATCTCTCCATTTTTAATATTTGATAATATATTTAAGTTGTACTAATTCCTTAACCCAACTTATCAGGTTTTATACCAAATTTAAAAAAATTAGATTGCTTACTTAAACCTTTCTTCTCTCCCGTTGACACATATAAAAAAAAAAACTTACACAACAGTTTGGATTCCTAGGGAACTCCTTAGGTTTGCACAAATAATCATTTAACTCTTTAATCAAAAATACATCTCACACACCCTCTTGAAAAGACAAGTTCAAAATATGTTTAGAATTTTCAAAGCATGAAAGTAATATCAGCTTTTTAATATATTAAACATCATTTTTCAAAGTATTTTAAAAACATATTTTTCAAAAACAGTATCATTTTCCAAAAATTGTTTATAACATATTCTCAAAATAATTTTTCAAACCATTTCCATGTGCAATTTTTACAATAAAAATATTTCCCAAATGGTTAAAAAAATGTGTCAAACATAATTCTAAAAATATTATCTAAATATTTCAAATCCTTTTTCAAAATTATTTTGAAGAGCCCTTTTCAAATTATATTTCAAAGGAGAAATAATGCTTTCAAAATAATTTTCTAGGAAATTTTCTAAATTATTTTCCAAAGGAGAAATAATGTTTTCAAAATAATTTTTGAGGTATTTTTCAAAAACATTTACCAAAGGATAAATATTGTTTCTCAAACTATTTTTTCAAGATAATTTACAAATTTACTTTCAAAAGGAAAATTAATGCTTTTAAAAATATTTTTCCTATTTTGAAAATTAAGTATATGATTATATTCTAAAAAAATAATCTATCTTATCAAAAGCCTTTTCAAAACATTTTATTTTGAAAACTCCCTTTTTAAAGACATGTCTTTCAATAGGTCCTCTCCTTAACCTAACACTTTTTAAAGATATCTTTATTAACCATAAGAAAGATATTTCTATATGTGTAGAGATCTTTGAGTTCATAGTTGACCTAAGATTTATAAGCTTAGGTGCTTGGCCAATAATTTTCAAAGGTATATATATATACACTCAATCAATTAATATTTTGAAACTAATTTTAAAAAAAATTATAATTTTTTAAAATATATTTTAAAAATATTTTTAAATAATTAACTTAGCATCTCACATGTTCTAGGTTTTAAGACATAGTAACCTTATGAGTTTTGAAAGATGTTTAATTCAATTTATTAGCATGATTTATCTAAGGTAGAATTATTTGACTCCTAATTAATTTTGGATTAAATTAGATTTATTGAAATTAGTTTTTCCTTGAATGAATATATTAAATATTTTATCAAAACTGATTAATTTGATCTTGATTAATTATCTATATTAATTAAATTCAAATGATTAATTAATGATAGAATTAGGGGGTGTTTGGTTTGAAGTGCCAGAATAGGAATAATAATGGATTTGATAGTAGACTGGAATAGGAATGAATTTAATCATTCCAATGCTACCATTTGGTAAGTTGGGATTAGGTATGATTTTCTAATACTGTTGTTTAGTTTGGCAAAGATTTGGGAATACAAATACAACAAATATCATATTTACCCTTAAAATAAATCATAATATTCTTATAAGGTACTTATTTTATTATTTATTATTCCTAATAAATTGAAACATATTTTATTATTATTATTTTAAAATAAAATCAGTTTTCAAATCATAATATTTTGCCAAGATAGCTTTTATAAAATAGTTGTGTTACTATCACAAAATATCTTCTTAAAACTCTAGTACTATTCTCACAAAATACATACTGAAATATGTTTAGATATTGTAAATCCAATATTCTAACTATCCACGAAGTAGTTTCCACAAAACCCAATAACTACTATTACAAAATCTAGAATAATACTCTTCCCTAAAGTCGTTTCCACATAATGTAGTAATATAATAAAAAAAACAAGCACTGACATAGCTAAATTTAGCATAACAACCACCCCTAAAGTAATTTCCACAAAATCTAACACCATTATATACATATTTGGAGAGGGGGCAAGTAGGTTAACCACATAGTTCCTTCACACCTCTGAAAGAAGATTGAACATACATCAATCTTGTCCTTATCTACAGTGAATATATTAACTGCTTTGAATACATCTCGTTGTTAATGGTTGTTTTCATTTTGTAGCATGATTTGTCACATCAGTATTGTGTGAAATAGTTGAGGTTGATTCTGATTCAAAATACATATTATTATCTTTTTCATACTCATTTGAAGAATAGTCCTAGATTTTCACATCCTTGAACTCTATGGTCTTTCTCCATCTTAACATATAATAATGTCAAATTATTAAATGTAATGAGTAAAAAGAATCATGGTTACAAGAAATTGTAACATGTGATATCAAATTTATCAAGAAATAAAATTTATTCAATCATAAATAATATATTAACGAAAATACAACAATTACTGAAATAAATTGTCACACCCCAGAGGAGTCCCTGCCAGACAAAAATCCTATAGCATCTCCTCTATATCGGTGACAATATGAAACATGCATACATACAAAATATATCAGCCACATACGGCTGGAATATATACACAACTACGCAGTTTATAAACATCCCACTCGGTTGGAACATAATAAAATACAACCACGTAGTTATATATATACAATAAACAACTCACTCGGCTGTATTAAAAATCAACACAGCTGAAAAACGATAAAGAAAAGTCTATACAAATCAAATCAACACACTGCTAGCCGGCTAGGCTTTATACAACAACCACAACCACAAATATAGGATACCAACACAGTGGAACTCCAAAACAACATCGAAATAATACAATGCCAAGCTCATAAATTTCTAAAATAAATACAGTAAGAAAACAAAACCCAAAGTCCATCTTCGGATGTGACGTAAGACCCGGCAGACAGGATACTCCAAGCGACACACCAACCATCTACCTGCTACCTGAAAACATAAAGGTATAAATGCGGTGGTGAGTGCGGGTCACTCAGCGGGTAATAGACAGAATAGTGCATGGTACATCAATCAACATGGAGATCAAAGGTATACAGTCTCTATAGGGAATAAAGAACATGATCATACTAACATAGCTAATAAACACAACTACTAGTACCAGACTATCCTACATGGTATAACGATCATAGCTGACATATAAACTGCATAAACCACAACTAAGATAATGATAAATACATACCCAATCTAGAAACGACACATGATACAATGATCAGTAAACTCACCAGCTCAGTAAGAGATCTGCTCGTAATACCTGTGTAATATATACGACAACATGTACATGTATAATAAATGACATGTATGCAACATGACAACCAAATACAACAAACATAGCTCAATCAAGTGCAACATATCACAATCATATGCAACTAATATCTACTAGGTATGTATGCAAATATAACTCCACAGATGCACCACACATTATATGCAAATGTGCTTGTATGCTCCATGGTCACCCCCGCCACCTCTCTAGACACCACGACCCCTGTATGGCCGAGAGGCTTGGGTTCGTGACGACTGTACTACCCTCCATCCCACTATAGAGTGGTCGAGGCGGGCAGTCCGCTAGTAGTTATCTAACTACATAGCATCAGGGTCCCTGACTACTCACAACGCCGGATATCACAAGCCTCATGACCGGGTGACACGATAGGACAAGCGACAACTGCTCCAGCTACCACTACCCATGAGTGGCCGAGTGTGCGGCGCTAAACCAAAATAACTGACGACTCTCTCACATCACAAGGGAGACAATGGTCAACAATATGCAATGAATGATGAACATGATATATATATAATCTTGATCCAGACACCATCATCATCAATGCAACCTCCAAATCCACATAAGTACCCCACAACATGGATATAATCGTAATAATATCTCCATATATCCCACCAAACACATGTACACCACTACACATGGATAATCAACCAAAAATCTCCAATAATCCCTCTAGACATAGGTACATAGTGTTGGTTGCTACTCGGAATACCGTTCTGTTTCCCTTGTACAAAAATTTGTACAAGCACAGAACTTAACCTAGCTACCCATGTGCTCTACTGAAGTTAAACTTGGATTGCAAATGATGCTTAATATTATTAATCCAAGCTACTCTTCAGAAGTTAAACTTAGATTGGAAACGATACTTAACATTTTTACTCCAAGTTTAACCGATGTGATCTTCCTAAGTTAAACCATATTATAGAAGTTGATTAAATATCTATTTCAAAGATTGACTTCCAGGTTAAACATGGTGAGGCACTAGGCCTTCTTGGTTATGGGATCATCCACCACTTCCTAGACAAAGTCTTTCAAAGAAATTAGATATTTAAACTTCTCACAGTAACCTTAGGTTTAACTATAGAGACCACAATAGAAACACAAGATCGAAACGCAAAATCAAAATACAAAATCGATAGCACGAAATCGAAACATAAAATCGCTAGCCTCTTGTGTTGGTATTTCAGGATTCATACAAAGAAAACTAACTAATTAATTCAAAGCGGAAACAATTAATTAGTTATACCTTTCTTTGTAGCTAAAGACCTCTTGATCTTCTGTTGTATTCCTCTCCTCCTCTTGGACGTTGTGTGGGCAACGATCTACAAAGATGAATTCCACCCGAACCACTTCTTCTTTTCCAAGACTCTCGAGCTACCAAGGGATGCCAAAATAGGAAATTACCTTCTCTTCTTCTCCTCCTCCAAGTAGCCGGCCACCAAGGAGATGAAACTTCTTTGATGTACTGTCGGCCTCTAGAGAAATAAAATAAGGAGAAAGAAGAGAAGCAAGGGCCGACCACACCAAGGAAAAGAGAGGAAAAACTAAGAATTATGTTATTTCATGAGGCACCCTCTACCTCTCTTTTATAATCCTTGGTGAATGCAAAAAAGGAAAGTATTTTAAACAAAATTAAAAACTTCCTTTTACTTTCTATATGGTCGGCCATAACTTGATCAAAAGAGGAAATTTTAACAACAATTAAAATCTCTCTCTTTTAATTTTCCTATTGTCCATGGCTACAAAAGGAAAGTTTTAAAATAAATCTCTCTTTTAAAACATGTAGACAACTACAAAAAGGAAAGATTAATTAAAACTTCTCTTTTTAAATCATGGTTACTAAAAAGGAAAGTTTTATAAAAAATTAAAATCTCTCTTTTAAACATTATAGATAACTACAAATAAGGAAAGATTTTAACAAAATTAAAATCTCTCTTTAATCTTTTGTAGATAGCTATAAAAGGAAAAATTTTAAAATTTTAAAACTCTCTTTTAAAACCATGAGGATGGATATAAAAAGAAATTTTAAAATTAAAATTTCTCTTTTAAATTCCCATAGTAGATGGCTATAAAAGGAAAATTTTAAACAAAATTAAAATCTATCTTTTAATCATTATAGATAACTACAAAAAAGGAAAGATGTTAACAAAAATAAAATCTCTCTTTTAACCATTGTAGATAACTACAAATAAGAAAAGATTTTAACAAAATTTTGTTTTTAATCAAAAACTTCCTTTTCCTTTTTCTTTGGCCGACCCCATGCTTGGTAACCAAGCATGGCTTGGCCGACCCCTACTTGGGCTCCATGAAGGGCTTGGCCGGCCACATCTTGGACACCAAGATGTGCTTGGCCAGTAACAACATGAACTAGAAGATGGCCTTAAGGTGGATACAAGGCTTTACAGAGGCTACAACAGGGATCGAGAGGAGAAATTGGTTTTGGTCTCCCGATGAGCTTGAGCTTCCGGTGTTCGCTCCAAACACCCAACTCAAGTTCATCAATAATAACTCATACCACTAAAGAATTATTATTGAACTACCACACCAATCCCAAATTACATTATGGACTTCTTCTTATTATGAGTGCATTAATCTCCCTGTGTTTAAGATATCGAATGCCCACTAATTAAATGAGTTATTAACAACTCACTTAATTAATATCTAGCTCCAAGAGTAATACCACTCAACTTCATTATCATGCCGGACTAAGTCCACCTGCAGGGTTTACATGACAATCCTTATGATCTCCTCAAGGGGACATCATCAACTTAGATTACTAGGACACAGTTTCCTTCTATAATCAACAACACACCATATAAATAATATCATTTCCTAACTTATCAGGCCTATTGATTTAACGAACTAAATCTCACCAATTGATAAATCAAAGAAATAAATACTAAGTATACGTGCTTGTTATTATATCGAGATTAAGAGTACACACATCCATAATAACAGAGGTTTTGTTCTTTTATATAGTCAGTATAAAAAGAAACAACCTCAAATAGTCCTACTCAATACACACATAGTGTACTAGTGTAATTTTATAGTCAAGATAAACTAATACCAAATTATACTACGACCGTTCCAATGGTTTGTCCCTATTTATAATTTATAAGGAACTGATAACATGATCTTCTGTGTCACACCAAACACTATGTTATCTACAATATAAATTTAATGGATAATTGCATTTAACATAAATGTAGACATTTGACCAATGTGATTCTTATTTAAAAATAAATGTTTATACAAAAGCTAGGCTTTTAGTATACATCCCAATAATCTCCCACTTATACTAAAAGACTATGTTGCTATATATACTGCCATACATCAGATTCTCATCCTCTCAACATGTCCATCAAAAGCTCTCGCCGGAAGGACCTTAGTGAAAGGATCCAGGTTATTTATTGATGTAATCTTGGCGACAACAACCTCTCCTCGTATTAGGTGGTACTTGCGCTTTATGTGTTTACTTGCCTTATGGGCTCATGGTTCCTTCGAGTTTGCTATTGCACCACTATTATCACAATAAATTGTAATAATTATGGGCAAACCAGGAATCACATCTAAGTCCATCATGAAGTTTCTGAGTCATACAGTTTCTATGGCTACCTTAGAGACTGCCACATACTCAGCTTCCATAGTGGAGTCCGAAAGACATTTCTGCTTTATACTCTATTATTATGGCTCCACCTCCTAAAGTACACACAAAATACTGAGGTCAACTTACTATTGTCCCTATCTGATTGAAAATTCAAATCCGTGTAACCCACAGGGAGCAAATCATTTGCCTTGTAAACTAGCATATAATTTCTAGTCCTTTTCAAGTACTTCAATATATGCTTTTAGACAGTCCAATGTCCCTATCTTGAATTACTTTGATATCTGCTAACTATGCCCATGACAAAACAGACATCCGGTCTCGTACATAGCATCGCATATATTAGGCTTCCTATAGTCGAGGCATAAGGAACTGTCTTCATGTCCTCTATCTCTTTTGATATCCGAGGAGACATCTCTTTAGATAAGGGTACTCCATACCGAAAAGGTAAGAAACCTTTCTTGGAGTTTTGCACGCTAAAACGAGCAAGGATAGTATCGATCTATGAAGCTTGGGATAAGGACAATATCCTTTTCTTGTGATCCCTTATTACTTTGATCCCAAGAATATGTCCACATTCTCCCATGTCCTTCATGTTGGATCGAGAAACACTAGAGGGGGGGGGTGAATAGTGTTCATCCGATGTGTGATTTGCTCCTTTGTTCCTGCAAAATGTGTTAGTCCCAAACACATACCCTGTAAAACAAAGTTAGCACATAACAGCTATGAATAAGATATTGACAGTTTCCGAACTGTCCGGGTCGGACTTCGGATTTCCTACCGGAAACCCTAGGTCGACCCGACGCTTACTGTTCCCTCTTCTGAGGAACGCATCCTCACCTACTCCCCTCAGGAGAGATTACCTGATGCCAGTACGGTCTTCCAGACCGACTGGACTTTCCACCTAGGGTTACCACCCGCTAGGACCTAGGGTTACCACCCCCTAGGGGTTTTCTCCACCTAGGGTTACCACCCCCTAGGACCTAAGGTTACCCCCCTTAGGATTTTCCTCCACCTAGGGTTACCACCCCCTAGGACCAAAGGTTGCCACCCCTTAGAGTTTTTCTCCACCTAGGGTTACTACCCCCTAGGACCTAAGGTTACCCCCCTTAGGATTTTTCCATCCCCTTTTACCACCCCCTAGGACCTAATGTTACCACCCCTTAGGATTTTCACCTGCCTAACCGCAGTTAGGACTTTCCTGAAACCTCATTTAAGCACGTTGGATAACAAGGAATCCTAACTTTGAATCCCTTTGCCATTATCAAAACTTGGGTTCGATCGTTGGATGCTTCCCGCACCAACAATCTCTCCCTTTTTGATTATGGCAACCGAAATTCAAAGTTAAGTAAAAAGATAATAAAGAAAAGACAGTGATAACACAAGTATGAAAAGACAAGTATGAAATAAGCATAAGCATAAATTCAGCATACAAAGCTCCCCCTTAATAAAAGTTCCCTTGAATTTTAAAATTTCAAGGATTTCTGTTCTTAAATTTTCTTAAATTTCTTTAACTTTCTCTGAATTTGTTTAACTTTCTTGGAATTTTATACTTAGTGTCTAACTTTCTTTGAATTTTATACTCTCCCCCTTTACCATATATCAAAATAATCGAGAGAGTAAAGAAAAAATTAAGTATAGGCCTTAGCTTGTTTTTAGAAACCTTAACTTTTCAGAAATAATGTCACGCCCCAAAGGAGTCTCTGCCAGACAAAAATCCGGCAACATCTCCCCTGTACCGGTGACAATCTGAAACATCAATACATACAAAATATACATCAGCCACATACGGCTGGAATATATACACAACCACGCAGTTATAATCACAGCCCACTCGGCTGGAATGAAACAATCATAACCACGCAGTTATATATAAAGCAGCCCATATGGCTGTACTAGAAACACAGCGGAAAAATGAAGGAAAGCCCACACAAACCAAATAAATACAATGCATGCTGGCATGACTTAAACACAAATACAACACCAAAACCATAAGATAGCCACATGGCTACACACAAATACAATGCCCAAAATAATAAAAGGATATACAAAAAAAACAAACACGAGATGAAACCGTATTCGGATGTGACGTAGGACCCGACAGACAGGATACTCCAAGCGACACACCAACCATCTACAAGCTACCTGAAAACATAAATGTATACATGCAGTGGTGAGTATAGGTAACTCAACGAGTAATAGAAAAGACAGTACATGGTCTACAAATAAAACATGGAGATCAAAAGTATATAGTCTCAGTAGGGAATAAAGAACATGATCATACTATCATAATCAATGCACCTAAACATATCTGACATAATAACCTGACATATAAACTATACAAACCACAACTAACATAATGACAAATACATACCCAATCTGAAATCGATGCAAGGTACAAAGATCAGTACACTCACTGGATTTGCAACAAACATACTCGTGACACCTGTGCAATATAGATACGGCTGCATATACATGTAAAATAAATGACATGTATGCAGTATGATAACCATATGCAACAATCACATATCAAACAAGTGCAACATATCACAATCACATGCAACTAGTATCTACTAGGCATGTATGCAAATATAACACCATAGATGCACCACGCATCATATGCAAAAGTGCATGCATGCTCTATGGTCACCCCCGCCACCTCTCCAGACACCATGACCCCTGTATGACCGAGAGGCTTGGGTCTGTGATGACTGTACTACCCTCCAGCCCATAATAGAGTGGTCGAGGCGGACAGTTCGCTAGTAGCTATCTAGCTACATAGCATCAGGGTCCTTGACTGCTCACAATGCCGGATCTCACAAAATCTCGTGACCGGGTGGCACGACAGGACGAGCCGCAACTGCTCCAGCTACCACTACCCATGAGTGGTCGAGTGTGTGGCGCTAAACCAAACCAACTGACGACTCTCTCAACCACAAGGGAGACAATGGTCATCAGATGCAATGAATGATGAACATGATATATATATATATATATATATATATATATATAATCATGATACAGACGCCGTCATCATCCATGCAATAATCCAAACCACATAAATGCCTCCAACATGAGTATAATCGTCATGATACCTCCACATATCCCACCAAACATATGTACACACTACACATGTATAATCAACCAAAAAATCTCCAATAATCCCACCAGACACATGTACACAAAATATAAGTACAATCAATATGTATCCTCCAGTAAAAACACAATAGACATGTGTATATACCCCAAACATACAATCAACACAGCTCCTCCAAAAGTACATGACAAATACGTATGTACACACCACATGTAAATGCACGGTCAACAAGATGACTCCTATAACACATACCCACCTATGTACAGTCCACATCAAATACCCAATCAGCATGGTAATACCAACAACCCGACAATCCCTACAAGACATACTCTACACGTGTAATCACAACAGAGTAGATATCAAGAGTGGAGACTGTATATGAATTAAATAGATCATCACAAGGGTCAAGCATAAGTATCGTGCAGGAAAAACACAATCGATCATGATATAAGATAAAGTAGCTTAATTCATCCAATAATAACCATGCACTAGTTTCAAAGAAACTATAAAGAGGCCAAGGAAGAAATACTCTCCTTAATACGTAGATCGTGTCCGAAAATCCCACGTCGAGACGCTCATCCCGAATCCAAGTCCTGCGATCACATAGTATATTTAGCTAATTACATAGAAAGTAATTAACTAAACAACTTCCCCACCTAATTAGAACAACTCTAATCAAATACGATTATGGATTAATCCCCCAACAAATCCTAATCATAATACAACCTACTTAGATTAGGTTATACATGATACATCTCCAAAACTCCTCCAAATCAACACATCTCAACCAAATTCCTAATTCTAATCATTTAATCCATTTATCACCATCATTTAATCCATGTATCAACAACTAACATCAAGAATCAATCCTACATAGTTCATCCACCTCAATTAATCCAACCACAATAATTCATCCAATCCACATCACACTACTCATAAATCTAAGCAGAATAAAACCCCACAACCCATAGAAAACCCAATTTAGCATCATACTAATAGAATACCCAAGGTACAACACTAGAAAAGCACTGACCTTGAAATATGGCAGCATATTCCAGTAGCTCAGCAATCCTACAACTCACTGCTGAGAAGCTACAAAGTATACCCACAACCAATTCTTTCAAGAATCAATCCATAAATCCAATCATATAGCAAAGGATTTGTTGAAACCCTAATTCATAGAACTAAACTCACCTTCATAGCCCTCCACCTCTTCACCCAAGCCCCTGACCACCGCAAGAAATGAAGAAGATGAAGTTCTGCTGAAGGAAGATCCATCACTAGATTGATCCAAAGCATCCTCCGTCCTAGATCAGGAAGAATATCATGAAAAGAAACATATTCACACAAGATTCTTGAACTCACAACATTACCCGACATTGCACTTACCACAATCGGTCACCTCCAATGGTGCTGCACGATCCACTCCAACTGGTGATGATCTGGTTCGCCCTCCAGTGAACAGATTGAAGAGGAGAAGCGAAAGGAGCTCAATTGGCCAGAAATTGTAACAACCCAAATTTCCTCATTTCGAGTCCTAATAGTAATTTAAAATATTTATAAATGCTTTAGAAATATTATAGAGATTTTTAGAAATTTTTGGAGTATTTTTATGTAATTTTCAGAGTTCGTTAGGTATTTTCACCAAAAGAAAGAAGTTTTAAAAAATAAAGAGGTTCGGCCGAGGTTCGAACCCGCAACCTCCGACCCGACCCGAGACTTAAGCGAAGCGTGATGACCAAGAACCCAGCAGGGCCGTGTTGATAAAATAGAGAGCGAAATATATTTATGTGGTAATAGTTAACAAGAATTTTTAGGTATTAAGAGAGGAGTTGGAATTAGTTTTCCCGAAACCTAATCTCTTCTCCTCTTCTCCGTGCGACGGCGGTGCTCGGGCGGAAAACAAAGGGAAGATAGGGTTTGTCTCCGGCGGCCGGCCAAAGACCAAATCCGGGAGGTTTTTCCACCATTGTGATCGCTTTGTCGAGGAGAAAAAGTGGATGTGAAGAAGTTGCCAAGAGCTTGCAATTTCCGAAACCTAGAAGCCCTTCTTCTTCGGTGGTGAGCCTAAGAACGCAAGGTAAGCGCTACTCACCAGCGGTAAGGGTAGTTTGAGCTTCGATTTAGTGTTTCCTTTGGATTCTCGGAATATACTGTAAAGATTTGTGAATTATGAGGTTTTACTACTGTGAGTTTTATAAAGAAGATGAGAAGGGGTTTTAATGGATTTGGCATGTAGTTTAGACTTCTCAATTCTTATAGTTAGCATCTCATAATTGGATTTTTATTAATTATGGTTACCTCAATGGACACAGTCAGCTCATATGGAGCCTTGCAAGTTCGGTTTGTGCTAAAGAAAGGGCATGAATAATTTTAGTTTTGAAGTGTTCAATTCATTGCCGTGGCACAGTGTATGAGGAATGATTGTGGTAGCATTTAGTTCTCTTTTTGCTTCATTGCCGTGGCACAGTGTATGAGGAATGATTGTTGTAGCATTTTGTTTTCTTGTTGCTTCATTGTCGTGGCACAGTGTAGGAGGAATGATTTATGCAGAATTTTGATTAGCAAAGTATGCAGAATTTTGGTAGCTTAATATGCAGAATTTTGATTAGCATAGTATGTAGAATTTTGTTAGCTTAGTATGCAGAATTTTGTTAGCTTAGTATGCAGAATTTTGTTTAGCACAGTATGCAGAATTTTGTTAGCAAAGTATGCAGAATTTTGATTAGCCTATTATGCAGTTTTCTTTTGTTAAGTTTTGTATGCAGATTTTTGTTTAAGCATTTCAATGTTAAAATTTGTTTAAACATTTTAGTTTTTAAAGAAGCATTCTTTTATTAGAAGTATTAACAAGTATAAGTATTTTACTTGAGAAGGCTAGTACCCGACTTCCGAGGTTGTCGTTAAACAAATCCAGGTGACCGTTTCCGAGGTCTCGGCCCTGGTATGACCAAGGTCTTTACCCTCATAGGACCGGTGGCTCGCTACCTCAGTTTCTATTAGGGAGCGCGCATTGGTACTAAGTCTGGGCCCAAAAGATTATTATTTTGAAGTATAAAAGTATAAATTTTGAACAAGTGAAATAAGTTTCACATAAGTTTAAAGATCAGCAAGTTTAGTTTTCTTTTATGCTAGCATGTTATTTAGATTTTCATACTGTTGTTAGATGGGCATGAGCAGCTTTACATGTTTAGCATTTCAGTATATTCACATGCATATTCGAGTTTTGTGAGTTAGATAGCGCTTACTAAGCAATTTTGCTTATAGTTGCATTTCCTCTTATTGCAGATAAAGGAAAGGAAAAACTATAGCGAAGGAAGGCGACAAGGAGGTGCGGATGGATGTGTGATGTTTGGACTATGGAAGCCTTGGGATTTAGTTTAGTAATTCATTAAGACTTTGTATTTAGAATATTGGAACCATTCTTTCATGTTGTTAGATTTGCATTGGATATTTTATGTTTAGAACTCTTTCTTTTAATTGTTATGCACATTGGTTTATTATCTGAATTGTATCATTGTTGCATGCTTGTGTAGATTCATATATATAGTTTCTAGCATGTTCAGATTTATGTATAGTTTTAGTTGTGAACGTATGCTTGAGTAGTATGTTTTCCGCTGTTACATATTGTATGCTTTGAGTTTTGAGAGTTTTAAGCATAGATAATTTCATGTGAGCAACATTAGTTAAGATAAGTTAGTAGTCCAGTAGTGCTCCACCGTCACAGACTAGTAGTGAGGAGGGTGGGGTGTTATAAGTTGGTATCAGAGCAGTCTCCATTCTCAAGCATCACACACACATCAGCATCAGCCTTGTCATCTTCAAGTAAGAATGTATTTATACTTTCTATAATTGTTTTCCTTTATTATTTATGTGCAGTATAGAGAAATGTTTAGAAGTACTGCTCACGTATAGTAAGAGGTGTTTTCCGTTGATTTCTCGTCATAGAAATATTGTATGTGCATATTTCTTTTGTGTTCCATGCATGATTGTGTGTTACCTAGTTAGTTTCACTTATAGATGCGTATGGGAAAAAAAATACCTTATCAGTATTTTGAGTTTAAGAAAAGTATAAGAAAGATAAAGAAAAGAAAGAAAAAGGTCAAGGCCTTAAGTAGATCCCAAAGTCAAGACTTTAGCGATTTTGGCACACAAGGTGTATGTTAAAATGCCAAGGCATTTAAAGAAGAAGTAATTAAGATATTTTACTTTGAAAGGCCAGAAATAACACTTAAAGTGAGTAGTGGAACTCACCGGCCACAGACTGGTGAAGAGCTGGTCAGCAGGGCATTAGTCGCTGAGCACTATCTGAACAGCATCAAGGCACAACAAATGCAACTCAAGATAGTCAAGATAGAGGACAAGACAGCAAGTCAGAAGCCCCAGTCAAGTAATCAAAACTGGAAGGGCAAGAGTAATAAGCGGAAGCAGTGGCTAGGCAGGCAGAAGGGAGGTTCAAAGAGCAAGCAAGTCAAGTACCCTCCCTATCCTAAATGTGGGAGAACACACCCAGGGACATGTCTTTTGGGTGTCACAGGATGCTATACTTATGGGCAAGAAGGACATAGGTCCAAGGACTGCCCTAACAAGTACAAAGCATCCCAACAGCAGGCGGTGCAATACGGGGGCAAGCCTCAGCTACACTACATGTCTGCAACTCTGGATGAACCCCAGCTCAGTCAAGGAAGGTTGGAAGCCCCACCAGTTCCATCCAGTGCCAGAGTATTCTCCCTCACTAAAGAGGAAGTTGCTAGTGCCTCCACGGTCGTAACAGGTCAAGTAGTTATTTTTTCAGCATGTAGCTACTGCACTATTTGATACTGGGGTGACCCATTCTTTTATATCAGTACTCTTTGCCAAAGAATTTCAGATGCCTACAGAGAGCATGAACTCTAAGTTTTTAATAACCCTACCTTCTGGGGAAGCCATAGAGTCCAACCAGTGGCTTCGGGCTGTACCAGTCAGAATTTCAGACCGAGAGCTATATGTGGATCTAGTAGTCCTTGTGATGCAAGATTTCGATGTCATTCTAGGTATAGATTTTCTCAGCAAGTACAGTGCTTCGGTGGACTGCCGCAGAAGGAAATTGATTTTCAGCCCAGAAGGTGAACTATCCTTTGAGTTCACGGGAGTGCCGAAGAGGAAGACCTAGAAATTCCTCTCTTCCCTCACAGCTCACCAGATGTTAGCTAAAGGGTGTACTGGTTTTCTTACGTACATTATGAATGCAGAAGAACAAGAAAGACCCAAGCAGGAAGATGTTCGGGTAGTCTGTGAGTATCCAGAAGTATTCCTAGAAGAGCTACCTAGACTACCTCCTAACAGAGAAGTGGAGTTTGAAATTGAATTGGTTCCTGGTACCGGTCCAATTTCAAAAGCTCCGTACCGAATGTCTCCAGCAGAACTGAAAGAGCTACAAGAACAACTCCAGGAGCTGCTTGACAAAGGTTTCATCCGTCCTAGTCACTCACCATGGGGAGCTCCGGTGTTGTTTGTTAAGAAGAAAGAATGATCTATGCGAATGTGCATAGATTATAGAGCGCTGAACAAAGTGACAATTAAGAACAAGTACCCTCTTCCCAGAATAGATAATCTATTTGATCAGTTAAAGGGGGCAACAATGTTCTCTAAGATAGATCTGCGCTCTGGATATCATCAGTTGAAAGTGAAAGAAAGTGATATACCCAGAACATCTTTCAGGACCAGATATGGACACTACAAGTTTGTAGTCATGCCTTTTGGTGTGACTAATGCACTTGCGGTCTTCATGGATTTAATGAATAGAGTGTTCAGAGAATACCTTGACAAATTTGTCATAGTGTTCATCGACGACATTCTGATCTATTCAAGAACCCCAGAGGAGCATGATACACACTTGAGAATAGTACTACAGACCCTTCAGCAAAAGCAGCTTTATGCTAAATTCTCAAAGTGCGAGTTCTGGTTAGAGCAGGTGGAATTTCTAGGTCACATCATTTCTAAAGAAGGTATTCAAGTGGATCCTACCAAAATAGAAGCGGTCAACAACTGGAGTAGACCCAAGAACACCAGGGAGATTAGAAGCTTCCTTGGTTTAGCTGGGTACTACAAGAAATTCATGGAGGACTTTTCCAGGATAGCTTCTCCACTAATAGCCTTAACTAGGAAGAACAAGAAGTTTGAATGGTCAGACAAATGTGAGCAAAGTTTCCAAGCATTGAAGAAAAGACTGACTAGTGCTCCTATTCTGACTGTTCCAGAGAGTGACAAGAGTTTTGACATATACAGTGATGCTTCCAAGATGGACCTCGGAGCTGTTCTCATGCAAGAAGGGAAGGTTATAGCTTATGCTTCCAGACAACTCAAAGACTATGAGAAGAATTACCCCACTCATGATCTTGAACTGGCAGTTGTGGTCTTTGCACTAAAACTCTAACGATATTATTTGTATGGAGTCCAGTGTTGAATCTTCACCGACCATCAGAGCTTGAAGTATTTCTTTACTCAGAAAGACTTAAACATGAGACAGCGCAGGTGGCTAGAGTTGGTTAAAGATTATGACTGTGAAATCCTCTACCACCCAGGTAAAGCTAACAAAGTGGTGGATGCACTAAGTGGAAGTCCAGTGCATCTCTAATGCACTTGTCATCATTAGCACTGCCACTGCAGAAGGAACTGTTAGATTTTGGAGTCGAAATTGTTTATGGGAAACTCTCTGCATTGACCTTAGAGTCAACCCTGCTTGAGGATATACAGAGAAAGCAAAGTGAAGATCCAGATATCCAGAAGATCAAGCAAGGGATACAAAAGAAGAAAATTCAGAGTTTCGGGTATCAGACAGTGGAGTTCTTTATTAGGGGAGCCACCTTTGTGTCCCCAATGATGAGGAATTGAGAAGAAAAATTTTAGAAGAAGCTCATAGCACACCATACTCCATGCATCCTGGTTCCACCAAGATGTATCAAGATTTGAAGCAGAGATTCTGGTGATCTGGACTCAAGAATTCTGGTGGTCTGGACTCAAGAGAGATGTTGCAAAATATGTCAATACTTGCCTGACATGCCAGAGAGTCAAAGTAGAACACCAGAGACCAGAAGGAGTTCGACAGCTTCTTCCAATACCAGAGTGGAAGTGGGAAGAAATATCCATGGACTTTATAATAGGTCTTCCAAGAACCACTAATGGATATGATGCGATATGGGTGATAGTGGACAGATTAACCAAGTCTGCCCACTTTTTAACCATCAAGGTGTCTCACTTTATAGAGCAGTTGAAACAGCTATATGTTAAGGAAGTGATTAGACTTCATGGAGTTCCGAAGTCGATTGTTTCTGATAGGGATGGGCGTTTCACCTCTCATTTTTGGGAGTGTGTTCAAAATGCACTAGGCACCAAACTCAAGTTCAACACAACCTTCCATCCCCAGACTGATGGACAGACAGAACGAGTAAATCAGATTTTAGAAGACATGCTCAGGGCTTGTGCATTAGATTTTAAGGGCAGTTGGCGCAAGTATCTATACTTAGCTGAATTCGCCTACAATAATAGCTACCAGGCCACTATCAAGATGGCACCTTACGAGGCACTGTATGGCCGAAAGTGTAGATCACCTATATGCTGGTTGGAGACTGGAGAAAGAAAAGAGATGGAATCAGAATTGGGCAGGCAGACTGAGATGATAGAAGAAACCACACAGGCTATCCAGAAGATCAAACAGAGAATTGAGACTGCCCATAGTAGACAGAAAAGTTATGCTGATGCACGCCGTATGCCACTTGAATTCCAAGTAGGGGATTCAGTTTTCTCAAAGTTGCTTCGATGAAGGGAGTGATGAGATTTGGCAAGAAGGGCAAGTTAAGTCCCCGCTATGTAGGGCCATACCTGATCACAGAAAGGATTGGGAAAGTTGCTTACAAGCTGGATTTACCACAAGACATGTTAGCAATACATAATGTATTTCATGTCTCTATGCTAAAGAAGTGCCTTCACGACCCTAGCCAAGTGATTCAGCCTCAGTCAGTGCAGATCCAGGAGGATCTTAGCTATAAGAGCAGACCTACACAGATAGTAGACAGAGAAGTTAAGAGACTAAGGAACAAAGAAGTACCACTAGTGAAGGTCATCTGGCAGAATCAGAAGCACGAGGAAATTACTTGGGAGCGTGAGAATAGCATGAGACAGAAATATCCAGAATTGTTCTAAGTTCGAGGACGAACTTTTTATAAGGTATGGGGAATTGTAACAATCCAAATTTCCTCATTTCGAGTCCTAATAGTAATTTAAAATATTTATAAATGCTTTAGAAATATTCTAGAGATTTTTAGAAATTTTTGGAGTATTTTTATGCAATTTTCGGAGTTCGTTTGGTATTTTTACCAAAAGAAAGAAGTTTTAAAAAATAAAGAGGTTCGGCCGAGGTTCAAACCCGTGACCTCCGACCCAACCCGAGACTTAAGCGAAGCGTGATGACCAAGAACCTAGCAGGACCGTGCTGATAAAATAGATAGCGAAAAATATTTATGTGGTAATAGTTAACAAGAATTTTTAGGTATTAAGAGAGGAGTTGGAATTAGTTTTCCCGAAACCTAATCTCTTCTCCTCTTCTGCGTGCGACGGCGGTGCTCGGGCAGAAAACAAAGGGAAGATAGGGTTTGTCTCCCGCGGCCGGCCAAGGACCAAATCCAAGAGATTTTTCCACCATTGTGATCGCCTTGTCGAGGAGAACAAGTGGATGTGAAGAAGTTGCCAAGAGCTTGCAATTTCCGAAACCTAGAAGCCCTTCTTCTTCGGTGGTGAGCCTAAGAACGCAAGGTAAGTGCTATTCACCTACGGTAAGGGTAGTTTGAGCTTCGATTTAGTGTTTCCTTTGGATTCTCAGAATATACTGTAAAGATTTGTGAATTATGAGGTTTTACTGCCGTGAGTTTTATAAATAAGATGAGAAGGGGTTTTAATGGATTTGGCATGTAGTTTAGACTTCTCAATTCTTATAGTTAGCATCTCATAATTGGATTTTTGTTAATTGTGGTTACCTCAATGGACACAGTCAGCTCATATGGAGCCTTGCAAGTTCGGTTTGTGCTAAAGAAAGGGCATGAATAATTTTAGTTTTGAGGTGTTCAATTCATTAGCGTGGTACAGTGTATGAGGAATGATTGTGGTAGCATTTAGTTCTCTTTTTGCTTCATTGCCATGGCACAGTGTATGAGGAATGATTGTTGTAGCATTTTGTTTTCTTGTTGCTCATTGCCGTGGCACAGTGTAGGAGGAATGATTTATGCAGAATTTTGATTAGCAAAGTATGCAGAATTTTGTTAGCTTAATATGCAGAATTTTGATTAGCATAGTATGTAGAATTTTGTTAGCTTAGTATGCAGAATTTTGTTAGCTTAGTATGCAGAATTTTGTTTAGCACAGTATGCAGAATTTTGTTAGCAAAGTTTGCAGAATTTTGATTAGCATAGTATGCAGTTTTCTTTTGTTAAGCTTTGTATGCAGATTTTTGTTTAAGCATTTCAATGTTAGAATTTGTTTAAACATTTTAGTTTTTAAAGAAGCATTCTTTTATTAGAAGTATAAACAAGTATAAGTATTTTACTTGAGAAGGCTAGTACCCGACTTCCGAGGTTGTCGTTAAACAAATCCAGGTGACCGTTTCCGAGGTCTCGACCCTGGTAAGACCAAGGTCTTTATCCTCATAGGACTGGTGGCTCGCTACCTCAGTTTCTATTAGGGAGCACGCATTGGTACTAAGCCTGGGCCCAAAAGATTATTATTTTGAAGTATAAAAGTATAAATTTTGAACAAGTGAAATAAGTTTCACATAAGTTTAAAGATCAGCAAATTTAGTTTTCTTTTATGCTAGCATGTTGTTTAGATTTTCATACTATTGTTAGATGGGCATGAGCAGCTTTACATGTTTAGCATTTCAGTATATTCACATGCATATTCGAGTTTTGTGAGTTAGATAGCGCTTACTAAGCAATTTTGCTTATAGTTGCATTTTCTCTTACTGCAGATAAAGGAAAGGAAAAGCTATAGCAAAGGAAGGCGACAAGGAGGTGCGGATGGATGTGTGATGTTTGGACTATGGAAGCCTTGGGATTTAGTTTAATTATTCATTAAGACTTTGTATTAAGAATATTGGAACCATTCTTTCATGTTGTTAGATTTGCATTGGATATTTTATGTTTAGAACTCTTTCTTTTAATTGATATGCGTATTGGTTTATTATCTGAGTTGTATCATTGTTGCATGCTTGTGTAGATTCATATATATAGTTTCTAGCATGTTCAGATTTATGTATAGTTTTAGTTGCGAACGTATGCTTGAGTAGTATGTTTTCCGCTGTTACATATTGTATGCTTTGAGTTTTGAGAGTTTTAAGCATAGATAATTTCATGTGAGCAACATTAGTTAAGATAAATTAGTAGTCCAGTAGCGCTCCACCCTCACAGACTAGTAGTGAGGAGGGTGGGGTGTTACAGGAACGATGCAAATCGACTCCTCCTTGTCGTGCCCTAGGCCCCCCCCTCGGCCGAGTCGCTGCCGCGCGCGCAAGCCCAGCCGAAGAGAGGATCGCTCCGTCGAAGATGGTCGGAACCGTCTAGATCTGGCAACGCCTTCCCTCCGACGACGTGTGATGACGAGTTCGCGGTGGAAGAAGCCTCTCCGTCGCCGTCGGGTCGTCTACTCGTGTGGGAGAGAGAAAGGGGAGAAGTCAGGTCGGTAGCTTCCCTCCTCAATGATCAAGGGCTGCCTTGCGCCGGCGATGCCAAGAGGGGGTGAGGGTGGTGCTGCGAGAGGCGGAGGAGGAGAGGATCGGTGGAGGGAGGAGAGGATCGGTGGAGGGAGGAGAGAATCGGGATTAAGAAGAAGGAAATAGAAGAAAAATAATTAAATGCTTAGGGTTAGTTTAATTAAACCCAAAGTTCACTCCTTAATTAATTCCCATTTAATTTGGATATTCCAAACAGGCTTTATCCGCCCCGCCGATCGATCCCCTCAAAACCCTCCATATGAGCTCCGAAAAATTTCCAGAAAATTTCTAAAAATTCTGGAAAAATCCAATAAGATTTTTCATCCAATAATATTTATTATTTAATTTTTACGATATCTTACAAATAATTATTATTTTATCTTTCAAAAAGATAGAAAAGGAGAGGGTTAACCATACTTTGATAGACACTTAGCTTAGAAGTATTTTCTTGTAAGACTTTTAGCTAGGTGAAAATAATAAAAAAATATTATTATAAATTTTGAAAACAAAATTCTTCCTTTAGTTTGGGAGATACTTTTAGCTGAGATAAAGTTATTTTGTCTTTAAAAAGTAACTTAGCAAATTTTTGTGATATCAAAACACTTTAAATTCTTTGTTTTTAAAGAGGGAGTTTAATAAACTTAGTAAAAACAAAATTTGATCAAGACTTAGTTTAGCTGAGATTTTTACTTTGAAAATACTTTTATCAAAGACTTAGCTAAACTTATGAAGATAATAGTTTTGTTAAGTATTTAACCTTAAAAAGACTTAGTTTTTCAAAAATTAATTATTTTGATAAAATTTTGAAAATGTTTTGGAAAATACTTAGCGTTTTCAGCAACACTCAACATTTGAAAACAATTGCTTTGAAAGACACTTAGCTAAATTCCTTTTTTCTTTTTTCTTTTTAAAAAAACCTTAAAAAGTACTTAGCTAAATGTTTTTGAAAAAATATTTAGTTAAATTTGAAAATACTTAGCTAAATTTGAAATACTTAGCTATATATTTAGCTTAAAAATGATTGCCTTGAGAAAACATCTTGCCAAATAGCTAAGTTTAGAGAATAATCTAACTAAGTTTAGTTAAAGAAGACTTGATTAAGAACTTAGCTTAAGGAGGTTTTACATAAAGGCTTAGCTTTGAAATCATTTTAGAAGAGTTGTAATTTAAAAGCCAGGTCATAAATAATTTTAATTTTAAAGCTAAGTTAAAAATAACCTAAATTTTCGAAGACAGGCCAAAAATAGTTTTTAATTTTGAAGTCAAGTAAAATTTTTATTTTAAAGAGAAACTAATTTTAGAACCAACTCAAAATCACTCCCCCATAATTAATGTCTTAATAAATTCTTTAGGTCCAGGAGTCCAAGCATGAGAGGTTAAAAAATTATTTATTTTCCTAATTTTTAAAATGATTGTCAAAAAAATTTTAAAATAATTTTTAAAATGATTTTCAAGTGTTCTTAAAATGATTTTCAAATATTTTTAAATTGTTTTTCAACTAATTTTTTAAAATGATTTTCAAATAATTTTAAAATAATTTAAAATGATTTTCAAATAATTTTAACATAATTTAAAATGATTTTCAAATATTTTTAAATAATTTAAAATTATATTCAAATAATTTGTAAAATTATTTTCAAATGATTTTCAAAATAATTTAAAATGATTTAAAAATATTTTTAAAATTATTTTCAAATGTCTTTTAAAATGATTTTCAAATGTCTTTTAAAATGATTTTCAAATATTTTTTAAAATGATTTTCAAATATTTTTAAAATGATTTTCAACTAATTTAAAATGATTTTCAAATAATTTTAAAATGATTTTCAAATAATTTAAAATGATTTTAAAATATTTTTAAAATCATTTTAAAATAATTTAAAATGATTTAAAATGATTTTCAAATATTTTTAAAATGATTTAAAATTATTTTCAAATGATTTAAAATGATTTTCAAATATTTTTCAAAAAATTTAAAATTATTTCAAATAATTTTTAAAATGATTTTCAAATGTTTTTCAAATAATTTAAAATGATTTTAAAATAATTTTCAAAATTATTTTCAAATGTTTTTTAAAATGATTTTCATATTTTTTTCAAATAATTTTTAAAATGATTTTTAAAGGACTTTTTTCAAATAATTTTTCAAATGATTTTCAAGTGATTTTTAAAATGTTTTTTAAAAGATTTTTTCAAATATTTTTTAAAATGATTTTCAAATAATTTTTAAAATGATTTTCAAATAATTTTTAAAATGATTTTCAAATTATTTTTAAAATGATTTTCAAATATTTTAAATGATTTTTAAAGGATTTTTTCAAATAAATTTTAAAGTGATTTTCAAATGATTTTTAAAATAATTTAAAATGATTTTCAAATAATTTTTAAAATGATTTTCAAATATTTTTTAAAATGATTTTTAAAGGATTTTTTAAAATAATTTTTAAATTGATTTTCAAATGATTTTTAATATGATTTTCAAATGATTTTTAATATGATTTTCAAATATTTTTGAAATAATTTTTAAAATGATTTTCAAATATTTTTCAAGTAATTTAAAATGATTTTCAAATAATTTTAAAATGGTTTTCAAATATTTTTTAAAATGATTTTAAAGTATTTTTTAAAATGATTTTCAAATATTTTTTAAAATGATTTTTAAATTGAATTTTAAGAGAAAATTATATATTTGACTTTGTTAAGTTTAAAAGATTGCATTAGATTAATTTAAATTGTTTTTTAATTTAATCCATAGTTATCTCACCCGATCTAAATTTCAAATCAGGGTATCCTATAATTTTGTGAGATGAATTGAGTTCAATTATAGGGTTTGAGTTAACTTTGTGTTAGATTCTGGTTTAGTTTTAGGCTCAACAGATAGACATTCTTTGGATAAACTTATGGGATATGGTGAGTCACTTGGACATCATTAAAGTAACCATGTCTTCAAGATTTTCCAAATAGTCCTATCCACTGAACTTAATACAAAATCTTGGTCTAACTAGTTAGGATCCATAAAGGATAGCTTCGGTTAGTTCCACTTAGCCAAATGCACCAGGTCGAAGCCATATCTTCCACACATGCATAGACTAAATTTTCCAAATATACTATCATCCAAAATTTCACCAGTACCATAGGTCAAGTTAAACTTATTCCCTTTTTAATTAGTTCTAATTGCCCTGCCAGGTAGCTTGGTTTGGGTTTGTAACGCCCGAAAATTCTCAAAACTATATTAGAAATATTCTATAATTATTCTGGAATTTTTAGATATTTTTCCGGAATTTTTAGAGCAGCAGAAGTAGCAAAAATAAATAGAAAACGAAAACGGCCTAAGCGGGGATTAAACCCGAGACCTATGGTTTAGGGATAATGCTAATAACTAGTTGAACCCAGCAGGGCCGTGCTGAAAGGAAAGGGAACCAATAAAATTTATATTGGAGTTGGGCCGAAATACCCACTTAATATAAATAGGAAATTAGAAGAGGAGTTATTAGATGTTTATTCGTGACTTTCTTCTCCTCACCCTAACTCACGCCGACTCCCCTTCCCTCTCCTTCTCTCGGCGCCAACCACAAGAAGAAACCTAGGGTTCCCTTCCTAGGGCTTCAAGGACACCTTCCGGCGACATCTCCAACACGAGGACGTTCCCCTTCACGAGAGGAACGCTTAGACGCGAGAAGATCGTCGAAAGGATCGTCTCCACCGGAATTCTAGCGAATAGAATTGTAAGGAAATTAGCGTACGAGGTAAGAAACCCCTCACCTGTAGTATAAGTAGCTTCCGTTTGGTTTTCTATGCATTGGTTTAGTTATATGCAGCTTTTTCGACATATAGGGTGTATTTAACCCTCCTCGCAGATTTAGGGATTTAGTGAGTACCTTTAGATGGGCCGGACACGTCTTTCCCCCTTCAGTTGGAGGTTTAGATGTTGTTGGGTGCCTAAAGGTAGTCTCCCTAATAGAGAGGAGAGTTTAAGCACACTAGATGTTCGATTAAATGATTAGCTCAGTAAAATGCAACTTAGGCATTTTTAATAGCTCAGTAAATGCAATAGAAGCATTTAAAATAGCTTAGTTAGCCTTACTACAGCTTTCATGGGACTACGGTCCAATGGGTGGGCTCCCACAGTCGCCTCTAGGTTCAGACAACCTAGCACTAGGTTCAGATAACCTAGTAATAGCAAGATAAGTAAATTCAGCTATACCAGTATTTTATTTTCAGTGGCACTGTACAGGATCAGATATCCATTGGGTTGGACTCTCACAGTCGTCCCTAGGTTCAGACAACCTAGTAACCCTACTAAATTCGGGACTTGCAAACCCGGGTCTAGTTAGGGATGCGCGCACAACACGTACAGTTGCCGGGCCCAAACAGCAACATGATTATGTATTTTCACTTATTATGATAATAGCTTTCAAACTCATAAACTAATTAAGTGATTATAGTTTAAGATCAGTTTTAGCTTAGTTTCAGTTTCAGTTTCAGTATCAGTATCATGCTCTAGCTTAGTTTTTTCCCCATGAATATGCATGATAACTCTATGTTCAGTTCGTTATACATGTTTGGATGATTGTATGCCATGCCATGTTTATATGTTCAGCATATGTTTTAAATAACATGTTTTCAAAGCATCATTAGCATCGTATGCATGTTTTGTGAGGTAGTTGGTTTCTTACTAAGCTTTAAGCTTACAGATACTATTTTCCCTTATACTGCAGATAAAGGTAAAGGGAAGATGGACTAGCAGAGGAAGCTGGAGTTCAATGCAAAGATGGTGTGTGTGGCAGGAACCTGGAATGAAGATCCTTAGGGAGTTTAGCAAATTAAGAACTTAGTTTCTTTTCCTCAAGTACTTTTATGCACTTTTAGACCTTAGAATGTTTAAACCATGGAAGATTTGTTTAAGTTGTTAGTAATTATGTTGGAATGCTAGTTAATAGATGCTAGGACTTATTTCCATTGATTTTAGAACTCTTATATGAGATTTTGGCACGAACTAGTGCAGAAATCAGGGTTCTGATTCGAAATCAGAACCCAGATCGGTCTACAGACCGATCAGAGTATGGGTTGTGCCGCTGGATCGTTCAGCCGACTAATCCAGATGCGAACAGAGAGTTCGCGTCTGCACTGGATCGGTCCGCTGACCGATCCAGAGGCGAACAGAGAGCACAGACGCTCACTGATCTGTCAGCCGACCGATCAGTGAGCCACTGGATCGGTCTGCCGACCGATCAGTGCACTCTTGGATCTGTCGGTAGACCGATCCAACTGCGTACAGAGGCAAAAGAGGCCAACAGAGAGCACAGACGCTCACTGATCGGTCAGCCGACCGATCAGTGAGCCACTGGATCGGTCTGTCGACCGATCAGTGCACTCCTGGATCGGTCGGTAGACCGATCCAGCTGCGTACAAAGGCAAATAGCTTATGGATCGGTCAGCCGATCGATCCAGAGGGTTTTTCCGTGCCAGTATCAAGCTGGATCGATCACGGGATTGATCCGATAGCCCAATCGATCCATGGATCGATTGAAATGCTTGATTACAGCTAGCAGGACATCCGAGAGGCATAGAATATCCCCCCTAGCATGTGTACGACTCCTAGGTACACCTAGAATATTAAGTTCAGTTTACAGTAATCAGTTTAGTAAAATTTTAATCAATCCAGATTTTCCGCAATAGTAATTTAGCACAACATAATGTAGCGATCGGCCTCGCAGCCTAGTCAGTAGGAGGCGGGTCGTTACAGAGTGGTATCAGAGTAGTATTCAATACTTCCTACACACACATCAGCATTGAACCTGCAGCTTCCAAGTAAGAATACCTCTACTTTATTTATGTATCTTGCTTTCTTGTTATAGCTCATATTTATAGATATCTGATGCATGTTAGTATGTGATAGTATATAACATGATAGCAATAGTTATACAATTATAATTGTATTAGTTATGCATGTCCTGTCCTCCATGTCTTTAGAAATGGCACGAGGACGCCCAGCTAGAAGGACACCAGCTACTGAGCCCCAGCACGAGGCAGGCAGTTCAGTGCCTCCCCCAGACCTTACAGCGTTAGTGGCTCAGTTACAGCAGCAGCTAGCTGAACAACAACAGGAGATAGCCACCCTCAGGTCTAATCAGCAGAATACCCCCACAGTCACCCCGAAACCAAATCTGACGACTCCAGTGGTCTTAGAGGTTCCACCAGTCCAGCCTACAGCACCAGTAGCCCCAGCAACAGAGGCAAGGAGAGAGGCTTATCTGATCCAGTGGCAGAGAGTCAAGCCAGAGAACTTCTCAGGCACTAGTGAACCATGGGATGCACAAGCCTGGTTCAAAACACTGGAGAGTACGATGGAGCTTCTGGACTGGCCAGAACACGAGAAGGTGAAGTGTGCCTCCTTCTGCCTGACAGGGGATGCATGCATGTGGTGGGAGAGAATCAGAGCGAAGCGCCCAGTGAACCAGATGTTGTGGGCTGACTTCGAGAAGGAGTTCTTTGAGGAATTCTTTCACATGCGGTTCACGCACCGCCATTACGACGAGTTCACAGAGTTTCGTCAGGGCAACCTTTCAGTGGAGGAAGCCGTGAAGAAATTCAACAGGTTGGCTCGTCTATGCCCAGAACTAGTCAGCACAGAAAGAGAACGAGTCCGGTTGATGCTCAAGATGCTGAGGCCGGAAATAGCAATGAACGTGGCTGGCGGCATCCACAGGCCGCAAACCACCGAAGAACTAGTCAGCAGCGCCTTGACCACTGAGCACTACCAGAATAGTATCAAGCAGCAGAAGCAAATCCTCTCAGAACCTAAGGGTCAAGGAGGCTCAGGTACTCAGAAAGAACAGGGCCACAGCTCTAACTGGAAAGGGAACTCCAGCAACAAGCGCAAACCAGGGAGTTACCCAAAAGGAGGACCAGCCAGCAAGCAGCCCAGTTATCCAAAGTGTGCTACTTGTGGGAAATTCCATCCTGGAGTTTGTCGTAAGGGCACACGAGGATGCTTTGAATGCGGACAGGAAGGGCATATGGCCAAGCAGTGTCCAAACAAGACCAGTCTTCCTCAGCCACAACCGATTCAGTATGGAGGCCAGCCAGCTCAGTTACATCAGATGCAGGCCGCTTTAGATGGTCCACATATCAGCCAGGGCAGATTAGAAGCCCCTCCAGCTACGACAAATGCACGGATCTACTCCCTGACCAGAGAGGACGTAGCAAATGCCTCGACAGTTGTTACAGGTCAGATTAGTATTTTACAGCAAAGTACAACTGTCTTATTCGATACTGGGGCAACCCATTCTTATATATCCAAGGCATATGCAAAGAAATTAGCGATACCCTCAGAGGTACTCAGTAGTCAGTTTCTGACAACGTTACCTTCGGGAGAAATTATGGCATCTGCGCACTGGCTCAGAGTAGTGCCAGTCATGATAGCAGACAGAGAACTCTTTTGTGATCTGATGGTGCTAGATATGACTGACTATGATGTCATCTTTGGAATGGACTTCTTGATTAAATATGGTGCCTCCATTGAGTGCCGTAAGCAGAAAGTCGTATTCCAACCTGAAGCAGAAGCACAGTTCGAGTTCGTCGGAGAACCCAAAAGAAGGGCCAAGAAGTTTCTCTCAGCTATGAAGGCACAGAAATTATTGGATTCAGGATGTACGGGGTTCTTAGCACACGTAGTCAGTACCAGGCAGGACAAGGACCAACAGCTAGCAGAGGTCCGAGTCGTATGTGACTACCCAGCAGTCTTCCCTGAAGAGTTACCAGGATTAGCACCAGACAGGGAGATCGAATTTGAGATAGAGCTCATTCCCGGTACCAACCCTATTTCCAAGGCACCTTACCGCATGGCTCCAGCAGAACTGAAGGAACTTCATGAGCAACTACGGGAGCTGCTTGACAAAGGCTTCATACGCCCTAGTCACTCACCATGGGGAGCGCCTGTGTTGTTCGTGAAGAAGAAGGACGGAAGCATGCACCTGTGTATAGATTACCGGGCACTGAACCAGGTCACAATCAAGAACAGGTATCCTCTTCCCAGAATAGATGACCTGTTCGATCAGCTAAAGGGAGCAACAGTGTTCTCTAAAGTAGACCTCAGATCAGGTTATCATCAGGTGAAGGTTAAAGAAGGGGGTATACCCAAGACAGCATTCAGGACCAGATACGGACATTATGAGTTCGTAGTCATGCCCTTCGGCGTGACAAATGCTCCAGCTACTTTCATGGACCTCATGAACAGAGTATTCAGGGAATATTTAGATAAGTTTGTCATCGTGTTCATCGATGATATCCTTATCTATTCCAAAACTCAGGAAGAACACGTAGAGCACCTGAAAACAGTATTGCAGACCCTTCAGCAGAACCAGTTGTACGCCAAGTTCATAAAATGTGAATTTTGGCTAGATCAGGTGTCCTTCCTGGGTCACATCATCTCAAAGGATGGTATTATGGTAGACCCCAGTAAGATAGAAGCTGTGAGCAACTGGAAAAGACCCAAGAACGCCAGTGAGATCAGAAGCTTTCTGGGATTAGCAGGTTACTACAGGAAATTCGTAGAGGACTTCTCCAGGATAGCTTCCCCACTGACAGCTCTTACCAGAAAGAACAGAAAATTTCAGTGGACAGAGGACTGTGAGAACAGTTTCAGCGAGCTAAAACGAAGATTGACCAGTGCAGCTATTCTGACTCTACCAGAGAACGCAGATAGCTTTGATATATATAGTGATGCCTCGAAGTTGGGACTAGGAGCAGTGCTGATGCAAAATGGCAAGGTGATCGCCTATGCCTCAAGACAACTCAAGGATTATGAGAGGAATTACCCCATTCATGACCTTGAGCTTGCAGCAGTGGTGTTCGCTCTCAAGATTTGGAGACATTACTTGTATGGAGCTCAGTACAGAGTATATACAGATCATCAGAGTCTGAAGTATTTCTTCACTCAGAAGGATCTGAATATGCGACAGCGCAGATGGCTAGAGCTGGTCAAAGATTACGATATAGATATCCTCTACTACCCAGGAAAAGCAAATAGGGTAGCAGATGCACTTAGCAGGAAGTCCAGTACTGCCCTATTATCTCTAGCAGCCATGTCACCACCCCTATAGAAGGAGATCACAGATTTCGGTCTCGAACTCATAGTCGGACAGCTCTCTACTATGACATTAGAGTCTACCTTGCTTGGTGACATCCAGACAGCTCAAGAGCAGGATCCTGAAATTCAGAAAATTAAGCAAGAATTAGCAGAATCAGAAAGTGGAGAATTTAGAATATCAGATAGCGGGGTGTTGTATTTTAGTGACAGGCTATGTGTTCCTGATCAAGAGGAACTACAGAGGAAAATCCTAGACGAGGCTCACAAGACTCCCTATGCGATGCATCCTGGCTCCACCAAAATGTACCAGGACTTGAAGAAACATTTTTGTTGGCCTGGGATGAAGAGAGACATCGCTCGATATGTCAGCACCTGCCTAACCTGTCAGAGGGTTAAGGTAGAACACCAGAGACCAGGAGGAGTTTTGCAGCCCATTCAGATTCCAGAATGGAAGTGGGAAGACATTTCTATGGATTTTATAGTGGGACTACCCAGAACCACGAATGGTTTTGATACCATCTGGGTAATAGTTGACAGATTGACTAAATCAACCCACTTCTTAGCTATCAGGATATCCTACTCCATGGAACAGCTAGCTCAGTTGTATCTCAAGGAGATCGTTAGACTACATGGAGTCCCACGAACCATTATTTTAGACAGAGACAGTAGGTTCACGTCACACTTCTGGGAGTGTGTACAGACAGCTTTGGGCACGAAGTTAAAATTTAGCACAGCTTTCCATCCTCAGACAGATGGTCAGACGGAGCGAGTAAATCAGGTACTCGAAGATATGCTCCGAGCATGTGCCCTAGACATCAAGGGAAGTTGGTGCAAATATCTGAGCTTAGCAGAGTTTGCATACAACAACAGCTATCAGGCCACTATCGGTATGGTACCTTACGAGGCTCTCTACGGGCGGAGGTGTAGATCTCCAATCTGCTGGTATGAGAGTGGTGAACAGAAAGAACTAGAACTTCAGACAGATCTAGTGGCAGATATCACAGCAGCTATACAGCAGATCCGCCAGAGGATAGAGACAGCTCAGAGCCGCCAGAAAAGCTATGCTGATACAAGGCGCAGACCTTTAGAGTTTTCAGTTGGGGATTCAGTGTTCCTCAGAGTAGCTCCCATGAAGGGAGTAATGCGTTTTGGGAAGAAAGGCAAACTAAGTCCCAGATATGTGGGACCATACCTTATCAGCAGAAGAGTGGGCAAGGTAGCATATGAGCTAGAGCTACCCCAGGAAATGTCAACTGTCCACAACGTATTTCATGTCTCTATGCTGAAGAAGCATACCCCAGATGCCACCCAGGTGATTGAGCCCCAGTCGGTACAGATCCGCGAAGACCTCAGCTATGACAGTCGGCCTATTCAGATAATAGACCGATAGTTAAGAAATTTGGCGAAATCACACAGCAGAAGAGGCAACTTGGGAGACAGAAGCCAACATGAGACAGAAGTACCCAGAATTATTCTAAGTTCGAGGACGAACTTTTTATAAGGTATGGGGGATTGTAACACCCGAAAATTCTCAAAACTATATTAGAAATATTCTATAATTATTCTGGAATTTTTAGATATTTTTCCGGAATTTTTAGAGCAGCAGAAGTAGCAAAAATAAATAGAAACCGAAAACGGCCTAAGCGGGGATTGAACCCGAGACCTATGGTTTAGGGATAATGCTAGTAACCAATTGAACCCAGCAGGGCCGTGCTGAAAGGAAAGGGAACCAATAAAATTTATATTGGAGTTGGGCCGAAATACCCACTTAATATAAATAGGAAATTAGAAGAGGAGTTATTAGATTTTTATTCGTGACTTTCTTCTCCTCACCCTAACTCACGCCGACTCCCCTTCCCTCTCCTTCTCTCGGCGCCAACCACAAGAAGAAACCTAGGGTTCCATTCCTAGGGCTTCAACGACACCTTCCGGCGACATCTCCAACACGAGGACGTTCCCCTTCGCGAGAGAAACGCTTAGACGCGAGAAGATCGTCGAAAGGATCATCTCCACCAGAATTCTAGCGAATAGAATTGTAAGGAAATTAGCGTACGAGGTAAGAAACCCCTCACCTGCAGTATAAGTAGCTTCCGTTTGGTTTTCTATGCATTGGTTTAGTTATATGCAGATTTATCGACATATAGGGTGTATTTAACCCTCCTCGCAGATTTAGGGATTTTGTGAGTACCTTTAGATGGGTCGGACACGTCTTTCCCCCTTCAGTTGGAGGTTTAGATGTTATTGGGTGCCTAAAGGTAGTCTCCCTAATAGAGAGGAGAGTTTAAGCACACTAGATGTTCGATTAAATGATTAGCTCAGTAAAATGCAACTTAGACATTTTTAATAGCTCAGTAAATACAATAGAAGCATTTAAAATAGCTTAGTTAGCCTTACTACAGCTTTCATGGGACTACGGTCCAATGGGTGGGCTCCCACAGTCGCCTCTAGGTTCAGACAACCTAGCACTAGGTTCAGATAACCTAGTAATAGCAAGATAAGTAAATTCAGCTATACCAGTATTTTATTTTCAGTGGCACTGTACAGGATCAGATATCCATTGGGTTGGACTCTCACAGTCGTCCCTAGGTTCAGACAACCTAGTAACCCTACTAAATTCGGGACTTGCAAACCCGGGTCTAGTTAGGGATGCGCGCACAGCACGTACAGTTGCCGGGCCCAAACAGCAATATGATTATGTATTTTCACTTATTATGATAATATCTTTCAAACTCATAAACTAATTAAGTGATTATAGTTTAAGATCAGTTTTAGCTTAGTTTCAGTTTCAGTTTCAGTATCATGCTTCAGCTTAGTTTTTCCTCGTGAATATGCATGATAACTCTATGTTCAGTTCGTTATACATGTTTGGATGATTGTATGCCATGCCATGTTTATATGTTCAGCATATGTTTTAAATAGCATGTTTTCAAAGCATCATTAGCATCGTATGCATGTTTTGTGAGGTAGTTGGTTTCTTACTAAGCTTTAAGCTTACAGATACTATTTTCCCTTATACTGTTGATAAAGGTAAAGGGAAGATGGACTAGCAGAGGAAGCTGGAGTTCAATGCAAAGATGGTGTGTGTGGCAGGAACCTGGAATGAAGATCTTTAGAGAGTTTAGCAAATTAAGAACTTAGTTTCTTTTCCTCAAGTACTTTTATGCACTTTTAGACCTTAGAATGTTTAAACCATGGAAGATTTGTTTAAGTTGTTAGTAATTATGTTGGAATGCTAGTTAATAGATGCTAGGACTTATTTCCATTGATTTTAGAACTCTTATATGAGATTTTGGCACGAACTAGTCTTGAAATCGAGTTACGATCAATCGAGAACCCGGATCGGTCTGAACCGATCGAGTATGGTTGTGCCGGATAGGTCACCGACCGATCTGAAACAGAGTTCGCATCGCTGATCGATCCGTGGCCGATCCGAGGCGAACAGAGCACAGACGCCATCGACGGCCGACCGATCGGTGAGCTCGGATCGATGCGCCGACCGATCGGTGCACTCTGGATCGGTCGGTGGGCTGATCCACCGCGCATCTGAGGCAAAAGAGGCGAGCGAGAAGCAGACGCTCACCTCGTCGACCGATCGGTGAGCATCGATCGGGCCGATCGATGCACTCTGGATCGGTCGGTGAGACCGATCCAGTGGACAAAGGCAAATAGCTTATGGATCGGTCAGCCGACCGATCTAGAGGCGAAGTGCGATTGGGCTGGGATCGATCACGGGATCGATCCGATAGCCCAATCGATCCATGGATCGATTGAAATGCCTGATTACAGCTAGCAGGACATCCGAGAGGCATAGAATATCCCCCCTAGCATGTGTACGACTCCTAGGTACACCTAGAATATTAAGTTCAGTTTACAGTAATCAGTTTAGTAAAATTTTAATCAATCCAGATTTTCCGCAATAGTAATTTAGCATAGCATAATGTAGCGATCGGCCTCGCAGCCTAGTCAGTAGGAGGCGGGTCGTTACAGGGTTACCCTGCCGGGTAGGTTAGTTTTGGAGGCGCCAGCTATTTCGGAGCCTCTCCCTATATGGTTGATTTACCTTTTATGATTTAATTTATAACTTAGAATTTTAATTCTTAATGATTTATCTTTTTATTAATACAGTTATTCTTTTGGTTCCCCTGGACCATAGCCTCGATATGGTCTATCAAGGTAATAGACTTGATCCTTCGGGACCTAATATTGACCAAGTCTAACTTCATTGACCAAGTTGGACTTAGGTACCCATGCTTGGACTACCTTTCTATTTGATCTATTAACGAGTGATAAATATGAGTGGTATTTCCTTTTAGTCTTGAATCCAAGTCCGGATCGGTTGTAAACAGCTTTTTGTTTTTTGAGAATCAGATCAAGATTCTTGGAACCCAAAGTAAACCGTTCCAACATGTCCTTGAGTTCTTTAACTTGAGTTTTCAAATTAGAATTTTCTTCCTCAAGTTGTTGGACTTGGGTTGAATTTCCAATTTGAACTGGCTCAGTTAAAGGACTCGAGTTAGTCATTTTCTTAAGGGCTGTTACCTCCTTTTGGAGTGACTTGACTAGGATGTTGGATTTAGCCAACTTCTTTAGTAAGTAAGGAACTAAATTTTCTGAATCATCTAAGTTAATACTAGAAATTAAAGAACTTACAGTGGGTTTAGAACCTTTGGAAATGGATACGGATCCATGGCTTCGCTCAGACTCGGTTCCATATTCGCTCTCGGTATCCGACTCATATTCAGACTTGGTTTCCGCTATAGTTGCTAGTACAGGTAGAGCGAGAAAGCTCGTCGATTCTTCTTCATCGGACTCGGACTCGTTTGATGACTCAGACCATGTTGCCTTCAGTGCTTTCTTCGTCTTGCTTATTCCTGCAAATAACGTAACACCTTCCTCGGCCGAAGTAGTATTAGTCTGCTCATTTAATTTTAATGAATCGTCTATTAAATTGCACTTACTTACGTTCGTATCGAAAATACCTTCGTGTAGCTCGATCAATTTTTGCCACAATTCTTTTGCACTTGAGAAGGGGCCGACGCGGTTCAACTCCTCATTGGTTAGGTCGCATTGTAGCATGCAAGTTGCTTTGGCATCGACTTCAACTTGTTTCATTATACTAGCGTCCCAGTTGATGCAAGAGATGAGTTCTCCAGTGCTATCACGTGGAAGCTCGAGTCCAGTCTGGATAATGATCCACATCTCGACTTGCAACTTGAGGTGGTATTCCATCCGGTTCTTCCAATAGCCAAAATCCTTGCCGGAAAAGAGTGGCGGGTGGATCGTGCTAAAACCTTCTTGGAGAGCCATTGAAAATCTTGCACACAAATAAAACAAAAAAAATCTGTTCCAAGACTAGGTCTTGGATTAATAGTGTGGGAGAAAAATAAAAATAGTAATTCAGGAATTTCGAGAAAAAAATTAATAAAATAATAAAAAATATTATTAAAATAATATAAAAAATATTACCACAAATTTTTGAAAATGCGATATTTCACTAATATGGACCAGTGGTGAAAAGATGACAGTGAATTTTTCGAAATTAATTTTGGAGGGAAAAAATAAAAGGCGTAAGGTTTTATTTTTACCCTAAACGAACGAAAAAGCGACGAAAAAAAAATACTCGAACGGTAGTTGTACCAATTCAGAGAAACCCCGCTCTGATACCAATTGTTGGATCGAGAAGCGCTAGAGGGGGGGGGTGAATAACGCTCGTGGCTATTTCGTTCGATTTAAAACTAATCGAGATAACGCATCGAAAATAATAAAGAGAAAACACAGAAAGACACAAGGTGGTTACTTGGTTCGGAGTCTGTGGTGACTCCTACTCCAAGGCCCGCGATCGTTGATCACTTCCAGTGTGCAACAACTATAAGCTTGAAAAAAGTTATTACAAACTAAGTACAATGTAAATGTAATAAAGAAACTTTATACCGACAACATAATACTGAAAACTAAAGCTCCGGGTTGTTGGGATGTTGTTGTAGCACTTCAGGATCGTCTTGTTAGCAGCTTGTAGCTGAGGAATAACTTAGAATATGATCTCTAGCTGCTGGTCGAGACCCTCTTATATAGGGTGTTCAAGGCGCCTCCATTAAGCTCTAAGGCGCCTCCAACACGCCGAGTCAGCCGCGTGGATCAGCGCTGAAGAATTCGCCGCTTATCCACTTGAAGGCGCCTCCATGCCAGTCCAAGGCGCCTCCAAGCACTGGTCCAAGGCGCCTCCAGCTCTATCTGAGACGCCTCCAACACTTCTTCGCAGCCAGCTCATAGTCTGTACCCGAGGCACCTCCAAGCTCCATGGAGGCGCCTCGGACACTGTTCATCCAAGGTGTGATTTGCTCCTTTGTTCCTGCAAAATATGTTAGTCCCAAACACATACCCTGCAAAACAAAGTTAGCATATAATAGCTATGAATAAGATATGGACAGTTTCTGAACTGTCCGGATCTAACTTCGGATTTCCTATCGGAAACCCTAGGTCGACCCAACGACTACTGTTCCCTCTTCCGGGGAACGCATCCTCACCTACTCCCCTCAGGAGAGATTACCTGATGCCAGTCTGGTCTTCCAGACCGACTGGACTTTCCGCCTAGGGTTACCTCCCCCTAGGGGTTTTCTCCACCTAAGGTTACCACCCCCTAGGACCTAAGGTTACCGCCCCTTAGGATTTTCCTCCATCTAGGGTTACCACCCCCTAGGACCTAAGGTTGCCGCCCCTTAGGGTTTTTCTCCACCTAGGGTTACCACCCCCTAGGGCCTAAGGTTACCCCCCTTAGGATTTTTCCATCCCCTAGGGTTACCACCCCCTAGGACCTAAGGTTACCACCCCTTAGGATTTTCACCTGCCTAATCGTAGTTAGGACTTTCTTGAAACCTCATTTAAGCACATTAGATAACAAGGAATCCTAACTTTGAATCCCTTTGCCATTATCAAAACTTGGGTTCGATTGTCGGATGCTTGCTGCACCAACACTTCATATCAAAACACTTGGACAACCATACTCTTACGCTTGACATCACTTTGACTGTAACGACCCAATTTTCCCCATTTCAAGTTCCAAATGTCCATAAAAATATTTGGAAATGCTTTTAAAATATTCTAGAGATTTTTAGAAATTTTTAGAGTATTTTTATGCAATTTTTGGAGGTCGTTTAGTATGGTTACAAAAAGAAAGAAGTTTTGACCAAAAATTTGTGGAAGGTGAGACTCGAACCCACGACCTCGACCCGAGCCGAACCTCAGCCAAGCCTAGCCAACCAATTGAGCTGCGGTTGATTTGTGATTAAGAAAGGGAACGAAGTATATTTAAGTTGTAATTGGAACAAAATTTAAATCGAGTTATAAAGGGATTAAGTTTTCCCTTTCTCACCGAAAAACCCTATCTGCCTTTTCTTTCCTCTCTCGACGGCGGTTTCGCCTTCTCGTCTCGGTCGAGAAATGCAGCAGCAAGTGAAGGTCCCTCCGGCGCCGGCGAAGGCTTTTTCCGGCCGATCTTCACCTGCGGTGGTGATTCCCTCGTCGAGGAAGGTCTGTGGGCGCAAGGGAGGTTGAAGATCCAAGCTAACCGAAACCTTAAAGCTTCCTCCTTCAGTTGTAAGTCCAAGAAAGCATTGTAAGTACTACTCACCTGCGGTAGGAGTTGCTCCGAGCTTCAATTTGATTTCCTTTCTTCCGGATTTCACAGTGCCGAGTAGCAGAATATGCTAGGGTTTTCTTCCTTGTTGAGACGCCATTCTCGGATTTAAGCCTGAGCAGTATTGAATTTTATTGTTATTTCTTTGCTGTAGATTTAAGCACGAGCAGTAGTTGAATTTGTTTCACTTTCATAGCTCGAACTTCACAGTATGCTTAGTTTTGCTATCACAGCATGTTTAAGTTGTTTTATTCCTTGCAGCATAGCCTAAGGAGCATGGTTGTGCTATGAAACCTTAGAATTTGTAGGTAGATGGAATGGTAAAGTGCCCCATTTAATCTGTTTAGGGGTTTATGAGAATGTTAGTACTATTATGTTGATTCGTTCCTTTAGTACAGATTAAAAATGTTAGTTGTAAGTGTTAGCAATATCATTCAGTTACCTTAGGTTGCTTTGGTAATACAGCATGCTTTAAATTTTGAAATGCATGCTATATTTACATACATGATGTATGATTAGTAAGATTAGATTTGCTTCTTTTGCTCTTATCACAGCATGTTTAGATAGTTCAAATTAGTTCTCTTCTGCTCTATTTTGTAGCATGATTAGTAAGATTAGATTTGCTTCTTTTGCTCTTATCACCGCATGTTTAGAAGGTCCAAGTTAGTTTTCTTTTGCTCTATTTTATAGCATGATTAGAAAGTTTAAAGTAATATGTTTTTGCCTATTTTGTATAGCATGTTTAAAGGCCTTAAAGTAGTATTCTTTGTCATGTTTTAATAGCAGGTTTAGAAGCCCTAAAGTAGCATTCTTTGCCTATTTTTACAGCATGTTTAGAAGCCCTAAAGTAGCATTCTATGCCATGTTTTTACAGCATGATTGGAAGCACTAAGTAGCATTCTTTGCCTTGTTTTACAGCATGTTTAGAAGCACTGAAGTAGCATTCTATGCCCTGTTCTTACAGCATGTTTAGAAGTATTAAAGTAGCATTCTTTGCCTATTTTTACAGCATACTTAGAAAGCCCAAAGTTAGCTTCCTTTTGCTTTATTTCTAGCATGATTAGAAAGTTTAAAGTAGTATGTTTTTGCCTATTTTGTATAGCATGTTTAGAAGATTAAAGTAGCATGTTTTATTCTATTTTTCAGCATGTTTAAAAGCCTTAGAGTAGTCATCCTTGCCATGTACTTACAGCAGGGTTAGCAGCCCTAAAGTATCGTTCTATACTTGTTTTTACAGCATGATTAGAATCATTTCATACTTGATTTTACAGCATGTTTAGAAGCACAAAAATAGCATCCTTTGCCATGTTTTCATCGTATGATTCAAAGGCTTTAAATTGCTTTCTTTAATTTAGCTTATAGCATGATCAGTAAGCTTTAAGTTACTTGTTTTATTCTATTATATAGCATGGTTAGTTGATTATACACCCATACTTGTTAAGTATGTTTAAAGGACTCCCACAATCTTTAATAAAAGATAATAAGGAAGATAAAAGAATAAGAAAGATAAAAAGTAAGTCAAGCAAGAGGCTAGTACCCGACATCCAAGAGCTTGTCGTTAAACAAATCCAGGTGACCATTTCCGAGGTCTTGGCCCTGGTAGACCGAGGTCTGCTCTTTTAGGATTGGTGGCTCGCAACCCCAACCTATTAGGGAACGCGCATGAGATGGTACTAAGCCTGGGCCCAAAGTAAAGAAAAGTAAAGAAGTAAAGAAAGAAAGAAAGAAAGAAAGAAGAAGAAAGTAAAAGATAGAAATTAAAAGATTAATTTCTAACACAAGGATACAAGAAATGAAATAAGTTCCAAGCTCTGAATAAATAAGAATGGTTAGTTTTCTTTAATTCTAAGTTTACATAGTTAGTTACTTGTTATTCTGCTTGATACTGAGTATGATTTGTATCTAGTTCATTTTCTGTATACCATGAGCATATGCTGATAGTTTTAGTATTTCAGTTTCAGTACTTATGCATTTCATTTATGCATTTCGAGTTTTGTGAGATAGATTATGTAACGACCCAATTTTCCCTATTTCAAGTTCTAAAAGTCCATAAAAATATTTGGAAATATTTTTAAAATATTCTAGAGATTTTTAGGAATTTTTAGAATATTTTTGCGTAATTTTTGGAGGTCGTTTAGTAGGGTTACAAAAAGAAAGAAGTTTTAAAAAAAATGTGTTGAAGGTGAGATTCGAACCCACGATCTCGGGTCGGACTGACCCAAGCCGAAACCAGCCCAACCAGCTGAGCTACACTATTTTTGTTAACCTTATATGGAGCGAAATATATATATGCAGTAGCTGGAACGTTTGAAATAAATTGAAGAAAAAGGGGCGCGACTAGGAATCGAAGCACAGACCTCTTGCTTCGAGCAAAGCCCGACGAACCAACTGGGCTAAAGATCGTTGCTAATTAAATAGGCAGCGGCAAATATATAAGCTATAGTTGGAATCAAAAATAACTCGAGTTATAAGGAGAGGATTTAAGTTTTCCCGAAACCTAATTTTTCCTCACCTTTCTCTCCCGACGGCGCTGTTCCTCTCCTCGGGCGAAAACGCAGCGGCGTTAGGGCTTCGATCCGGCGGCCGACGAGCACCTTTCTTCGAGAGCTCTTCACACATTCGTGACCGGCTCGTCGAGGGGAGCACGCAGACACGAAGAGATCGAAGAAATTTCAAGTCTCTGCAAGCCCTAGAAGCCGATCTCGGCTGTAAGTCCAAGAAATCCAAGGTGAGTTGCTACTCACCTGCAGTAGGAGTAGTTCCGCGAGTTTTGATTTGCGAACGAGCTCTGATTTGGTGTTCCTGCACCTTCCTGTTGTTCGGCTGGTTTCCTTTGGGTTCCTGCGATTTCTGGTGTTTAAGTTAGATCAGTGAAGCTCTGTTTTCTTATTGTAATGAGATTTCTGGCCGGATTTGAATTTGGTGAAGCATTTGTGTTGCCGGCATTTCCATAAGCAGCATTTATAGATCATAGTTTCCTTTCAAAAAGGGGCACGAACAGTCCCTTTCGAAGCTTACTGTTAAGTTTTGTTTGTGCATGTCCATGGGCAAGAACAACCCACAATTTCATAGCAGTTTAGATCTTGTGATGACTTAGTAAGCATGATATTCCGTTAATTCCAAGTAGGATCAGCTTAAAATTCTTTTGCTGTGTAGACCTTTCATTTGCTATTAAATGGGCATGATCGGATTTCATTTAGCCTTGTAGTTGCAAGTTTTGTTATTGGGATAGTAGTGTATTGAGGTCACAACCAATGTTAAACCATTCTCACTGTCCTTATTTGGATACTACAGCAATAAACTTTAGAACCAACGTAGCTGGGGAGTGTTGGATCCTTATGTAGCTAAATGCTTAAAGTTATAGTCATGAATAGGTAGACTTTGATAAAACTGGTCTCCAATTAACAGAAGAAAGAATGCTATCTCCTAGTCCACAACATGCACATTTTCTCATACTTAACCCTTGCTTAAGTTCTGAATTACATGCTTAAATGCTTACCCAACAAGGAATGTGCATATTATGATCAGATCTAGGCTAGCTTGATAGCATACAACCCCAAACATTTTATTAAAGGTAATAACACTACCAAGCTTGAACTCTTTTATGATTAGCATAGTATGCAGATTTTTCTAAGCTAGTATGCAGATTTTTAATAAGCAGATTTTGTAAGTATAGCATGCAGATTTTTTATAAGTATAGTATGCAGATTTTTAATAAGCAGATTTTCATAAGTATTGCTTGCAGATTTTGATAAGTATTGCATGCAGAACCTCAGTTTTAGAACAGATTTTTTTAGCTTACAGTGTAGAATTTTGATTAAGCTTGTATGCAGATTTATCTTTTTGCCTTGAAAGTTTAGAATTGTTTAAGCATATCAGATTTAGAACTTGTTTAAACATTTTAGCTTAGTAGAAGCATTCCTTTATTGGAAGTATTAATGAGAACAAGTATTTTACTTGAACAAGTATAAGAAAGTACTAAAGAAAAGAAAGAAAAGGCCAAGGCCTTAAGTAGATCCTAAAGTCAAGACTTTAGGGATTTTGGCACACAGGGTGCTTATTAAAATGCCAAGACATTTTATTATAAGAAGTATTTAAAGATAAAAGTATTTTACTTTTTAATGGCATGTACCGGACACAAGTTCCAAGGGATGGGCTCCAAGTTGCCCCTAGACATAAGGTCTAGAAGTGTCTTAATGGTTTTGGGATTAGCTACCTCAATTCTCATTAAGAAAGGGATGGGCTCCAAGTTGCCCCTAGGCACATGGCCTAGAAGTATCTTAGTAGTTTCGGGATTAGCTACCTCGATTCTTATTAAGAATGCGCGCAAAGTGGTACAATGCCGGGCCCAAGAGAAGTTGATTATTATTTTGAAGTATAAAAGTAAAAGTTTTTTTTTTGGAAACAAATGAAACAAACATCAAATATGTTTAGAATTAGAAAGTTTAGCTTCTTGTTATTTGAAGCATGCAGTATCAGTTTTCATTTGCTTCCTTATGAGTTTATTTGAGCATGACTATATGTCTTATCATTTAGTTGATTTCTTGCTATTAGATTATTTAGCATGATTAGTTTTATTTGCTTTTCAGCATGCAGTTATAGTTTTATTCTTGTATAGCATGAGTAGCTTTACATGTTAGCTTTTCAGTTAGTATGATTCCTTTTATTTATGAGCATGATTAGCTATACATGTTTAGTATTTCAGTTAGTATGATTCCTTTATTGGATTATGAGCATGATTAGCTATACATGTTTAGTATTTCAGTTAGTATGATTCCTTTATTGGATTATGAGCATGATTAGCTATACATGTTTAGTATTTCAGTTAGTATGATTCCTTTATTGGATTATGAGCATGATTAGCTATACATGTTTAGTATTCCAGATAGTATGATTCCTTTACTATTTATGAGCATGAGTAGCTTTACGTGTTAGCATTCAGTTTTAGCATGTTTTTATTTATATACATGCATATCGTGATTTTGTGAGTTAGATAGCGCTCACTAAGCATTTTGCTTATAGATACTACTTTCCTCCTACTGCAGATAAAGGAAAAGGAAAGCTAAAGTATAAGAAGGAAGGCGACGAGGAGATGTTGTAACGGTGTGTGATGCCAGGACTATGGAGAGATCATGAGTTTGCTAAGGAAACTGTCAAGACCCCTTTTGAGTTTTTCTTTCAGTTATTAAGTTGATAGAGATTGTATTAGTTGTTTCCTTTGTCTATGTTGATTAATTGAGTCTATTCCGCATTGTTAGTTGAGTTATTTCCTATTGTTGGAGTTATATAGTTTTCTATTGCTTTAGTGTCGTGCTATTATTTCTGCGTGGTTGTGAAAAATATGTTCCAGCCGCCTGTGGCTGTGTATATAGTGTTTGTATCCCAGTTTGGGGTCACCGGTACAGGGGAGACTCTGCCGAAATTTTTCGGTAGGGATTTCTCGAAGTTTAAGTAGCGTACCGGTTAAGTGGAGTTAGTAGTCAAGTAATGGTCCACCTTTAGAGAGTAGTAGTAGTGTAAAAAGGTGGGTCGTTACAGTTGGTATCAGAGCAGTTCCCATTCTCCAGCATCACACACACATCAGCATCATCCTTGCCGTCTTCAAGTAAGAAAGTATTTAAGTTCTTTCTTTATTGCTTTCCTTATTATTAACTGCAGTACTGAGTAATTGCTTATGAGTGCTTAAGTAAGATAGAAGTTACTGTTTCTCCTTTCTTGATTCATACATATGTTTGTTTAGAAAGGATAGAGAAGTTAGAAAGGATAGAGAAGATATCAAGCCTTTTCTTTGCATAACTAGATGTTAAGAAGAGGATATCCCCGCACCGTTCGTACTGAGAACCAAGATAAGGTGAACGAAGAGCTTAGATCAATTGAGCCCAATCTCTTTGAAGTTCTTGCCCAACTCCAGAGACAAGTAGCGAGCAGCAGCGAGTGATTGCCAATCTAATGGCAAATCAGAAGCCAGCTCCTCCCACTCCCCCAACCATTAATGTGGAGACCCCAATGGTGACTGAAGTCCCATCAACTGCCCTGGAAGTCGCCACCGCATCTAAAAGACAAGAAGCATATCTCATCCAGTGGCTGAAGCTGAAACCAGAAAGCTTCTCAGGAACGACTGAGCCCTGGGATGCCCAGGCTTGGTTCAAGACATTTGAGAGCACAATGGAGCTTCTTGACTGACCAGAAGTCGAGAAGGTTGATACCATTAAGTGTGCCTCTTTCTGCCTATCTGGAGATGCTTGTATGTAGTGGGAGCGAGTTAAGAGTAAGAGAGCAGTCAATCAGATGAGCTGGGTTGACTTTGAAATAGAGTTGTACTAAGAGTTCTTCCGCCAACGGATCACCAATAAACATTATGAGAAGTTTATAAAATTTAGACCAGGTGACCTACCAGTAGAAGAAGCGGTTAAAAGATTTAACAGGCTAGCTCACCTTTGCCTAGAGTTAGTAAGTACAGTGAAAGAACGAGTCAGACTGATGCTCCTAATGCTGAGACCAGAAATAACATCTAATGTGAGTAGTGAAACTCACCGACCATAGATTGGTGAAGAGCTGGTCAGCAGAGCATTAGTGAGCACTATCTGAACAGCAACAAGGCACAACAAACGCAACACAAGCCAGTCAAGATAGAAGACAAGACAGTGGGGAAACAGAGAACCCAGTCAAGTAATCAGAACTGGAAGGACAAAGATAACAAGAAAGACCCAAGCAGGAAGATGTTCGGGTAGTCTGTGAGTATCCAAAAGTATTTCGGAAGGGCTACTGGACTACCTCCCAACAGGAAGTGGAGCTTGAGATTGAATTGGTTTCTGGTACCGGTCCAATTTCAAAAGCTCCGTATTGCATGTCTCTAGCAGAGCTGGAAGAGTTACAAGCACAACTATAGGAGTTACTTGACAAAGGCTCCATTCGCCCTAGTCACTCATCTTGGGGAGCTCCTGTGTTGTTTGTCAAGAAGGAAGAAGGATGGATCTATGCGGATGTGCATAGATTATAGGGCTCTGAATCAAGTGACCATCAAAAACAAGTATCCACTGCCCAGAATCGACGACTTATTTGATCAGTTGAGAGGGGCAACAGTGTTCTCCAAGATAGACCTGCGCTCTGGGTACCATCAGTTGAAAGTGAAGGAAAAGGATATACCCAGAACGGCTTTCAGGACCAAATACGGACACTACGAGTTCGTAGTCATGTCTTTTGGTGTGACTAATGCACCTGCAGTTTTCATGGACCTGATGAACAGAGTGTTCAAAGAATACCTTGATAAATTTGTCATTGTGTTCATCGACGACATTCTAGTCTATTCCAGAACCCCAGAGGAGCATGACACGCACTTGAGAATAGTTCTGCAGACCTTTCAGCAAAAGCAGCTTTACGCTAAATTCTCAAAGTGCGAGTTCTGGTTAGATCAGGTGGCATTTATAGGTCACATAATTTCTAAAGAAGGCATCCAAGTGGATCTAACCAAAATAGAAGCAGTCAACCCTGCTTGAGGATATACAGAAGAAGCAAAGTGAGGATCCAGATATCCAAAAGATCAAGCAAGGGATACAAGAAGAAGGAAATTCAGAATTTTGAGTATCAGACAGTGAGATTCTTTATCAGGGAAGTCGCCTTTGTGTCCCTAATGATGAAGAGCTGAGAAAGAAGATTCTAGAAAAAGCCCATAATATACCGTACTCCATGCATCCTGGTTCTACCAAGATGTATCAGGATCTGAAACAGAGGTTCTGGTGGTCTGGACTCAAGAGAGATGTTGCAAAATATGTTAGTACTTGCCTGACATGCCAGAGAGTCAAAGCAGAACACCAGAGACCAGGAGGAGTTCTACAGCCTCATCCTATACCAGAGTGGAAGTGGGAAGACATCTCTATGGACTTCATAACAGGTTTCCCAAGAACTACGAATGGATATGATGCAATATGGGTAATAGTGGATAGATTGACCAAGTCTGCCCAATTTCTAGCCATCAAGGTGTCCCACTCTATAGAGCAGTTGACACAAATATACGTTAAGGAGGTGATCAGACTTCATGGAGTTCCGAAATCTATTGTTTCTGATAGAGATGAGCGTTTCACCTCTCACCTTTGGGAGTGTGTTCATAAGACACTAGGCACCAAACTCAAGTTCAGCACAGCCTTCCATCCTCAGACTGATGGACAGATGGAGCGAGTAAATCAGATCTTAGAAGATATGCTCAGGGCTTGTGTACTAGATTTCAAGGGAAGTTGGTGCAAGTACCTGTGCTTAGCTGAATTTGCCTACAACAACAGCTATCCGACCACCATCGAGATGGCTCCTTATGAGGCATTGTATGGCAGGAAATGCAGATCACCCATTTGCTGGCAAGAAACAGGTGAGAGAAAAGAAATAGAAGTAGAACTGGGCATTCAGACAGAACTGATAGATGAGACTACTCAGGCTATCCAGAAAATCAGACAGAGGATTGAGATTGCCCAGAGTAGACAGAAGAGTTATGCTGACACACGCCATAGGCCACTTGAATTCCAAGAAGGGGATTCAGTCTTTCTCAAGGTTGCTCCTATGAAGGGAGTGATGAGATTTGGCAAGAAGGGTAAATTAAGTCCTCGTTATGTAGGACCTTACCTAATCATAGAAAGGATTAGGAAAGTAGCTTACAAGCTGGATTTACCACAGGACATGTCAGCAATACACAATGTGTTTCATGTCTCCATGTTAAAGAAGTGCCTCCATGACCCTAGCCAAGTGATTGAGCCTCAGTCAGTGCAGATCCAAGAGGATCTTAGTTATGAGAGTAGACCTACACAGATAGTGGACAGAGCAGTCAAGAGACTAAGAAGCAAAGAAATACCACTAGTGAAGGTCGTCTGGCAGAACCAGAAGCACGAGGAAGTCACTTGGGAGCGGGAGGATAGTATGAGACAGAAATATCCAGAATTATTCTAAGTTCGAGGACGAACTTTTTATAAGGTATGGGGAATTATAACGACCCAATTTTCCCTATTTCAAGTTCTAAAAGTCCATAAAAATATTTGGAAATACTTTTAAAATATTCTAGAGATTTTTAGGAATTTTTAGAATATTTTTACGTAATTTTTGGAGGTCGTTTAGTAGGGTTACAAAAAGAAAGAAGTTTTAAAAAAAATGTGTTGAAGGTGAGATTCGAACCCACGATCTCGGGTCGGACTGACCCAAGCCGAAACCAGCCCAACCAGCTGAGCTACACTATTTTTGTTAACCTTATATGGAGCGAAATATATATATGCAGTAGCTGGAACGTTTGAAATAAATTGATGAAAAAGGGGCGCGACTAGGAATCGAAGCACAGACCTCTTGCTTCGAGCAAAGCCCGACGAACCAACTGGGCTAAAGATCATTGCTAATTAAATAGGCAGCGGCAAATATATAAGCTATAGTTGGAATCAAAAATAACTCGAGTTATAAGGAGAGGATTTAAGTTTTCCCGAAACCTAATTTTTCCTCACCTTTCTCTCCCGACGGCGCTGTTCCTCTCCTCGGGCGAAAACGCAGCGGCGTTAGGGCTTCGATCCGGCGGCCGACGAGCACCTTTCTTCGAGAGCTCTTCACACATTCGTGACCGGCTCGTCGAGGGGAGCACGCAGACACGAAGAGATCGAAGAAATTTCAAGTCTCTGCAAGCCCTAGAAGCCGATCTCGGCTGTAAGTCCAAGAAATCCAAGGTGAGTTGCTACTCACCTGCAGTAGGAGTAGTTCCGCGAGTTTTGATTTGCGAACGAGCTCTGATTTGGTGTTCCTGCACCTTCCTGTTGTTCGGCTGGTTTCCTTTGGGTTCCTGCGATTTCTGGTGTTTAAGTTAGATCAGTGAAGCTCTGTTTTCTTATTGTAATGAGATTTCTGGCCGGATTTGAATTTGGTGAAGCATTTGTGTTGCCGGCATTTCCATAAGCAGCATTTATAGATCATAGTTTCCTTTCAAAAAGGGGCACGAACAGTCCCTTTCGAAGCTTACTGTTAAGTTTTGTTTGTGCATGTCCATGGGCAAGAACAACCCACAATTTCATAGCAGTTTAGATCTTGTGATGACTTAGTAAGCATGATATTCCGTTAATTCCAAGTAGGATCAGCTTAAAATTCTTTTGCTGTGTAGACCTTTCATTTGCTATTAAATGGGCATGATCGGATTTCATTTAGCCTTGTAGTTGCAAGTTTTGTTATTGGGATAGTAGTGTATTGAGGTCACAACCAATGTTAAACCATTCTCACTGTCCTTATTTGGATACTACAGCAATAAACTTTAGAACCAACGTAGCTGGGGAGTGTTGGATCCTTATGTAGCTAAATGCTTAAAGTTATAGTCATGAATAGGTAGACTTTGATAAAACTGGTCTCCAATTAACAGAAGAAAGAATGCTATCTCCTAGTCCACAACATGCACATTTTCTCATACTTAACCCTTGCTTAAGTTCTGAATTACATGCTTAAATGCTTACCCAACAAGGAATGTGCATATTATGATCAGATCTAGGCTAGCTTGATAGCATACAACCCCAAACATTTTATTAAAGGTAATAACACTACCAAGCTTGAACTCTTTTATGATTAGCATAGTATGCAGATTTTTCTAAGCTAGTATGCAGATTTTTAATAAGCAGATTTTGTAAGTATAGCATGCAGATTTTTTATAAGTATAGTATGCAGATTTTTAATAAGCAGATTTTCATAAGTATTGCTTGCAGATTTTGATAAGTATTGCATGCAGAACCTCAGTTTTAGAACAGATTTTTTTAGCTTACAGTGCAGAATTTTGATTAAGCTTGTATGCAGATTTATCTTTTTGCCTTGAAAGTTTAGAATTGTTTAAGCATATCAGATTTAGAACTTGTTTAAACATTTTAGCTTAGTAGAAGCATTCCTTTATTGGAAGTATTAATGAGAACAAGTATTTTACTTGAACAAGTATAAGAAAGTACTAAAGAAAAGAAAGAAAAGGCCAAGGCCTTAAGTAGATCCTAAAGTCAAGACTTTAGGGATTTTGGCACACAGGGTGCTTATTAAAATGCCAAGACATTTTATTATAAGAAGTATTTAAAGATAAAAGTATTTTACTTTTTAATGGCATGTACCGGACACAAGTTCCAAGGGATGGGCTCCAAGTTGCCCCTAGACATAAGGTCTAGAAGTGTCTTAATGGTTTTGGGATTAGCTACCTCAATTCTCATTAAGAAAGGGATGGGCTCCAAGTTGCCCCTAGGCACATGGCCTCGAAGTATCTTAGTAGTTTCGGGATTAGCTACCTCGATTCTTATTAAGAATGCGTGCAAAGTGGTACAATGCCGGGCCCAAGAGAAGTTGATTATTGTTTTGAAGTATAAAAGTAAAAGTTTTTTTTTTTGGAAACAAATGAAACAAACATCAAATATGTTTAGAATTAGAAAGTTTAGCTTCTTGTTATTTGAAGCATGCAGTATCAGTTTTCATTTAATTCCTTATGAGTTTATTTGAGCATGACTATATGTCTTATCATTTAGTTGATTTCTTGCTATTAGATTATTTAGCATGATTAGTTTTATTTGCTTTTCAGCATGCAGTTATAGTTTTATTCTTGTATAGCATGAGTAGCTTTACAGGTTAGCTTTTCAGTTAGTATGATTCCTTTATTGGATTATGAGCATGATTAGCTATACATGTTTAGTATTTCAGTTAGTATGATTCCTTTATTGGATTATGAGCATGATTAGCTATACATGTTTAGTATTTCAGTTAGTATGATTCCTTTATTGGATTATGAGCATGATTAGCTATACATGTTTAGTATTTCAGTTAGTATGATTCCTTTATTGGATTATGAGCATGATTAGCTATACATGTTTAGTATTTCAGTTAGTATGATTCCTTTACTATTTATGAGCATGAGTAGCTTTACATGTTAGCATTCAGTTTTAGCATGTTTTTATTTATATACATGCATATCGTGATTTTGTGAGTTAGATAGCGCTCACTAAGCATTTTGCTTATAGATACTACTTTCCTCCTACTGCAGATAAAGGAAAAGGAAAGCTAAAGTATAAGAAGGAAGGCGACGAGGAGATGTTGTAACGGTGTGTGATGCCAGGACTATGGAGAGATCATGAGTTTGCTAAGGAAACTGTCAAGACCCCTTTTGAGTTTTTCTTTCAGTTATTAAGTTGATAGAGATTGTATTAGTTGTTTCCTTTGTCTATGTTGATTAATTGAGTCTATTCCGCATTGTTAGTTGAGTTATTTCCTATTGTTGGAGTTATATAGTTTTCTATTGCTTTAGTGTCGTGCTATTATTTCTGCGTGGTTGTGAAAAATATGTTCCAGCCGCCTGTGGCTGTGTATATAGTGTTTGTATCCTAGTTTGGGGTCACCGGTACAGGGGAGACTCTGCCGAAATTTTTCGGTAGGGATTTCTCGAAGTTTAAGTAGCGTACCGGTTAAGTGGAGTTAGTAGTCAAGTAATGGTCCACCTTTAGAGAGTAGTAGTAGTGTAAAAAGGTGGGTCGTTACAGATTAGTACTTACTAAGCGTTTTCGCTTATAGATCTTGTTTTCTTTCCTCCTACTGCAGATAAAGGGAAAGCTAAGATATGAAGGGAGGCGACAGGATGGTGGTGATGATGGATGTGTGTGGTGGCTGAACTATGGAGGGATCCAGAGGGGACTAGCAAGACTTATTCATTTAGAGTTTATGTCTAGTTCATTTTCCTTATTTCCATTATGAAATCATGAGTTTATGCTTGAGTTCGAAGTGCATTGTAGCTTGTTATGCTTTGTTCTGAGAGTCTTGAGTTTAATTCTTATTGCTAGTTTAGTTTTTGATTAGAATATGATTTATTAATGCGTGGTTGTGAAGAATATTGTGATCCAGCCGCATGTGACTGTGTATATCTTTTGTGTATTGTGGATTTGGTCACCGGTACAGGGGAGACTCTGCCGAATTTTTCGGTGGGAATCCCTCTGAACTGTGATAAAATCTACCTGACTCTAATTATAGAGTCAGTGCCACTAGGAGTGAAGTTATAGTTAGGTAACAATCTCCCTTAGAGAGTAGTAGTAAGAAAGGGTGGTCGCTACAGTTGGTATCAGAGCCAAGTTCCATTCTCCAGCATCACACACACATCAGCATCATCCTCGCCGTCTCCAAGTAAGAAAGTATTTAAATTCTTTCTTTATTCTGCTTTCCCTATTATTAACTGCAGTATAGAGTACTTTTTTTGAGTACTAAAGTAAGATAGGAGATTTAGTTTCCCTTTTCTTTATTCATATTTATGTATGTTTAGAAAGGATAGAGAAATGTTTAGAAGTACCTACTCATAGGTGTTGAAAGTCAAGTATCATGTATAAGTAAGATAAAAGATTTAGTTTCCCTTTTCTTTATTCATATTTATGTATGATTAGAAGGGTTAAAGTAAGATACCAAGTCTTTTTATTTGCATAATTAGATGTTAAGAAAAAGGATGTCCCCGTACTGTTCGTACCGAGAACCAAGATCAGGAGAATGAAGAGCTTAGATTAACTGAGCCCAATCTCTCTGAAGTTGTTGCCTAACTCCAGAGACAAGTAGCAGAGCAGCAGCAAGTGATTGCCAATCTGATGGCAAACTAGCAAGCAGTTCCTCTCCCTCCTCCAGCTGTCACTGCAGAGAATCCAGTGGTAACTGAGACTCCACCAGCTGCCCTGGGAGCCGTCACAGCACCTCAGAGACCAGAAGCTTACATTATACAGTGGCTAAAGCTGAAACCAGAGAGCTTCTCAGGCACGACTGAGCCCTGGGATGCCCAGGCTTGGTTTAAACACTAGAGAGCACTATGGAGCTTCTTGACTGACCAGAAGTCGAGAAGGTCAAGTGCGCCTCTTTCTGCCTGTCTGGAGATACTCGTATGTGGTGGGAGAGGATAAAGACCAAGAGAGCAGCCGATCAGATGAGCTGGGCAGATTTTCAGTTAGAGTTCTATGAAGAGTTCTATCACCAACAAGCACTAAGAGGAGTTTATAGAGTTCAAGTCAGCCAAGATAGAAGACAAGACAGTGGGAAAACAGAGACCCCAGTCAAGTAAGTGTAGAAGAACAGAAAGAAGGTAAGACAGAGGGGGTTTGGGTGGCCTGTGAATATCCCGAAGTATTCCCAACAGATCTACCTGGACTACCTCCCAACAAATGAATGGATTTGAGATTGAATTGGTTCTTGGAACCGGTCCAATTTCAAAAGCTCCGTATCGCATGTCTCCAGCAGAGCTGAAGGAGTTACAAGAACAACTACAGGAGTTACTTGACAAAGGCTTCATTCGCCCTAGTCATTCACCCCGGGGAGCTCCAGAGTTGTTCGTTAAGAAGAAAGACGGATCTGTGCTAATGTGCATAGATTTCAGAACGCTGAGCAAAGTAGTTGTTAAGGACAAGTACCCCCTTTCTAGGATCGATGATTTATTTGATCAGTAAAGAGGAGCAACAGTGCTCTCAAAGATAGACTTGCGCTCTGGGTACCATCAGCTGAAAGTGAAAGAAAGAGATATACCCAGAACGACATTCAGAACCAGATATGGACACTACGAGTTGGTAGTTATGCCATTTGGAGTGACCAATGCACCTGCGGTCTTCATGGACCTAATGAACAGAGTGTTCAGAGAATATCTTGACAAATTTGTCATTGTATTCATCGATGACATTCTGGTCTATTCAAGGACCCCAGAGGAGCATGACACGCCTGCAGACTCTTCAGCAGAAGCAGCTTTATGCTAAAATTCTCAAAGTGCGAGTTCTGATTAAATCAGGTGGCATTTTTAGGTCACATTATTTCTAAAGAAGGTATTCAAGTGGATCCAGCCAAAGTGGAAGCGGTCAACAACTGGAGTAGACCCAAGAACGTCAGAGAGGTCAGAAGCTTCCTTGGTTGGGTACTACAGGAAGTTCGTGGAGGACTTTTCGGGATAGCCTCTCCACTAATTGACCCTCACCGGAAAAGAACAAGAGATTGAATGGTCGGATAAATGTGAGCGAGTTTCCAAGAGCTAAAGAAGAGATTGATCGGTGCTCCCTTAGACTGTTCCACAGAGCGACAAGAGTTTCGACATCTACAGTGATGCTTCCAAGATGGGCTTAGGAGCTGTACTCATGCAAGAAGGAAAAGTCATAGCTTATGCTTCCAGACAACTCAAAGATTATGAGAAGAACTACCCTACTTATGATCTTGAGCTGGCAGCTGTGGTTTTTGCACTTAAACTCTGGCGACATTATTTGTATGGAGTTCAGTGTAGAATCTTCACATATTATCAGAGTCTTAAGTACTTCTTCACTCAGAAGGACTTAAACATGAGACAGCGCAGGTGGCTGGAGTTGGTCAAAGATTACGACTGTGAAATCCTCTACCACCCAAGCAAAGCTAACAAAGTGGCAGATGCACTCAGCAGAAAATCCAGTGCATCCCTGATGTCTTTGTCATCATTAGCTCTGCCACTGCAGAAGGAGTTGTCGGATTTTGGACCTAAAATTATTGAAGGGCAACTCTCTGCATTGACCTTAGAGTCTACATTACTTGTGGAGATGCAGAGAAAGCAAGGTGAAGATTCGGACATCCAGAAGATCAAGCAAGGGATACAGAAAGAAGACAGCTCAGAGTTTAGAGTAACAGACAGCGGAATTCTTTATCAGGGGAGTCGCATTTGCGTGCCCAATGATGAGGAACTGAGAAAGAAGATCTTAGAGGAAGCTCACAGTACACCATACTCCATGCATCCTGGTTCTTCCGAGATGTACCAAGATGTAAAACAGAGGTTTTGGTGGTCAGGACTCAAAAGAGATGTAGCTAAGTATGTCAGTACCTGCTTGACATGTCAGAGAGTCAAAGCAGAACACCAGAGACCAGGAGGAGTTCTTCAGCCTCTTCCAATACCAGAATGGAAATGGGAAGACATTTCCATGGACTTCATAGCAGGTCTTCCAAGAACCACCCATGGATATGATGCGATATGGGTAATAGTAGACCGATTGACCAAGTCTGCTCACTTCCTAGCCATCAAGGTGTCCCACTCCATAGAGCAGTTGGCCCAGCTATATGTTAAAGAGATAGTCAGACTTCATGGAGTTCCTAAATCTATCGTTTCTAATAGAGATGGGCGCTTCACCTCACACTTTTGGGAGTGCGTTCAGAATGCACTAGGCACCAAACTCAAGTTCAGCACAGCTTTCCATGATGGATAGACAGAGCGAGTGAATCAGATTTTAGAAGACATGCTCGAGCTTGTGCGCTAGATTTCAAAGGAAGTTGGTGCAAGTATTTGTGCTTAGCTGAATTCGACTACAACAGCTATCAGGCCACCATCAAGATGGCACCTTATGAAGCACTATATGGCGAAATGAGATCACCCATATCTTGGAAAGAAGCGGGAGAGAGAAAGAGATGGAAGCGAGTTGGGCATTGAGAGAGTGATAGACGAGACTACTCAAGCAATCCAAAATCGACAGAAAATTGAGACGCCCGGGCAGAAAAGTTATGCTGACACACGCCGTAGGCCATTGGAATTCCAAGTAGGAGATTCGGTTTTCCTCAAGGTCGCTCCTATGAAGGGAGTGATGAGATTTGGCAAGAAGGGCAAATTAAGTCCTCGCTATGTAGGACCTTACACGATCATAGAGAGGATTGGGAAAGTAGTTTACAAGTTGGACTTACCACAAGACATGTCAGCAATACACAATGTATTTCATGTCTCCATGCTAAAGAAGTGTCTCCACGACCCTAGCCAAGTGATTCAGCCTCAGTCAGTGCAGATCCAAGAGGATCTTAGTTATGAGAGCAGACTTACACAGATAGTGGACAGAGCAGTCAAGAGATTGAGAAACAAAGAAGTACCACTAGTGAAGGTCGTCTGGCAGAACCAGAAGCACGAGGAAATCACTTGGGAGCGGGAGGACAGTATGAGACAGAAGTATCCAGAGCTATTCTAAGTTCGAGGACGAACTTTTTATAAGGTATGGGGGATTGTAACGACCCAATTTTCCCCATTTCAAGTTCCAAATGTCCATAAAAATATTTGGAAATGCTTTTAAAATATTCTAGAGATTTTTAGAAATTTTTAGAGTATTTTTATGCAATTTTTGGAGGTCGTTTAGTATGGTTACAAAAGAAAGAAGTTTTGACCAAAAATTTGTGGAAGGTGAGACTCGAACCCACGACCTCGACCCGAGCCGAACCTCAGCCAAGCCTAGCCAACCAATTGAGCTGCGGTTGATTTGTGATTAAGAAAGGGAACGAAGTATATTTAAGTTGTAATTGGAACAAAATTTAAATCGAGTTATAAAGGGATTAAGTTTTCCCTTTCTCACCGAAAAACCCTATCTGCCTTTTCTTTCCTCTCTCGACGGCGGTTTCGCCTTCTCGTCTCGGTCGAGAAATGCAGCAGCAAGTGAAGGTCCCTCCGGCGCCGGCGAAGGCTTTTTCCGGCCGATCTTCACCTGCGGTGGTGATTCCCTCGTCGAGGAAGGTCTGTGGGCGCAAGGGAGGTTGAAGATCCAAGCTAACCGAAACCTTAAAGCTTCCTCCTTCGGTTGTAAGTCCAAGAAAGCATTGTAAGTACTACTCACCTGCGGTAGGAGTTGCTCCGAGCTTCAATTTGATTTCCTTTCTTCCGGATTTCACAGTGCCGAGTAGCAGAATATGCTAGGGTTTTCTTCCTTGTTGAGACGCCATTCTCGGATTTAAGCCTGAGCAGTATTGAATTTTATTGTTATTTCTTTGCTGTAGATTTAAGCACGAGCAGTAGTTGAATTTGTTTCACTTTCATAGCTCGAACTTCACAGTATGCTTAGTTTTGCTATCACAGCATGTTTAAGTTGTTTTATTCCTTGCAGCATAGCCTAAGGAGCATGGTTGTGCTATGAAACCTTAGAATTTGTAGGTAGATGGAATGGTAAAGTGCCCCATTTAATCTGTTTAGGGGTTTATGAGAATGTTAGTACTATTATGTTGATTCGTTCCTTTAGTACAGATTAAAAATGTTAGTTGTAAGTGTTAGCAATATCATTCAGTTACCTTAGGTTGCTTTGGTAATACAGCATGCTTTAAATTTTGAAATGCATGCTATATTTACATACATGATGTATGATTAGTAAGATTAGATTTGCTTCTTTTGCTCTTATCACAGCATGTTTAGATAGTTCAAATTAGTTCTCTTCTGCTCTATTTTGTAGCATGATTAGTAAGATTAGATTTGCTTCTTTTGCTCTTATCACCGCATGTTTAGAAGGTCCAAGTTAGTTTTCTTTTGCTCTATTTTATAGCATGATTAGAAAGTTTAAAGTAATATGTTTTTGCCTATTTTGTATAGCATGTTTAAAGGCCTTAAAGTAGTATTCTTTGTCATGTTTTAATAGCAGGTTTAGAAGCCCTAAAGTAGCATTCTTTGCCTATTTTTACAGCATGTTTAGAAGCCCTAAAGTAGCATTCTATGCCATGTTTTTACAGCATGATTGGAAGCACTAAGTAGCATTCTTTGCCTTGTTTTACAGCATGTTTAGAAGCACTGAAGTAGCATTCTATGCCCTGTTCTTACAGCATGTTTAGAAGTATTAAAGTAGCATTCTTTGCCTATTTTTACAGCATACTTAGAAAGCCCAAAGTTAGCTTCCTTTTGCTTTATTTCTAGCATGATTAGAAAGTTTAAAGTAGTATGTTTTTGCCTATTTTGTATAGCATGTTTAGAAGATTAAAGTAGCATGTTTTATTCTATTTTTCAGCATGTTTAAAAGCCTTAGAGTAGTCATCCTTGCCATGTACTTACAGCAGGGTTAGCAGCCCTAAAGTATCGTTCTATACTTGTTTTTACAGCATGATTAGAATCATTTCATACTTGATTTTACAGCATGTTTAGAAGCACAAAAATAGCATCCTTTGCCATGTTTTCATCGTATGATTCAAAGGCTTTAAATTGCTTTCTTTAGTTTAGCTTATAGCATGATCAGTAAGCTTTAAGTTACTTGTTTTATTCTATTATATAGCATGGTTAGTTGATTATACACCCATACTTGTTAAGTATGTTTAAAGGACTCCCACAATCTTTAATAAAAGATAATAAGGAAGATAAAAGAATAAGAAAGATAAAAAGTAAGTCAAGCAAGAGGCTAGTACCCGACATCCAAGAGCTTGTCGTTAAACAAATCCAGGTGACCATTTCCGAGGTCTTGGCCCTGGTAGACCGAGGTCTGCTCTTTTAGGATTGGTGGCTCGTAACCCCAACCTATTAGGGAACGCGCATGAGATGGTACTAAGCCTGGGCCCAAAGTAAAGAAAAGTAAAGAAGTAAAGAAAGAAAGGTAAAGAAAGAAAGAAAGAAAGAAAGAAGAAGAAAGTAAAAGATAGAAATTAAAAGATTAATTTCTAACACAAGGATACAAGAAATGAAATAAGTTCCAAGCTCTGAATAAATAAGAATGGTTAGTTTTCTTTAATTCTAAGTTTACATAGTTAGTTACTTGTTATTCTGCTTGATACTGAGTATAATTTGTATCTAGTTCATTTTCTGTATACCATGAGCATATGCTGATAGTTTTAGTATTTCAGTTTCAGTACTTATGCATTTCATTTATGCATTTCGAGTTTTGTGAGATAGATTAGTACTTACTAAGCGTTTTCGCTTATAGATCTTGTTTTCTTTCCTCCTACTGCAGATAAAGGGAAAGCTAAGATATGAAGGGAGGCGACAGGGTGGTGGTGATGATGGATGTGTGTGGTGGCTGAACTATGGAGGGATCCAGAGGGGACTAGCAAGACTTATTCATTTAGAGTTTATGTCTAGTTCATTTTCCTTATTTCCATTATGAAATCATGAGTTTATGCTTGAGTTCGAAGTGCATTGTAGCTTGTTATGCTTTGTTCTGAGAGTCTTGAGTTTAATTCTTATTGCTAGTTTAGTTTTTGATTAGAATATGATTTATTAATGTGTGGTTGTGAAGAATATTGTGATCCAGCCGCATGTGGCTGTGTATATCTTTTGTGTATTGTGGATTTGGTCACCGGTACAGGGGAGACTCTGCCGAATTTTTCGGTGGGAATCCCTCTGAACTGTGATAAAATCTACCTGACTCTAATTATAGAGTCAGTGCCACTAGGAGTGAAGTTATAGTTAGGTAACAATCTCCCTTAGAGAGTAGTAGTAAGAAAGGGTGGTCGCTACATTGACATTGTTACCAATGAGAAAAATGTTATCTACGTATAGTACAAGAAATGTAACGCCCCAATTTTCCCTATTCTGAGTTTCAAACGTCCATAAAAATGTTTGAAAATACTGTTAAAATATTCTAGAGATTTTTAGAAATTTTTAGAGTATTTTTGCGTAATTTTTTGGAGGTCGTTTAGTATTTTTACAAAACCAAAGAAGTTTGAGCAAAAAAAACGTTGGAGGAGAGGTTCAAACCCGCGACCTCGGGTCGGACTGAACCAAGCCAAACCGGCTTGACCAGCTGGGATAAGAGATTTATATTAATCTCATATAGAGTTAAATAAGGTTATAGTATAGTTGGGTTATATCCGAATACTTATAAAAGGAAATAAGTTTTGGGATTTTAAGAAAACCTAACTTTTCTCCCGAAAACCTAATCTCCTTCGCTCTTCTCCCTCGCGACGGTGCAAAGCTGCGGCGGAAACCTAGAGCGAGCTAGGGTTGGAGATTCCGGCGCCGGCGAGACTTGATTCCAGCCGTCCCTCATCCACGGTGGCTGTTCCCGACGGAGAGAAGCCCGAGAGCTCCGAGAACACGCCGGAAAAGCTGCTACCCGAGCCCTAGAACCCCTCCTTCCCTTCTTCTCGGTTGTAAGTGCAAGGACAAGAAAAAGTGAGTTGCTTCTCACCTGCAGTAGGAGTAGTTCCGAGCTTCGATTTGTTTTCCTTGTTTTCGGATTGTGTTTGTACAGAATTTAGTTGTTAGGGATTTAGCCCTCTTTTCTTGCTTGTTTCGGAACATGTAGATGATCTGATCAGTTTCAAGTTTGATTTAGTTTCTTTTCTTGTTTCCGGATCATGTTTTACAATTCTTCAGTCTAGCTTGATCTCAGATTAGTGCCAAATCCAGATTAGTTTTAGGTCAGCATTAATTTTGAGCTTGAACAGTTTTAATTCAAGTGTGCAGTTCGGATACCTTTTGTATCTCCATAAGCAAGAAACAACCACAAATTTCATACTAGTTTTAGATCTTTTGCAGATTTAATATGAGCAGTTTCTGGTGGTAGTAGTACAGAATTATTAAGAGCAGCTAAGTCTTTGGTTCTATTGTTATATAAGTGTTGATCGGATTATGTAGCCTTGGGAATTTTAGTTTTGTTGTTTAGGCAGTGAACATGAAAGGAGACGGATTTGTTTATCACAGTTTTAGATTTTGTTCTTTCTTTCTCCTCGCTGCAATGAAAAAGAACAGCTAGTTGGAATAGCTATGTATAGCATTTTGTTTCCCTTATATTGCTTTCTTGCCATGGAACTATAGACAGCTCCCACTAGTAGGCATGTGCATGAGCAGATTCATTCAAGTGAGCATTTATATTCACTAGTAGGTATCATCTTATTGTTGAGTAATTTGGATTTAGGTTTGTGCCATGCAATGGGTGTGGATAACTCTAATTTGGGAGTTCTGTTGGATTTTTAATGGCTTGGTTTCCTTGCTTTAGTTATGTACAACATTAGGATGAATAGAAAGGTAAAAGAAGTAAGTGTTTCTTGTTTTCTGTTGCTGTTGCTGGACATCAGATCTGTTTTAGAAGGGAATCACGATTCCTGCTGGGTTTCAGGAATTTGGAAGGATAGTAAGGTTGTTAAGAGTTTAATAGGAGTCTTTCTTTTAATCGCTAGAGAAATTATAGGTTTCACTTGCTATTGGTATTGCTGGATTTAAATTAGTTGCCTTTCCTATTAGCAAGTGCAGAACCATCAGTTTTCCTGGCCAAAATGGGGCACGAACAGCTATATATAAAGTGTATTTTGTGACATGATTAGTAAGATTAGATGTGCTTTCTTTTCCTTTGTTTTACAGCATGTATAGGAAGCTCAAAGTTACATTCTTTTGCTCTATTTTACAGCATGTTTAGAAAGTCCAAGTTAGCTTTCTTTTGCTCTATTTTACAGCATGTTTAGAAAGTCCAAGTTGCTTTCTTTTGCTCTATTTTATAGCATGATTAGTAAGTTCAAAGTTGTTTTCATTTGCTATTTTAAGAAGCATGAACAACCATGTATTCCAGTGGAAAAATAAGAATCCTATTAAATACTTTTAGAAGTATTAACAAGTAAAAGAAAGAAAAAGAAAAAAAAGAGAAAGGCCAAGGCCTTAAGTAAATTCCAAAGTCCAGACTTTAGGAATTTTTGCACACAAGGTGTCTATTAAAATGCCAAGGCATTTAAAGAAGAAGTAATTAAGATAAAAAGTATTTTACTTTTAAAGGGCATGTACCGGACACAAGGTCCAAGGGATGGGCTCCAAGTTGCCCCTAGGCACAAGGCTTAGAAGTATCTTAGTAGTTTCGGGATTAGCTACCTCGATTCTTATTAAGAATGCGCGCAAAGTGGTACAATGCCGGGCCCAAAAGAAGTTTATTATTATTTTGAAGTATTAAAGTATAAGTTTTGAAACAAATGAAATAAGCTTCAAATATGTTTAGAATTAGAAGGTCTAGTTTCTTGTTATTTGAAGCATGCAGTCATAGTTTTATTTGTTTCTTGCTACTAGATTATCCAGCATGTTTAGTTTTACATGTTTAGTAGCTTTACATGTTTAGTATGCTTCTTTTATAGTTTCATTCTTATGAGCATGATTAACTATACATGTTTAGTATTTCAGTTAGCATGATTCCTTTGCTATGTATGAGCATGAGTAGCTTTACATGTTAGCATTCAGTTTTAGCATGTTTTTATTTATATACATGCATATCGAGTTTTTGTGAGTAGATAGCGCTCACTAAGCTTTATGCTTATAGACTGCACTTCCTCCTACTGCAGATAAAGGAAAGGAAAAGATTTAGCAAGGAAGGCGACAAGGTGGTGGTGATGAAGGTGTGTGATGGCTGGACTATGGAGAGATCCAGAATGAGCTGGCAAATTGCCAAGACTTTTCTGTTTAGTTATTTTAGTTCTCTTTTAATGCTATGATGAAGTTGAGATTGTAATTGAGTCTATTCCGCACTTGTAGTTTGGTATGTCTTATCGTTGGAGTTCTATTTGTTTACTATTGCTAGAATAGTTTCCTTTTAGTTATTGTGATATTATTATTGCGTGGTTGTGAAGTATTTATACCAGCCGCATGTGGCTGATGGTTTATTATTTGTTTGTATTATGGGAAATGGTCACCGGTACAGGGGAGACTCTGCCGAAATTTTTCGGTAGGGTTTTCCTAGAGATTTTTAATAAACCGGTTAAATAGAGTTAGTAGATAAATAACGGTCACTCTTAGAGAGTAGTAGTAGAATTAAGAAGGGTGGTCGTTACAGTTGGTATCAGAGCAGGTCCATTTTCCAGCAACACACACACATCAGCATCATCCTTGCCGCTTTCAAGTAAGAAAGTATTTAAGTTCTTTCTTTAGTGCTTTCCTTTATTATTATTATTTGCAGTATGGATGGATTGTTTATAAGTGATTAAGTAAGATAAGAGTTTTTAGCTATTTCCTTTCTTAATATATAAATGTGTATGTTTAGAAAGGGTAGAGAAATTATCAAATTTTCTTATTTGTTTAACTAGATGTCGAGAAGAGGACGTCCCCGTACCGCTCGTACTGAGGACCAAGTTCAGGAGAAAGAGAGGCCAGGCTCAACTGAGCCCAATCTTTCTGAAGTTGTTGCCCAACTTCAGAAACAAGTAGCTAAGCAGCAGCAAGTAATTGCCAATCTGATGGAAAATCAACAACCAGTCCCTCCTACTCCTCAAACAGTAACTGTGGAGACTCCAGTGGTAACTGAGGTTCCACCAGCTACCCAAGGAGTCGTCACAGCACCCCAGAGACAAGAATCCTACCTCATTCAGTGGCTGAAACTGAAACCAGAAAGTTTCTCAGGCACAAATGAGCCCTGGGATGCCCAGGCTTGGTTCAAAACACTAGAGAGCACCATGGAGCTTCTTGACTGGCCAGAAGTCGAGAAAGTCAAGTGTGCCTCCTTCTGCCTGACTGGAGATGCACGCATGTGGTGGGAGAGAGTAAAGAGCAAGAGGGCAATCAATCAGATGAAATGGATTGATTTTGAGACAGAATTCTACGACGAGTTCTTTCGCCAAAAGATCACCAACAAGCACTACGAGGAGTTTATGGAGTTCAGACAGGGGGATCTGACAGTGGAGGAAGCAGTTAAAAGATTCAATAGGCTAGCTCGTCTCTGCCCAGAACTAGTAAGTACAGAGAAGGAGCGAGTCAGACTAATGCTCAGAATGCTGAAGCCTGTGATATCACTTAATGTGAGCAGTGGGACTCATCAGCCCGATTGGAGAAGAGTTGGTCAAGAGAGCCTTAGTAGCCGAGCACTACCGAGCAGCATGAAGGCACAAAGAGAGCAACACAAGCCAATCAAGATGGAGACCAAGACTGGGGAAATCAGAAACCCCAAAACTGGAAAGGCAAGGGCACTAAAAGAAAGCAGTGGGATTCAGGAAGTAACCAGAAGGGAGGACCAGAAACCAAGCAGACTAAGCTCCTTCCCTGCCCTAAATGTGGGAGAACACATCCAGGAGCCTGTCTCTTGGGTAAGACTGGATGTTATTCTTGTGGTCAAGAAGGACACATGGCCAAACAGTGTCCTAACAAGTTCAAAGCACCCCAGCCACATCCAATACAATATGGAGCCAAGCCTCAACTACATTATATGCCTGCAACTCTGGAAGGACCTCAGATCAGTCAAGGAAGGTTGGAAGCTCCACCAGTTCCAGCTTTGACAATGCCAGAGTATTCTCCCTTACCAAAGAGGAAGCTGCTAGTGCCTCCACGGTCGTAACAGGTCATGTAGTTATTTTTCAGCATATAGCTACTGCACTATTTGATACTGGGGCGACCCATTCTTTTGTATCCATACCTTTTGCCAAAGAATTACAGGTACCTACAGAGAGCATGAATTCCAAGTTCCTGACAACCCTACCTTCTGGGGAAGTCATGGAATCTAGTCAGTGGCTTCGGTCTGTACCAGTCAGAATTTCAGACCGAGAGCTATGTGTTAATCTGGTAGTCCTCGCTATGCAGGATTTCGATATCATTTTAGGTATGAATTTCCTCAGCAAGTACAGTGCTTCAGTCGACTGCCGCAGAAGAAAAGTGGTCTTTAGTCCAGAAGGTGAATCATCCTTTGAATTTACCGGAGTACCAAAGAGGAAGACCCAGAAATTTCTCTCTTCCCTCACAGCTCACCAGATGCTAGCTAAAGGGTGTGTTGGTTTTCTTGCATTCATTGTGAGTACAGAAGAAGAGGAAAGGCCTAAGCAGGAAGAAGTTCGGGTAGTCTGTGAGTATCCGGAGGTATTCCCAGAAGAGCTACTGGACTACCTCCAACAGAGAAGTGGAGTTTGAGACTGGTTCCTGGTACCGGTCCAATTTCAAAAGCTCCATATCGCATGTCTCCAGCAGAGCTAAAAGAGTTACAAGAGCAACTTCAGGAGCTACTTGACAAGGGCTTCATTCGCCCTAGTCACTCACCATGGGGAGCTCCTGTGTTGTTTGTCAAGAAGAAGGATGGATCTATGCGGATGTGCATAGATTATAGGGCTCTGAATCAAGTGACCATCAAGAACAAGTATCCACTGCCCAGGATCGATGATTTATTTGATCAATTGAAAGGTGCAACAGTGTTCTCCAAGATAGATCTGCGCTCTGGGTACCATCAGTTGAAAGTGAAGGAGAGTGATATACCCAGAACTGCTTTCAGGACCAGATATGGGCACTATGAATTCGTGGTCATGCCTTTTGGTGTGACTAATGCACCTGCAGTCTTTATGGACTTGATGAATAGAGTGTTCAGTGAATACCTTGACAAGTTTGTCATTGTGTTCATCGACGACATTCTAATCTATTCTAGAACCTCAGAGGAGCATGACACTATTTGATACTGGGGCGACCCATTCTTTTGTATCCATACCTTTTGCCAAAGAATTACAGGTACCTACAGAGAGCATGAATTCCAAGTTCCTGACAACCCTACCTTCTGGGGAAGTCATGGAATCTAGTCAGTGGCTTCGGTCTGTACCAGTCAGAATTTCAGATCGAGAGCTATGTGTTAATCTGGTAGTCCTCGCTATGCAGGATTTCGATATCTGTAAAGCCCGAAAAATTCCCAAATTTATTTTAGAATTATTCTATGATTTTTCTGGAATTATTAGATATTTTTCCGGAATTTTCCGAGTAGCGGGAGTAGCAAAAACAAATAGGTCGCAAAATAGCTTAGGCGGGAATCGAACCCGAGACCTATGGTGTAAGGGATAATGTTAGTAACCAGTTGAACCCAGCAGGGCCGTGCTGAAAGGAAGGAGAACCAAATATATTTATATTAGAGTTGGGTTCATTAAACCACTTAATATAAATAATAAACTTAAGTGGGGTTTGGTTTATTTTGGTTCGGCACCTCTTCACCTCACGACACTTTCTCTTCCAAAACCTCACCGCCGCCTCTCCCTTCTTCTCCTCTTCCTCACGCACGGCACACCAAGGCAAGGGTCCATAGGATCATCTTCCGGCGACGACTCTAACACGAAGGGTCTTCTCCGCGAGAGGAACGCGAAGACGTAAGCGGTTCGTCGAGCGGACAGTTTTCGGAAACACCTAGCGAATAGAATCGTAAGAAAACCTTACGATTGAGGTAAGAAACCCCTCACTGCAGTATAATTGCTCTCGCTTGTTAGTTTTGGCGTTAGTTCAGTAATTTTATAGTTTTCAGTTTTAGGGCATGCTTTTAGTGCACGCCAAGCATTCGGTAGAATGCCCAGTTCAAAAGGATGTACCAATAGGCGTCCTAACAGCATATAAAATGTAATAGAAACATTTTATTCAGTTTATTATTAGTTATTACAGCTATATGGATCAGATATCCATTGGGTGGGCTCCCACAGTAGCCTCTAGGTTCAGATAACCTAGCTCTAGGTTCAGATAACCTAGAACAGCAAAGTAAAATTAAACAGTATTCAGTATTTTACTTTTATTCAGTTGGCATCGTGCTTGGATCAGATATCCATGGGCTGGACTCCCACAGTCGTCCCTAGGTTCAGATAACCTAGTAACCCTGCTGGATTCGGAACTTGCAATCCCGGGTCTCGTAGGGATGCGCGCACAGTAAGTACAGTTGCGAGGGCCCCAGCAGCATGTTTAGTATTTTCATCTATTATATGTATAGTTTTCAAATTTGAAACCAGTGATGAAAACACTAATTTAGCTTCCAGTTCAGTTCAGGTTCAATTTACATGATTTGAGTTCATGTACAGATTTAGACATATGCATGACTAGTTCGGTTTCATGCTCGGTTTATATGTTATGCCATGTTTCGGTTTCAGTTTATGCTTTGTTTGATATGCCATGCCATGCTTGCATGTTCAGTATGTTTTTTTCAAACAACATGATTTAAAATCATAATTGCATCGTATGCATGATTTAGTGAGGTAGATGGTTTCTTACTAAGCTTTAAGCTTACAGGTACTACTTTTCTTATCTGCAGATCTGGTAAAAGAAAAGTGGACTAGCGGAGGTTGGAGGCGATGCTACAATGATGTGTGTGTGCAAGGGGTCTGGAATAAAGATCCTTGGGATCTACACGCTTTTAATTCAGTTTTAGTACTTAACACGTCTGGTTTTATGAATTAGTCTTGTTACAGTTTAGTGAACTATATCTTGTTTAGTCATCATGTTTAGAATGTGAGTATTCACATTCTTGAGTGTTTTCATGTATCTAGAAGCTGGTCTCTGTGAGTTGTGGCGCGTTCGGTCTGGGAAGTTCTGAAATCGAAACTCGATTTCATATCGAGATGGATCGATGCTGCCGATCCGTTCTGACTATCGAGGATCTGGATCGGTCGGCCGATCCGGAGGCCTCTGATATGTTCTTGTATGCTATCGATCGATCGTCCGTCGATCCGACCGACGAGAGTTCGGGAAATCTGCGATCAGCGATCGGTCGACCGACCGATCGGTGGCAACTGAATCGATCGACGGACCGATCGAGCAACGAAACATAAGCGCCGGTCGGTCTACCGGCCGTCGGTGCTCAGATCGATCGATGAACCGATCGGATCTGACGAAACGCGGCGAAGCAGGAGGCTCGCGATCGGTCTCCGGCCGATCCGGAGGGTGCATCCGTGCGATATCGGTGGAACGATCGTGAATCGTTCGAAGGCTCAATCGACTTACGGATCGGTTGAAATGTCGATTGCAGCTAGGGACATCCAAGAGGCATAGATTGTCTCTCCTAGCATGTGTACAACACTCGGTACTCCTAGAATGTCGGGTTAAGACTTTACAGAATTAGTTTAGCAAATTTCAAATTTGCTCAGTTTTCCGCACAGTATTTTCAGTAGTTAATGTAGCGATCCGGCTCACAGACTGGTACCCAGGAGTTGGGTTGTTATATTATAGCTTCCTTGTTACTCCTACACACACATCAACATTGTGCCTACAGCTTCCAAGTAAGAACATCTCTCACTCGGTTTGTTTTCACTTTCATATCGGTTATGTGTGCTTCCATGTTTGCTCTCATGTTGGTAGTTAATTAATTTATGTTTACGGTGATAGTATTTAACATGTTACCGTAGTTAACTATAACATGATAGCTTAGTTATATATATGTGTTCTCTGCTATTTAGAAAATGAGTACGAGGGCGTCCGGCTAAGCGGCGGTGAGCTGACATGGCGGCGATTCGGTGCCTCCCGGACCTTACGTGGTGGCTCAGCTCGGCGATTAGGTGAGCGAGAGATAGCCTCCTTAAAGGCTAACCGGAGACTACTCCCAGTCACTCGATGCGAACCTCACGACTCCGGTAATCAGGTAGTACCATCGACTGCGATCGGGTCGGTAGCCCGATGGCGGGGCTAAGAGAAAGCTTACCTTATCGGTGGCGGAGAATTAAGCGAGAACTTCTCGGGCACCGGTGAACCATGGGATGCTCGGGCATGGTTTAAAACACTGGAAAGCACGATGGAACTTCTAGGTGGCGAGCACGAAAGGTGAAGTGTGCCTCATACATTTAACGGGAGGCCTTGCGCATGTGGTGGGGCGGATTAAATCGAAGTGGCCAATAAACCAGATGACATGGGCCACTTCGAGAAAGAATTCTTGAGGAATTCTTTCATATGCAAATCCTGAAACCGACACTATGGCGAGTTCTGAAATTTCGTCGGGCAACCTATCGATTCGAGGAGTGAAGAAATTCAACGAATTGGCCGTCGTGTCGTAACTAGTCACCTCGGAGAAAGAGCGAGTCGCTTGATCTCGAAGATGCTCGGACCGAGATCGCAATGAATGTGGTGGTGGCGTTCATAGGCCACAAACCACAGAGGAGCTAGTGAGTAGTGCTCTGATCACCGAGCACTATCAGCACAATATCACCCAGCAGAAGCAAGTTTCCACAGAGCCCAAGGGACAAGCTAGCTCAGGTACTCAGCAGAAACAACAGGGACATAGCTCCAACTGGAAGGGGAAACGCAAGGCAAGCAGTGACCCAAAAGGAGGACCAGCTGGAAAACATTCCAGACATCCCAAGTGTGCTACTTGTGGGAAACATCATCCAGGAGTTTGCCGCAAGGGTACGCGAGGTTGTTTTGAATGTGGACAGGAAGGGCACATGGCTAAGCAGTGCCCGAACAAGAACAGTCTTCCTCAGCCTCAGCCGATACAGTATGGAGCTCAGCCAGCGCAGCTACACCAGATGTATGCAGCCTTAGATGGTCCACAGATCAGTCAGGGCAGATTAGAAGCCCCCACAGCTAACACAAATGCCAGGATTTTCTCACTGACCAGAGAGGACGTAGCAAATGCCTCGGCGGTTGTCACAGGTCGGATCGGTATTTTTCGACATAATGCAATTGTCTTATTCGATCTTTGGGCAACCCACTCTTATGTATCCGGGCATTTGAGAAACTAGCAACACCTCGAAGTACTCAATAGTCGGTTTAAACAACGCTACCCTCGGGAGACATTATGGCATCTACGCGGCTCGGGCGGTGCAGGTCATTATAGCGACGAGGGAGCTTTTGGTGATCGATAGTGCTAGAAATGATGACTACGATGCCATCTTTGGAATGGATTTTCGATCGGATACGGCGCTTCTATAGAGTGCGTAAGCGAAGTCATATTCAACCTGAAGCGAGTGCAGTTACACGGAGAACCAAAGAGGAAAGCCGGAAGTTTCTCTCGGCATTGAAAGCACAACAGCTATTGGATTCAGGATGCGTGGGATTTTTAGCAAATGTAGTCAACACCGGCCAGGACAAGAACCAACAGCTATCGGAGGTTCGAGTCGTTTGTGACTACCCAGTAGTCTTTCCTGAAGAGCTACCAGGCTTAGCACCAGACAGGGAGATTGAATTTGAGATAGAGCTCATTCCCGGCACAAATCCAATTTCCAAGGCACCATACCGCATGGCTCCAGCAGAACTGAAGGAACTTCAGGAGCAATTACAGGAGCTTCTTGACAAGGGTTTCATACGCCCTAGTCACTCACCATGGGGAGCACCTGTGTTGTTCGTGAAGAAGAAGGATGGAAGCATGCGTCTATGCATAGACTACCGTGCCTTGAACCAGGTCACAATTAAAAACAGGTACCCTCTCCCCAGGATAGATGACCTGTTTGACCAGCTAAAGGGAGCCACAGTGTTCTCTAAAATTGACCTCAGATCAGGATATCACCAGGTTAGAGTCAAGGAAGGTGATATACCTAAAACGGCTTTCAGGACCAGATACGGACACTATGAGTTCGTAGTCATGCCTTTCGGCGTGACAAATGCTCCAGCTACTTTCATGGACCTCATGAACAGAGTATTCAGAGAATACTTAGACAAGTTTGTCATCGTGTTCATCGATGACATTCTTATCTATTCAGGCACTCAGGAGGACCATGCAGAGCATCTGAAGACAGTTTTGCAGATCCTTCAACAGAACCAGCTGTACGCCAAATTCACGAAATGTGAATTACGGCTGGACCAGTAGCCTTTCTCGGTCACATCATCTCCAAAGATGGTGTTATGGTAGATCCGCAAGATAGAAGCGATAAATGGCTGGAAGAGACCGAGGCATGGTGAAATCGAGCTTCGGGATTAGCGAGCTACTCAGAAATTCGTAGAGGACTTCTCTAGGATAGCCTCCCCACTGACAGCTCTCACCAGGAAGAACAAGAAATTTCAGTGGACAGAGGACTGCGAGAACAGCTTCAGCGAACTAAAACGGAGACTGACCAGTGCTCCTATTTTAGCTATACCAGAAAACACAGACAGCTTCGACATCTACAGTGACGCCTCTAAATTGGGATTAGGAGCAGTACTGATGCAGCAGGGCAAGGTGATCGCCTATGCCTCCAGACAACTCAAGGATTATGAGAGGAACTATCCTACTCACGACCTTGAGCTTGCAGCAGTGGTGTTCGCTCTCAAGATTTGGAGACATTATTTGTACGGAGCTCAGTGCAGAGTGTATACAGATCATCAAAGTCTGAAGTATTTCTTTACTCAGAAGGATCTGAATATGCGACAGCGTAGATGGTTAGAACTAGTCAAAGATTATGACATAGATATCCTCTACCATCCAGGAAAAGCTAATAAGGTAGCAGACGCACTCAGCAGGAAGTCCAGTGCTACCTTATTATCTTTAGCAGCTATGTCACCACCCCTAAGGAAGGAGATTACGGCCTTTAGTCTCGAGCTTATAGTCGGACAACTTTCCACTATGACCTTAGAGTCTACCTTGCTTGGTGATATTCAGTCAGCTCAGGATCAGGACCCTGAAATTCAGAAAATCAAGCAAGGGCTAGCAGAATCGGAAAGTGGAGAATTCAGAGTGTCCAACAGCGGGGTGTTGTATTTTGGCGGCAGACTCTGTGTTCCAGATCGGGAGGAGCTACGGAGACAGATTTTAGACGAGGCTCACAGGACTCCCTACGCTATGCATCCAGGCTCCACCAAAATGTATCAAGACCTGAAGAAACGCTTTTGGTGGCCCGGGATGAAGCGAGACATCGCCAGATATGTTAGCATCTGCCTCACCTGTCGGAGGTCAAGGCGGAACATCGGCGACCAGGAGGAGTTCTGCGGCCTATACTGATTCCGAATGGAAGTGGGAGGATATCTCCATGGATTTCATAGTGGGACTACCCGAACCACGAATGGTTTTGATGCCATCAGGGTAATAGTCGACGGGTTGACTAAATCAGCCCACTTTTAGCTATCAAGATATCCTACTCTATGGAGAAGCTAGCTCGGTTGTATCTCCAGGAGATTGTCGATTGCATGGAGTCCCACGAACCATTATATCGGATAGAGACAGAGGTTTACATCACACTTACGGAAGTGTGTACGATCACTATGGGCACCAGTTAAAATTCAGCACGACCTTCCATCCTCAGACGGATGGTCAGACGGAGGTAGTGAATGGTACTCGAAGATATGCTCCGAGCTTGTGCCCTAGATTTCAAGGAAGTTGGTGCAAATATGAGTCTAGCGAAATTTGCATACAACAACAGCTTATCGAGCCACTATCGGCATGGCTCCTTATGAGGCACTCTATGGGCGGAGGTTCCGATCTGCTGGTATGAGAGTGGTGAGCAGAAGGAACTAGAGCTTGAGACGGATCTAGTGGCGGATACCACAGCGGCCATCTGATTCGCGGAGGATAGAGGCAGCAGGCCGTCGGAAGAGCTATCTTGATACAGCAGACCCTAGAGTTTTGATGGGGATCGGTTTTCCTCGAGTAGCTCCCATGAAGGAGTCATGCGTTTGGGAAGAAGGGCAAGCTAGCTCCCGGATATGTGGGACCATACCTTATCACGAAGAGTGGGCAAGGTAGCATATGAGCTAGAGCTACCTCGGGAGATGTCAGTGTCCACAACGTATTTCATGTTTCCATGCTGAAGAAGCATATTCACCCAGGTGATTGAGCCCCGGTTGGTACAGGTGAGATCTCAGCTATGATAGTCGGCCTATTCGGATAATAGACCGAGCATAAGAAGTTACGGAACAAGGAAGTACCATTAGTTAAAGTCACCTGGCAAAATCACATAGGAGACAGAGGCCAGCAGGAGACAGAAGTACCCAGAATTGTTTTAAGTTCGGGGACGAACTTTTTATAAGGTATGGGGATTGTAAAGCCGAAAAATTCCCAAATTTATTTTAGAATTATTCTATGATTTTCTGGAATTATTAGATATTTTTCCGAAATTTTCAGCGTAAGTAGCAAAAACAAATAGGTCGTAAAATAGCTTAGGCGGAATCGAACCCGAGACCTATGGTGTAAGGATAATGTTAGTAACCAGTTGAAGCCCGTGCTGAAAGGAAGGAGAACCAAATATATTTATATTAGAGTTAGGTTCATTAAACCACTTAATATAAATAATAAACTTAAGTGGGGTTTGGTTTATTTTGGTTCGGCACCTCTTCACCTCACGACACTTTCTCTTCCAAAACCTCACCGCCTCTCCCTTCTTCTCCTCTTCCTCACACACGGCACACCAAGGCAAGGGTCCATAGGATCATCTTCCGGCGACGACTCCAACACGAAGGGGTTCTTCTCCGCGAGAGGAACGCGAAGCGGTTCGTCGAGCGGACAGTTTTCCGGAAACACCTAGCGAATAGAATCGTAAGAAAACCTTACGATTGAGGTAAGAAACCCCTCACCTGCAGTATAATTGCTCTCGCTTGTTAGTTTTGGCGTTAGTTCAGTAATTTTATAGTTTTCAGTTTTAGGGCATGCTTTTAGTGCACGCCAAGCATTCGGTAGAATGCCCAGTTCAGAAGGATGTACCAATAGGCGTCCTAACAACATATAAAATGTAATAGAAACATTTTATTCAGTTTATTATTAGTTATTACAGCTATATGGATCAGATATCCATTGGGTGGGCTCCCACAGTTCTAGGTTGAGATAACCTAGCTCTAGGTTCAGATAACCTAGCAAAGTAAAATAAAATAGTATTCAGTATTTTACTTTTATTCAGTTGGCATCGTGCTTGGATCAGATATCCATGGGTTGGACTCCCGATCGTCCCTAGGTTCGAGATAACCTAGTAACCTCTTTGGATTGAACTTGCAATCCGGGTCTCGTAGGGATCTGCGATAACCTGATTGCAGGGGCCCAGCGGCATGTTTAGTATTTTCATCTATTATATATAGTTTTCAAATTTGAAACCAGTGATGAAAACACTAATTTAGCTTTCATTCAGTTCAGGTTCAATTTACATGATTTGAGTTCATGTACAGATTTAGACATATGCATGACTAGTTCAGTTTCATGCTCGGTTTATATGTTATGCCATGTTTCAGTTTCAGTTTATGCTTTGTTTGATATGCCATGCCATGCTTGCATGTTCAGTATGTTTTTCAAACAACATGATTTAAAATCATAATTGCATCGTATGCATGATTTAGTGAGGTAGATGGTTTCTTACTAAGCTTTAAGCTTACAGTTACTACTTTTCTTATCTGCAGATACAGGTAAAAGAAAAGTGGACTAGTGGAGGCGATGCTACAATGATGTGTGTGTGCAAGGGGTCGGAATAAAGATCCTTGGGATCTACACGCTTTTAATTCAGTTTTAGTACTTAACACGTCTGGTTTTATGAATTAGTCTTGTTACAGTTTAGTGAACTATATCTTGTTTAGTCATCATGTTTAGAATATGAGTATTCATATTCTTGAGTGTTTTCATGTATCTAGAACTGGTCTCTGTGAGTTGTGGCACGTTCCAGTGCTTGGAAGTTCTGAAATCGAAACTCGATTTCATATCAGAGTTGGATCGGTCTGCCGACCGTTCTGTATCGATCTGGATCGGTCGGCCGACCGATCCGAGGCTCTGATATGTTCTTGTATGCTATCGTCGATCGTCCGATCGATCCGGCCGAGAGAGTTGGGCGAAATCTGCGATCGCGATCGGTCGACCGACCGATCGGTGGCAATGGATCGATCGACGACCGATCGAGCGAACGAAACATAAAGCGCGATCGGTCTGCCGGCCGATCGGTGCTCTGAATCGATCGATGAACCGATCGGATCTGCGAAACGCGGCGAAGCGGAGGCTCACCGATCGGTCTCGGCCGATCCAGAGGGTGCATCCGTGCCAGTATCAGCTGGAACGATCTGTGAATCATTCCGAAGGCTCAATCGACTTACGGATCGGTTGAAATGTCTGACTGCAGCTAGCAGGACATCCAAGAGGCATAGATTGTCTCTCCTAGCATGTGTACAACACTCAGGTACTCCTAGAATGTCAGGTTAAGACTTTACAGTAATTAGTTTAGCAAATTTCAAATTTGCTCAGTTTTCCGCACAGTATTTTCAGTAGTTAATGTAGGGATCCGGCTCACAGCCTGGTACCCAGGAGTTGGGTTGTTACAATATCATTTTAGGTATGGATTTCCTCAGCAAGTACAGTGCTTCAGTCGACTGCCGCAGAAGAAAAGTAGTCTTTAGTCCAGAAGGTGAATCATCCTTTGAATTTACCGGAGTACCAAAGAGGAAGACAAAAAATATTTAAAAAATGCTATAGAAATATTCTAGGGATTTTTAGAAATTTTTAGAGTATTTTTATGTAATTTTTGGAGGTCGTTTGATATTTTTACAAAAAAGTTTCGACAAAAAAATGTCCAAGCTGAGAATTGAACCCATGACCTTTGACTCGGTCAAAACCCGGCTGACCAGGTGTGCAAACGGATTTTTCTGTTTAGAAAAGGTAGCGAATTTATTTAAGATAGTTAACAGAATATTGGATTATAAAAGGGATAAATTGATCTTGGATTTGTTTGTTTAGAAAAGGTAACGAATTTATTTAAGATAGTTAACAGAATATTATAAAAGGGATAAGTTGATGTTGGATTTGTTTGTTTAGAAAAAGTAGTGAATTTATTTAAGATAACTAACAAAATATTGGATTATAAAAGAGATAAGTTGATGTTGGATTTGTCTGTTTAGAAAAGATAACGAATTTATTTAAGGAGTTAACAGAAATATTAAGTTATAAAAAGGGATAAGTTGATGCTCTGTTTTCCCGTGACTTAAACCATTCTCTCCTTCTCTTTTGCGTACGATGGAGGAGCTCGGGCAGAAAATGAAAGGGAGTTAGGGCATCATCTCCGGCGGCCGACCAAGGTCCTAGAAGCCCTTTTTGTTCGGTTGTGAGTCCAAGAAGCAAGGTAAGTGCTTCCTCACCTGCAGTAGAGTAGTTTCGGATTCATGTTAGCTTCTCGTTTCCGATTTCGAAGCATGTTATTAAGGAGGTAAGTGCTTCTCACCTACAGTAGGAGTAGTTTCGGACCTTTGTTCTTCTTGAATTCGAAGCATAAGAAAAGCTTATAGTGCAGATTTTTAATTAAGCCTATAGTACAGATTTTAATTAAGCTTATAGTGCAGATTTTTATGTAAGCTTATAGTGCAGATTTTAATTAAGCTTATAGTGCAGATTTTTAATTAAGCCTATAGTGTAGATTTTAATTAAGCTTATAATGCAGATTTTTATGTAGAGCTTATATTGCAGATTTTAATTAAGCGCTTATAGTGCAGATTTTTAATTAAGCATATAATACAGATTTTAATTAAGCTTATAGTACAGATTTTTATGTAGGCTTATAGTGCAGATTTTAATTAAGCTTATAGTGCAGATTTTTAATTAAGCCTATAGTGCAGATTTTAATTAAGCTTATAATGCAGATTTTTATGTAAGCTTATAGTGCAGATTTTAATTAAGCCTATAGTGCAGATTTTAATTAAGCTTATAGTGCAGATTTTTAATTAAGCCTATAGTGCAGATTTTAATTAAGTTTATAGGTGCAGATTTTAATTAAGCCTATAGTGCAGATTTCAATCAAGCTTATAGTGCAGATTTTTATGTAAGCTTATAGTGCAGATTTTAATTAAGCTTGTAATGCAGATTTCTTAGAGCTTAAAATGCAGATTTTTTTAGAGCAGATTTCTTTAGAGCTTGTAGTGCAGATTTCTTAAGAGTTTATGGTGCAGATTTCTTTAAAGTTTAAAGTGCAGATTTTTGGTGGAACTTGTAGTGCAGATTTTTGGTGGAATTTATAGTGCAGATTTTTGGTGGAACTTGTAGTGCAGATTTTTGGTGAAACTTATAATGCAGTTTTTAAAGAAAAAGATTATAGTGCAGTTTGGTTAAGTATTATAGTACAGAGTTTATGTTTGCATAGTATGCAGAAATAGTGTAGCATAGAATGCAGAATCTTGATTAGAATAGTATGCAGAATTTTGATTAGCATAGTATGCAGATTTTTGTTTATGCATTTCAAAGTTAGAATTTGTTTAAACATTTCAGTTTTTAAAGAAGCATTCTTTTATTAGAGGTATTAACAAGTATAAGAAAGATAAAGAAAAGAAAGAAAAAGGCCAAGGCCTTAAGTAGATCCCAAAGTCAAGACTTTAGGGATTTTGGCACACAAGGTGCTCGTTAAAATGCCAAGGCATTTAAAGAAGAAGTAATTAAGATAAATCATCTTATAAATCAGTATTTTACTTTTATCAGTGGCACTGTGCTGGACTCTCAGTTGTCCTTGGGTTGGGCTCCCATAGTCGTCCCTAGGTTTAGATAACCTAGTAAACCCTACTAGATTCGGGACTAGCTATCTCGGGTCTAGTTAGGGATGCGCGCATAGCAAGTACAGTTGCCGGACCCAAGAAGAAAGTTGATTATTATTTTGAAGTATTAATGTATAAGTTTTCAAACAAAAGGAATAAGCTTCACATAAGTTTAAAATTCAGCAAGTTTAGCTTTTTTATATACTAACGTGTTGTTTAGATTTGCTTACATGTTTAGTATTTCAGTATGCTATGTTTTGTTTGCTATTAGATGAGCATTTAGTTTCTAGATTTCTTTTAGCTTACATGCATACTCGAGTTTTGTGAGTTAGATAGCGCTTACTATGCAATTTTGCTTATAGATGCATTTCCTCTTACTGCAGATAAAGGAAAGGAAAAGCTATAGTAAAGGAAGGCGACAAGGAGGTGCGGATGGATGTGTGATGCCTGGACTATAGAAGCCTTGGGATTTAGCATAAGAATTTATTAACAAAGAGTTGAGTAGAATGTATTAGATGAGTCATTTAGTCTTCCGCTGCTAGTTAATTGTATGCTTTGAGTTCTCCGAGAGTTTTAGGAATTTCTATCAACATGTGAACAAGGATAGTTAAGTAAAGTTAGTAGTCCAGTAGCGCTCCGCCCTCGCAGACTAGTAGTGAGGAGGGTGGGGTGTTACAGTTGGTATTAGAGCAGTTCCCATTCTCCAGCATCACACAACAGCACCATCCTTGTCGTCTTCTAGTAAGAAAGTATTTAAGTTTTCTTTTATACTTTTCTTATTATTTGCAGTATAGAATATTTGCTTAGAAATGTTTAAGTAAGATAGAAGTTCTTGATTTCTTTTGTTTACATATGTATATATGTCTAGAAAGCATAGGGGCGATTTTAAGTTTCTTTACATAACTAGATGTCAAGAAGAGGACGTCCCCGTACCGTTAGGACCGAGCACAGGAGAACGAAGAGACCAGAACAGTTTCCAGGACCCGATATGGATACTACGAAGTTGTAGTCATGCCATTTGGTGTGACCAATGCACCTGTGGTCTCCAGGGACCTTATAATAGGTCTTCCAAGGACTACTAATGGGTACGATGTGATAGGGGTGATAGTGGACAACGAAGTTAAGAGACTAAGGAACAAAAGAGTATCATTAGTGGAAGTCATTTAGAACTAGAAGCATGAGGAAGTTACTTAGGAGCGTGAGGATAGTATGAGATAGAAATATTCGGAATTATTCTAAGTTCGAGGATTTTTATAAGGTAGGGAGGATTGTAACACCCCAAATTTCATGATTTGGAGTCCTAAAAGACCTTATTAAAATCTAGAAATGCTTTATAAAAATTCTGGAGATTTTTAGGAATTTATAGAATATTTTTATGCAATTTTTGGAGGTCGTTTGGTATTTTTACTAAACGAAAGAAGTTTCGACAAAAAAATATCCAAGCTGAGGCTTGAACCGGCAACCCCTGACCCGAGCAAAACCCGGCTAACCAACTGGGCTAGCAGTTATTACTTGATCAAATAAGGGTCGAATTGTATTTAAGTAATAAATAGTTAATAGCAGAATAAAAGGCTCGGCTGGGGATTTGAACCTGCGGCCTTTGGCTCGGTCAAAACCCGGCTGACCAAGTGATCCAGCCACCGGTTCTGTTTAGAAAAGATAGGAAATTTTATTTAAGAAAGTTAATGGAATCCGGGAATTAAAAAGAGAAACTTAAGGCTTAATTTTCCCGTGACCTAAACCTAATCTTTTTCCCTCCCGATCCCTTCCTCTCTCGCGCGACAAAGGCAGCTCGGGCGGAAACAAGCCGCGGCTAGGGCACGATTCCGGTGGCCGGCGGGTGGCTAACTCGGGGTGGTTCTTCACCGTCGTGATCCTTGCATAGAGGAGGAACCGTAAGCACGAAGGAGTCAAAGCTTGCAATTTCCGCAAGCCTTAGAAGTTGTTCCGGTTGTAGGTTTAAGAAGAGGTAAGTTGCTCACTCACCTGCGGTAAGAGTAGTTCCGGGATTTTCTGCCTTGTTGCTGTGAATTGAGGTTTCGGATTTAGTTTTCTTCAAGCTTTGATGTTAGCAATTCAGCGTTTGATTTGGGTTTCTTGTTTGTTACCCTAATTGGTATGTTCGGTTTACACATGAGCCCTACAAGTTTCAGAATTTAGCTAGGGTTTTTGGTTTGGAAAGATCTGATGTTCTTCAGAAGCTTCCCTGTGGTATTGAGTGGATCAATTCATTTATGTTCAGAATTAGGATTTGTTGGAGGTTAAGAGTAGCATGCTTGCTTGATTTCTTTCTTCTGATGTCGATTTTAGCATCCCAGTTGTAGCATTTCAATGTTACTGATATATATGTAATCAGTATTTGCTTTGGTTGCTTGTGGTTTGCAATAGAGTAATTCGGGTTCAAGTTGGCTTCTTGTGTGCATTCCTTTCTCTTTAGATGGCTTTACCTCTTTAGATGGTTCAGATTTTGGGATTCCAGTAGAAATTCCCTTTGTTTCTGCCGTGCATTAACAGTGGTCCTTTAGGGCTGCTATATTTTCAGTAGAGCAATTATATTAATGATCTTAATTAGCTTCTATAATCTCACTACAACAAAATCGCTCATAGACATCGGTTTTCCACCGGTGTCTATTTGATTTTCGACCGATGTCTATGAAGCCGATGTTAAAAGTCTGCCATTTTAGACATCGGGTTAAAACCGGTGTAGTATCACTTAACGACACCGGTCTTCAAATCGGTTATTAACCGGTGTAGTATCACTTAACGACACCGTTTCATCAACGATGTAAAACCGATGTAATATTACTTTATAACACCGGTTTTACATCGGTGGAAAACCGATGTAATATGTATATATTTTAACAGCACATATTTGATTTTAAAACCGACAATAACAAAAAAAAATACACAAATATTCACAAATTGTACAAATATTCTTCATTCAATAATATCCATAAAATACACAAATATTCACAAATTATATAAATAATCTTCTTACAAGAATATCCATAAAATACCCAAACATTCTTTTTACATCAAAAGCGATACATGTGACAACACAAGGGACACCATTGACGCAATACCTGAAGAACAAGTGATACACTGCATGCAAAATAGCCGAATAGCATAAGAGCAGAGCCTTTAAGCCAGGCATCGCCTTTCTCAGGACTTTCGAAATGAAGTTGGATCATAGGTGAAGTAACAAAGGCCCCCAACAAAATGACCTTTCCAAAATGTGAAGATCAGGGAACCAGTGATGCAGAAGATGGCCCCTGCAAGCTTGGCCCTCCCTCTTACAGTCTTCAAGTTGAGCTTTTCCATCCTGAGCAAAAAAAGACCAAATATAGAATGATATTTGAATGAACTAAATTCACTGTAAAATTACTTGGAATTAATATCTGAATCAACCTCAGTACAATTGCCAATAAGAAAGTAAAAGCAGGAATGACATTGCCCAAGGCACTGGCAACAGTTGGAGAAATGAGATGGAGTCCAACGTAGTATACATTTTGCTGAATTGTTATACCCAACATAGTAAGAATGAATATTTTTAGCATGACACCAAATGAGAAGCTGGGTCTTCGATTCCTATAACCATGAGATGAGTTTAAAAACATTCAATTTGTAGTCATATATCTTATTCTCAACAATTCTAATGAGACATGCTCCTTGAACCTTTCGAGCACATAAGCAAGAGGAGCCAAGATGAGCATGGCAATAAGGTGCCTGTACACTACGAAGACAAGTGCACTTAGTCCTTGTCCTAATGCAAGCTTGCTGAGGATGTTGGATCCAGCATACGCGAACTGGGACACAATCATATAGAAGTATGGAGCACATGCTTTCACAGAGGCCATGATCTCCTCACCAAATTGTTTGTGACAATTTTTATTGTCCTTGGTTCTTTATAAAGGAAGAAAATCATATTGATTCTGTCAAACAAACAAGTCTAAGATAGACAAATGCTTTGAAAGCTAGGAATAGAAAAACAATAAGCCGACGTGATATTAGGCATGGAATGCGGGCTGGCCACATCTCGCTCAACCCATGCCCATTGCCACTTCTAGGGATTGGCACTTAAAACAATAATGACATTGAAGGTAATTTCTACCAATTAAAAGATTTATGCTAGTGGATTAATAAAAAAGTATGACAACAATCTCTACCCGTTATTTCAACAGAAATTTGTCATAATATTGGATGGATAAATGACTGCCTTCTACTACAAGTTGGCAAGCTAATGTTATGTTCACGTACGGAAGACATAGCATGTGGAAGAGTTTTTTTCAAAGTTGCCTCAACTACAGCTTGTTGAATGTTCTGTCTACCAATGTAGTTTAGAAGAATATTTTCTGGAACTTTCTTTCCCTGCCGAAAGCCAGGAACCTGTATGAATAAGGTTTTTTATCAGGAATTGCATGGCATCACAACATACTACTTCAATAATGAGTATTCAAGAAGAAAAGGTAGATAAAGGAATTAGAATCTAGTACTAGAGACAGAAGGTAGAAAAAGAGAAGAAGCTTCCAGTGACATTTAAAAGGCCATTTTTACTTAGCATGGTCTTCCCTCAACTTTAGTTCAGCATAGAAATGACTAAACCCCAGTACAAGCAATTCCAATCATGCTTTAAGTGGAAATAAGTAAATAACAGGTACTGGAAAACATAACTGTCAACAAACTTGGATCGGATGAAAAGATAAAAGGGGAGAACAATATTGAATTCCTTGACATTCCAAAGAAAGAAAGAAGAAATATAGATTAGTATATGTCAGAGCCCAGAGGGCTTAGTAAAAGTTAGGTAGCATATTCAAATTTTTCTGATTACTATAGAGTGATAATGATCAAAACAGAAAATGGAAAATAATTTAAGTACAAAATTATCCTACAGATGAATTCCTATTCATCCTGTAACAGTAATAGACCCCTTAAATGACTGCATACTGAAAATAATACCTTTGCCTTCTTAGAAAATCCATCTAAGACTTCTCCGTAACATTCTTGGCTTATTGCTGGAGGAACTTCTACGCTTAACCTAATCTGCAAATAAGATGAGCTATCAGGGAATTGACATAACCATACTTCCTGGACAAATTGATTCTCGTGAACTTGTAGGACTAACAATCGATTGAATGCACTCAGGCAAGGGGAAGAGAGATAGCAAGAAAGCTATAGCCTTGAAGCAAGATTTCCTCTTCATTTCAATTGCCAGATGAACAAAAAAACATATTTCCAAATTATACGAGAAGATAGGTAGAAAGTAAGAAAATTATAGCCTTGAAGCAAGACTACCACTTCCACTTGACTATCAGATCAATTAGAAGTAAAAACGATTTAGAAGGTAGAAAAAGGAAAGGTACAGACAGTGGAGTGAGGCCCTTTGGTCTCCGTCACAATGAGGTCGGCTGGCAACTTATCTTTCGTCTTCTGAGCAGCGGAGACACTAACTTGGGCACAGAAAGGCCCCGGGTTTCGCGAGGGAGGTGAGTGAAGGCGCGGGAGGGAAGAGGTGGCGAAAGACAAAGGTTTGGAGAGGGAGATGGGGATAGCAAAGGACAGATTGCAGGAGCGCGAGGAAGAGAGGATGGGCGGGGCGAAGATGCCAACTATCTCCATCTCCAGATGCTGCAGATCCTTCCACCGCCGCACCAGGTCCAGGATTCGAAGGTCGTCCTCCAGCATCAGGTTGTCCGGCAAAGCCAGCGCCTTCAATCTCAGGCATCTGCGCTAATAATCGATGAGCAAATTCGTCGAACAGGTAGTGAGCGATGAGGGCGACGAAACCAGAAGGAGGCGTAGACTCACTTGACAGAGGCATAGGCGAGGTCGTGGATGGAGACGGCAGAGGAAAGGGGGAAGGCGAGTTGGTCAACGACGCCGCGGGAGCGGTGGAGGGCGAAACGGAGGAAGGCGGAGAAGGAGAGGGGGGAGTGGAGGCAGTAGCGGAGCGCAAAGGCGCGGGAGAAAGGGCTCCAGGGCGTGAAATCGAGGGAGCGGAAGTTGAGGCGGCGCCAGCAGCTAGGGTCGAGGGAGGCGCGATACCCGAGGCGGCGGAAGGGGAAGAGGGAGATGAGGCTGAGGTTTAGGTTTAGGCTGAGAGAAGGGGCACGATATTGGTTTAGGTTTGGAGGGAATTTTGTGAAGTGTTGTAAATTTTGGCCGGTGAAAAAATTAAATTATATTTTTTTGTTCATTAACACCGGATTTTAAAAACCGCTGTTAAAACCAGTGTCCATTAACAAAAAAAAAGGCGCTGATAGACACCAGCTAAAAAACCGATGTCTATGAGCGAAAATCTGCGCTCATAGACACCAGTTTTTAGAAAAATCGGTGTAAAATACTCAAAGACATCGGTTTTTGCTTAAAACCGTTGTTGTTCCACCGATGTCTATGAGGGTTTTTCTTGTAGTGTCTGGTGATGGTTGGAAATTTTATAGCTTAGAAGGTTGGCTTATTTCCTGGTCATGATATCATGTTTAAGTTAAATGAATTGTGCATGATTTTAATTATGTTAATACTCTTAATTAGTTTCTATAATTTTGTGAAATTGGTAATTCTACAGCTTGTAAGGTTAGATTGATTTCTTATCATGATATCATGTTTTGGTTCTATATAAATTGTGCATGTTCTAAACTAATTTATATAATATTCAGTTCATATAATAATGTTTAGGAATGGAAAATCTAACCATGTTTAAGAGATAAATTAGTAGGTTATGTTAGTTTTGGTTCTATGCTTTTGCATGCTACAAACTCAATGCATGTTTTATTGGTAACGATTATGCATTTCTCTTCTTGTTCATGCGAGAATTTGACTAACAGAATTTTAGTCCCCTTTTAGCATCTAGTTCCTTTGCTATTGGAATAACATGAGCAGATTTATTCAAGTGAGCATTTATATTCATTCAAGTAGAAGTAGGCATGAACAGATTCATTCAAGTGTGCATTTATATATTCATTCAGTTCCTTTGCTATTTAGGTTTAGTAAATAACATGGACATGTGTAGATTTAGATTTCTAGTTCCTTTGCTATTGGAATAACATGAGCAGATTTCTAGTTTCTTATGTTATTAGATGTGCATGAGTAGCCTTCCTTCTAAAACAATCAGTTTCTAGTATCTTTAGAGCTTAATATGCAGAATTGTGTCAGCTTAATATGCAGCATGTTAGTGTGAAGATTTTTATTAAGTATTAGTGTGCAGAATTCATTTACCCTTAGCTGAACATGTGCAGATTTTTATAAGCATAACATGCAGATTTTTATAAGTATAGTATGCAGATTTTAATATGCGGAATTTTATTAGCATAGTAGGCAGATTTTTGGATTAAGCATTTCAAAGTTAGATTTTGCTTAAACATTTCAGTTTCTTTTAAAGAAGTATTTTTTTAGAAGTATTAACAAGTATAAGAAAGATAAAGAAAAGAAAGAAAAAGGCCAAGGCCTTAAGTAGATCCCAAAGTCAAGACTTTAGGGATTTTGGCACACAAGGTGCTAAAGAAAATGCCGAGCCATTATATAAAAGTATTAAAAGATAACAAATATTTTACTTTTATTAGTGGCACTGTGGTGGACCTTCAGTTGTCCTTGGGTTGGGCTCCCATAGTCATCCCTAGGTTTAGATAAACTAGTAGTAACGGCACGGCCGACGGTCGACGGTCGACGACCCGAGGGTCGCCAAATGGGCCGCCAAATGGGTCGGGTCGTTACAAAAGTAAAAGCACAGTTGTCGGGCCCAAGAAGAAGTTGATTATTATTTTGAAGTATTATAAGTATAAGTTTTTGAACGAGCAAAACGAGTTTTACATAAACATAACGTATTAAAGATTAATTTAGAACAAATGAAATAAGTTTCATATAGTTCTAAAAATCAGTAAGTTTAGTTCTTTATTCTACCATGTTTATCTAGTGGATGAGTAGTTTTCATTTTTACCTATTAGATGAGTAGCATGATTAGCTATTAGAATTACATGAGTAGATTCCTTAGCTTTTCTTTGCTATTAGTTTGACATGAGCAGTTATGTTTATGCTTTATTTCTTTTTAGAGCATATGGTTTCTAGTTCTTTTCGTATACATGCACATTCATGATTTTGTGAGTTAGATAGCGCTTACTAAGCAAATTTTGCTTATAGATTGCACTTCCCATTCTCCAGGAGCATGAGGAAATTATTTAGGAGTGTAAGGACAGTATGAGACAGAGAGATCTAGAATTATTCTAAGTTCGAGGACGAACTTTTTATAAGATGTGGGGAATTGTAACGACCCAAATTTCCTCATTTTGAGCCCCAAAAATAATTCAAAAATATTTAAAAATGCTATAGAAAAATTCTAGAGATTTTTAGGAATTTTTAGAGTATTTTTACGCAATTTTTGGAGTTCGTTTGGTATTTTTACCAAGAGGAAGAAGTTTTAAAATATATATATATATATAAATTTGTTGAAGCCGGGTTTTGAACCCAAGCCCCGGACCCGAATCCGGGCTTAGCCAACCAACTGGTCTGAAAACATTTTGGTAATCATATATGGAACAAATAGTATTTAAAGAATAGTTGGTAACAGAAAAATAATTAGAAGAAAAAAAAGGGGTTTCGGCTGAGGTTCGAACCCGCAAAGCCCCAACCCGGTCCAAGTCTTAAGCGAAACGAGCTAGCCAAAAGACCAAGCAAGTATTTCGTAAACAAATTTATAAGGAATTGGTCTTAAGCCATAACTGAATTAGAAAATACCTAAGTTATAAGAAGAGATTATTTTCCTCTCCCGTGACCTAACCTTTCCCCTCTCCTCCTCCCTTCTGCGCGCGATGGTGTTACAGCTCGAGGAAGACGAAGCCGACGGAGCTAGGGCTCAACTCCAGTGGCCGGCGAAGGTTCCCTTTCGGCGGATCTTCACCAATCGAGACCACCTCGGCAGGAGGGCCCGTAGGCACGAGGAAGCGGCCGGGAAACTCAAGCTTCGCCGCAAACCCTAGATCTCTCTTCTTTGGTTGTAAGCCCAAGAACACTAAGGTAAGTGCTTCCTCACCTGCAGAAGAGTAGTTCGGATTCAGGTAGCTTCTTGTTGATGATTTCAAAGCATGTTTTTAAGAAAGGATATGAATTGTGTAGATTCGTTGTTTAGCATGTGTTTGGTTGCTTCGGGATTTAGTAGTTGCTTCTTCAACTAAGCTTTGTGATGATTTCCGAAGGAATGTTTCAGTCAAACTTAGTGTTTAATGCTCAGGTTTGCTAGATTGCTGGAGAACTTGCTTGAATTCAATTTGTTGCCACTGTGAAAGATCTGTTTTGACTGGAAGTTGTGGTAGGTTTCTGTTGCAGTTCTGTTTTGGTATAACGGTTTGATTTCTATTGAATAGATTTGAGAAGTTTTCGAATCCGAATTGTGTTCCTTGTATTACTTCTACAGGATTGTTGGTTTGAGTTAGTTTCAGATTCGTTTCTGTATCACGATCGTGTTCCTGGTGTTGATGCCGGTCAGATTTGAACTATGTGTATACAATTTAACGTGGTTCTGGTTTTTCGAATAGATGTGGATTTGGTTGGGATTCAAAGGATCCGAGTTTGATTTGAGATTCTTTTGGGATTTCAGAATATATGGTTAAGTTTAGTTTCCTTTAAAGCATGTAGTTTGATTTTGTAGAATGGTATATTATGTTACAATACATGAAGATCAGCCATGTTTTCCTAGGTTTTCAGTAGCAAATCTTTGTTTGGTTGTTTGCTTGTTTAGCTTGTGGTTCTTTGATTCGGATTTTATGGGTTCGGATTTAATTATTGTCTTAGAGTTGATCAGGTTGAGGTTACTCTATGGTCTCAATTCAGCAAGTTGAGTTTCCATGAGTTCCGAACAAGAGCAGCTTCTGTTCCTTTTAGCATGCAATTTGTAGTTTTCCTTATTAATTCCCTGAATATGATTAAGTTTCAGATTTTGTTTTCATGCACGTTTATGCTAGTATAAATGCATTCGGGTTTGCTGTGCATTATGTTTTTATGTATGCAAATTTGGATTGGCATGTCATGAGTTTTATGCCTTAGTTTGGGTGCATGTGTTATAAACAGATAGTTTAGTTTTAGTTCTTAAAGTATGCAATTTTACATTTCACAGTTTTAGTTTTATTTAGCATTGCAGTTCTAGATTGAAACATGCAATTTAATATAGTGCAGATTTTTATAAGTATTGTACGCAAGATTTTTATAAGTATTGTTTGCAGATTTTGATAAGTGTTGCATGCAGAACTCCAATCTTAGAACAGATTTTTATTAAGCTTAATATGCCGAATTTTATAAGCATAGTAGGCAGATTTTTTTTGGTTTAAGCATCTTAAAGTTAGAATTTGCTTAAACATTTCAGTTTCGTTTTAAAGAAGCATTCTTTTGTTAGAAGTATTAACAAGTATAAGAAAGATAAAGAAAAGAAGGAAAAAGGCCAAGGCCTTAAGTAGGTCCCAAAGTCAAGACTTTAGGGATTTTGGCACACAAGGTGCTTATTAAAATGCCGAGGCATTATATATTAGAAGTATTAAAAGATAACAAGTATTTTACTTTTATCAGTGGCACTGTACTGGACTCTCAGTTGTCCTTGGGTTGGGCTCCCATAGTCGTCCCTAGGTTTAGATAACCTAGTATGCAGGACTCTCAGTAGTCCTTGGGCTGGGCTCCCATAGTCGGTCCTTAGGTTTAGATAACCTAGTAAACCCTACTAGATTCGGGACCAGCTATCTCGGGTCTAGTTAGGGATGCGCGCATAGCAAGTACAGTTGCCGGACCCAAGAAGAAGTTGATTATTATTTTGAAGTATTATAAGTATAAGTTTTTGAACAAGTAAAGCAAGTTTTACATAAGTATAAAGTATTAAAGAATAAGTTTAGAACAGATGAACTAAGTTTCACTTTGTTTTAAAATAAGCAAGTTGAGTTTTCTTTTATGCTAGCATGTTATTTAGATTAGCTTAGGGTTCTTTGCTATTTTCTGAGCATGAGTAGCTTTACATGTTTAGCATTTCAGCATGTCTTGTTCTTTTATTAGTAGATGAGCATGAGTAGTCTTCAGTAAGTAATCAGTTAGATCATGTTATAGATATATGTACATGCATATCGAGATTTTGTGAGTTAGATAGCGCTTACTAAGCATTTTGCTTATAGATTGCATTTCCTCTTACTGCAGATAAAGGAAGGCGACAAGGTGGCGCAGATGATGTGTGATGCCAGGACTATGGAAGCCTTGGGACTAGGAAAGAAGTTTTAATTTTAGTTTCCGCATTTTAGTTATTGTAAACATTTGAGTTGTATTTTAAGTTCATGTCATTTGAGATTGTTCTGTTTAGATTGCATGTAGGATGAGTTCAATTTAGTAAGTAGATATTTGTGTGTTTGATACTTATTTAACTGCGTGGGTGTTTGATAAATGTTCCAGCCGCCTGTGGCTGATGTATACTATGCTTGTATCTTGTTTTATAGTCACCTGTACAAGGGAGACTCTGCCGAAATTTTTCGGTAGGATTTCCATGTGATTTTTAATCATACCGGTTAAGTAGAGTTAGTAGTCAAGTAACGGTCATCCTTAGAGTGTAGTAGTAGTAGTAAGAAGGGTGGTCGTTACAGTTGGTATCAGAGCAGTTCCTATTCTCCAGCATCACACATCAGCACCAACCTTGCCGTCTTCAAGTAAGAAAGTATTTAAGTTTTCCTTTTATGCTTTCTTTATTATTTGCAGTATGGAGTAATTGCTTAAATGCGCTTTAGTAAGATAGAAGTTTTGTCTCTCTTATATTCATATACATAAGTATGTTTAGAAAGGATAGAGAAGATATCAAGCCTTCCAAGGACCCCTAATGGGTACGATGCGATATGAATAATAGAGGACCGAGAAGTTAAGAGACTAAGGAACAAAGAGTACCATTAGTGAAAGTCATTTAGAACCAGAAGCACGAGGAAGTTACTTAGGAGCGTGAGAACAATATGAGACAGAGATATCCAGAATTATTCTAAGTTCGAGGATGAACTTTTTATAAGGTAGGGAGAATTGTAACGCCCCAAATTTCCTCAATTAGAGTCCTAAAAGTAATTTAAAAATATTTTAAAATGCTATAGAAATATTCTAGGGATTTTTAGAAATTTTTAGAGTATTTTTATGTAATTTTTGGAGGTCATTTGGTATTTTTACAAAACGAAGGAAGTTTCGACAAAAAAATGTCCAAGCCGAGAATTGAACCCATGACCTTTGACTCGGTCAAAACCCGGCTGACCAGGTGTGCAAACGGAATTTTCTGTTTAGAAAAGGTAGCGAATTTATTTAAGATAGTTAACAGAATATTGGATTATAAAAGGGATAAATTGATCTTGGATTTGTTTGTTTAGAAAAGGTAATGAATTTATTTAAGATAGTTAACAGAATATTATAAAAGAGATAAGTTGATGTTGGATTTGTTTGTTTAGAAAAAGTAGTGAATTTATTTAAGATAACTAACAAAATATTGGATTATAAAAGAGATAAGTTGATGTTGGATTTGTCTGTTTAGAAAAGATAGCGAATTTATTTAAGGAGTTAACAGAAATATTAAGTTATAAAAAGGGATAAGTTGATGCTCTGTTTTCCCGTGACTTAAACCATTCTCTCCTTCTCTTTTGCGTACGATGAAGGAGCTCGGGCAGAAAATGAAAGGGAGTTAGGGCATCATCTCCGGCGACCGACCAAGGTCCTAGAAGCCCTTTTTGTTCGGTTGTGAGTCCAAGAAGCAAGGTAAGTGCTTCCTCACCTGCAGTAGAGTAGTTTCGGATTCATGTTAGCTTCTCGTTTCCGATTTCGAAGCATGTTATTAAGGAGGTAAGTGCTTCTCACCTACAGTAGGAGTAGTTTCGTACCTTTGTTCTTCTTGAATTTGAAGCATAAGAAGCGCTTATAGTGCAGATTTTTAATTAAGCCTATAGTACATATTTTAATTAAGCTTATAGTACAGATTTTTATGTAAGCTTATAGTGCAGATTTTAATTAAGCTTATAGTGCAGATTTTTAATTAAGCCTATAGTGCAGATTTTAATTAAGCTTATAATGCAAATTTTTATGTAGAGCTTATATTGCAGATTTTAATTAAGCGCTTATAGTGCAGATTTTTAATTAAGTCTATAGTACAGATTTTAATTAAGCTTATAGTACAGATTTTTATGTAGGCTTATAGTGCAGATTTTAATTAAGCTTATAGTGCAGATTTTTAATTAAGCCTATAGTGCAGATTTTAATTAAGCTTATAATGCAGATTTTTATGTAAGCTTATAGTGCAGATTTTAATTAAGCCTATAGTGCAGATTTTAATTAAGCTTATAGTGCAGATTTTTAATTAAGCCTATAGTGCAGATTTTAATTAAGTTTATAGGTGCAGATTTTAATTAATCCTATAGTGCAGATTTCAATCAAGCTTATAGTGCAGATTTTTATGTAAGCTTATAGTGCAGATTTTAATTAAGCTTGTAGTGCAGATTTCTTAGAGCTTAAAATGCATATTTCTTTAGAGCAGATTTCTTTAGAGCTTGTAGTGCAGATTTCTTAAGAGTTTATGGTGCAGATTTCTTTAAAGTTTATAGTGCAGATTTTTGGTGGAACTTGTAGTGCAGATTTTTGGTGGAATTTATAGTGCAGATTTTTGGTGGAACTTATAATGCAGTTTTTAAAGAAAAAAATTATAGTGCAGTTTGGTTAAGTATTATAGTACAGAATTTATGTTTGCATAATATGCAGAAATAGTGTAGCATAGAATGCAGAATCTTGATTAGAATAGTATGCAGAATTTTGATTAGCATAGTATGTAGATTTTTGTTTATGCATTTCAAAGTTAGAATTTGTTTAAACATTTCAGTTTTTAAAGAAGCATTCTTTTATTAGAGGTATTAACAAGTATAAGAAAGATAAAGAAAAGAAAGAAAAAGGCCAAGGCCTTAAGTAGATCCCAAAGTCAAGACTTTAGGGATTTTGACACACAAGGTGCTCGTTAAAATGCCAAGGCATTTAAAGAAGAAGTAATTAAGATAAATCATCTTATAAATCAGTATTTTACTTTTATCAGTGGCACTGTGCTGGACTCTCAGTTGTCCTTGGGTTGGGCTCCCATAGTCGTCCCTAGGTTTAGATAACCTAGTAAACCCTACTAGATTCGGGACCAGCTATCTCGGGTCTAGTTAGGGATGCGCGCATAGCAAGTACAGTTGCCGGGCCCAAGAAGAAAGGTGATTATTATTTTGAAGTATTAAAGTATAAGTTTTCAAACAAAAGAAATAAGCTTCACATAAGTTTAAAATTCAGCAAGTTTAGCTTTCTTATATACTGACATGTTGTTTAGATTTGCTTACATGTTTAGTATTTCAGTATGCTATGTTTCGTTTGCTATTAGATGAGCATTTAGTTTCTAGATTTCTTTTAGCTTACATGCATACTCAAGTTTTGTGAGTTAGATAGCGCTTACTAAGCAATTTTACTTATAGATGCATTTCCTCTTACTGCAGATAAAGGAAAGGAAAAGCTATAGTAAAGGAAGGCGACAAGGAGGTGCGGATGGATGTGTGATGCCTTGACTATAGAAGCCTTGGGATTTAGCATAAGAATTTATTAACAAAGAGTTGAGTAGAATGTATTAGATGAGTCATTTAGTCTTCCACTGCTAGTTAATTGTATGTTTTGAGTTCTCCGAGAGTTTTAGGAATTTCTATCAACATGTGAACAAGGATAGTTAAGTAAAGTTAGTAGTCCAGTAGCGCTCCGCCCTCGCAGACTAGTAGTGAGGAGGGTGGGGTGTTACATAAGCCTTGGCCATTACCTCTTCTTCCTTCCCGAGCGCGCACAACCTCTTCTTCTTCTTCTCCTCTGCCGATGCCGACCCTCTTCTGTTGTGCCCTAGCGAGCCGCGAACCACCACCGTCGCTCTTCCTTGCCGCACACCGGGACCCCCTTCCTCCTCCCTATCCAAGCGCCGGTGACGCGCGAGCACAGCCGAGCAGAGACCTCCCTTCTGGCCGACATCACCGCCCCTCCACAGCCCTAGCGCCGACCACCGCTTGTTTCTCTGAGCCTCTTCATCGCACGGTGCCACCCCGACTTTGCTGAGTTCAGCCGTCATTGGAATGGGGGAGGTCCTCACTGTGTCGATTGTTGGACACCAGGTTCTGCCGAGCCACCTACAAGCCATAGTTTTCTTCATTCGTGCCCTAGCTTTGATCAGCATTACCTGCTACTTCACCTGCCAGATGGAGCCGATCTAGGTCCACTGTTGGTCCTTGCATTACTGACACAGATCTATGGTAAGGTTATCAAATTGAACTTGAATTGGTTTATAGGATTGACTAAAGTTTGATTTATCTAAGTATGGGTCTAGGTACAGCACTAGGTTGGGAAATTGGAGTTGGATGACAGCAGCTCCATTTGGTATCGGCTACCCTTTCCAGCAGAAATTCATTAAGGGCTGTGAACTTGAGATATGATGTAGGAATCTTAATACCTTTTGTAATTGATGTGGTCTATGAATTTAGAATGGAACATGTGGTTGATCATGTTTTAGATTCAGTGTAATTGGATTTAGGTCTTTGGATTGCTATCTAATGGTTTGTTTGGGGTTAAGGTAACTAACCCTAATTGACCATGGGATTTAATTAGGGTGTATTGATTTAGATTGTGCGGATTAGGGTTTTCCCTAATTTAGTCTTGTAGATTTTATTTAGCTATTTAAATTCTTATGAATGTTAGCTAAATAAAAATATATATTGATTGACACAGGACCTTGACGCGAGACGATATCTCGACGTCAGATTTGGACCGGATACGATCCTTTCTTTTTGGAGGCGGGTACTTTTGACTTATGTCATTTGATATACATAGTAGTGAATTTAACAAGTTGCATTAATTATGTTCTTATTTGTTCCGGTTAATCACTACCCGATACTTGTTACATGATTGATTGATTGCTTGATTTGCATCTCATGTATTCCTTACCTGCTGATACATGCTTATGGGGGTAGTGATATACCATGCTTCACCATGTTCAGGACCTAGGTTTTATACCTTCTGTGTACCTTTGATTTGATTTGATTTGTTGACCTATGATGTACTTTTATATATATATGGATTAGGTCAGGATATTTTGTGGTTAGTGCCATGCACCATTTGCATGATTGCATGCTGTGCGATAGTTCGCTCCATTATTGTTGAGCACATCGCCAGTTACATGGATCTACACACACCACCACTCATGGGTTAGTGGTCGATTCAGGCAGAGTGTGTTGCAGCAGGGACTCTGTTAGGCACCGTTGGTCCGCTCATGGGTAGTGTGACACAACGTGTTATCCGGCAAGGATTCCTCCCCGTCATTTTGTACCGAGAGATGAGAGCATTGCACTCCCCCATTTATGATTTGGGGTAGGAGGATAGGTGTACTCCGATAGCATCCCGTCCACTCGGTCACTCATCAGGAGTAGTGATGACAGAGTGCACGGTTGTCATAGCCCTACCCACTCGGCCTCACTATTGTGTGTGAGATGATCGACTGGCGTCAGGGGTGACCAGGACGCATCATTGGCATCATATGCATGATGCATTTATTGCTTGTGTTTGTGCTTGCTGCATTTATATGCTGTATATTGTTTGGATGCCTATGTTTGACATGCATACAGGATTTCTATGTCATTCGGATTGTTTGTCCTTATACCTAGGTCCTGGTTAGTACAGTTTTTCTCCTGTTTACTTCAGTTGCATTTCATCCTTTTATATCAGGAGACTGTACGCATGATTAGTGCTAGATGTTATTTCCCTACTTTGTATATCAGTTGTACCTGCTGAGTGTTGGACTCACCCCGCCTCCATTGTTGTTATTTTTCAGGTTGATACTGTCAAGAGAGAGTTCCAGTTGCTGGTCCCTTGCAGACCACGAGGACTTGTGGACTTTTTGTTTTTTTTTAGTTTTTTGTTCTTATTTGACTATGTTTAGACTTGGTTTGTTTGATACTTGGATATGGTATGAATTTTTGTGATGTCGATGGATTTGGTTTGATTTGCTTTTACTACATGCCTGCCTAGACGGCAGAAGAGGTAAATTGATTCTTATCGTCGGATTTGTGTTTTATGAGTGTAGTTCAGTAGGGTGGATTTTGAGTCTTCATATTGTTGCTTATTAAAATGCGTGGAATGTCTGTGTATTATATTTTATTTACTGTTATTATTCCAGCCGCATGTGGCTGAGGTATATGGATTTGTAGAAAGTTTCAGATTGTTCATCGTATAGGGGAGATGCTGCCGAAATTTCTTCGGACAGGGACTCCTCCGGGGCGTGACAATTTAGTGGTATCAGAGCGAGGTTACGATACTTGCTATGTGTTTTGGATTTTCGAGATTTATCTGATACCAATTTAGTGGTATCAGAGCGCAGTTTTACGATCCTTTGTTTTCGTATTTTGGATATTTGTGATAACCTGATACCAATTTATTTGGTATCAGAGCGCCAAGTTTGGCGATACTTGTTGCTTTTCGTGTTACGAATTTTTGAGATTTAACTGATACCAATTTATTGGTATCAGAGCGGGTTATGTTACCTGCTTTTAGTGTTCTGGATATTTGGGTTAGCCCAAGTTTGCGAGTCAAACTGGGTAGTTATTTTGGATTGCACGGATTTTCCATTATGTATATGTTATGGATTTCCATTTTGGATTTATATGGATTTCCGACGATTTTCATGTTCGGAATTTTGAGGTCAGAAGTTGGGGACTGGACAGCGGTGGAACATCTCCAGACGTCATATAGGTATGATGTGTAATTTTATAGTTTATGACATGTATTAGTATTCTTTATTTAGTACCTGTCTGGTTGTTGTAACACATATTACATGTGATGGGTTAGCCATTGAGCATGGTCGACCTTAATAGGGATCAAGGATTATAGTCTCTGGTGATTTTTCATATCATACCATCAGTAGTTTTAGCTTCTGTTACTACTAGTAGGAGATGGAGGCACGTACCAGCCTCTGCTATTGTTAGCTGAGTAATGGATGATACCTACATATTCCTGTTGACTTAGCCAGTAGAGTTTTTATACTCATATCTTTTGGATATTAGGGTACCCGATACAATGAAAATTGGTCATTTGGGGAGTTATCATGTTTGATCATTGCTGAGAATGATTTGAGGTTGAGGAATATTGTGAGATCAGATATTGTGATGTGTTGATTTCTAATGATTTATGAGAGTAAATGTTATGTGGTTGTCTGATGATCTATTACTAGATATTTGTTTTGATGATCTATTAGTGGATAATTATTTTGATGATCTATTATTTGGGTTGTCGTTGATGGTGACATAGTGAGTGTCATGTATGATATTCACAGGTTTGATGATTATAGTTGGTGATCAGATTACAAATTGGGTGCTAGAGAGTTTACGGTTGAGTGTACCTATGAATTTTAATAAATCTGGTTAGTTGTGGTTAGTTAACAGGATGATAAAATTGATATTTGCTTCCTCTGATATTGGACTATGTGGATAAATAATGATTTGATGTTTTGAATGTTAACTTGCTCTCATGGGGAGTAGAGACTTATTCATCTGATATTATGTGGGCTGATATTTTTGAGGATAAAAATGAGAGTATCTTGATATTCTTGAATTCTGACTTTATCTTTTGAGTCATACACATTTATACATATGATTATTGTGGGTTTCTAGTAGATTATACCCGAGTGGTTAGGCATACATGTCTGATTGTTTATTAGAGGTATTTGTCAATTAAAACTATGTTGTGGAATGCACACATATGTTTGAGTGTTTTATTGGATGTATCTTATCGATTTAATCTGAGTTGTGATATGTGCAGATGTGTTCGGTGTAATATTTGAGATATCTTGTTTATTATATGATTGTTCTGAGAGTATACTCGTGTCGATTATGATTTGTTGGAAGTATATGTTAATTATACTCTTGGCATATGTGTATATATGTCATGTGAGTGTTGTTTGAGGGGTATTGTTGATTTTACCTACGATGATATATGCACCCAGGTTTAGTATGCATTGTTGGAGGTAGCACGATGATTTATGCCTATGTTGTGAGTATGTTTGGTGTGTACTAATTGGAGGATTATGTCAATCATACATATGTTGTGTGTGCATGTGTGTCAGGTGTATGGAGGGTAGCATCATGATGATTCTACCTATGTTGAATGTAGAATGCTGAGTGTCTACATTATGTTATTGGTTGTATAACCCTGTCAACTAATTCTCCTATTAGTGGGTGATCAACCCACTAGGATGATGATAGAGTTGACTATGGATTTGATTTGTTTACTAGGTTGTTTATACCTTTGGCTGCCCACAGTGATATGTGGTTGAGTGATCTCATGCAGCCTCTAGTTGGATAGTTAGGTGCCTTGGACACTTATGGATTGTTTGTGGTGGAGCGGAGCTCCCATATATACATATTTCGGATTGTTTGTAGCAGAGCATTGCTCCCATGTCTATTGCAGATACATGTTATGGATTATTTGTAGTGGAGTGTTGCTCCTACATATTGAGGATTTCTTGTGGTAGAGCGTTGCTCCCACATATGTGGTATTTTCTGTGATGGAGCGTTGCTCTCACACTGGAGGATCTATGCTTAGATGATTTATATCGTTGGTGATCATATTTCAGACTTATTGTCAGGGATCTTATGGTTAGAAATGTCTGTAATACGGACATTATGTGTCATGATTTTACCATTAGGATTTGGGAAACCTTAGAGGTTTTCAGAGACTTGATGATTTTGGTATTCCCAGGATGTTTGGATCGGTTTCCATTGTCTTTGTTGACGGTGTTGTGATTTATTTCGGATCCACGGTGAGTTATGCACTTCATCTTTGCATGGTTCTAGAGATGCTTCGATGGAAACGTCTAGATGTGAAGATCAGTAGTGCATATTTTGGTTGTCTTCTGTGAGATGTTTGAGACACACGGTCACCAGTAGGAGTATACCGTGGTTCCACAGGAGATCGAGGTTGTTACCGTTGGGAGTAGACGGAGTCTATAGAAGAGACTCGCAACTTCCTTTGTTTGGCTCGATATTTCCGGAGATACGTTGAGGGTTTCTCACGGATTGCTATGCTACTTACACGCCTGACCAGGAAAGGCGTGAAGTTCACTTGGACTGAGGATGCCAAGACCAGCTTCTAGGAGCTAAAGCGGAGACTAGTGTCGGCTCCGATTTTGGTTTTACCTTCTGGAGAGGACGGATATGTCCTCTACACCGATGCATCTATTCAGGGTTTGAGCGCTGTTCTGATGCAGCACGATATGATAGTCTCCTATGCTTCTCGTTGGTTGAAGGAGCATGAGAAGAACTACCCTGTACATGATCTGGAGCAAGTCGCCATTATGTTTGCCATGAAGATTTGGCGACATTATTTATATGGCGTTACATTTGAGATTCTCACTGACCATAAGAGTCTCAAATATCTGTTTACTTAGAAGGAACTTAATCTCCGACATAGGAGATGGATGGAGTTCCTGAATGATTTTGATGGTACCATGAGCTATCACCCGGGGAGAACTAATGTGGTTGTCGATGCGCTTAGCAGGAAGTCCGGAGGGATTTTAGCTTACCACCGAGTTGTGGTCACAGACTTGATTTAAGGTTCCTCCGATTTGGGCCTTGAGGGGTAAGGACAGACAGAGCAAGGTACTCTGGTTACCATGGTTGCTCAGTCATTGATCAAGACGAGGATACGAGAGCTCTAGGCTACTGATCAGTATTTGTAGTTTATTTGCAGCTAGATAGCTTCCGGGTAGCAGACCGAGTTCACACGAGACGAGGAGGGTATTATATACTTCCGAGACAGATTATGCGTACCTCGGTCTCATCCGGTCTTACAGGAGCTACTTCAGGAAGCTCATCGCTCTCGATTTGCTATCCACCTAGGCGGTACCCGTATGTACCAAGATTTGAGGTGTTTCTATTGGTGGAACGACATGAAGGACGACATGAAGGAAGACATCGCGGATTTTTTTTAGCTAGATGTCTTGTCTATCAGCAAGTGAAGGCCGAGCACCAGAGACCTACCGGCTTACTTCAACAGATTCCTATTCCTTAGTGGAAATGAGAACACATTACTATGGACATTGTGGTGGGTTTGCCGAGGACATGACGAGGCCGTGACGCGATTTGGGTAATCATTGATCGATCAACCAAATTTGCGCACTCGTTAGCGATCCGGAAGACTGATTTCCTGGATCGATTGGTAGATCTGTTTTGCCGGGAGATCATCAAATCACATGGTGTCCCTTTGACTATTATTTCGGATAGAGACCCCGGTTCACGTCTCGTTTCTGGCAGAGTCTGCAGCAGGCCTTGGGCACGCAGCTTCGATTTAGTATAGCTTTCCATCCGCAGGCAGATGGACAGTCAGAGCGGACCATTCAAACTTTAGAGGACCTGCTGAGGTCTTGTGTATTGGATTTTAGGGGCAGTTGGGAGGACCATTTGCCATTGGTAGAGTTCGTCTATAACAACGGTTTGCATTCGGCTATCCAAATGCCACCATTGAAGCGTTGTATGGTAGGCCTTATCGGACACCCACCCTCTGGATGAGGTTGGGGAGGCCCAGTTGCTGGGACCTCATAGAGCTCAGCATGAGGCAGAGTTGGTCCATACTATTAGACGGAGAGTGTCAGAGGCACAGGACTGCCAGAAGAGTTATGCTAACCGGAGTCGGAGACTCTTAGAGTTCTCCATTTGCGACCATGTATTTCTGCGAGTTCACCCACGAAAGGGTGAAGAGATTGGCCTCAGAGGTAAGCCAACTCCGCGATACATTTAACCTTTCCAGATCTTGGAGAGGATTGGAGCAATAGCTTACTGGCTAGCACTACCACCGTTCTTGGTAGGCGTTCATGATGTATTCCACGTATCTATGATGAGGAGATACATAACCGACCCGACAAATGCGTTGACAGATATCTCAGTTTCCCTTCATCCTGACGTCACCTATGCGGAGGTTCCGGTACGGATTCTTGTAACGCCCAAAAATTCTCAAAATAATTATTAGAAATATCCTAGTATTTTTCTGGAATTTCAAGATATTTTTACAGAATTTTTAGAATAGCAGAAGTAGAAAAAATAAATAGAATCGTAAAATAACCTACGCGGGAATTGAACCCGAGACCTATTGGGTCCTACGACCTATGGTGAACTCTAGTAACCAAGTGAACCCAGCAGGGCCGTGCTGAAAGAGAAGGGAATCAATTATATTTATATTTGAGTTGGGCGAATTAACCACTTAATATAAATAGGGAAAATAATTAAGTGAGGAGTTATTTTGGATCGTGACCTTTCCTCTCCTCAACCTAATCCCGCCGAACCCTCTTCTCTCCCTCATCCTTTCGACGCCCAAGCCAAGGAAGACTAGGGTTCCATCCCAAGGGTTCCAAGAACACCTTCCGGCAACGACTCCGATTCGAGGGCGTTCCTCTCCGCGAAAAGGGCACGTAGAAGCGAGGAGATCGACGAAGGGATCTTCTCCACCGGAAACCTAGCGTTTAGATTTGTAAGAAACTTCGAGCAGGAGGTAAGAAACCCCTCACCTGCAGTATAAGTAGCTTTTTCGAGGTTTTAGGCATTAGTTTAGTCGTATGCAGAATTTTAGTATGTAGGGGGTGAACTAGTGCACACCATATGTTTGATAAAATGTGTAGCTCAGTTAAATGCCACCATAGGCATTATAATAGCTCAGTAAATGCAATAGAAGCAATTTTACAGCAAGTCGCCTCTAGGTTTAGACAACCTAGTTTTAGGTTTAGACAACCTAGTAAAAAGCAAGACAAGAATTATTAGCTATGTTCAGTATTTTATTTTCAGCAGTGGCACTGTACTGAACTAGATGTCCATTGGGTTGGGCTCCCACAGTCGTCCCTAGGTTTAGATAACCTAGTAAACCCTACTAGATTTGGAATTTGTAACCCCGGGTCTAGTTAGGGATGCACGCATAGTAAGTACAGTTGCCGGGTCCATCAGCAGCATGATTAGTATTTTGATCTATTATTATAAATAGTTTTCCAAAATCTCACAATCAGTTATGTGAACATGATTTAAATTCAGTATCAGCTTAGTTCAGTTCAGCTCAGTGTTATATCAGTTTAGCTTCTTTCCATCGATACATGTGATAGTTTCATGCTTAGCTCTTGATATTCCATGACTAGTTTTGATGTCATGTTTTAGTATACATGACTAATAACTTCAGTATTTATATCTCAGCATGTCAGCATGTATTTCAAATAGCATGTTTTAAAAGCATGATTCCATCGTATGCATGTTTTGTGAGGTAGATGGTTTCTTACTAAGCGAAAGCTTACAGATACTTCTTTTCCTTATACTGCAGATAAGGGTAAAGGAAAGATGGACTAGTGGAGGCTGGAGGACAATGCGAGGAAGATGTGTGTGGAATAAGGAATTTGGAATAAAGATGCTTGGAATCTAGCGAACTTGAAACTTAGCATTTCTAATTTTAGTTACTTCTCTACCTTTTAGACTGTTTGAGTAGTATGAATTGTGTAGTATGCATTCAGTTTGATATTAGATAGCACTCCATGAGTAATGTCATGCCTTGTAGTTTTATCTCATGCTTATAGAGTTGATGTATGTGATTTAGGCACGAATCAGTGCTGAAATCAGAGCTCAGTTGCGAAATCATAAACCCCCAATCGATCAGCCGATCGATTGGAGGCTTCCCAATCGATCGGTTGATCGATTGGGTAGCTGTTATTCGCAAACAGAAGGTCTCAGGATCGATCAGCCGATCGATTAATTCAGTTCAATCGAACAGCCGATCGATCGGGCCTGATTCTAGTGAATAGAACCTTCCTGAATCGATCCTCCAATCGATTGGTAAGTCTGGATCGATCATCCGATCGATCCAGAAATTCCTTCGTGCACAGTAGCATGCTGAATCGATCACTGGATCGATCAACAAGTATGGATCGATCAACTGATTGATCCAAACAAAGTTTTCGTATACAGTAGCCACCTGAATCGATCAGTGGATCGATCAGGCCATTCCAATCGATCCACTGATCGATTGGGAGGCCTGATATCAGTTGAAAACCCCTATTTTGATTCCTTGACCATAGGGGATGTAATAGATGACATGTATATCTTGGATTACACCCCTTAGCATATGTCTGATAATAATATTCTGAATTTAGTAGCAGTTTGCAAAGATTTTAATTGGTACAGCTTTCCGCACCTAGACTTAGTGATGGTCATGGATATAGCTTAGCACAGCATAATGTGATGATCCGGCCTCGCAGCCTAGTCAGTAGGAGGCGGGTGGTTACAGAGTGGTATCAGAGCAAGTTCCATACTTCCTACACACACATCAGCATTGTACCTGCAGCTTCCAAGTAAGAATACCTCTCACTTTATTTATGTTCTTGTTTCATGTTTAGAGATAACTAAAGTATGTTTATTTATGATAGTATCTAACATGATAACCATAGTTATGCAAATATGATTGTCTTAGTTATGTATGCCCTCTATGTTTCTAGAAATGGCACGAGGACGCCCAGCTAGAAGGGCACCAGCTACTGAGCCCCAGCATGAGGCAGGCAGTTCAGTGCCTCCCCCAGACCTTACAGCTGTAGTGGCTCAGTTACAGAAGCAGCTAGCTGAACAACAGCAGGAAATAGGCACCCTCAGGGCTAATCAATAGAACACTCCCACTGTCACCCCATAACCCAATTTAGCGACCCCAGTGGTGATAGAGGTTCTACCAGTCCAACCTACAGCACCAGTAGCCCCAGCAGTAGGGGCAAGGGGAGAAGCCTATCTGATCCAGTGGCAGAGAGTTAAGCCAGAGAACTTCTCAGGCACCAGTGAACCATGGGATGCTCAGGCCTGGTTCAAAACACTGGAGAGTACGATGGAGCTTCTGGACTGGCCAGAGCACGAGAATGTGAAATGCGCCTCTTTTTGTCTAACAGGAGACGCACGTATGTGGTGGGAGAGAATTAAAGCGAAGCGCCTAGTGAACCAGATGGCATGGGCTGACTTCGAGAAGGAATTCTTCGAGGAGTTTTTCCACATGCGGGTCACAAACCGCCACTACGACGAATTCACTGAATTTCGTCAGGGCAACCTTTCAATGGAGGAAGCCGTGAAGAAATTCAACAGATTGGCTCGTCTATGCCCTGAATTAATCAGTACTGAAAAAGAATGAGTCCAGTTGATACTTAAGATGCTAAGGCCGGAAATAGCAATGAACGTGACCAGCGGCATTCATTGGCCGTAAACTACAGAAGAACTGATAAGTAGTGCTCTGACCACCGAACACTACCAGAACAGTATCAAGCAGCAGAAGCAAGTCCTCTCAGAGTCTAAGGGCCAAGGAGGCTCAGGTACTTAGAAACACCAGGGCCACAGCTCCCACGGCTCTAATAGGAAAGGGAACTCTAGCAACAAGCGTAAACTAGGGAGTTACCCAAAAGGGGGACCAGCAGCTAGTAAACAACCCAGCTATCCCAAGTGTTCCACTTGTGGAAAATTTCACCCAGGAGTTTGTCGCAAGGGTACTCGAGGATGCTTCGAATGTGGCCAGGAAGGGCATATGGCTAAACAATGCCCAAACAAGACCATCTTTCTTCCACCACAGTCGATTCAGTACGAAGTCAAACCAGCACAGTTGCACCAGATGCAGGCTGCTTTAGATGGTCCACACATCAGCAAAGGCAGACTGGAAGCCCCCTCAGTCGCGACAAATGCAAGGACCAACAGCTAGAAGGGGTTCGAGTTGTATGTGACTACCCAGCAGTCTTTCCTGAAGAGTTACCAGGCCTAGTATCAGACAGGGAGATTGAATTCGAGATAGAACTTATTCCCGGTACAAATCCTATCTCCAAAGCACCTTACCGCATGGCTCCAGCAGAACTGAAGGAACTTCATAAGCAACTACAGGAGCTACTTGACAAGGGCTTCATACGTCCTAGTCACTCACCATGGGGAGCACCTGTATTGTTCGTGAAGAAGAAGGACGGGAGCATGCGCCTGTGTATAGATTACAGAGCACTAAATCAAGTCACGATCAAGAACAGGTATCCTCTTCCCAGAATAGATGACCTGTTCGATCAGCTAAAGGGAGCAGCAGTGTTCTCTAAGATAGACCTCAGATCAGGTTATCATCAGGTGAAAGTCAAAGAAGGGGATATACCCAAGACATCATTCAGGACAAGATACGGACATTATGAGTTCGTAGTCATGCCCTTTGGCGTGACAAATGCTCCAGCTACTTTCATGGACCTCATGAACAGGGTATTCAGGGAATACTTAGATAAGTTTGTTATCGTGTTCATCGATGATGTCCTTATCTATTCCAGAACTTAGGAGGTACACGTAGAGCACCTGAAAATAGTACTACACACCCTTCAGCGGAACCAGCTGTACGCCAAATTCACGAAGTGTGAATTCTGGTTGGATCAGGTGTCCTTCCTGGGTCACATCATCTCAAAGGATGGTATCATGGTGGACCCCAGTAAGATAGAAGCTGTGAGTAATTGGAAAAGACCCAAGAATGCTAGTGAAATCAGAAGCTTTCTGGGATTAGCAGGTTATTACAGAAAATTTGTAGAGGACTTCTCCAGGATAGCCTCCCCACTGACAGCTCTTACCAGAAAGAATAGAAAATTTCAGTGGATAGAGGACTGTGAGAACAGCTTCAGTGAGCTAAAGAGGAGATTGACAAGTGCTCCCATTCTGGCTCTACCAGAAAACACCGACAGTTTTGACATTTATAGTGATGCCTCTAAGTTGGGACTAGGAGCAGTACTGATGCAAAATGGCAAGGTAATCGCCTACGCCTCCAGACAACTCAAAGACTATGAGAGGAACTATCCTACTCATGATCTTGAGCTTGCAGCAGTCGTGTTCGCTCTTAAAATTTGGAGACATTACTTGTATGGAGCTCAATGTAGAGTATATATAGATCATCAGAGTCTGAAGTATTTCTTCACTCAGAAGGATCTGAATATGCGACAGCGCAGATGGCTTGAGCTAGCCAAAGACTACGACATAGACATCCTCTACCACCCAGGAAAAGCTAATAAGGTAGCAGACGCATTTAGCAGAAAGTCCAGTGCTACCTTACTATCCCTAGCAGCCATGTCACCGCCCCTACAGAAGGAGATCACAGATTTCGGTCTCGAACTTATAGTGGGACAGCTCTCTACTATGACATTAGCATCCACCTTGCTTGGTGACATCCAGACAGCTCAGGGACAGGATCCTGAAATTCAGAAAATCAAGCAAGCACTAGCAGGATCAGAAAGTGGAGAGTTCAAAGTATTAGATAGTGGGGCATTATATTTTGGTGACAGGCTATGCGTTCCGGATCAGGAGGAACTAAAGAGAAAGATTTTAGATGAGGCTCACATGACTCCCTATGCGATGCATCCGGGTTCCACCAAGATGTACCAAGACCTAAAGAGACGTTTTTGGTGGCCTGGGATGAAAAGAGACGTCGCTAGATATGTCAGTACCTGTCTAACCTGTCAGAGGGTCAAGGCAGAACATCAGAGACCAGGAGGAGTTCTGCAGCCTATTCAGATTCCATAATGGAAGTGGGAGGATATTTCCATGGATTTTATAGTGGGACTACCCAGAACCACGAATGGTCTTGATGGGTAATAGTCGAAAAATTGACTAAATCAGCCCACTTCTTAACTATCAGGATATCCTACTCCATGTAGCAGCTAGCTCAGTTGTACCTCAAGGAGATCGTCAGACTGCATGGAGTTCCACGGACTATCATCTCAGACAGAGACAGTAGGTTGACATCACACTTTTGGGAGTGTGTACAGTCAGCATTGGGCACCAAGTTAAAATTTAGCACAGCCTTCCATCCTCAGACAGATGGTCAGATGGAGCGAGTAAATCAAGTACTCGAAGATATGCTCCGAGCATGTGCCCTAGACTTCAAAGGAAGTTGGTGCAAATATCTGAGTTTAGCAGAATTTGCATACAATAACAGTTATCAGGCCACTATCGGTATGACACCCTACGAGGCTCTCTATGGGCGGAGGTGTAGATCTCCAATCTGCTGGTATGAGAGTGGTGAACAGAAAGAGCTAGAACTTCAGACAGATCTAGTAGCAGATACCGCAGCAGCTATACAGCAGATCCGCTAGAGGATAGAGACAGCTTAGAACCGCCAGAAAAGCTATGCTGATACACGGCGCAGACCTTTAGAGTTTTCAGTTGGGGATTCAGTGTTCCTCAGAGTAGCTCCCATGAAGGGAGTAATGCGTTTTGTGAAGAAGGGCAAATTAAGTCCCAGATATGTGGGACCATACCTTAACACTAGAAGAGTTGGCAAGGTAGCATATGAGCTAGAGCTACCCCAGGAGATGTCAGCCATCCACAATGTATTTCATGTCTCTATGCTGAAGAAGCATATCCCAGATGCCACCCAGGTGATTGAGCCCCAGTCGGTACAAGTCCGCGAAGACCTCAGCTATGACAGTCGGCCTATTCAGATAATAAACTGAGCAGTTAAGAAATTGCGGAACAAGGAAGTACCATTAGTCAAAGTTATTTGGCAAAGTCACACAGCAGAGGAGGCAACTTGGGAGACAGAAGCCAGTATGAGGCAGAAGTACCCAGAGTTATTCTAAGTTCGAGGATGAACTTTTCATAAGGTATGGGGGATTGTAACGCCCAAAAATTCTCAAAATAATTATTAGAAATATCCTAGTATTTTTCTGAAATTTCAGGATATTTTTACAGAATTTTTAGAATAGCAGAAGTAGCAAAAATAAATAGAATCGTAAAATAGCCTACGTGGGAATTGAACCCGAGACCTATTGGGTCCTATGACTTATGGTGAACTCTAGTAACCAAGTGAACCCAACAGGGCCGTGCTGAAAGAGAAGGGAATCAATTATATTTATATTTGAGTTGGGCGAATTAACCGCTTAATATAAATAGGGAAAATAATTAAGTGAGGAGTTATTTTGGATCGTGACCTTTCCTCTCCTCAATCTAATCCCGCCGAACCCTCTTCTCTCGCTCATCCTTTAGGCGCCCAAGCCAAGGAAGACTAGGGTTCCGTCCCAAGGGTTCCAAGAACACCTTCCGGCAACGATTCCGATTCGAGGGCGTTCCTCTCCGCGAAAAGGGCACGTAGAAGCGAGGAGATCGACGAAGGGATCTTCTCCACCGGAAACCTAGCATTTAGATTTGTAAGAAACTTCGAGCAGGAGGTAAGAAAACCCTCACCTGCAGTATAAGTAGCTTTTTCGAGGTTTTAGGCATTAGTTTAGTCGTATGCAGAATTTTAGTATGTAGGGTGTGAACTAGTGCACACCATATGTTTGATAAAATGTGTAGCTCAGTTAAATGCCATCATAGGCATTATAATAGCTCAGTAAATGCAATAGAAGCATTTTTACAGCATGTTCAGTCTTGTTTCAGCTTATATGGGACTACGGTCCAATGGGTGGGCACCCATAGTCGACTCTAGGTTTAGACAACCTAGTTCTAGGTTTAGACAACCTAGTAAAAAGCAAGACAAGAATTATTAGCTATGTTCAGTATTTTATTTTCAGCAGTGGCACTATACTGGACTAGATGTCCATTGGGTTGGGCTCCCACAGTCGTCCCTAGGTTTAGATAACCTAGTAAACCCTAATAGATTCGGAATTTGTAACCCCGGGTCTAGTTAGGGATGCGCGCATAGTAAGTACAGTTGTCGGGCCCATCAACAGCATGATTAGTATTTTGATCTATTATTATAAATAGTTTTTCAAAATCTCACAATCAGTTATGTGAACATGATTTTAATTCAGTATCAGCTTAGTTCAGTCCAGCTCAGTGTTATATCAGTTTAGCTTCTTTCCATCGATACATGTGATAGTTTCATGCTTAGCTCTTGATATTCCATGACTAGTTTTGATGCCATGTTTTAGTATACATGACTAATAACTTCAGTATTTATATCTCAGCATGTCAGCATGTATTTCAAATAGCATGTTTTAAAAGCATGATTCCATCGTATGCATGTTTTGTGAGGTAAATGGTTTCTTACTAAGCGAAAGCTTACAGATACTTCTTTTCCTTATACTGCAGATAAGGGTAAAGGAAAGATGGACTAGCGGAGGCTGGAGGACAATGCGAGGAAGATGTGTGTGGAATAAGGAATTTGGAATAAAGATGCTTGGAAACTAGCGAACTTGAAACTTAGCATTTCTAATTTTAGTTACTTCTCTACCTTTTAGACTGTTTGAGTAGTATGAATTGTGTAGTATGCATTCAGTTTGATATTAGATAACACTCCATGAGTAATGTCATGCCTAGTAGTTTTATCTCATGCTTATAGAGTTGATGTATGTGATTTAGGCACGTATCAGTGCTGAAATCATAGCTCAGCTGCGAAATCAGAAACCCCCAATCGATCAGCCAATCGATTGGAGGCTTCCCAATCGATCGGTTGATCGATTGGGTAGTTGTTATTCGTAAACAGAAGGTCTCAGGATCGATCAGCCGATCGATTGATTCAGTTCAATCGAACAGCCGATCGATCGGGTCTGATTCCAGTTAACAGAACTTTGCTGAATCGATCCTCCGATTGATTGGTAAGTCTGGATTGATCAGCCGATCGATCCAGAAATTCCTTCATGCATAATAGCGTGCTGAATCGATCACTGGATCGATCAACAAGTCTGGATCAATCAACTGATCGATCCAAATAATGTTTTCGTATACAGTAGCCACCTGAATCGATCAGTGGATCGATCAGGCCATTCCAATCGATCCACTGATCGATTGGTAGGCCTGATATCAGTTGAAAACCCCTATTTAGATTCCTTGACCATAGGGGATGTAATAGATGACATCGTTGGGTTTTTCGGGCCGCGAAAACCGCTTTCTCGCGTCGTGGAAAGCCCGAATCACCCTAGCCACTGGATCTCGAAGCTGTTGGGTTTTTCGGGCCGCGAAAACCGCTTTTTTGCATCGCGGAAACCCCGAATCACCCTAGTCACTGGATCTCGTGCGAAGAAAAACATTCAAAAAATACGAGTACGAGTTTAAACGTTGATCTACAGTAGATCTACATAAGGATAAAACTTTTTATACCTTTGTAGCGAAGCCCTTCGCAATCCCGCTTGTCCTCGGTTCGCCGGATCTCGAAAGTGTCAAAGTAGACACTTCTCTATGTGTATCCACACAAGCAAGAGATGGAGAAGAAACCTTTAGAGTGTGCTAGCACTCAAGCAAGGTCTCGGCAATAAGGAGAAGAGGGAGAGAAGAATTGTGAGCAAGAGGAAGAAGATGAAATCAATTATCCTTGAATGAAAATAAAATTTTTCATCCACACTAAAAGAGGCTGGCCACATTAAGACTAGTAACCCCCATGGAATATCAAGAGTCACAACTCTTGGTAACTCCCATGAGGTGGCATTTGGTCAAGTCAAACTTGACCAAATGAAGAAGCCTTAATGATGTGGCATTGGTCAAGTCAAAGTCAAGTCAAAACTTGACTCTTTATCTTCCTACTTAAGTCAAGTCAAACTTGACCACTTCTATCCCTTGGTTGATCTAATCTAACCATTGGTCCAAGCCAATTTTAATTTAATGAATCTCTATTCATTGAATTAAATTAATTAAATGAGTCTAAGTCCAAATTAGACTCACTTAACACATGAACCAACTTGTGTCCAACTCAATTAACCTGTAACGCCCGCCCTCCCTGCTAACCATAAGGGACGGGGCTATGATACTCCATGTACAAATTTTTCTTTTTAAAACAGCGGAAGACTTAAAATAATTTTCTTAGTTTAATAAAAACTTTTCTTTTGTTTTTCTTTTCATCAAATCTGAACTACACTATCATGGCATCAATAACATGATATCAAAATTAGTAGAACATAACATCAAGTCACACATACGGTACTACAATTCATGATACCAAAGCATAGTTCTTTAAAAGTTTTTAAAGCAGGTTCTTATTTGGTTGCCTAGCCACTGCCACACACATCTCCTTGCCTCTCCTGCTGCTCCTTTAGCTCATCCAGCTTTTTCCTTTATCTGTGGTACAAGGAAAGTAAGCTATGAGCACTCATGGCTCAGTAAGTTCCTTTCCTACTCACTAAAACCGAAAATCATCACATGATCAAAGAATGTCTCAACATAACATGATCTCAACTAGTCATGGCATAACATATCATACTCTCTAAGCATATCATGCAACATAACAAAATCATAACTAGTCATGGCATATCATCTCTTAAAGCATAGCATGAAACATAATATAATCATATCTAATCATGGCATATCATAGTATCATCATAAGGTGGCATGGCATATCAAGCTCTTAAAGCATAGCATGAAACATAACATAATCGTATCTAATCATGGCATATCATAAATCATAGCATCATCACAACATGATCATAAGGTATATGCAATATGATTTTGAAAACATGTATCCGAAAAACATGTGTATGTCTCATGATCTTTAAAACCATTTCTTCTTACATATATACTTGAACATAATATCAACATAATCAGGGCCCCGGCTTGTACCACACATAGATAAATCACGTAGATATGCGCGCTTCCTAAGTATATCCAAGGTAGCAAGTCTTGAATCATACTAGGAACTAGGTCCGGATCACACAGCCATAGACCTAGGGGCGTACTAAGGAGCCCATCCCTTTGTTTTTACTAGCCAGGATCACACAGCCAAAGGCCTAGGGGCTGATTAGGAGCCCACCCTTGGTACTAGCCTTACAAAGTAAAGTAGCATGTATAAAAATGCATCATTTAGTCACATAGCATATCATAGAAGTATGCATCACTTAGGCATACGTTATGTCATAAAAGTATGCATCACTTTGGCATACATCATATCATAAATAGTATGCATCACTTAGGTATACATCATGTCATAAAAAGTATGCATCACTTAGGCATACATCATGTCATAAAAAGTATGCATCACTTAGGCATACATCATGTCATAAAAGCATGCATATTTTCACCACATAGCATATCATGAGAGCATGCATATTTTAGGCACATAGCATATCATCAAAGCATGCATATTTCTATCCACATAGCATATCATGAAAGCATGCATATTCTAAGCACATAGCATATCATCCAAGCATGCATATTTCTATCCACCTAGCATATCATGAAAGCATGCATATTTTAAGCACATAGCATATCATCAAAGCATGCATATTTCTATCCACATAGCATATCATGAAAGCTTGCATATTTTAAGCACATAGCATATCATCAAAGCATGCATATTTCTATCCACATAGCATATCATGAAAGCATGCATATTTTAAGCACATAGCATATCATCCAAGCATGCATATTTCTATCCACCTAGCATATCATGAAAGCATGCATATTTTAAGCACATAGCATATCATCAAAGCATGCATATTTCTAAGCACATATCATATCATGGAAAGTATAAATCACAAGCATACATATTTAAACATAAGGGTGTATCATGTGATTATACTATCATAAGAAACATGGTAACATAGTTAGCTTGGGTTCTAAGCTTCCTAATCCCTTGGGTTCTTATCATGGCTGAACCCCCCTTAGATCTCAATTTAGGTAAAAACAACCTCCAAGCATGTGGAACCTAAATTATCATCACATCAATTTCATAGGAAGCATTATAAGCATGATTAACTTGGTTTCTAAGTTCTCCAAGTCCCTAAACTTCATGTGGCCGAACCCTATCAGGTGTGAAACAAGGTCCCAAATGTCATGAAAGCATGGAAACCTTAAACCATATTTATAGCATTTTTTTCCAAGTAACATAGTAAGCATATTTGAGCTAGTTCCTAAGTTCTTCAAGCCCTTAACATATGTCATGGCCGAAATTTAACAAGTATTCATTAGGGCTAAAAGCAAGCATACAAGCATGTGAACTTGAACTAACATCATGTATAAATTCATAATAAGGCATCATACAATGGGTATGGCCGAAACTTACCCTAGCCTCATTTTAGGTCATTAAACAACATATAGCATGAGAACTTTGGCTTTCTACTTATCATTTTTCATGTAGAGTGACATGAGCATATTTAATTTTTGTTCTAGGGTTTCTAGGGCATCTATCCCTTCATGGCTGAAACATACAATGGTCCATTTAGGTCATGGAAAAATTATACAAGCATGTGACTCAATCAACATATTATCATATTTCCATAAGAAGCATTTTTAACACAATTGGTTTCAATTCTAAGGCCTCTAGGTCATTTAAACCCTACTTGGCCGAGACTCATTAGTGTTTAAATTTGCTTCAAATAGCCTAAAAGCATAGGAAGTCATACAAGTTTCATAGCATGTATAAAGACAAGCATAATAAACATACATGTGAATTGTGTCTTAGGCTTCCTAGGTTTCTTTCCTTTTTCTTTTATTTTTCCTCATGGCCGAAACCTACCAATCTCTAAACTAGGTTTTAAGTGGCCTAAAGCATGGAATACCTAAGTAAGTTTCATGGCAAAAATTACTAAGAACATCATATACAAATTTGGTTCATAAACAAGCTAGGACCCTTGTGATCTTACATGTCATATATCATGTACTAAATTCTCTATACCCTAATTAAGCATGAGAGCATTAAACAACTTTCATATCTTAATATCACAGAGGTCTTGAGCATGTTAAAATTTTGTTTAAGCTTTTCTAAGCTATCCATCTTATCATGGCCGAAAATCTTAATGAAGAGTTCATGAATTTCTAGCAATATTCAACATGCAATTCTTTAAGAGAACTCTATATTCTATCATATAAACATGGTTACTTAAATTTAAAGGTCTTCCTAACCCTAAGCTCTTTTCTTGGCCGAAACATATGAGTGGATTTATTTTGGTTCCAAGTAACTTTTAAGCAAGAAAAACCAACAAAAGACCCTTAGTAATTCATGGAGGGAATCTTGTACTAGTTTGGTTAAACAATGATTTCCCTAACCTCTTTAAAATATTTTTGGCCGAAATTCTAGGGTTAGGTACTCCTCTGACCAAGAATCATATAGGTATAAAAACATGAAGGAAAACCTTCCTACATAGCATAGAAAAATATCAAGAAATGAGGACTTGTTTAAACCTTCCTAGATTTGAAAACTCTTCTTTGGCCGAATTTTTCTTAAATTATATTCTAGGTTTTCTAATCCTCATAAAATCTGAAAAGCACATAAAACTCCTTGTACCACAGGTGAGGGGAAGCTTACTTCCTTTTCTCTTGTGGATCTAAGGTGTGGTGATGGAAGAAGTAGCCTCTTCTTCTAGTTCTCCTCCTTTGATTTCCTTTGGTAGCCCTCCTTTGTATCCTAGGAGGAACTTTGTTTTTGGGGGCCAAAAATGGAGGAGAGGGGGCTGAGGTTCTCGGTGATGGAGAGGAGAGAATGAGAGAAATGAGAGAAAAATAAAATCTCCTCTTTACATACTCTCTTTTATGTTAAGGGGGAAGAGGTAGCAAAATCGGTTTTTGCTTTCCTTCTCCCTTAGCCCCTTTTTTTTCATTTCCTTTTTATTTTTATTTATTTATTTGTTCTCATCATTCATGATGAAACAAGGGGAATGAATCCCCTTAATTCCTCTCTTTAAGTCACGGCAAAGAATGAAGAAGAGGGAGAGAAAAGAAGGAAGGCAAGTTGCCTTTCTCTTGCTCTTTTCTTGTTTTCTTTTGGCTAGCTTTTACTCTCATCCTTATCATGAGTTTCCCTCCTTTGCTATCAATATATTATTCCTATCCCAACTGGTTATTACCCATTAATCCTATCATTTACATCATGAGAGGTTCAAGGTTCAATCCTTGACAACTCCCTATTTTTATTTCTTTTTATTTCTTTTTGGTTCAACATTCTACTAATATTTTTCTAAGGCAAATTCATCATTCTCTTATTTTATCTTAAAAGCTTAGTGGGTGTTACATAACCTACTTTGGATTACTCTTAATCCAATTTGGTTCATCATATGAACCTAATCATTTAGGTTCATCAAATGAACCTAGTCTCCATCTAATTGCCCTTAGTGTGTGACCCTATAGGTTCTTGTAACGTTGGCAATGCCCCTAAACCCATTTAGAAGCATAAGTAATGAGCGGTATCTAGCAACACATCATTACTACCCAAGTTACAAGAATGTTGAGATCCAACATCACCTTGTGACTACTAATTGTGACTCCTCACAATATATGACAAGTGTCCTTCTATCCTAGACATCTAGATTGGTCAATGTGAGGCATAGACCGTGTCATCCTCTGACCAATCTAAATCTTGAACTCCAAGTAGACTCATTAAATCAAATGAGCTCAATATCCTATATTGACTCATTTGGGCATGGCCATGCACTTCGTGGTCTCACTCTATCAAGAATACCGATGTCTCTCCCGTCATATAGGAGGGATAGATCCCATCTACATCACTCACATCCCTCTGCATAATTTGTTATATACCCAGTAATCGCCTTTATAGTCCACCCAGTTACGGGTGACGTTTGACGAAACCAAAGTACATAACTCCTTATGTAGGGATCTATGGCGACTTCAGGTCTAAGGACCAGTAATCATACTAATAGCCACATGAGAAAGTATATGACACTCATATAACGATCCATGATACTTTCTCATGGCGGGTCATTCAGTATACATTCTCTAATGTATACCCATGTGTCAACTTGATATCTCTATATCCATGACTTGTGAGATCAAGTCATCGAGTTGACCTACATGCTAGTCTTATTGCATTAACATTGTCCCTGAATGTTAATACTCGATTAGGAATGATTAAAAGTAGTGTTCCCTATATCATCTCACTATCGGTTCAACTAACCGATTGATATAGGTGAGAAACATCTACTCAAGGACATTATTATACTTAGTTTATTTGGCACCAATACAAGTAAGCATAATAACCAAAATCAAAATGCCTTTATTTATATAGAATATGATACAATAAGTCCAAAATACAATCATCAAATGATTGGCTCTAGGGCTCTAGCTAACAATCTTCCACTAGCACTAGTGCCAATCAGTGTAGGCTCTAAGCCCAAATGACCTAGTGTGACCATCATGCTTCTTCTGTGCCAAAGTCTTGGTCAAGGGATCACCGATATTATCCTCTGTAGGTACTCTGCAAATCTTCACATCTCCTCTCTCGATGATCTCTCGAATGAGATGGAAGCGTCGTAGTATGTGTTTGGTCCGCTGGTGTGAGCGAGGTTCCTTCGCCTGTGCTATAGATCCATTGTTGTCACAATAGAGCTCAATGGGGTCAGCAATGCTAGGAACCACCCCAAGTTCAGTGATGCATCTACGGATCCAAACTGCCTCCTTTGCTGCCTCTGATGCAGCAATGTACTCGGCTTCTGTTGTAGAATAAGCTACTGTATCCTGCTTCGAACTCTTCCAGTTGACAGCACCACCATTAATGCAAAATACGAACCCCGACTGCGATCTATAGTCAAGCTAGCATCACTATAACCCTTTACAGCTAGCTCATCATTGCCTCCATATATCAAGAAATATTCTTTAGTCCTTCTTAAGTACTTAAGAATATTCTTGACCGCTATCCAGTGACTTTCACCTGGATCTGACTGGTATCTGCTCGTCATGCTCAAAGCATACGAGACATCAGGTCGAGTACATAGCATGGCGTACATGATCGATCCTATGGCTGAGGCATAAGGGATCTGATCCATGCGGTCTCTCTCCTCTCTAGAAGAGGGACCTTGAGTCTTCGAAAGACTCACGCCATGTGACATCAGAAATCCCTTCTTGGAGTTCTGCATGGCAAACCGAAGGAGTACCTTGTCAATGTATGTACTCTGACTTAGGCCAAGCAATCTCTTAGATCTATCTCTATAGATCTGTATCCCTAGAATACGAGATGCCTCACCTAAGTCCTTCATTGAGAAGCAACTCCCTAGCCAGGTCTTGACAGACTGAAGCATAGGGATGTCCTTCCCAATGAGTAGTATGTCATCCACATACAATATGAGGAAGACAACTATATCCCCTACAACCTTCTTGTAGACACAAGGTTCATCTTCATTCTTGATGAAACCAAACTGTTTGATTGCATCATCAAATCGAAGATTCCAGCTCCGAGAAGCTTGCTTTAGTCCATAAATGGACCTATACAGCTTGCATACTCTACTAGTATGCTGTGGATCTACAAAACCCTCAGGTTGTGTCATGTACACATCCTCGAGCAGGTTTCCATTCAGAAACGCGGTTTTGACATCCATCTGCCATATCTCGTAGTTATGGTAGGCTGCAATAGCAAGCATGATCCGAATGGACTTAAACATCGCTACTGGAGAAAAGGTCTCATCATAGTCAATACCATGAATCTACTTGAAACCTTTAGCTACCAAGCGGCCCTTATAAATAAGTCCATCCATGTCAGTCTTTCTCTTAAAGACCCACTTGCACCCTATGGGTTTTACCCCTTCAGGTGGATCAACCAAAGTCCAAACTTAGTTGGTGTACATGGATTCCATCTCGGATCTCATGGCCTCTAGCCATTTCTCGGAATCTGGTCTCATCACAGCTTCCTGATAGGTGGTAGGCTCATCCTCTATGAGCACAATGTCATCATGGTCATACAAGAGAAATGAGTATCTCTCAGGCTGACGACGTACCCTATCAGATCTGCGAAGAGGTATGTCTACTTGAACTGGTTGTTGTTCCTCAACTCCTTGTGGAACAACATCATCCACAATACTTTGTGGTTCCAGTTCAACTTTCATCGAGGCTTCAGTGCTATTGTTCGCATCTTGAACTTCTTCAAGATCGAACGTGCTCCCACTAGTTTTTCTAGAAACAAAGTCCCTTTCTAGAAAGACCCCAGTCTTTTCCACAACTACCTTGTGCTGATTGGGAATGTAGAAGTTATATCCCTTAGTTTCCTTGGGATATCCATTAAAATAGCACTTGTCGGATTTGGGTCCTAACTTGTCTGAGACTTAACGTCTAACGTAAGCCTCACAACCCCAAATCCTCATGAAAGACACCTGGGCATCTCTCCCAGTCCATATCCTATATGGTGTCTTTATCACGGCCTTGGATGGAACTCGGTTGAGTATAAAAGCTGCCGTGTCTAGAGCATAACCCCAAAGGTGTAACGACCCAATTTTCCTTATTTCAAGTTCCAAATGTCCGTAAAAATATTTGGAAATACTTTTAAAATATTCTAGAGATTTTTAGGAATTTTTAGAGTATTTTTATGTAATTTTTGGAGGTTGTTTAGTAGGGTTACAAAAAGAAAGAAGTTTTGATAAAAAACGTTGAAGGTGAGATTCGAACCCACGACCTCGGGTCGGACTGACCCAAGCAAAACCGACCCAACCAGCTGAGCTACGCTCGTTTTGTTAATCATATATGGAGCGATATATATTTAAGTAATAGTTAGGAACAGTAAAATAATAGGAAATAAAATGGTTGCAGCTGGGATTCGATCCCTCGAGTTGGGCTTTAAGCAGAACGCAGCCCACCAACAGACCAGCCGCGGGTTTGTTAATAAAACCCGAATCAAGTTGTATTTAAGCAATAGTTAGTTAACCGAATATTAAAGTTATAAGAAGAGAACTTAGGTTTTTCCCCGGGACAAAAATCTTCTCTTCTCCTCTTCTCACGCGACGGCGCATCTCTCCACGGGGGAAACCGCAGTGAGCAAAGCTAGGGCATTGCGGTGGCCGGCGAGCACTCTTCTCCGAGAGGTCATTACACCACCGAGCTCCTCTCGTCAAGAAGAGGCGCGAGCACAAGAAGAAGCCGAGTATTTCAAGCCTCCGAGCCCTAGATCTTCTTCCTCTCCTTCGGTTGTAAGTCCAAGCAAATCCCGGTGAGTTGCTTCTCACCTGCAGTAGGAGTTGTTCCGAGCTTCGATTTGTTTTCATGGCTTTCGGATTTTACGTTGTAGAGTTTAGATCTTGTTGCTTTAGAAGCTTGCTGCCGTGTATGGAGATTTCGAATTCTTGATTTCTTCAAGATAACTTATAGTTTTGGGGACAGGTTCAGGTTTTCTTTGAAGATGTGTTCCCTTTCTGCTTTGTTGTTTCTTGTGAGCAAATTTTGGATCGGATTCAAGGTTGTTTATGTTCCTTAGTAGACTTATTCTTTTGTAGCTTAATTAGACATGCCAATTTGATTTCCTTTATAGCTTACTGGACCAGCATGTGTTTATTAGGCATTTTAGCTTCAGTTTTGATGTATATACAAATATATGCACATTGAGTATTATGAGTTAGTTTAATTTGTTGGTTCCTTTAGTTTTCTGCCGTGAGTCTTAAAGGAAGAATATGCATGATTAAGTTTGGTTTTTGGATGCCCTAACTAATGTTTCGAGCATGAACAGTTTTAAGCTTAAGGTTGAGTTTTAGTTCCTTCCTTTGTATTCGGATTTTTCCTATGGCTTCCAGATCATGCTTTATAGAATAGGGTAGCTAGGGACCTATTTGCTTGATGCTTATGTTCTGTTATAGCATGCTTAAAGGTATTTATTTGCTTGATGCTTGTGTTCTGTTATAGCATGCATGTCCTGAATTTAGTCTTGTACATGTGCAGATTGATATTTCATTTATATCATTGAAACAAGCATTATAAAGGTTTTAATTCCAGCATGTATTAGTTTTGTTTTGTGCTATTTGCTGGATATGAATAAGCATGCTTTTATTAGCAAATGCAGAACTTAGTTGAGTTCCTTTCATTGTTGTTTAGTATTTTCTGATGAAGCATGATATACTGTTAATTCCATGCAGCAATGATTCCTTTATTTTCTAGATTCTATTGCATGCCTAGTAGTTGAATTGGTTTTACAATCACAGCATGCTTAAGTTGTTCTAGTTTCTTATTTGCTATTGGAATAACATGAGCAGTCCTATTTTTATAGCATGCAGATTTTAGATAAGCTTAGTATGCAGATTTTGATAAACTTATTATGCAGATTTTTATTAAGCTTTACATGCAGATTTATGTTAAGCTTTGTATACAGATTTTCAGTACGTAGAGTGTGTTCTAGTGCACACCAAGTGCTTGATAAAATGCTTAGCTCAATATAATGCTACAGTAGGCATTTTAATAGCTCAGTTAATGCAGTAGAAGCATTTAAAATAACTTATTTAGTCTTGCTTCAGCTTATATGGGACTACGATCCAATGGGTGGGCTCCCACAGTCGCCTCTAGGTTCAGATAACCTAGTTCTAGGTTCAGATAACCTAGTAAAAGCAAGATAAGAAAATTAGCTATGAAATCAGTATTTTATTTTCAGCAGTGGCACTGTACTGGATTAGATATCCATTGGGTTGGGCTCCCACAGTCGTCCCTAGGTTTAGATAACCTAGTAAACCCTACTAGACTCGGAACTTGCAATCCCGGGTTTAGTTAGGGATGTGCCGGGCCCATCAGCAGCATGATTATTATTTTAATCTATTATGTAAATAGTTTTCAAAACTTCACAAATTAGTTATGTGAATACAAGTTAGACTCAGTTTAGCATTAATTAGTTTAGCTTAGGTATCAATTCAGTTTCTTATTGATACACATGATAGTTTTATGATTAGCTTTACATGTTAGCTTTTTAGTTAGTTTCTTCGCTATTTATGAGCATGATTAGTTGTACATGTTTAGTATTTCAGTTAGTTTCTTCGCTATTTATGAGCATGATTAGTTGTACATGTTTAGTATTTCAGTTAGTTCCTTTGCTATTTATGAGCATGATTAGCTATACATGTTTAGTATTTCAGTTAGCATGATATGATTTCTTTGCTATTCATGAGCATGAGTAGCTATCCATGTTAGTTTTCCAGTTAGTTGATTTCTTGGCTATTTATGAGCATGAGTAGCTTTACATGTTAGCATTCAGTTTTAGCATGTTTTTATTTATATAAATGCATATCGAGTTTTTGTGAGTAGGATAGCGCTCACTAAGCTTTTAGCTTATAGATACTATTTTCCTCCTACTGCAGATAAAGGAAAAAGCTAAAGTATAAGGAAGAAGGCGACAAGGAGGTGCTGTGACGGTGTGTGATGTGTGGACTATGGAGAGATCCAGAATTAGCTGGCAAAATTGTCAAGACTTTTCTTTTAGTTCTCTTTTAATGTTATATTGAAATTGAGTTTATTTCCGCATTTGTAGTTTGATACCTCCTATTGTTGGAGTGATATGGTTGTTTGCCATTGCTAGAGTAGTTTCATATTTTTATTGTGCTATTATACTGCGTGGTTGTGAAATTATATGTTCCAGCCGCCTGTGGCTGAGTATACATGTTATGTATCCCAGTTTGGGGTCACCGGTACAGGGGAGATTCTGTCGAAATTTTTCGGTAGAGTTTCTATGTGATTTTTAATCATACCGGTTAAGTAGAGTTAGTAGTCAAGTAGCGTCCACCTTTAGAGAATAGTAGTAGTGTAGAAAGGTGGGTCGCTACAAAAGGTATGTCGGAAGATCTGTATGACTCATCATAGATCGCACCATATCTAATAGGGTACGATTCCTCCTTTCAGATACACCATTCCACTGTGGTGTTCCAGGAGGAGTGAGTTGGGATAGAATCCCACACTCAGCTAGATAGTCACGGAACTCATGGCTAAGGTATTCTCCACCTCGATCAGATCGAAGTATCTTAATACTCTTGCCAAGCTGGTTCTGTACTTCATTCTTGAATTCTTTGAACTTTTCAAAGGATTCTGACTTATGTGTCATCAAGTACACATAACCATATCTACTGAAGTCATCAGTAAATATGATGAAGTACCTATAACCGCCTCTAGCAGCGATATTGAAAGGGCCACATACATCACTATGTATGAGTCCTAACAAATCAGTCGCTCTTTCGCTGTGCCCACTAAAGGGAGTCTTGGTCATCTTGCCTCGTAGGCATGACTCGCATATCTCATAAGATTCAAAATCAAATGAGTCCAGCAAACCATCCTTATGGAGCTGGGATAAGCGCTTGTCATTTATATGACCTAAGCGACAGTGCCAGAGGTAGGTTTGGTTCATGTCATTTGACTTGAACCTCTTGGTATTTATGTTATAGATAGGGCTCTCAAGGTCTAGAATATAAAGTCCTTTTATCAAAGGTGCACTACAATAGAACATATCGTTTAAATAGATGGAACAACATTTGTTCTTTATTATAAACGAAAAACCTTTCTTGTCCAAACAAGAAACAGATATAATGTTCTTTGTTAAATCAGGCACATAACAACAATCATCTAATTCTAGTACAAGCCCAGAGGGCAAAGATAGATGGTAAGTTCCTACAGCAATAGCAGCAACCCGTGCTCCATTGCCTACTCGTAGGTCTATCTCACCCTTCGTCAATGCCCTGCTATTTCTCAGCGCTTGTACATTAGTACAAATGTGCGAAGCACATCCGGTATCTAATACCCACGATGAAGAAATAGAGAGGTTGACTTCTATAACATGTATACCTGAAGTAGAAATCTTATTTCTCTTCTTCGTAAGATCTTCCAAGTATTCTTTGGAGTTCCTCTTCCAGTGCCTTGCTTGCCCTTGATATAGGTGACAAAGATGTTCAACCATATCGTAAGCGCCCATCAACTCATGTTGCTTTTGAAGCTCAGAGTTCATGGTCGCGAGCATAAGACAGGACATATCTAATGCGTCATCTTGATGCTTCTTGTAAGCATCTCGGTCTGCTCGCGTGGCAGTGGCAGGAGGAGCCTCCGGAATGGGCTGCTCCAGAACGTACAGTTTACGTTCTTGGGTGAGAACTATTCTCAGGTTCCTGTACCAGTCCAGGAAATTTGCTCCGTTGAGCTTGTCCTTCTTAAGGACAGATCGCAGAGAGAAGATGTTCGTATTCGACGTCATGGTAATTCTACAACAAAAATAAATACAGAAATAAATATCATATTCTTAATCATTTAATTAGGCCTTTAACTAAATGATGCTCCCACTGAATTCTATAATTCATGTGGGACAAGATCCACATCATACTAACCCTTTGAGTTAGCTTTGGCTAATACGCCCAAGACTTAGTATGATCGGTAGGTAACGATTACCAATTACATCTCTATGCAACTCTTGTTTATAGGATTAATATCCGCATTTATATTAAAACTCGAGTTAGCTTTGGCTAATACGCCCGAGAGTTAATATATATGTGATTTTGACCTATCTTTCCAACCGTTGGAAGAATGTCTATAGTTATACTCGATCCAACCGACTTAACTAGGAATACTCAATCTAATTGAGTTGTATTCACCCATGCGTTGATAGGCGGGACCAAGATTGTCCCTCCGTACCCTACCAAGATAGTATGTGTTGCTCTGCTTTGGCAGATTCAACAACATCATGCGATCGAGGTAGTGGTAGGTATCACGGCATGGTAGGCGTTTTGAGTTGTCGTGATTTAGATCTAATCTAAATGATGTTGTATTATATACATGAAATAGATCTAATCTAATAGATAGGGTGCATCTTGTACACGATGTAGATCTAATCTAATCGTAAGGGTGCATCTTGTGCACGATTTAGATCTAATCTTAATCGCTAGGCACTAATTAATTACTTAATTAAACATGCATCATATACACAAGTAATTAACTAAGTTTTGTGATTAGTCATGGCCCTACTACGATCTTCTCAAGCCAATGAGAAGACCGGATGGTCAACCTAAGGTCAACTTCTCAAGCGCCTTCCTTTTGACCACCTTGTGTTGCTCGCGCCTTCCTCGTAACTCCCTCTCGAGTGGACCTTCCACAGCTCCAATTTTGTACATTACAATTTTGAAACTCGAGTTACATTCGAGTCTAAATCTAATTTACAACCAGTATAAAAGAAAGGCACAATGTGCAGGTCGCGAAAAATAAAATAAAAATAAAATACAAGCACGCACATCACATAACGGCACGCAGGCCGTATTATGAATTACAACACAATTGTCCAATCGAATTGGGTCTTTGGGCCATGACTATCACAAAATTAATATATAATTCAAAATTATATATTTCTGTAATTTTTCTATAATTTTTCATAATTTTACAGATTTTATGAGTAAATTTTTCCCGACGGTCCCGATTAGCGATTTCGGGCGCAATCGCGGAGCAAATCCCCTTGCGGGGTTAGGGGCAGTACCCCTACCCGCGATCTAACCATCGCTAGTTGCTCCTAAGCGATCCAAGAGCACCTTATCCCGCTGTCCCAAAAAGATTTGGGTCGAAACGATGCCGTTTTGGGAAAAACTTCTCGGTAGTCGAAGCCTACAAGTGTATAAACACTTGTGCTTCGCTTCTACGACAAATATTACTCTTAAAACTATAAAAATCATAAATTTACAGAAATGTACAGAAGCTTTAATTTTTCATAAAAATCAAATTAAACTCGTACAAGCTTCGCACGTGGCTCTGATACCACTGTTGGGTTTTTCGGGCCTCGAAAATCGCTTTTTCGCGTCGCGAAAACCCCGAATCACCCTAGCCACTGGATCTCGAAGCTGTTGGGTTTTTCGGGCCGCGAAAACCGCTTTTTCGAGTCGTGAAAACCCCGAATCACCCTAGCCACTGGATCTCGTGCGAAGAAAAACATTCGAAAAATATGAGTACGAGTTTAAACGTTGATCTACAGTAGATCTACATAAGGATAAACCTTTTTATACCTTTGTAGCGAAGCCCTTCACAATCCTGCTTGTCCTCGGTTCGCCGGATCTCGAAAGTGTCAAAGTAGACACTTCTCTATGTGTATCCACACAAGCAAGAGATGGAGAAGAAACCTTTAGAGTGTGCTAGCACTCAAGCAAGGTCTCGGCAAGAAGGAGAAGAGGGAGAGAAGAATTGTGAGCAAGAGGAAGAAGATGAAATCAATTAGCCTTGAATGAAAATAAAATTTTTCATCCACACTAAAAGTGGCCGGCCACATTAAGACTAGTAACCCCCATGGAATATCAAGAGTCACAACTCTTGGTAACTCCCATGAGGTGGCATTTGGTCAAGTCAAACTTGACCAAATGAAGAAGCCTTGATGATGTGGCATTGGTCAAGTCAAAGTCAAGTCAAAACTTGACTTTTCATCTTCCTACTTAAGTCAAGTCAAACTTGACCACTTCTATCCCTTGGTTGATCTAATCTAACCATTGGTCCAAGCCAATTTTAATTTAATGAATCTCTATTCATTGAATTAAATTAATTAAATGAGTCTAAGTCCAAATTAGACTCACTTAACACATGAACCAACTTGAGTCCAACTCAATTAACCTACTTTGGATTACTCTTAATCCAATTTGGTTCATCATATGAACCTAATCATTTAGGTTCATCAAATGAACCTAGTCTCCATCTAATTGCCCTTAGTGTGTGACCTTATAGGTTCTTGTAACATTGGCAATGCCCCTAAACTCATTCAGGAGCATAAGTAATGAGCGGTATCTAGCAACACATCATTACTACCCAAGTTACAAGAATGTTGAGATCCAACATCACCTTGTGACTAGTAATTGTGACTCCTCACAATATATGACAAGTGTCCTTCTATCCTAGACATCTAGATTGGTCAATGTGAGGCATAGACCGTGTCATCCTCTGACCAATCTAAATCTTGAACTCCAAGTAGACTCATTAAATCAAATGAGCTCAATATCCTATATTGACTCATTTGGGCATGGTCATGCACTTCGTGGTCTCACTCTATCAAGAATATCGATGTCTCTCCCGTCATATAGGAGGGATAGATCCCATCTACATCACTCGCATCCCTCTGCATAATTTGTTATATACCCAGTAATCGCCTTTATAGTCCACCCAGTTACGGGTGACGTTTGACGAAACCAAAGTACATAACTCCTTATGTAGGGATCTATGGTGACTTCAGGTCTAAGGACTAGTAATCATACTAATAGCCACATGAGAAAGTATATGACACTCATATAACGATCCATGATACTTTCTCATGGCGGGTCATTCAGTATACATTCTCTAATATATACCCATGTGTCAACTTGATATCTCTATATCCATGACTTGTGAGATCAAGTCATCGAGTTGACCTACATGCTAGTCTTATTACATTAACATTGTCCCTGAATGTTAATACTCGACTAGAAATGATTAAGAGTGGTGTTCCCTATATCATCTCACTATCGGTTCAACTAACCGATTGATATAGGTGAGAACCATCTACTCAAGGACATTATTATATTTAGTTTATTTGGCACCAATACAAGTAAGTATAATAACCAAAATCAAAATGCCTTTATTTATATAGAATATGATACTAAGTCCAAAATACAATCATCAAATGATTGGCTCTAGGGCTCTAGCTAACAGACATGTATATCTTGGATTACACCCCTTAGCATATGTCTGATAATAATATTCCGAATTTAGTAGCAGTTAGCAAAGATTTTAATTGGTACAGCTTTCTGCACCTAGACTTAGTGATGGCCATGGATATAGCTTAGCACAGCATAATGTGATGATCCGGCCTCGTAGCCTAGTTAGTAGGAGGCGGGTCATTATAATTCTGGACCGGAAGGTGCGTCAGTTGAGGAACAAGACTATCCAGCTGGTTAAAGTCGGATGGCAGCATCATTCGGACGAGGAGGCTACTTGGGAGCTCGAGGATACTATCCGAGTTCAATACCTCCATCTTTTCACTTGAGGTATGTGATTTAATTTACCGTTCAACATTTATACCCTTTACCTGTTGTTAGTATTTGCTGATGGTAGATACTGAAATTTGGGGACCAAATTTTTATTAATGGGGGAGAATTTAAAATACTGAAAATAGGCAAATATTAATAAGGGAATTTTTTGAAATTTTTGGAAATTTTTCGAGAATTTTTCGGAGCTTGTACGGACGAGTTAACGGGGATAAGAACGAGGCCGGGAAAAGCCTGTTTAGGCTACCCATTTAAGCGAGGAAATGTTTATTTTATATTTCCTTTTTCTTTTTATTTTTTTTTTCTTCTTTATTTCCCTCTTCGTCGTTTCTTCCTTCCCCGCGCGCCCGACGCCCTCCTCCGAGCCCTAACCACCGAGCCGTTTTCCTTCTCCCTCCCTCGCGTATAAGCCTCGGCCATTACCTCTTCTTCTTCTTTTCCTCTGCCGATGCCGACCCTCTTCTGTTGTGCCCTAGCGAGCCGCGAGCCACCACCGCCGCTCTTCCTCGCCGCACACCGGGACCCCCTTCCTCCTCCCTGTCCAAGCGCCGGCGACGCGCGAGCACAGCCGAGCAGAGACCTCCCTTTTGGCCGACATCACCGCCCCTCCACAGCCCTAGCGCCGGCCACCGCTTGTTTCTCTGAGCCTCTTCTCCTCTTCATCACACGGTGCCACCCCGACTTTGCTGAGTACAGCCGTCACTGGAATGGGGGAGGTCCTCACTGTGCCGATTGTTAGACACCAGGTTCTGCCGAGCCATGTACAAGCCATAGTTTTCTTCATTCATGCCCTAGCTTTGATCAGCATTACCTGCTACTTCACCTGCCAGATGGAGCCGATCTAGGTCCACTGTTGGTCCTTGCATTACTGACACAGATCTATGGTAAGGTTATCGAATTGAACTTGAATTGGTTTATAGGATTGACTAAAGTTTGATTTATCTAAGTATGGGTCTAGGTACAGCGCTAGGTTGGGAAATTGGAGTTGGATGACAGCAGCTCCATTTGGTATCGGCTACCTTTCCAGCAGAAATTCATTAAGGGCTGTGAACTTGAGGTATGATGTAGGAATCTTAATACCTTTTGTAATTGATGTGGTCTATGAATTTAGAATGGAACATGTGGTTGATCATGTTTTAGATTCAGGTGTAATTGGATTTAGGTCTTTGGATTGCTATCTAATGGTTTCTTTAGGGTTAAGGTAACTAACCCTAATTGACCATGGGATTTAATTAGGGTGTATTGATTTAGATTGTGCGGATTAGGGTTTTCCCTAATTTAGTCTTGTGGATTTTATTTAGCTATTTAAATTCTTATGAATGTTAGCTAAATAAAAATATATATTGATTGACACAGGACCTTGACGCGAGACGATATCTCGACGTCAGATTTGGACCGGATACGATCCTTTCTTTTTGGAGGCGGGTACTTTTGACTTATGTCATTTGATATACATAGTAGTGAATTTAACAAGTTGCATTAATTATGTTCTTATTTGTTCCGGTTAATCACTACCCGATACTTGTTACATGATTGATTGATTGTTTGATTTGCATCTCATGTATTCCTTACCTGCTGATACATGCTTATGGGGGTAGTGATATACCATGCTTCACCATGTTCAGGACCTAGGTTTTATACCTTCTGTGTACCTTTGATTTGATTTGATTCGTTGACCTATGATGCACTTTTATATATATATAGATTAGGTCAGGATATTTTGTGGTTAGTGTCATACACCATTTGCATGATTGCATGTTGTGCGATAGTTTGCTCCATTATTGTTGAGCACATCGCCAGTTACATGGATCTACACACACCACCACTCATGGGTTAGTGGTCGATTCAGGCAGAGTGTGTTGCAGCAGGGACTCTGTTAGGCACCGTTGGTCCGCTCATGGGTAGTGTGACACAACGTGTTATCCGGCAAGGATTCCTCCCCGTCATTTTGTACCGAGAGATGAGAGCATTGCACTCCCCCATTTATGATTTGGGGTAGGAGGATAGGTGTACTCCGATAGCATCCCGTCCACTCGGTCACTCATCAGGAGTAGTGACGACAGAGTGCACGGTTGTCATAGCCCTACCCACTCGGCCTCACTATTGTGTGTGAGATGATCGACTGGCGTCAGGGGTGACCAGGACGCATCATTGGCATCATATGCATGATGCATTTATTGCTTGTGTTTGTGCTTGCTGCATTTATATGCTGTATATTGTTTGGATGCCTATGTTTGACATGCATACAGGATTTCTATGTCATTCGGATTGTTTGTCCTTATACCTAGGTCCTGGTTAGTACAGTTTTTCTCCTGTTTACTTCAGTTGCATTTCATCCTTTTATATCAGGAGACTGTACGCATGATTAGTGCTAGATGTTATTTCCCTACTTTGTATATCAGTTGTACCTGCTGAGTGTTGGACTCACCCCGCCTCCATTGTTGTTATTTTTCAGGTTGATACTGTCAAGAGAGAGTTCCAGTTGCTGGTCCCTTGCAGACCACGAGGACTTGTGGACTTTTTGTTTTTTTTTAGTTTTTTGTTCTTATTTGACTATGTTTAGACTTGGTTTGTTTGATACTTGGATATGGTATGAATTTTTGTGATGTCGATGGATTTGGTTTGATTTGCTTTTACTACATGCCTGCCTAGACGGCAGAAGAGGTAAATTGATTCTTATCGTCGGATTTGTGTTTTATGAGTGTAGTTCAGTAGGGTGGATTTTGAGTCTTCATATTGTTGCTTATTAAAATGCGTGGAATGTCTGTGTATTATATTTTATTTACTGTTATTATTCCAGCCGCATGTGGCTGAGGTATATGGATTTGTAGAAAGTTTCAGATTGTCCATCGTATAGGGGAGATGCTGCCGAAATTTCTTCGGATAGGGACTCCTCCGGGGTGTGACAAAAAATTAGGTATTGGTGCTAACAATGACCTTCTGATCTTTTAGGACTATAAAATAAACCTCATTTCGTTCCCTTAGGATAACCCACAAACATGTGAACTTCTGTATGTGATTCCAATTTATCAGTGTCTCCCTTTAGCACATGTGCTGGATTACCCCATATCCGAATATGTTTCAGACTAGGCTTACGCTCATTCCATATTTTTGTGGAAGTAAAGGGTACTGACTTAGAAGGTACCAAGTTCAGAATGTACACTGCCATTTCTAAAGCATATCCCTAAAATGAATTTTATTGTATCATGGGAGATATTGGATTTAGAGTACACAAATTGTCAACTAACATACCAGAACAGATAACTACTCTATTTTCTTTACTAAAAGAAATAGAATATCCATCCATAATTTTAGAAACTGAAAAAAAATTCTTTCTAAAACTTGGTACATAAAGATAATTTCTCAAAATCAATATTTTATTCCTATCTAAAGATAGATAAACATCTCCCACTGTAACAGCCGTCACTTTTGTAGCATTGCCCATGTTGACGGTAATCTCCCCTTTATGTAGTCGTCAAGTTTCCTGGAACCCTGCAATGAATTGCAGAGATGATCAGTGGCTCCCATATTGTTTGGTCTTTCGGGCCGCGAAAACCGCTTTTTCGCGTCGCAGAAACCCCAAAACCCCCGCCACCAGATCCGTGCGAAGAATAAAATTTTGAAAAAAAACTACGAGTACGAGTTTACAAACTCTAGATCTACATTAGAGTACGAGTTTTACCCTTGATGCGTGCCTTTCACAAATCCCGCTCGTCCAAAGTGCCGGATCTCAAGATTGTCAAAGTAGACAACCCTATAGAAGTATCCACACGAACAAATCGATGGAGGGAGAACCTTAGAGTGTGCTAGCACTCCAAGAAGGTCTCGGCAATGGAGAGGAGAGGGAGAGAAGAATTGGAGCAAGGAAGAAGATGAGAGTTACAAAATGCTTGAATGAAAATTCACCTCATCAAAACCCCATAAGTGGCCGGCCACATTAAGGAGTGTAACTCCTTTTTCATTAAATGTGGAGGCCATTAAAGAGAGGGCTTGTAACCTCCATGAGGTGGCACACACATGTGCCAACTATGATGATGTGGCACATCATCATTAGTCCTCCTAATGCCAACTCACAAATGAGGTGGCAAATAGTCAAGTCAAACTTGACTCTTCCTCTTCCTCTCAAGTCAAGTCAAACTTGACTTAATCTCTCTTATGGTTGATCTAATCCAACCATTTAATTCAAGCCAATTTAATATAATGAATCTAATTCATTTAATTAAATTGATTCAATGAGTCATAATCTAAATTAGACTCATTGAACACATGAATCAACTTGAGTCCAATTCAATTAGCCCAATTAGGATTACTCTTAATCCAATTTGATTCATCAAATAAATCTAATCCTCTTGGTTCATCATATGAACCTAATCTCCATCTAATTGTCCTTTGTGTGTGACCTTATAGGTTCTTGTAACGTTGGCAATGCCCCTAAACCCATTTAGGAGCATAAGTAATGAGCGGTATCTAGCAACACATCATTACTACCCAAGTTATTAGAATGTTGAGATCCAACATCACCTTGTGACTACTAATTGTGAATCCTCACAATATATGACAAGTGTCCTTCTATCCTGACATCTAGATTGATCAATGTGAGGCATAGACCATGTCATCCTCTAATCAATCTAAATCTTGAACTCCAAGTAGACTCACTAAATCAAATGAGCTCAATATCTCATATTGACTCATTTGGGCATGGCCATGCACTTCGTGGTCTCACTCTACCAAGAATATCAATGTCACTCCCGTCATATAGGAGGGATAGATCCCTTCTACATCACTCACATCCCTCTGCATAATTTGTTACATACCCAGTAATCGCCTTTATAGTCCACCCAGTTACGGGTAACGTTTAACGAAACCAAAGTACATAACTCCTTATGTAGGGAACTATAGTGACTTCAGGTCTAAGGACTAGTAGTCATACTAATAGCCATATGAGAAAGTATATGACACTCATATAACGATCCATGATACTTTTTCATGGCGGGTCATTCAGTATACATTCTCCAATGCATACCCATATGTCAACTTGATATCTCTATATCCATGACTTGTGAGATCAAGTCATCGAGTTGACCTACATGCTAGTCTCGTCGCATTAACATTATCCCTGAATGTTAATACTCGACTAGGAATGATTAAGGGTAGTGTTCCCTATATCATCTCACTATCGATTCAACCAATCGATTGATATAGGTAAGAACCTTCTACTCAAGGACGCTATTATACTTAGTTTATTTGGCACCAATACAAATAAGTATAATAACCAATACAAATGCCTTTATTTATATAAGAATATGATACAACAAGTCCATAATACAATCATCAAATGATTGGCTCTAGGGCTCTAACTAACACATATCTACACACTAGGTACCGGTAGATAACACTACTAAACATGTTTCAACCACTAGAGAATAAGATATACCTTTATTGTTCTTGTTTTTGCTAGGACAGTCCACTTTCCAATGTCTAAACTGCTTGCATGTGAAGCACTTTCCCTTCGGCTTCTTTACACATGCATTTGGTCCAGTTCCTAGAGATCGATTTACTTTCTTTGCTTGTTTCTTCTTCTTCTTACCTTTCGGTTTAGAAGGAGAAACGTTTCAGCAATGTGAATTTGAGAACTTTGAAGAAATATGCCTTCTTCTTCTTGAAGTTCTGTCATAAGTTCCGCCAATGTATAAACCCTCTTGTTCATATTGTAGTTCAGGCGGAACTGCTCAAAACTTTTAGGCAGTGTTTGGAGAATGATATCGACATGGGTTTCCCCATCGATTTCAGCTCCAAGGATTTCTATCTCATTTAAATGAGTCATCATCTTGAAGATATGATCCCTCACGGGTGTCCCCTCAGTCATGGTGGTCGTCATCAAGTTTCTCATAGTCTCCTGCCTAGCAGCCCGATTATGGTGTCCGAAGAGTTCCTTGAAATTGTGCATCATGTCAAAAGCAGTAGGCATGACTTGATGCTAATGTTGCAACACATTTGACATAGAAGCCAAAATGTAACACCGCACAATCTCATCTTCCCTAACCCATTTTTTATGACACTCAATCTCCTCTTCACTAGAATCACTATTAGGCAAGCTTGGACAGATCTCAAAAAGTACGAACTTATAGCCTTCAACAGTTAAGACAATGCCCAGGTTTCATTTCCAATCAATGTAATTGAGACCAGTAAATTTGTTCTCTTTCAATATAACAACAAGGGGATTGAAGGCCATCCTAAGAATCACAAAACATTTGGTCAAGACTTTAGAATTTAAAATAATATTGAATCCTCAAACAATATCATTTAAATTCACTAACACCTCAAACACCGTGAATTTTGTATGCCACGTTAGTGTGGATGTATATAAAATCAAACATTTGTAAGAGGAGGGTTTTACCCTCTAATTATCTTGTCAACCTAACTTTATGATAAATAAAATTACCTCAAACACCATGAATTTTGTATGCCATGTTAGTGTGAATGTATACAAATTCAAATATTTTTAAGAAGGGGGTTTACCCATTAATTTTATTATCTTGTCAACCTAACTTTATGACAAATAAAATTATCTCAAATACCGTGAATTTTGTATGTCACGTTAGTGTGGACGTATACAAATTCAAACATTTGTAAGAGGGGGTTTTACCCATTAATTTTATTATCTTGTCAACCTAACTTTATGACAAATTAATAGTTGGTTTTTCTTCGATCACACAAATAATAGTAGTGACTCCGATGGAGAGGATACTATTAAATGTGCCTAAGTGTATATCATTACTTGATACTTAGTCCATTAAATAGGATTGTCCCCCTTCAGTTGGAGAAGATCACACGCTCTTAAATAATTTCCTATAACCATCCAGTAAGGAAGTTTGATCTAGTGATCCACAAACAAACTCATCCTTTTGTTAGAGTGTATACTAAAAGTCTAGCTTTTTTGTATAAACGTTTATTTTGAAATAAGAATCACATTGGTCAAATGTCTACATTTATGCTAAGTGTAGTTGCCCATTTAATTTATATTGTAGATAACATGGTGTAAGGAGACACATAAAAGATCATGTTATCAGTTGCTTATAAATTATAAATTGTAGCTCACAACCAAGATGGAATGGAACGAACCATTGGACTGGTTGTATTGTAATTTGGTATTAGTTTATCTTGACTATAAAATTACACTAGTACACTATGAGTGTATTGGGCAGGACCATTTGAGGTAGTTTCTTTTTATATTGACTATATAAAAGAAGAAAACCTCTGTTATTATGGAAGTGTGTACTCTTAATCATGATATAATAACAAACATGTATACTTAATATTGATATGGGTTAGGTTTCATGGATCTCCGATAAGGAAGGGAAAGGAGATAACCAAACGGAGAAGATAGATCAATATCGGTCGGGATATATCTCAAAGGAGGTAGGCCAATATCGGCCGGGATATACCTCAAAAGAAGTAGGCCAATATTGATAAGGATATACCTCAAAGGAGGTAGGCCAATATCGGCGAGGATATACCTCAAAAGAGGTAGAACAATATTGATAGCCCTCATGGTTTTGCTCTTGGGCTCTACCCAAAAGGCCTCATGCCAATGGAGATATCTTTTTCTCTTATAAACCCATGATCTTTCCCATGTGTTTCTAATATGGGACTATGTTTGCAACCTTGCAACCCCAACAATCCCCCCCTCAAACAAAGGACCATAGGTTTCCCACGTCTGATCCTCAGGTCTTCCTGCCCCTCAGTCCACCCGACCTACTAGGACTTCCTTGCCTAGCCGCAACTAGGACTTCCTGCCTGGTGTCTGGTCCTCTTGATCCGAACATAGGAGCTCCCACTTTCTTTGTTTGAGGTCAATATTGTACCCACATGGCACAATCAGACCATAGCTCTTGTGCACAGTCGGCGGTTAAACCTTCTGGCAGTTCGGGCTCTGATACCAATTGTAGGATCGAAAAGAATTTAGATATCACCACAATGACATGATATTGTCCACTTTGGGCCTAAGCCCTCATGGTTTTACTCTTGGGCTCTACCCAAAAGGCCTCATGCCAATGGAGATATCTTTTTCTCTTATAAACCCATGATCTTTCCCATGTGTTTCCAATATGGGACTATGTTTGCAACCTTGCAACCCTAACATATACCTCAAAGGAGGTAGACCAATATCGAGCGAGACATACCTTTAGGAAGGAAGGCCAATATCGACCGGGATATGCCTCCAAGGAGGCAGGACAATATCGGTCGGGATATACCTCAAAGGAGGTAGGCCAATATCGGTCGGCATATGCCTCAAAGGAAGTAGGCCAATATCGGTTGGGGTATGTGCCTCCAAGGAGGCAGGCCAATATCGATCGAGACACACCTTCAGGAAGGAAAGCCAATATCGGCCGGGACATACTTCAAAGTAGGTAGGCCAATATCGATCTAGACATGCCTTTAAGAAGGAAGGCCAATATCGGCCGGGATATACTTCCGAGTGAGTAGACCAGTATCGATCGAGACATGCCTTTAAGAAGGAAGGCCAATATCGGCCGGGATATACTTCCGAGTGAGTAGACCAGTATCGACCGAGACATGCCTTTAAGAAGGAAGGCCAATATCGGCCGGGATATACTTCCGAGTGAATAGACCAGTATCGACCTAGACATGCCTTTAAGAAGGAAAGCCAATATCGGCCGGGTTGACTAATACCTTGAAAAGATACTTGATAAAATATAGCCCAGTGCTAGCTAGAATAATAAACATAAAGGAGCCCGGACGGGCACTACCCCAGGAGCCTCACGAGAGGTAATAATAATTGATCAAACCTAGTTAAGCCCAGCTCCGACTGATACAAGGAACATTGGTACATTAAGCTATCTATGATATAGCAAAAACAAGAGGGGCAAGTAGGAACGATAGAAACACTTTAAAGGACCTGTGAAATAAGATAGAAGTAAATATTTTAAATAAAATAGTTAATGAAGATATTTGCAGTATATGATTGTATAACAGGTGTTATATATTTTGGCGGGAAATGTGTTTTTAGACTATTTTGTAGGTACTAGACGATAAAGAAGGTACATCTGGGGTACAAAAAAGATTCCTTAAAAGTCATTTACCACAAGTACACAGCTTACGTCATCTCATAACAAACTCTAACAAACCGGGGTCCACTTCATGACTACGGAGGTTATATGAAGTGGTATAAAAAGGAGAATCCTCTCTGTTGGCTGGGTAAATTCACATCATTGCGCACATTCATAACACTAATTTTCAACTACTGTTCATCTCCTTCTTCTTCTTCCTTCTTCCACACCAAGAGAGATCACTAACTTGAGCGTCGGAGGGCCTAGACAGGGATTCCCACCCCGGTCTTAGGTCACTGACGATAGTGTTGGCTGGTCTCTTGTGCGCAGGAAGTCTTGGAAGCTCCGAATCTAGTTTCTCTTCGGTTGGATTTCTCTCTCGTCATTAGATCTTCACGCAAGGAGGGCATTCGGTGACTCTACTCTTCTCGATCCGCTTTGGGTTTCTCGGATCGGTGTTTTATAGGTATTATTCTCCACCAGTGGTAGGTTTTTTCTCTCACCTCTCCGTCTTGTCAAGCTTCTCAGACAGGATCAAATATTTATTTCTTTAATTTATCAAAGGGTGCGATTTAGTTCGATAAATCAATCGGACCGATAAGTTGAGAAATGATATTATTTATATGGTGTATTATTGATTATAGAATGAAACTGTGTCCTAGTAATCTAGGTTGATGATGTCCCTTTGAGGAGCTCATAAGGATTGTCATGTAAACCCTACAGGTGGACTTAGTCCGACATGACGATAAGGTTGAGTGGTACTACTCTTGGAACAAGATATTAATTAAGTGAGTTGTCAGTAATTCATTTAATTAGTGGGCATTCAATATCTTAAACACAGGGAGACTAACACACTCATAATAAGAAGGAACCCATATTATAATATGGGATTAGTGTGGTAGTGCAATAATAACTCTTTAGTGAAATGAGATATTATTGATGAACTTGAGTTGGGTGTTCGGGGCGAACACGGGAAGCTCAAGCTCGTTGGGAGACCAAAGCCAATTCCTCCTCTAGGTCCCTATTGTAGCCTCTTATATAAAGCCTTATATCCACCCAAAAGCCTAGCTTCTTAAGGCCCAAGCTAGGGCCGGCCAAGCCTTGCTTGGAGACCAAGCAAGGGGCCGACCAAGCTAAGCTTGGAGCCCAAGCTAGGGCCAACCAAGCCTTGCTTGGTGCCCAAGCAAGGGGCCGGCCACACACAAGAAGAAAAGGAAGTTTTATATTTTTTGTAAAATCTTTCCTTTTATAGAGATCCATAAAAATGATTTAAAAGGATGATTTTAATATAAAACTTTTCTTTTTTAAATTGGTCACAAAAGGAAATAAAAGGAGTTTTTATTTTGTTAAAAACTTTCCTTTTATGATGGTTTTAAAAGAGAGTTTTAAATTTTAAAATCTTTCCTTTTATAGCTTTCTACAAAGGAATAAAAGAGAGATTTGAAATCTTTCCTTATTTGTAGTTATCTATAATGTGAAAGAAAGATTTTAATTTTTGTTATAAAACTTTTCTTTTTTGTAACCATGTTTTATTCTAAATCTTTTCTTTTATAGATATCCATAAAAGGATTTAAAAGAGAGAGATTTTAATTTATAAAACATTCCTTTTATAACTATCCACAAAAGGGATTTTAAAAGAGAGATTTTAATTTTGTTTAAAATCTTTCCTTGCTTGGAGCACAAGCTTGTGGCCGACCATATTGTAACACCCACGAAATATATAAGCTATATATACGGATAATCTCTTTTAGAATAAAAGGGAAATGGAAATAGGACCAAAAAGAAATAAAAAGAAAGGGAAGTTAAGGCTTGAACCATGAACCCCTCATAATAGATAAATCCAAATTGGTGTATGATAACCACTAGAGTCATGAATGATATATGAATAGCAAAGAATGGAAATTGTAGTTAAAAGTAAGAGTATGAGTAAGTAAGGGAACAAGAGAAAATCAAGTAGCTTTCCTCCTCTTCCTCTTGGTTAAGAGAAGAAGCAAGCAAAAGACAAAGACAAGTTGTCTTTTTCTCCTTCCTTCTTGCTATTTTCGTGGGAATGAAGAGGGTGAGAGAATAGAGGAGTTAAGGGGTTGAATTGGGACATTTTTCATCCTCATTGAGAATAAATAGGAATGAGAGAAGAGAAGGGAAAGAAAGTTTGGCTACTTCTTCCTCCTTCTTCTTCCTCCTCCTTCTTTCTCCTTCCTCCTCCTCCACCGAGACGTAGGACTCTTCCCTCTTCCATTTCTGAATCCAAGCTAAGCTTTTCTCCCTAAGAAAACTAATCCACAAGAAGGAGTCCTCAAGATCTACTCCTTACAAGCAAGAGAAGCACAAAGAAGAACTAGGAGGAGAAGCTTTCTTCTTCCTCTTCACAAGGGTACCTTCTTTTAAGAAAAACCAAGCAAAAGAAAGTAAGTATCCCCTCACCTGTGGTACAAGTAGTTCATGTGTTTTTCCATGAGTTTAGATTACAAAAAAATCTAGGGTTGCCTCTTGGAACTTTCGGCCACCAAAGTGTAAAAATCTTAAGGAAGCTTAAGATCTAAACTAAACATGCTCACTATTTCCTTATGATATGTACCCTACGATAGAAGATTAGTTTAATGTTCTTATGCTTGTATGTTGCTTAGAACTTATATTCATGTTCCTTAAACTTTCGACCATGATGAGATTAAAGGCCTAAGAAAGCTTAAAAACCAAATCTAATATGCTCATGGTTTTCCTTATGATATGACATAGAGTTAGCTTGATATTCTTATGCTTGTATGTTGCTTAGGCTTAGTTTCATGTCCTTGAACTTTTGGCCATAACAAGACCAAAGACCTAGGAAGCTTAGAACTTAAACTAAACATGCTCATCAATGTTCTTTATGGTTTATGATATGAAATTGGGTTAGGGTTCACATGCTTTTATGTTGCTTGTAACCTAGGGCTAGGCTTGGTAACTTTCGGCCATAACAAGACCAAGGACCTAGGAAGCTTGGAACTTAAACTAAACATGCTCATGATGTTCTTTATGGTACATGATATGAAATTAGTTTAGGGTTCACATGATTTTATGTTGCTTGTAACTTAGGGTTAGGCTTGGTAGCATTCAGCCATAACAAGGCCAAGGACCTAGGAAGCTTGGAACTTAAACTAAACATGCTCATGATGTTCTTTTTGGTTTATGATATGAAATTGGTTTAGGGTTCGCATGCTTTTATGTTGCTTGTAACCTAGGGTTAGGCTTGGTAACTTTCGGCCATAACAAGACCAAGGACCTAGGAAGCTTGGAACTTAAACTAAACATGCTCATGATGTTCTTTATGGTTTATGATATGAAATTGGTTTAGGGTTCACATGCTTTTATGTTGCTTGTAACCTAGGGTTAGGCTTGGTAACTTTCGGCCATAACAAGATCAAGGACCTAGGAAGCTTGGAACTTAAACTAAACATGCTCATGATGTTCTTTATGGTTTATGATATGAAATTGGTTTAGGGTTCACATGCTTTTATGTTGCTTGTAACCTAGGGTTAGGCTTGGTAACTTTCGGCCATAACAAGACCAAGGACCTAGGAAGCTTGGAACTTAAACTAAACATGCTCATGATGTTCTTTATGGTTTATTGATGTGCGTAGATTATATACTCTTTTATACATGTTTTTACTCACATTTACATACTTTGAGCATGCTTGATCTATGCACTTTTATAATTCCAGCTTTCCTTTTAGCATATTTACTCTTTTGGTTCGGAGATCTGCTTTTTGTGCATTTTCTGTACACAGGAGTCGAAATTGGTGAAGATTATGCGTCCTCGGGCAAGCTTGGAAGGAATTGAAGGGAGAGAGCATCAGGCCGTGTACCACACACAACCGTGTAGTTTTAACAGGAAGGAAGAGGGCATGGCCGTGTGAATCTCACACGGCCGTGTCTTGATTTGAAGAAATTAGAGCAGATGCCTTACATGGCCGTGTAGATCTACACGGCCGTGTGATGTTTCCAGAGGCCAAGTAGGTGGTGGCCATGTGCACCACACGACCGTGTAGCATTTTCTGTACACAGGAGTCGAAATTGGTGAAGATTATGCGTCCTCGGGCAAGCTTGGAAGGAATTGAAGGGAGAGAGCATCAGGCCGTGTACCACACACAACCGTGTAGTTTTAACAGGAAGGGAAGAGGGCATGGCAGTGTGAATCTCACACGGCCGTGTCTTGATTTGAATAAATTAGAGTAGATGCCTTACATGGCCGTGTAGATCTACACGGCCGTGTGATGTTTCCAGAGGCCAAGTAGGTGGTGGCCATGTGCACCACACGACCGTGTAGCATTTCCAGAGAACAGAAGGGTCCTGGCCGTGTGAGTCACACGGCCGTGCAGCTTTGGCAGAGAAGGAACTGGACATGGCCGTGTCAATCTCACACGGCCGTGTCATGGGGCCGTGTGGCGCCCGATTTCCTCCTCTATTTAAACCCTCCTTCATGAATTGAAAGGGGATCTCTCCCCCTTTGGGAGAAGGCAAGGTTTGGTGGTATCCTCCCATTCTTGGGAGGATTTCTGGGCGATTCGAGGGGAGTTCTTGACGATTTCGACTCCGGAGCGAGGATTGGATCCGAAGACGAGGCTTCTTCGTAGATAAGTTTTCTCTTTCCCCCTTTTCTTGGTTTCTTGGATTGGGGATTTAAGAAATGCTTGTAATCTTTATTTCTTCGGGTATTCTTCCTCGATTCATGGAGTAGATCTTGTATTCTAGGATTAAGGGAGTATTTGTATGATGGATTGATGTAATCTCTTATGGATTTGCCAATTTCTTGTTTCAATGGCATTGTCTTGCTTGTATCAACTAGATCTTGAATGATTAATGGTGATTTATGCTTAATTCTCATTCTTGATTGATTGTTTGGATTTCTTGTGGACTTTGTAAAGATAAACTCTCACTCGATCATCCGAGGGATCCACGTGACAGGTGCAAGCCCGTGTAAGGACGTTTGAGAGATAATCTTGAAGAGGAAATAGGAATATTCAAGAGAGTAGGATGGATCTTGTGATTAGTTTCTTGTATCTTGATAGATTAATAAGTTTTGGGCTTCTATGTTGATATCCGAGGAAGACATAGTAATAGGTGCGCTTCTGTGTAAGGACAACGTAGGTTCACGTCTAATTGATCATATTTAGATACATTTCTCAGTCCTTAGCTGGTTATCTATTGCAAGAGAGAACCGGCAACTTTCTACAAGTGTTTGGCAATTGAGGGATAAGAATTGGTGAACCATTTACATTCAAGAAATCTTACAAAGAAACCGAAACTCCTAGAATCTCCCTTTATCATAACCCAAAACACTAAACTCTTGTTTGTTGATCTTTAATATTATATTTGTTTACCTTCACTTTGCATTTGAAACAATTGGATAGTTGTTTAGCTAATTCGCATTGAGGCATTTCTAGTGCTTATTCCAGTCCCTATGGATACGATAATCTTTTATATTACTTGCGACATTTCCGTACACTTGCAGAGCATAACAAGTTTTTGGCGCCGTTGCCTGGGACTGCGCTATAACATTAGGAATTATCAATTGAGTTAGACTAAACATAACATTTGTTTTCCTTTCATATTGCATAGTTATAACTAATCATTAGATTTCTGTTTTTACTTTCTTGTATAACTTTTACTTCTTGTTAATTCTTTTTGTACAAATTCAATTCTGCATTTTTGATTCTTTTATTTTTCTCTTTTTCTGTTGAATTGGCATTTGCTATCTTGTTCTTGTGTATGCGAAGATCTAACTTTGCAGGGGAATTCTTTCCTTTTGACCCTGAGATTGATAGAACTTTCCATAAAAGAAGAATTCTGCAAAGGCAAATTGAAGAACAGGATCATTTGAACATGGCGAATAGACCACTCAAGGATTATGCTGCACCTTATGCAAGAGGTTTTCGATCTAGTATTTCAAGACCTTCAGTGGAAGCTAATAACTTTGAGATCAAACCCGCAATTATATCTATGGTGCAGCAGAACCAATTTGGTGGAGGACCTCATGAAGACCCCAATCAACACTTAGAGGTCTTTTATGAAATATGTGGTACCATGAAAATGAATGGAGTTCCTTCAGAAGCAGTTAGATTATTATTATTTGGGTTTTCTTTAAGAGATAGGGCAAAGCAATGGCTGAATTCTTTGGCCCCTAATAGCATCACCACTTGGGAGCAGTGTGAGCAACAGTTTCTTAATAAATTCTATCCACCAAGCAAAACAGCTCATATGAGGAATTTAATTGCAAGCTTCAAGCAAACTGACTCAGAATCTCTTTTTGAAGCATGGGATAGATATAATAGTATGCTCAGACAATGCCCACATCATGGGTTGGAAAGATGGTTAGTGTTGCACACTTTTTATAATGGTATCAACTATCATACCAAAGTGTCCCTTGACTCAGCTGCTGGAGGGGCACTTATGAATAAAAGTTTAGATGAAGCTGAAGAAATTATTGACAGTGTAGCACGAAATCATCATCAATGGGCAAATGAAAGAAGTGGTGGCTATTCTTCTATAAACCCAACAATTAAAGCATCAGGGAAGTTTGATGTAGATGCAGTCACTCTTTTGTCTGCAAAATTGGACGCTCTTACAAAGAAATTTGAGAATATGGGGACTAGTGTTAATATGGTCAATGCTATTAGTACATCTTGTGAAGTATGTGGGAGTTCAGAGCACTCAAATGACTCATGTCCATTGGGAGCTATCACTGCACAAATCAATCAACTGGAACAATGTGATGCAATCATGAGTTACAATCAAAGGCAGAACAACCCATACTCAAATACTTATAACCCTGGATGGAAGAGCCATCCCAATTTTTCTTACAGAAATAATCAAGATCAAGGACCATCTATGGGGGCAAGACCAAATTTTCAAGCTGGGCAACAAAATTTTCAACATCTATCTTCTCAAGGCTTACCAAAGTCAAATATTGAAAAGATGCTTGAAGAAATTATCTCAAGTCAGAATGAAATGAAGCCAGATTTAGCAAAGCTCATTCAGAGAATGGATAATTCTGAAAAGCATCAAAAGATCCAAGACAGTCAAATTGCCCAACTAGCTTCCTCATCATCCAGAGCACCAGGACAACTTCCAGGAAAACCTGATGTGAATCCTATGGAGCATTGCAATAGAATTGAGCTTAGGAGCGGACGGACCTTGGGAGACTCCCAAGTGACCGCTCAAAAGGGATACAAAAAGAAGAAGAGCTCTCTCCTCTTATACCAAATCAGATTCAAGCTAATGAGGAGAGTACCATTGAGGTTGAAGAGACTCTCCCACTGAACCATCAGAGCAAAGCTGTCCCTTTTCCTCAGAGACTTACAATGCTCAAGAAAGATGAAGAATTTGGCAAGTTTTTAGAAAAAGTTAAGGAAATTTGTGTAAAGGTACCTCTTATTGATGCTATTCTTCAAATGCCTAGATTTGCCAAATTCCTGAAGGATCTCATGTCAAACAAGAGAAGAAGAGGAGAGGTTGAGACCATTGCGCTTAGTGAGGAATGTAGTGCTATTTTGGAGAAGAACACTTCCCCAAAACTAAAGGACCCAGGGAGCTTTTATATTCCTTGCAACATAGGAAAAGAATTTTTTGAAAAAGCTTTTTGTGATTTGGGGGCAAGTGTTAGCCTCATTCCCTATTCAATTTGTAATAAATTAGGTCTCAAAAACATTAAACTTACTACTATGGCACTTCAACTTGCCGATCATTCCTGCAGGTACCCTTTAGGTATTATAGAAGATGTGCCAGTAGAGGTGGATGGGAATGTTATTCCCACAGATTTTGTCGTGTTGGACATGGAAGAGGACCCCAGGATTCCTATCATATTAGGAAGACCTTTCCTTGCTACAGCTGGAGCTATAATTGATGTCAAAAATCATAAGCTTTCTTTGGTAATTGGTAAGGAAAGGTTGGAATATGATTTATCTAATATCTCTAACCATGTCTCGTCTCTTTTAAATGCTTGTAGCAGGACAAGCATTTATAAACTTGAGGAATGGAATTTCCATCCTAATGGAAGGCCACCAAACGAAGGAGACAATGTGGTGGAAGATGTTGGGAGAAGATCTCCCAACAAAAATGAAAAGTATATCTGTCCTCCAAGGGCGAGGAAAAGAAGTGAATGATCAAGTTTGGTCGAGCTAAAGACCTTAAACAAGCGCTTCTTGGGAGGCAACCCAAGGGTTCTTTTAGTTAGTTTTGATTTGTATTTTAATTTCTTTTAGTTTAATACATTCTTTTGATTTTGTTTTCAGGTTAGGTGCAAAACAGAGCCCGGCCGTGTGCTATACACGGCTAGGCAATGGTTGCAGAGAAGGGAAGTGCTTGGGCCGTGTCATCCAGATACGGCCGTGTAGGATCTCCCGAGGAGAAAAAGGTCTAGGCCGTGTCTCAAACACGGCCGTGTAAAGAATCCCGAGGAGAAAAAGGTCTAGGTCGTGTCCCAAACACGGTCGTGCAAAGAATTCCGAGAAGAAAGATGGAGAGGCCGTGTCCCAGACACGGCCGTGCGAAGAATCCAGAGAAGGAAGAGGGGGAGGCCGTGTGGATCTGCACGGCCCGTGTAGGAGAGTTATTAAAGTCTTCTTTCTACCTTACACGGCCAGATCTTGGCCGTGTTCCGCACACCCCCAACTCTCCAAAACATCTCTTTCTCTCCCAATCTCTTAAAAACTCCTCTCTAATCTCTCAAGATCTCTTAGATCCGGATTCTCCTCCTTTCTAAGACTTGGACTGTTTGTTCTCCTAACCTAAGATCTTTGCTCTTTGAAGTTTTGTTCTTTGAGTTCCATTTTTCCAGCCCTAGATAATTCTTCCCCTATCTAAACTCATCAAGATGTCTAACATTTTGAAGAAACCTCGCAAAGGAGGTGGTGGATCCAGTGGAGACAAAGAGAAGGAGCCATCAAGGGACAAAGGAAAACAACCAGTGAAGGGCAAAGGCAAAAGGACTTCACGCAACGAAGGTAATGACAATGAATTCAATATTGTGTTTAGAAATGATGATCAAGTAACTAGATTTGCAATTCTTGTCAATAGAAAGATAGTGTGTACTAGATATATGGACCCAACTGTTCTTGATATGCTTGGAATTAGGGAAGATGTAGATTTGATGATTGAGTTTTTGGATTGGAGTGATATTATGTACACACATTTGCCTACATATCCTCATCTTGTTTTGGAATTTTTAAGTTCATTGGATGCCCATTTTACTAATGAAGATGATTATTTTGGAAAAATCTCATTTAGACTAATGAATCAAGAATTTCTATGGGCATTTAGTAACTTTAATTCTTGTTTTGGATTAACCACCGGTAGCCCTCGTAGGTTTGATCCAAGGTTTAATTGGAATCATTTTTGGAATGCAATAACTAGGTTAGATCAACCTTATGAGCCTTCAAGAGCTAAGGCCTCCCATATGCAAAACCCCATCTTTAGGTATCTACATAGAGTCATGAGTAAAACTATTTTTGGTAGGGGAGAGAGTGATGGGGTGATTAAAAAGATAGAGCTTTATGCTTTATGGGCTATGCTTTATAAGGTTGAATTTGATTCTGGTTTTCATTTTGTTCAAACCTTATTAAGATCTGCTAGGGCATCATTGGGATCAATTGTTTTTGGTGGTTTGATTACCCGAATAGCTTATAATTTAAATCTTGATGTTGATGGGTTGGAAATAATTCATGGTAATGACATGATTGACATTGATGCATGTCTTGCTATGAAAATCATCGTTCGGGGTGAGAATGGTTTCGCGTTTCCTAGGAGGAGTGGTTCTCCTTTACCCCTTCCTTTTCCTGAAAGAACTACTATTCGTAACCCGACTAATTGGGTAATTTCTGAGTTAGATTTTGAGGATAACCCTTCTATACCTGGAGACACTGAGCTACATCATGAGCCCTCGTCATCTGGACACCCGCATCCTTCTAGTTTTATGGAGCCTGCTAGGCATTCTTTTGCATATGGCACAGGATCTTCTAGGTTTGATTTTTTAGATTTTCGTACGTCTCTAGAATCACTTCATGAGAAGAAAGATGCCCAACGAAAAATGTTGGAGGGGTGCTTCTCTTTATCTGATGATCAGTTTAGGGAGGTACAAAATCATTTTCAGTTTACGAGGAATTTTCAAGGTCAAGTGGCTGAGTTTGTGCAGGATTATGATACTGATCAGGCTAGGATGAGAGATTTTATGCAGAGCATGATGCTTACTAGCCAACAAGTAGATACTTTATATGAGTATCATAGATCCTTGGGTGAGATTCCAAGTTTTCCTAGTTTTCCTATTGGCCAACCACGTCGTAGACCTCCTTTCTCTCGTCCACCTCCACCTCCTCCACCATATTGATTTCATCGGGACGATGAAAAGTTTAAGTCTGGGGGGGTGTCATGTAGTTTTTAGTTTTTGTTAGTTTTTCATGTTGGTTCTTATTTTCATTGCTTGTTGCTTTATTTTGCTTGTTTTTGAAATAATCATGGCAAAAAAAAAAAATTTTGAGAACATCAAATCTTCACTTATATGCTTTCTTGGATTCAAGTGAAATGTTAGCACGATTATTGTCTTGATTCATGATGTTCGAATGATGCTAGTAGTAAACTTTGTGTAGTTCTTTTTTCTATCTTGGGAAGCATTAATAAGCTAAAAATCTTATGGTGATGAGTTTTAGTTTTGGTTCAACCTTAAGGATTTTATCTTCACTACACTTGTGCTTGATGCTTGAATAGTTGATGTCATTGAAATAGTCATGATTCATCTTGTTTGCTTAGTACTTAGTTTCCATGGTGATTTCTCAACTTTCATTTTAGTTACTGGATGAGGCTCAAGTCATTAAAGCTCATTTGGAAAAATTAAAATATCCCAACATGTGTGCTAAAAGTACATTTGTGAATAAGTTTTGCACAATGCAAACACTTATAAAAAAAATAAAAAAAAATAAGGGATATAAAAAACAGTTGTCATGAGTGGAATCTAGCAAGTCACCCCTTTGAGATCGAGTTAGGTTACTGGAGAAATGACTGCTTAGCTTCCCTTGAGATTGAGCACACCTTTGAGACCTTGGGTTAGTTGAGAAATATGAACCAAGTGAATGGTGAGTAAGTGCCTATCACTGGTTACTTGTCTTTCACTGGAAACACTAGGAATTCAAATTTGATGACGACTTGACTAGGACATGGATTGAAACTTGAAGGGTGTTGAGTTACTTTTACACTGTGCACAAGATTCTTATGCTTGAACCATACTTTACTTGTTTCCATGATCACGCTTGTTAATGAAACTTTTTGATAGAGTTAGGAAAGTGCACTAGGTTTTATGAATGTGTTGTAGAACATATGAATTTAGACTGCAGCATTTTGCTTGAGGACAAGCAAAGGTTTAAGTCTGGGGGTGTGATGTGCGTAGATTATATACTCTTTTATGCATGTTTTTACACACATTTACATACTTTGAGCATGCTTGATCTATGCACTTTTATACTTCCAGCTTTCCTTTTAGCATATTTACTCTTTTGGTTCGGAGATCTGCTTTTTGTGCATTTTCTGTACACAGGAGTCAAAATTGGTGAAGATTATGCGTCCTCGGGCAAGCTTGGAAGGAATTGAAGGGAGAGAGCATCAGGCCGTGTATCACACACGGCCGTATAGTTTTAACAGGAAGGGAAGAGGACATGGCCGTGTGAATCTCACACGGCCGTGTCTTGATTTGAAGAAATTAGAGCAGATGCCTTACATGGTCGTGTAGATCTACACGGCCGTGTGAGGTTTCCAGAGGCCAAGCAGGTGGTGGCCGTGTGCACCACACGGTCGTGTAGCATTTCCAGAGAACAGAAGGGTCCTGGCCGTGTGAGTCACACGGCCGTGCAGCTTTGGCAGAGAAGGAACTGGACATGGTCGTGTGAATCTCACACGGCCGTGTCATGGGGCCGTGTGGCGCCCGATTTCCTCCTCTATTTAAACCCTCCTTCATGAATTGAAAGGGGATCTCTCCCCCTTTGGGAGAAGGCAAGATTTGGTGGTATCCTCCCATTCTTGGGAGGATTTCTGGGCGATTCGAGGGGAGTTCTTGATGATTTCGACTCCGGAGCGAGGATTGGATCCGAAGATGAGGCTTCTTCGTAGATAAGTTTTCTCTTTCCCCCTTTTCTTGGTTTCTTGGATTGGGGATTTAAGAAATGCTTGTAATCTTTATTTCTTCGGGTATTCTTCCTCGATTCATGGAGTAGATCTTGTATTCTAGGATTAAGGGAGTATTTGTATGATGGATTGATGTAATCTCTTATGGATTTGCCAATTTCTTGTTTCAATGACATTGTCTTGCTTATATCAACTAGATCTTGAATGATTAATGGTGATTTGTGCTTAATTCTCATTCTTGATTGATTGTTTGGATTTCTTGTGGACTTTGTAAAGATAAACTCTCACTCGATCATCCGAGGGATCCACGTGACAGGTGCAAGCTCGTGTAAGGACGTTTGAGAGATAATCTTGAAGAGGAAATAGGAATATTCAAGAGAATAGGATGGATCTTGTGATTAGTTTCTTGTATCTTGATAGATTAATAAGTTGTGGGCTTCTATGTTGATATCCGAGGAAGACATAGTAATAGGTGCGCTTCTGTGTAAGGACAACGTAGGTTCACGTCTAATTGATCATATTTAGATACATTTCTCAATCCTTAGCCGGTTATCTATTGCAAGAGAGAACCGGCAACTTTCTACAAGTGTTTGGCAATTGAGGGATAAGAATTGGTGAACCATTTACATTCAAGAAATCTTACAAAGAAACCGAAACTCCTAGAATCTCCCTTTATCATAACCCAAAACACTAAACTCTTGTTTGTTGATCTTTAATATTAGATTTGTTTACCTTCACTTTGCATTTGAAACAATTGGATAGTTGTTTAGCTAATTCGCATTGAGACATTTCTAGTGCTTATTCCAGTCCCTGTGGATACGATAATCTTTTATATTACTTGCGACATTTCCGTACACTTGCGGAGCGTAACATTTATGATATGAAATTGGTTTATGGTTCACATGCTTTTATGTTGCTTGTAACCTAGGGTTAGGCTTGGTAACTTTCGGCCATAACAAGACCAAGGACCTAAGAAGCTTGGAACTTAAACTAAACATGCTCATGATGTTCTTTATGGTTTATGATATGAAATTGGTTTAGGGTTCACATGCTTTTATGTTGCTTGTAACCTAGGGTTAGGCTTGGTAACTTTCGGCCATAACAAGACCAAGACCTAGGAAGCTTGGAACTTAAACTAAACATGCTCATGATGTTCTTTATGGTATAAGATATGAAATTGGTTTAGGGTTCACATGCTTTTATGTTACTTGTAACCTAGATTCAATACCTTGTAAGTTTCGGCCACTTTATGGAATTAGGGTTAGAGACCCAATTATGATTTACTATGTGTCTCACATGCTATGATATGAATTAGGAAATGCTAGTTAATGATTTCCATGCATGATTATGTTTTTCCTATGATATGTCAAATGCTCCTTTTTGTATGCTTATGAATCATGCATGATAATGACTCTTATGATGGGCTATATGCTCGAGTATGTATGTTATATGATATGACAAGCAAAGGCCTAAGAGTTGCTTCCCTAGTAGTTGGGACTAAGAGCACTCTTTATAATATGATAAGTAAAAGCCTAAGAGTTGCTTCCCTTCTTGTTGGGACTAAGAGCACTCTTCATGATATGATAAGTAAATAAGACATGCTATTTACTTTTTATGTGGTTTGTACCAGGACCTTAGTGTCCAAGGGATGGGCTCCTTAGTTCGCCTCTAGGTCAACAGACGTAGTACGGACCTAGTATCCCTAGTAGGTTCGGGATTAGCTACCCCGTCCTAGGGATTGCACGTATTTATGTTATGTGGTACATAGTCGGGCCCTCATATTGAGATTATATTTAAGTATTATATGATATTGTTTTAAAGACATCTTGTACATGACATGACACATGTTTTTGAAAGACATCTTGCATATACGTTGATGATATGACATGATATGACATGATGTTCTTTTATGTTATGATATGATATGTTATGATGCTCTTTTACGATGACATGATGTTCTTTTATGTTATGATATGATATGTTATGATGCTCTTTTACGATATGATATGATATGACATGATGCTCTTTTATAATATGACATGATGTTTTGGTTCATAGAATGATATGATATGTTATGATGCTCTTTTACATGATATGATGTTTTAGATGTCTATGACTCCATGCTATATGTTTATGTGATTATGCTATGATACATGGTTTTTGTGAGTAGGAAAGGATTTTACTAAGCTTGTGCACTTATAGTTATTTTCCTTGTACCGCAGATAAAGGTAAAGGATGGATAAACTAAGGGAGCAGTAGGAGGGGCAAGAGATGTGTGTGGTGGTGGCTCGGCTAAGGAAAAAGATCTGCTTATGTTAATTTATGCATGTTATGAACCATGTCTATCTTATGTTTATGTTTTGCATAATTACATAATACTTATTCATGCTTATGTTGGGAATTGATATCATGACCTTTTTAAATTTCAAATTAGGCTTAACATGCTCATATGATCATAAATGGTTAGATAATTAGTTATGGGTGTTAAGAAGAAAAATAATTTATAAACTTAAGAGAATATATAAATAAATACTTCCGCTGTTTTAGAAATAGTTTAATATGCATGTATGTTTTCCCGTGACCCCGCCCTAGCAGAGGGGCGGACGTCACAAGTTGGTATCAGAGCCAGGTTAGCCTTCCCGCTACACACACATCAAGCCTCTATCCTGCCACTCCAAGTAAGAATCTTTGTACTTACTCTATTTCTTTGTGCATGATAAGAAATGTTTTTTTTATTATGCATGAATATAAGTATAAGTGATATGAATTTCCTTTATGTATGATAAGCGATGTTTTAATATGCACAAATAAGTAGGGATGACCATGGACTTATGCTAGCCTTATTGTCATTTATGAAGTTAGATATGGCTAGGAGACGCGGTAACAGGACCGATGAGACAATGACTCCACCAGATCTGACACAGGTGGTCACAGACCTCCAGCGTCAGATCACGGAACAACAACAAGTAATCACTGCTTTGATGAATCAGCAAGAAAACCCTGTCACCCCACCAGCAAATCAAAATACATTGCCCGTCATATCTACAGCTGCACCAGTACCACCGATAGCCCCTACCCCAGTGGTCCGACAGGAGACTTACTTAATATAGTGGCTAAGGTTGAAGCCGGAGAACTTCACGAGTACTTGTGAGCCATGGGATGCCCAAGCCTGGTTCAAGACGGTGGAAAGTATAGTGGAACTGCTGGACTGGCCCGTACTAGCAAAGATCAAGTGCGTGTCATTCTGCTTTTTTGGAGATGCAAGAATGTGGTGGGAAAGGGTTAAGGTCAAGAGACAAGTTAATCAGATGAACTGGGTGGACTTCGAAGCAGAGTTCTTTGAAGAGTTTTTCCATATGCGGGTAACAAACCGGCATTACGACGAGTTCACCGAGTTCCGGCAAGGTGACTTATCAGTTAACGAAGCAGTGAAGCGCTTCAACCATCTCGCTCGCCTCTGCCAAGAGTTGGTCAGCACGGAAAGAGAAAGGTTCAGACTGATGCTGAAGATGCTCCGACCCGAGATAGCTTTGACTGTGGCCGGCGGAATTAATAGATCGCAGACTACAGAAGAGCTGGTCAGCAGTGCGTGATCACCGAACACTATCAGAAGGCGATGAACGAGAGTAAGAATCAAGCACAGACAGAAGGACATAAACCTCAAGGTACCAGAGCAAGCTGGATGGGAAACCCTAATGGAAAAAGAAAGCAATGGAACAACACTAAAGGAGGTCCAGCGAATAAGCAACCTAAGTACCCTCAGTGTACCACTTGTGGAAAGCAGCATTCCGGGGTATGCCACAAGGGTAAGAGAAAGTGTTACAGTTGCGGACGGGAAGGACATATGGCCAGAGATTGCCCTATCCAGTCCCAGACACCATCCCAGCAGTATGACCAGAACAGGAGTGCCCCCTCATAGCTACACCAGATGCAAGCTGCCATCGAAGGGACTCCGATTAGCCAAGGGAGATTGGAAGCCCCGCCAGTTACGACGAATGCCAGGGTTTTCTCTCTCACCAAAGAGGATGTGGCAAGTGCTTCTACAGTTGTCACAAGTCAGCTACCTATTTTCGGTCAGTATGCTAATGTGTTATTTGATATTGGGGCGACACACTCATTTGTCTCTACACCCTTCATGAAGAAGTTAGAGATGCCACCACAAGTCTGAAATGGAAAATTCTTAACAACCCTGCCTTCGGTGGAAGTAATGCCTGTTGGGGTTGTAAGGTTGCAAACATAGTCCCATATTGAAAACACATGGGAAAGATCATGGGTTTATAAGAGAAAAGATATCTCCATTAGCATGAGGCCTTTTGGGGAGAGCCCAAGAGCAAAGTCATGAGGGTCTAGGCCCAAAGTGGACAATATCATGCTATTGTGGAGATATCTAAATTCTTTTCGATCCTACAATTGGTATCAGAGCCCGGACTGCTAGAAGGTTTAACCGCCGACTGTGCACAAGAGCTATGGTCTAATTGAGCCATGTGGGTACAATATTAACCTCGAACAAAGAAAGTGGGGGCTCCTATGTTTGGATCAAGAGGACCAGACACCAGGCAGGAAGTCCTAGTTGCGACTAGGCAAGAAAGTCCTAGTAGGTCGGGTGGACCGAGGGGCAGGAAGACCTGGTGGGTCGAGGATCGGACGTGGGAGGCCTATGGTCCTTTGTTTGAGGGGGGGATTGTTGGGGTTGTAAGGTTGCAAACATAGTCCCATATTGAAAACACATGGGAAAGATCATGGGTTTATAAGAGAAAAGATATCTCCATTAGCATGAGGCATTTTGGGGAGAGCCCAAGAGCAAAGCCATGAGGGTCTAGGCCCAAAGTGGACAATATCATGCTATTGTGGAGATATTTAAATTCTTTTCGATCCTACAATGCCATCTACTCATGTGTTGCGAGTCGCGCCCATCAGAATCGCAGGCAGAGAACTCTACTGTGACCTGATAGTGCTTGACATGCATGATTATGATAGTATATTGGGCATGGATTTCCTGAGCAAGTACGGTGCTTCGATCGATTGCCGTAAAAGAAAAGTAGTTTTATGACCTGAAGATGAACCGATATTCGAATTTGTTGGGGAACCAAGGAAAGAAACTGAGAGATTCCTATCAGCCATAAAGGTACAAAAGATGTTAGATAAGGGATGTACTGGATTTCTAGCACACGTGGTCAAAACAAGTCAAACCAAGGACTAGAAGTTAGAAGATATCAGAGTGGTATGCAACTATCCGGAGGTGTTTCCCGATGAGCTACCAGGGTTAGCCCCCGATAGAGAAATAGAATTTGAAATCGAATTGATTCCTGGTACTAAACCGATCTCTAAAGCACCTTATCGTATGGCGCCGGCTGAGTTGAAGGAACTTCAGAGACAGCTACTAGAGTTACTCGACAAGGGACTTATTCGCCCGAGTCACTCTCCATGGGGAGCTCCAGTGCTGTTTGTGAAAAAGAAGGATGGGTCTATGCGAATGTGTATAGACTACCGAGCGCTGAATAATGTGACAATCAAGAACAGGTACCCTCTTCCACGGATCGACAACCTATTCGACTAGTTAAAGGGTGCAACCGTCTTCTCTAAGATTGACCTAAGGTCTGGCTATCATCAAGTGAAAGTGAAACAGGATGATATACCGAAGACGACATTTCGAACAAGATACGAACACTATGAGTTCGTAGTTATGCCCTTCGGAGTGACAAATGCTCCTGTTGTATTTATGGATATGATGAATTGGGTCTTTACGGCATATCTCGATAAATTTGTGATCGTCTTCATTGACGATATCCTCATCTATTTATGAACCCAAGAAGACCATGCTGAACACCTGAATACCGTACTACAGATTCTTCGAGAGAAACAACTATATGCAAAGTTCTCTAAATGCGAGTTCTGGCTCGATCAAGTATCATTCTTGGGTCATATTATCTCCAAGGACGGAGTAATGGTAGATCCGAACAAGATCGAAGCTGTAAGTAACTGTAGCAGGCCAAAGAATGCTAGTGAAATCAGAAGTTTTCTCGGTCTAACAGGCTACTACAGGAAGTTTGTAGAGGACTTCTCCAAAATTGCAGCCCCTATGACCGTTCTCACCAAGAAGAACAAAAATTATGAATGGACGGATGACTGCGAGAAGAGTTTCACAGAATTGAAAAGGAGACTGACCAGTGCTCCGATCCTTACTCTTCCGGAAAGTAACAAAGGCTTCAATATGTACATCGATGCTTCCCTATTAGGACTTGGAGCTGTACTCATGCAAGATGGCAAAGCCATTGCCTACGCCTCTAGACAACTCAAAGAGCATGAAAGGAATTACCCCACTCATGACCTAGAACTAGCAGCCGTGGTCTTTGCTCTCAAAACATGGAGATATTATTTATATGGAGCCCAGTGTAAGATTTATACCGACCACCAGAGTCTGAAATATTTCTTCACACAGAAAGACCTGAATATGAGACAATGCAGATGGCTCGAGCTAGTCAAAGACTATGACTACGAGATCTTTTATCATCCAGGAAAAGCGAACAAAGTGGCCGATGCACTCAGCAGGAAGTCCTGTGCCACCTGATGTCGCTATTTAAGTTCGAGGACGAACTTCCTATGAGGTATGGGGTACTGTAATACCCATGAAATATTTAAGCTATATATACGGATAATCTCTTTTAGAATAAAAGGGAAATGGAAATAGGACCAAAAAGAAATAAAAAGAAAGGGAAGTTAAGGCTTGAACCATGAACCCCTCATAATAGATAAAGCTAAATTAGTGTATGATAACCACTAGAGTCATGAATGATATATGAATAGTAAAGAATGGAAATTGTAGTTAAAAGTAAGAGTATGAGTAAGTAAGGGAACAAGAGAAAATCAAGTAGCTTTCCTCCTCTTCCTCTTGGTTAAGAGAAGAAGCAAGCAAAAGACAAAGACAAGTTGTCTTTTTCTCCTTCCTTCTTGCTATTTTCGTGGGAATGAAGAGGGTGAGAGAATAGAGGAGTTAAGGGGATGAATTGGGACATTTTTCATCCTCATTGAGAATAAATAGGAATGAGAGAAGAGAAGGGAAAGAAAGTTTGGCTACTTCTTCCTCCTTCTTCTTCCTCCTCCTTCTTTCTCCTTCCTCCTCCTCCACCGAGACCTAGGACTCTTCCCTCTTCCATTTCCGAATCCAAGCTAAGCTTTTCTCCCTAAGAAAACTAATCCACAAGAAGGAGTCCTCAAGATCTACTCCTTACAAGCAAGAGAAGCACAAAGAAGAACTAGGAGGAGAAGCTTTCTTCTTCCTCTTCACAAGGGTATCTTCTTTTAAGAAAAACCAAGCAAAAGAAAGTAAGTATCCCCTCACCTATGGTACAAGTAGTTCATGTGTTTTTCCATGAGTTTAGATTACAAAAAAATCTAGGGTTGCCTCTTGGAACTTTCGGCCACCAAAGTGTAAAAATCGTAAGGAAGCTTAAGATCTAAACTAAACATGCTCACTATTTCCTTATGATATGTACCCTTTGATAGAAGATTAGTTTAATGTTCTTATGCTTGTATGTTGCTTAGAACTTATATTCATGTTCCTTAAACTTTCGGCCATGATGAGATTAAAGGCCTAAGAACGCTTAAAAACCAAATCTAATATGCTCATGATTTTCCTTATGATATGACATGGAGTTAGCTTGATATTCTTATGCTTGTATGCTGCTTAGGCTTAGTTTCATGTCCTTGAACTTTCGGCCATAACAAGACCAAAGACCTAGGAAGCTTAGAACTTAAACTAAACATGCTCATGAATGTTCTTTATGGTTTATGATATGAAATTGGGTTAGGGTTCACATGCTTTTATGTTTCTTGTAACCTAGGGCTAGGCTTGGTAACTTTCGGCCATAACAAGTTAATTAATTTTGAAAAAATAAATTTTTGTTAATTAATTTTTGAAAAATAATTTTAAGTTAATTACTTTTTGAAAAATAAATTTAAGTTAATTAATTTTGAAAAATAATTTAAAGTTAATTAATTTTTGAAAAAATAAATTTAAGTTAATTAATTTTTTTTTAAAAAATTTAAGTTAATTAATTTTGAAAAATAATTTTAGGTTAAATAATTTTGAAAAATAATTTTAAGTTAATTAACTTTTGAAAAATAATTTTAAGTTAATTAATTTTTGAAAAAATAAATTTAAGTTAATTCATTTTTTTTAAAAAAATTAAAGTTAATTAATCTTGGAAAATAATTTTAAGTTAATTAATTTTTGAAAAAATAAATTTAAGTTAATTAATTCTGAAAAATAATTTTAAGTTAATTAATTTTGAAAAAAAATTTTAAGATAATTAATTTTGAAAAATTATTTTAAGTTAATTAATTTTGAAAAATAATTTTAAGTTAACTAATTTTTAAAAAATTAATTTAAGATAATTAATTTTGAAAAATAATTTTAATTTAATTGATTTTTGGAAAATAACTTTAAGTTAGTTAATTTTTAAAAAATAAATTTAAGTTAATTAATTTTGAAAAATAATTTTAAGTTAATTACCTTTTGAAAAATAATTTTAAGTTAACTAATTTTTGAAAAAATTAATTTAAGAAAATTAATTTTTCAAAAATAAATTTAAGTTAATTAATTTTGAAAAATAATTTTAAGTTAATTAATTTTTGAAAAAATAAATTTAAGTTAATTCATTTTTTTAAAAAAAATATAAGTTAATTAATTTTGGAAAAGAATTTTAAGTTAATAAATTTTTGAAAAATAAATTTAAATTAATTAATTTTTGAAAAATAAATTTAAGTTAATTAATTTTGAAAAATAATTTTTAGTTAATTAAATTTGAAAAATAATTTTAAGTTTGTTAATTTTTAAAAAATAAATTTTAGTTAATTAATTTTGAAAAATAATTTTAAGTTAATTAATTTTTTAAAAATAAATTTAAGTTAATTAATTTTGAAAAATAATTTTAAGTTAATTAATTTTTGAAAAATAAATTTAAGTTAATTAATTTTCAAAAAATAATTTTTACTTAATTAATTCTTGAAAAAATAAATTTAAGTTAATTAATTTTGAAAAATAATTTTAATTTAATTAATTTTGAAAAATAATTTTAAGTTAATTAATTTTGAAAAATAATTTTAAGTTAATCAATTTTTAAAAATAATTTTAAGTTAATCAATTTTGAAAAATAATTTTAAGTTAATTAATTTTGAAAAATAATTTTAAGTTAATTAATTTTGGAAAAATAATTTTAAGTTAATTAATTTTTGAAAAAATAAATTTAAGTTAATTAATTTTTGAAAAATAATTTTAAGTTAATTACTTTTTGAAAAATAAATTTTAGTTAATTAATTTTGAAAAATAATTTTAAGATAATTAATTTTTGTAAAAAAAAATTAAGTTAATTAATTTTGGAAAATAATTTTAACTTAATTAATTTTTGAAAAATAAATTTTAGATAATTAATTTTCAAAAAATAATTTTTAGTTAATTAATTCTTGAAAAAATAAATTTATGTTAATTAATTTTGAAAACTAATTTTAATTTAATTAATTTTGAAAAATAATTTTAAGTTAATTAATTTTGAAAAATAATTTTAAGTTAATCAATTTTTAAAAATAATTTTAAGTTAATCAATTTTGAAAAATAATTTTAAGTTAATTAATTTTGAAAAATAATTTAAAGTTAATTAATTTTGGAAAAATAATTTTAAGTTAATTAAATTAAGAAAAAAATAAATTTAAGTTAATTAATTTTTGAAAAATAATTTTAAGTTAATTACTTTTTGAAAAATAAATTTAAGTTAATTAATTTTGAAAAATAATTTTAAGTTAATTACTTTTTGAAAAATAAATTTAAGTTAATTAATTTTGAAAAATAATTTTAAGTTAATTAATGTTTTTTAAAGAAATTTAAGTTAATTAATTTTGGAAAATAATTTTAAGTTAATTAATTTTTGAAAAATAATTTTAAATTAATTAATTTTTGAAAAATAAATTTAAGTTAATTAATTTTGAAAAATAATTTTAAGTTAATATGAAAATTAATTTTAATTAATTATGAATTTAAAAATCAAATTTTGAATTTTAATTTTGATTTTGAATTTGAGTTTAAATTAATTTTAATTACAAATTTGAATTAATCTTAATTACGAATGTAATTTTGAATTAATATTAATTACAAATTTAATTTTGAATTTGATTATGAATTTAATTTTGAATTTGAATTAATTTTGATTACGAATTTAATTTTGAATTTGATTATGAATTAAATTTTGAATTTGAATTAATTTTGATTACGTATTTAATTTTGAATTGATTTTAATTACGAATTTTTATTTCGAATTTATTTATAATTACGAATTTGATTTTCAAATTTGATTCTCTTTTAAATTTTTATTTCTTAGTCATCTCACCCGATCTAAATTTTCAATCAGGTAATCCTACAATATATGTGAGATGAATTAAGTTCAATTTTAGAGTTTTGTTTAACTTTGTGTTAGATTCAAGTTTAGCTTTGAGTTTAATAAGTAGGCGTTCTTTAGATAAACTTCTGGGCTATGGTGAGTCACAAGGACATCATTAAAGTAACCATGCCTTCGAGGTTTTCCAAATAGTCCTACCCATTGAACTTAATACAAAACCTTGGTCTAACTGGTTAAGATCCAAAAAGGGTAGTTTCGGTCAGTTCCACTTAGCCAAATGCACCAGGTCGAAGCCATATCTTCCTAAACATGCGATGACTAAGTTTCCCCAATGTACTATCATCCAATACTTCACCAGTACCGTGGGTCAAGTTAAACCTAGCCCATTTTAATCTAACCTTAATTACCCGGCCGGGTAGTCTACTCTTGTTTACCCTTATCGGGTGGATTAATTTCGGAGGTGCCAGCTATTCTGGAGCCTTCCTTTGGATTTTAATTTGATTTAGTTTGAACTTAATTTAATTTTAATTTATTGTTAATTTTAATTTGATTTTAATTTAATTTAATTTAATTTAATTTGAATCTAGTTTTATTTTTATTATTTTTCTTCTAGCTCCCCCTGGATCATAGCATCGATATGGTTTATCGAGGTAATGTATTTGATTCTTAGGGACCCAATATTGTCCAAGTCCAACTTGATTGATCAGGTTGGACTTGGGGACCCATGCTTGGACCAATTTTCTATTTGTTCTTTGTATAAGTGATAAATATGACTTATATTTCTTTTTCGATTTGAATCCTAGTCCAGTTCTATTGTAGATTTCCCTTTGTGTTCCAAGAAATAGGTCAAGGTTCTTGGAACCCAAGGAGAATCGTTCTAATGTTTTCTCCAGATCCTTAACCTGAGTTTTCAGGCTGGAATTCTCTTCCTCAAGTTTTTGGCCTTGAGTCGAGTTTCCAGTCTGAACTGGTTCAGTCAAAGATTCAGAGTTAGTCACTTCTTTAAGGACAGCTACTTCCTTTAGAAGTGACTTAATTCTTAGATTAGATTTAGCTAATTTTTGTAACAAGTAATTGACTAGATTATTTAGTCGAGGGATAATTACAGAGGGATCGGGCCCTTTGGAAACGGATACGAATCCGTGGCTTCTTTCCAATTCTGCTTCCGACTCGCTCTCGCTCTCGGACACATCGATCTGGTCTTGGCCCATCAGGGCAAGAAGGCTCGTCTGCCGAGCTCGTCGTCGGTATCCTATTTTGAAGACTCTTCAAAGGTTGCTTTTAGCACCTTCTTCTTCCTCTGCTTCTTTGCATCCTTCTGATTGGGGCAGTTGGCCTTGATGTTGTCACGCCCCCAAAGGAGTTCCTGTCAGACAAAAATCCGGCAGAACCTCCCCTGTACCGGTGACAATCTGAAGCATCACTACAAGCAAAATACATCAGCCACATGCGGCTGGAATATTTTTATACACAACCACGCAGGTATAATAACAGCCCACACGGCTGGAATGAAACAATCACAACCACGCAGTTATATATAAAACAGCTCACACGGCTGTACTAAAAACCAACACAGCGGAAAAACGAAAACGGAAAGCCCAATACAATACAATCAACACACTGCTAGCCAGCTAGGCTTATACAACAAATACAACACCCAAAACCATAAGATAGCCACACGGCTATACACAAATACAATGCCAAAAATAAGAAAAGAATATACAAAAGAAAACAATCACGATCTTCGGATGTGACGTAGGACCCGGCAGACAGGATACTCCGAGCGACACTCCAACCATCTACCTGAAAACATAAATATATACATGCGGTGGTGAGTATAGGTAACTCAGCGGGTAATAGAAAAGATAGTGCATGGTCTATACATAAAACATGAAGATCACAAGTATACAGTCTCAGTAGGGAATAAAGAACATGATCATACTATCATAATCAATGCATCTGAACCTACCTAACGTAATAACCAGACATAATCATAACTAACCTACAAACTGCACAAACCGCTGCTGACATAATGGTAAATACATACCCAATCTGAAATCGACGCAAGGTACAAAGATCGGTAAACTCACTGGATCTGCAGCAGATATACCCGTGACACCTGTGCAATATAAGTACGACTGCATATACATGTAAAATAAATGACATGTATGCAGCATGGCAACCAAATGCAACAACCATATCTCAATCAAGTGCAACAACGACAATCACATGCAACTAGTATCTACTAGGCATGTATGCAAATGCAGATGCACCGCGCATCAAATGCAAGAATAATAACTGCGTATGCATGCTCCATGGTCACCCCCGCCACCTCTCTAGACACCACGACCCCTGTATGGCCGAGAGGCTTGGGTCTGTGACGACTGTACTACCCTCCAGCCCACTATATAGTGGTCGAGGCGGACAGTCCGCTAGTAGCTATCTAACTACATAGCATCAGGGTCCCTGACTGCTCACAACGCCGGATCTCACTAAACCTCGTGACCGGGTGGCACGACAGGACTAGCAGCAACTGCTCCAACTACCACTACCCATGAGTGGCCGAGTGGGCGGTGCTAAACCAAACCAACTGATGACTCTCTCACCACAAGGGAGACAATGGTCATCAGATGCAATGAATGATGAACATGATATATATATATAATCATCATCCATGCAACAACCCCAAACCTCATAAATACCTCCAACATGAGTATAATCGTCATGATACCTCCACATATCCCACCAAACATATGTATACAACTACACATGTATAATCAACCAATAATCCCCAATGAACATATCAGACACACATGGACAACCCCACATATACAATCAACATGTGTCCTCCAATAAAAACACATCGGACACGTGTATAAACCACAGACGTGCAATCAACACACTCCTCCAAAAGTACATAACGAATACGGATATACACACCGCATGTAAATGCACGGTTAACCAGATGACTCCTCTATACATACCCACCTATGTACCGTCCACATCATATACCCAATCAGCATGATAATACCAACCACCCGACAATCCCTACAGGACATACTCTACCCGTGTAGTCACCATAGAGTAGATATCAAGAGTTGAGACTGTATATGAATTAAATGGAACACCTCAAAGATCAAGCATAAGTCTCTAGCAGGAAGTCAACAAACAGATATGATATAAGGTAAAGCAGTCTAATCCATCGGATAACAACCATGCACTAAGTACAAGAAAATCTACATAGAGGTAAAGGAAGAAATACCCGCCTTAAGACATCTCGTATCAACAGACCCACCACATCGTGATGAACGTCTCATATCAAAGTCCTGCATAAATCAATACATATATCTCATTTTGCCAAATTCATATGATCAAATAGCTAAATAAAAGTCCTAACCCAATTAGGATCACTCCAACTAAATCTGATCTCTGAGTGATCCTCCAAACAATCCCTAATCCAACTCCTTCTAGATCCAAACATAATCCACAATTTATCAACCAATCCAAAACGCATCAATCATCACATCTTGAATCCAACTCACATATCCACCTCTAAATTACCAATCCACCACGTAATAATCTCAATTCATAACAACTTATCATATAAATCAAATCTCCATCATAAGTCCACATCAACCTATCAACCAAATCATCAAACTACAATCAATCACAAGCTCCAACACTAATCCACACTCATCACAAATCCTTTTAAAATCCACAAATCAATCCAATACAACTTAGATTTACCTTTCTACAATCCATCTCTACTAATCCAAACCAATGTAGAAATGAAATCATCTCTAGAAGTAAAACCTTAATCCACAATAATCCATCCAATCCACATCACAATACTCATAAATCTAAGCAATACAAAAACCCTACCATCCTTTAGAAACCAAAATTTAGCTACATGCCAATGAAACCAATAGAAATACCCTACGGGAAGGACATCTCTTACCTTAATATATGGCAGCCAATCCAGTACCTAATAGTGCAGCACTCCACTGTCCAGAACTACACCAGAACACCCACACACCAAACCTTCCAAGAAACAATCCAAAACCCAATTATGCAGCAAAGAATTGCTGAAACCTTAATCCACAGTACCAAATTCACCTTAACAGAACCTTACCTCCAATAGACCTCCACCTCTTCACCCGACCACCACCAAGGAACTCAGCCACCAGACTTGGAGAAAAACCATGATCGGCAACAGAGAAACTTCCAAAGCACATTGATCCAACTCCTTCCTCTAATCCAGAACAGGAAAATCATCACCAACAACCCAATTAAGCAAGGACTTTGAATTCACAGAATCTTCCAACGAGCCTTACCTCAATCGATCCGTGCGATCCACCTCAACTGGAGACGATCCGCAACACCCTCCAGTGAACAGATCAAGGAGGGAAACTGAGAGAGCTCAGTCCGTTGAGAGAGATGCGAACCGACTCCCCCTCCCCCTGCCGTGCCCTAGCTCCGCCGACCCACTGCCGACTGCGAACAAGAACGGCCGAAGAGTCGACAACTCAAACGGAGCTAGCTGGTACCGTCGAGATCCAGCGACGCTTTCCCTTCGGCGTCGCGACGAAGACAAGATCGCAGGTGGAGAGCGCTCTCCGTCGGTGTCGGGTTGTCCACGCGCGAGAGAGAAAGGGAAAGGAAGAGAGGAAGGAAGACTCCATGCCTCGGGAGAGAGAGAGAAGAGGGAGGCTTGGCCGGCGGTGGTTCAACTGGCGCCGGCGACATCGAGAGGCGGAGAGGAGAAATCGCCGATGGAGAAGCTCGGGGCACGATGAACAGGGGAAAAAGAATCGGGGAAAATGAGAAGAGGGAATTGGAAATTGATTAAATACTTAGGGTTAGCTTTATTAAACTCTAAGTTCACTCCTCAATTAACTCCCACTTAATTGGTGTTCCAAACAGGCTTCCTCTGTACCCCGAATCCATCTCCTCAAAATAGGTCATACGAACCCCGTTTAAATCCCGAAAAATTTCTAAAAATTTCAGAAAAATCCAATATGATTTTTCGTCCGATAATTTCTATTATTTAGTTTTTCCGGTATCTTACATTCTCCCCCACTAATAAAAATTTGGTCCCCAAATTTACTGGTCAATTCAGGGATCCTCATACAAGGGTAACATCCAAGCAACATACTCGTATACCACTCCAACCATATGTCATGACCAAATCTCCAACCGCAAGGGATGACTCTGTGGGTTATGAGCTCACCCTGCTTCCGCTACTTCCACATTACTATCTAACTCACTGCGGATAAATCAACTACCTCTAAAATCCATAATCCACCATCAATAGATTCTCCAACATCTGTATAGGGCGCGCAAACTATCCATCAGTCTGAGATGAAAATCTATACTAAAGTGAAACTCCTAATCCAAAGTCTGCTGTAACCATAATCAAAACCATGACATGTAATCACTGATCTCCATCCAAAACAATACTCAGAGGTACATCATCCAGTCTGGAAATCACTCTAGAGTATAATCCTGCTACTCCATCCAAAAGAATCTATCCTACAAATCCATAGCTAGGAAGCAAGTCATCACCCAACCATGATTACCCAAACCATCATATCCCCTCCGAGTCTTGGGTAATCCCACAACAAGATCCATCATAACATACTCCCACTCCACTCCAGTATCCAAATCAATGGAGACAATCCCATAACATAATAATCCTAAAAATAATTCTGATGGTCTCCGATGTTCAGCCTCGCTGATATACTAAACATCAAACTACAAAATCCACGATGTCATTCTTCATACCGTTTCACCAATAAGAATGCTCCAAATCTCCATACATCAGGTGTCACCCGAATGTATCGCAAATCCAGATCAATGTGTATCCTGCAGTAACCCTTCTCGGACAAGAAGTGGCTCGGAAACACACATAATCTCTCATGAAAATAAAGAATCTCATTCTCATTACACGAGAATTCTCACTACTAGCACGAGACTACTCCGCTCATGCTATATCGGAACTGCACCGACTCCCAAATACGATACATCTGTGTAGAGTACAAATCTGTCTGCACTAGAAAGTACAACTAAGACAGTGCAGTTAACAACTTCTCGTTTCAACTCCTGAACTGACCTCATAAGCCTCTATCCAGGAAAATTCCATACTCATCCTGAATAGTCCAGTCAACGGCATAACAATACTGGAGAAACTCTAAATCAATCTCCAATAACATCTAGCCAAATCAAGAAAGGAACAGCGAATCTCCGGTATAGACTACGCCTACTCCCAACTGATAACAAACTCTATCTCCTATGGATCCACCGATATCCTTCTACTAAAGACAACATGTCCTAGAAATCTCGCAGAAGACAATCACAATACGTACTACTAACTGCACATATAGATGGTCCCGTCGAAACATCTCTAGAATTATACGAAGATAGCGTACATAATCCACCTCGGATCGGAAATAGATCACATCGTCATCAATGAAGATAATGAAATCTAATCCAAACGCCCTATGAATACCAAATACACCAAGTCCATGAAAACATCTAGGCATGGTATGCCTAAATGGTAACACCAAAGACTCCTAATATCTGTACAAGTACACTCAACCGTAAGATCTCCAACAACGAGTCTGTGATCGAATCACCCACTACAAATCACCAAATCCATATATATCACAGACATACTACACTCCATATCACTATCAACATAAAACACCAAATAATAGATCATCAAATCCAATATCCACTAATAGATCCTCAAAAGATAACATATCACCACACCTGATCCCAATAACCATCAATAAAAATCATCCTCAACATCAATCAATCATACCAGATAGTCTCCTAAACAAAGATAGAGAAAAAGGAAAGCATCCAACCCTCAACACCTACTGCCAACAAACTAAATGTATCCTAAAAAAGTCTGTCAGATCTCATCATCTCATCCTTTCTGATAATCAAATATCCATAGTAAAGGACTGCCAATCCAAAATCAAAGGGTCACACAATCTCTTGACTAAGAGTCTACTCATCCAAAGCGCATCAACATCACCCTCATAATCATCCTATATATATCCCTCGACAAAAGCTGATGAAAGGATCGAATCCTCTATCCTAAAATATAAACTACAAGATCAGGTAGAATGATCAAAGGGTCAAGATTTTGAGTTACTTGATAGAGACAATGTTAGATGAGTCGTCTCACCATTGTCTTGTACCCCTTATTACTGTGATTGCTCCATCTGAGGTTCAGTAACCTCCAGTATCGAGCAATGCACACGAGGTAAAGAGGTACTCTCTCTCCAAACACCTCAAGGAAATCACTAAGTGATGACCTGATCTACCAAAACATTCTCTGCTTCTTCCTTCACGTGGTACCGGGTCACGTAAAGGTTAAGCAGCTAATTTCAACTCTCTCATGTCGGTACAAATCATATATCCAAATGTACTCTCCAACTCATACACCCTAGTAATGGATGTATCTCATAAGTGTTAAGCAGGTAGCTTTACACTTTTCCACATTAGTGGAGGTATCATATCCGAATGTACCTTCTAAGTCATCCTATCAGGTACAAACAGTCCATGGTCAAAGTCCCCATGGAATAGGATACCACACCCTCTACAGGCTGACCAAGCCGACAATGGTATACGGCTAACTCAGTCCTCCCCATGACGGTACAAGTCACGTACTCAAGTGAGTCTCCCAATTATCTAACCCAACACAAGTAACCCCAAAGATCAGAATCTCTAAAAATAGAGTATACCCTAATGATCGAACTGCTAAATAAATCGATCGTCAACTAACTGATCTAATAAGGGTAAATCAATCCTCGTCAAAAGCAACTAAGGTAAAATCGATCCACCACTACCCAAGTCAACGAGGGCAATCTACTAACCTAACCAACAGGAGTAAATCAATACTCTACTAATCAAAACAACAGGCGTACAAAACCAACTAAGGTAAGTCAAACCACCACAACACAAGTCGATCAGGTAAGTCAAACCTAAACCGATCTAACCAACCGGAGTAATACAAACTGAGTCAACATATGTATACAGATATCATCCACTACCCAGCTAATAATAATAGACACTGATATGTGACTCTAAATCTCAACCAACTAATAGTATCAACAACTAACACAACTGGTAGTATGATATGAAGAATCCCTTGAGACTGTAAATCCTTGATCTCCATTAGGTCAACCGTGATCAGTGATTGACCCAACACATGCAATGGATGCTACAAACAAATAGGCATGTACTAACCAAAGAGTACTAACACATGTCATAATTAACTATCACGAGCAACAATACATACACTAACAGAAATGTATACTAACAATATGTAACCATACCTCCTATAGCCCGGGAGATGTCCTGCTGCTGCCTGGTCCCAAAACCCGAAAAGTCACATCAAGAAAATCGAATCACGAAATCCAAAAACACGAATAACAGGTATCGTACCTGCTCTGATACCAAAAATTGGTATCAGATAAATCTCGAAAATCCAAAACAAAATAAAACAGGCATCGTACCCGCTCTGATACCACTAAATTGTCACGCCCCCAAAGGAGTTCCTGTCAGACAAAAATCCGACAGAACCTCCCCTGTACCGGTGACAATCTGAAGCATCACTACAAGCAAAATACATCAGCCACATGCGGTTGGAATATTTTTATACACAACCACGCAGGTATAATAACAGCCCACACGGCTGGAATGAAACAATCACAACCACGCAGTTATATATAAAACAGCTCACACGGCTGTACTAAAAACCAACACAGCGGAAAAACGAAAATGGAAAGCCCAATACAACACAATCAACACACTGCTAGCCGGCTAGGCTTATACAACAAATACAACACCCAAAACCATAAGATAGCCACAGGACTATACACAAATACAATGCCAAAAATAAGAAAAGAATATACAAAAGAAAACAATCACGATCTTCGGATGTGACGTAGGACCCGGCAGACAGGATACTCCGAGCGACACTCCAACCATCTACCTGAAAACATAAATATATACATGCGGTGGTGAGTATAGGTAACTCAGCGGGTAATAGAAAAGATAGTGCATGGTCTATACATAAAACATGGAGATCACAAGTATACAGTCTCAGTAGGGAATAAAGAACATGATCATACTATCATAATCAATGCATCTGAACCTACCTAACGTAATAACCAGACATAATCATAACTAACCTACAAACTGCACAAACCGCTGCTGACATAATGGTAAATACATACCCAATCTGAAATCGACGCAAGGTACAAAGATCGGTAAACTCACTGGATCTGCAACAGATATACCCGTGACACCTGTGCAATATAAGTACGACTGCATATACATGTAAAATAAATGACATGTATGCAGCATGACAACCAAATGCAACAACCATATCTCAATCAAGTGCAACAACGACAATCACATACAACTAGTATCTACTAGGCATGTATGCAAATATAACCCCCAGATGCACCGCGTATCATATGCAAAAGTGCATGCATGCTCCATGGTCACCCCCGCCACCTTTCCAGATACCACGACCCCTGTATCGCCGAGAGGCTTGGGTCTGTGACGACTGTACTACCCTCCAGCCTACTATATAGTGGTCGAGGCGGACAGTCCGCTAATAGCTATCTAGCTACATAGCATCAGGATCCCTGACTGCTCACAACGTCGGATCTCACAAAACCTCATGACCGGGTGGCACGACAGGACTAGCAGCAACTGCTCCAGCTACCACTACCCATGAGTGGCCGAGTGTGCGATGCTAAACCAAACCGATGACTCTCTCACCACAAGGGAGACAATGGTCATCAGATGCAATGAATGATGAACATGATATATATATATATAATCATCATCCATGCAACAACCCCAAACCTCATAAATACCTCCAACATGAGTATAATCGTCATGATACCTCCACATATCCCACCAAACATATATATACAACTACACATGTATAATCAACCAATAATCCCCAATGAACATATCAGACACACATGGACAACCCCACATATACAATCAACATGTGTCCTCCAATAAAAACACATCGGACACGTGTATAAACCACAGACGTGCAATCAACACACTCCTCCAAAAGTACATAACGAATACGGATATACACACCGCATGTAAATGCACGGTTAACCAGATGACTCCTCTACACATACCCACCTATGTACCGTCCACATCATATACCCAATCAGCATGATAATACCAACCACCCGACAATCCCTACAGGACATACTCTACCCGTGTAGTCACCATAGAGTAGATATCAAGAGTTGAGACTGTATATGAATTAAATGGAACACCTCAAAGATCAAGCATAAGTCTCTAGCAGGAAGTCAACAAACAGATATGATATAAGGTAAAGCAGTCTAATCCATCGGATAACAACCATGCACTAAGTACAAGAAAATCTACATAGAGGTAAAGGAAGAAATACCCGCCTTAAGACATCTCGTATCAACAGACCCACCACATCGTGATGAACGTCTCATATCAAAGTCCTGCATAAATCAATACATATATCTCATTTTGCCAAATTCATATGATCAAATAGCTAAATAAAAGTCCTAACCCAATTAGGATCACTCCAACTAAATCTGATCTCTGAGTGATCCTCCAAACAATCCCTAATCCAACTCCTTCTAGATCCAAACATAATCCACAATTTATCAACCAATCCAAAACGCATCAATCATCACATCTTGAATCCAACTCACATATCCACCTCTAAATTACCAATCCACCACGTAATAATCTCAATTCATAACAACTTATCATATAAATCAAATCTCCATCATAAGTCCACATCAACCTATCAACCAAATCATCAAACTACAATCAATCACAAGCTCCAACACTAATCCACACTCATCACAAATCCTTTTAAAATCCACAAATCAATCCAATACAACTTAGATTTACCTTTCTACAATCCATCTCTACTAATCCAAACCAATGTAGAAATGAAATCACCTCTAGAAGTAAAACCTTAATCCACAATAATCCATCCAATCCACATCACAATACTCATAAATCTAAGCAATACAAAACCCTACCATCCTTTAGAAACCAAAATTTAGCTACATGCCAATGAAACCAATAGAAATACCCTACGGGAAGGACATCTCTTACCTTAATATATGGCAGCCAATCCAGTACCTAATAGTGCAGCACTCCACTGTCCAGAACTACACCAGAACACCCACACACCAAACCTTCCAAGAAACAATCCAAAACCCAATTATGCAGCAAAGAATTGCTGAAACCTTAATCCACAGTACCAAATTCACCTTAACAGAACCTTACCTCCAATAGACCTCCACCTCTTCACCCGACCACCACCAAGGAACTCAGCCACCAGACTTGGAGAAAAACCATGATCGGCAACAGAGAAACTTCCAAAGCACATTGATCCAACTCCTTCCTCTAATCCAGAACAGGAAAATCATCACCAACAACCCAATTAAGCAAGGACTTTGAATTCACAGAATCTTCCAACGAGCCTTACCTCAATCGATCCGTGCGATCCACCTCAACTGGAGACGATCCGCAACACCCTCCAGTGAACAGATCAAGGAGGGAAACTGAGAGAGCTCAGTCCGTTGAGAGAGATGCGAACGGACTCCCCCTCCCCCTGCCGTGCCCTAGCTCCGCCGACCCATTGCCGACTGCGAACAAGAACGGCCGAAGAGTCGACAACTCAAACGGAGCTAGCTGGTACCGTCGAGATCCAGCGACGCTTTCCCTTCGGCGTCGCGACGAAGACAAGATCGCAGGTGGAGAGCGCTCTCCGTCGGCGTCGGGTTGTCCACGCGCGAGAGAGAAAGGGAAAGGAAGAGAGGAAGGAAGACTCCATGCCTCGGGAGAGAGAGAGAAGAGGGAGGCTTGGCCGGCGGTGGTTCAACTGGCGCCGGCGACATCGAGAGGCGGAGAGGAGAAATCGCCGATGGAGAAGCTCGGGGCACGATGAACAGGGGAAAAAGAATCGGGGAAAATGAGAAGAGGGAATTGGAAATTGATTAAATACTTAGGGTTAGCTTTATTAAACTCTAAGTTCACTCCTCAATTAACTCCCACTTAATTGGTGTTCCAAACAGGCTTCCTCTGTACCCCGAATCCATCTCCTCAAAATAGGTCATACGAACCCCATTTAAATCCCGAAAAATTTCTAAAAATTTCAGAAAAATCCAATATGATTTTTCGTCCAATAATTTCTATTATTTAGTTTTTCCGGTATCTTACAGATGTGCCCCTTCTGGTTGCACCCATAACAGATCACCTCAAACTTGACCTTTGAGTTGGGTTGAACCTCCTTTGATTGTACAGCTTTCTTTAGGTCTCTCTTGTTGAATCCCTTCTTCTTCTTGTAGAGCTTCTTAACAAGGTTCACGAGTTCAGAGGTCAATTCATCGTCTTCATCGTCTGAGTCAGGTTCAACTTCCGATTCAGGTTCAGTTCTTCGTCGTGATCTTGGTTCGCGTGTTCGACTGGTACCTGCAACCAAAGTAGTACCTTTCTCGATTGGCTGTGTATTAGTTTGTTCATGCAATTCGAATTCTGAGAACAATTCATCTAGTCTAATGGAAGTTAAATCCTTGGAGACTTTGTAGTCATCTACCATCGATGCCCACAATGTGCTCCTCGGAAAAGCATTAAGTGTGTACCTTATAATGTCCCTGTTCTCGACCTTTTGCCCGATAGCGTAGAGGGAGTTGAGAATGTCTTGAATCCATGCATGGAGTTGATTTCCTGTCTCTCCTTCTTGCATTATCAGATTATATATTTATTTAACAAGAGATCTCTCTTGCTTACGTTGGTGTCGGAGGTGCCCTCGTGGAGTTCGATCAGATTCTCCCAAAGCTCTTTTGCGCTGGAGAATGGTCCAACTCTGTTGAGTTCCTCCTTGGTCAGTCCACACTGGAGAGTGCAGGTTGCTCTGGCATCAGCTTCCACCTTCTTGATTTGGGTCGGTTCCCATTTTTCGCAGGGTGTCGGCTTGCCGTCTTTGTCGGTTGGCAGTTGTATTCCAGTCTTGATAATCATCCAAGTGTCAAACTGTGTCTTGAGAAAGGTTTCCATTCGCCCCTTCCAATATCCGAAGTCTTCTCCGGAGAAAAATGGGGGGCGACCGATGCTGAAACCTTCTTGTTGGACCATTAGCAATATGCAAAAACAAAAAAAAATAGAGATGTCCCAAGACTAGGTCTTGGATTAGCAGTGCGGGAAATAAAGTAAAAAAAATATACTCGGGTGGTGTTGCACCAACCTCAAGCAAAAATCGATTTGAAAAAAAATAATTAGAATATAGCTATTAAGATAATTCTAATTGACTCCGTAAAATTGAAAATACCATAAAAAAATTACGTGATTGGTGGTTGCACCAAATCAACGCGACCCCGCTCTGATACCAATTGTTGTATCGAAAGCGCTAGAGGGGGGGGGGGGTGAATAGCGCTCATGGCTTTCACTTTTCATTTCAGAAATCTTACGAGTAACGCAGCGGAAATAATAACATAATAACAATCACACAGAGAACTCCGAGATTTACTTGGTTCGGAGCCTAGGGTGACTCCTACTCCAAGGCCAGCGATCGTTGATCGCTTACTGTGGGCAACAACTATATCGTGCAAAAGTTTGTACAACTAAGAATTACAATAAGTGCAATAATTAAAGTAAACTTATACCGACGATAGAATCTTAGAATCGCGGAGCTCTGGGTCGTCAGAAACTTGTAGCAGCACTTCAGGGTGTTTTTGAGGCAGAGCGTTGTAGCTTGATCGCTTCGAAGATGATGTCTTGAGCCTATGCCTCGAGCCCCCTTTTAAACAGTGCTGGAGGCGCCTCTAGCCCGCCGAGTCACACGCGTGGATTAGCTCTGATCTGGTCGCACCTTATCCCACTAAAGGCGCCTCCAAGGCGCCTCCAATGCCTGGTCCAAGGCGCTTCTAGTGACCTCCGAGGCGCCTCCAGCATCTCTAGACAGCTGGCTTCGGCTAGCACCCGAGGCGCCTCCAAGCCTCATGGAGGCGCCTCGGACACTGTTCATCCGAGGTCTAAGTTGCTCCTTTGTTCCTGTAAATTGTGTTAGTCCCAAACACAAACCTACAAAACAAAGTTAGCATGGAAATAATATGATAGATAAACTTGACAGTCATCGGACTGTCCGGGTCTGACTTCTGATTTCCAACCGAAAACCCTAGATCGACCCGACGCATACTGTTCCCTCTACGGGGAACGCGTCCTCACCTACTCCACTCAGGAGATTTACCTGATGCCAGTGCAATCCTCCAGATCAACTGGACTTTTGCTCAGCGTTCGAAGCTTCCGGACTTTCTGCTGGACTTCCGCTTCCCGGCTAGTCCAGTCTTTCACCTAGTTCGCGACACCAGAACTTTTCACCTAGGGTTACCCCCCCCCGCTAGGACTTTTGCCTGAAGCTCTTGACCCGCCAAGACTTTCCGCATAGGGTTACCACCCCCTAGGGTTTTCCACCTGCCTAACCGCAGCTAGGACTTTCCTGAAACACTCAATTAAGTGCATTAGATCACAAAACAACTTAACTTTGAATTCCTTTGCCATTATCAAAACAACGGTCGATCGTTGGATGCTTCCTGCACTAACATCAAGGAGGTGTTCAGAGAAGTTATTTCCTCATCCTTCAACTATAAAGTTTTGAGTTTTTCAGCTAACGCAGACTCATAATCAGACTTCAACTTGTTTGTCTCAGCAGTCTTCTCTTCCAGTTTAGAAGATAAGTTAGTGTTGAGATCTGTAGCTGATTTAAATTGAGATTAAAGGCTCTCAATTTGAGATTCAGATTGTTTTTTAGACTCTTCTGAAAGTGCAGCAGAAGATAGCTCAACAACTTGTTGTTTTAGCCTCTTGTTCTCATTATATAGGTTATGCACTAGTCGAGACAGACCCATATTGGCTATCCATCACTGAAGAGATAATAAAAGGTCATGAAATAGTCAAGGATAAATAATAAATAAGTAATAATAAACATACCTGGGTCTCCTTATGAGAGAATTGATCAATCGTCTTGGGAGTGGTAAGTTATCCAAAGAGAGGATGAATTTCCTCCCAAGCCGTAGCAAAGGAGCCTCCCAGCAGTACAGGGAGGGCGGGAACGGTAGAAGAACCCATAGAGAAGGAAGAGGTTGAAATAGAAGGGGGAGCGAAAACCAGGTAAGAAGAAAATGAGGAGGGTAAAGATCCAGATTCTCGAAGAGACAAGGGAAAAGTAAAAGAAGTATCACCAGGAGCACTAGTACTGGAAGAAGGCGAGGGAGAGAAGATAAGATGAGGATAAAGGTCAGCTAAAGTAGGCTCGTTAGAGGGAAGGTTAGCAGAAGCAAGCCCTTCTGAAGGTAATTCTTCAGCAGGAAGAATGAGTCTCCTTTTGGGAGGAGGAGCCCTGGTAAGTTTATGTCCTGGGCGTTTACTGGGAGAAATCTCAGCAAGGGATTTTCCTGAGCCTACAAGGGAGGTAAACTTGATAACAGGAAGGGAAGTGGCTGCTAAAGAAGCAACAGCCAATGGTGAAGAAACAGTTGGCAAAGTGGCAGTAGTAGTTTCTGCAGGAAGGTCCTCAGGAACTTCAGGAACCACCTGAGAGCTGAAAGCTTCAGCTAGAAGAACTGAAACTTCGGTTGGTTAATTGTCACGAGAGGACCTTGCTCTTTAGCATGAAGCTTGGCCTCTTCTAGTCGTAGCTCTTCATCGATTAAAGCAGCATAAAAACCAGCCACTACATAACGAAAGAAAATGTTTTAGTTAGTAAAAATTGATAGAAGAAGAAACAGAACTTAACCTAAGTACTAATCACCTGCGGTAGGAGTAGTTCAGATTTCTTGTTAGCTTCTTGTTTCTTTCGGAGTTTGTTGAGAACCCTAGATTGGTTTTGGGACTTGGTTGCTCCTGTTGTTCTCGGATTTTTGCTGTAGGGATTGTTGTGTAAGGTTTTCTTCCGTAAGATTTAAGAAGGAACATGAGAAGGTTAAGTATGTGAGCATATTGTCCCTTTTGGTTCTTCTTGTCGTGCCACTGAACAGAGGAATCTGTCTTCTTTTGATTTCGGTACATACTGTTGGTTGTTTCTTTATGTTCGGATTTCTTCCTATGGTCCGGATCATGCTTTATAGAATTGTAGCTAGGGATTTAGCCTTCTTGTTTTTGTTTCGGATTTTGCTGTGCCGAGTAGAATTATATGATAGAGCTTTAGTTTCCCTTCATGTTTTTGGATCATGCTGTATAGAGTTGTAGTTAGGGATTTAGCCTTCTTGTTTTTGTTTCGGATTTTGCTGTGCCGAGTAGAATTATATGATAGAGCTTTAGTTTCCCTTCATGCTTTTGGATCATGCTGTATAGAATTGTTGTTAGGGATTTAGCCTTTCTTTCCTGACTCCGGAACATGCAGAATTTAGGTTTGGGTTCCTTTGTTGCTGCGGTATTAAACCTGAATTTCATTCATATAATTCAGATTGCAGTTTCTTTAGTTTGCAGTGGTCCTTATAGCAAGTGCAGATCTGAGCCTTTCCTTATTGCTGTTGTGCCGAACTAGTCTTGATTTCCTTTGGGATTTGTTGGATACAAATAGCCATGTGTTCAAATAATCTAGTTCCGGATTTTTAATTAAGCATACAGTTTAGTTCATTCTGTTGTAGCATTTCAGTTTACGATTTCAGTCTAGATTTCTTGCTACCTAGAACCAACTGTCATAAGAATAGTTTCTTAGCATGAGAAATTAGAAGCTTTATAATCTTCCTTTGCTGTTTTCTCTTCCTTGCCGTTTACAAGCATGAGAAATTTACGAGCTGTATTAGTTCTTAATTCTTTTCACTTGCCGTATTAGAATAGCATGAGCAGTATTGATGCTTAATTCAGTTTCTAGTCTCTTGTTTTGATACATATGCATATATATGTTAGTTAGCTTTTAATAGCTCTTTAATCTAAAGTATATATAGTTAGTTGTCTTTGCAGTTTTAATAAGATGAACAACCATGTATTTTAGTGGAATGGTTATGTGCCCTATTAAACCTTTTTAGAGGATTATGAGAAGTTATGAGTAGAGAAAAGATCAAGGTCTAATTAGAAAATATAACAAGTAATTTAAAGTAAGAGGCTAGTACCCGACTTCCGAGGTTGTCGTTAAACAAATCCAGGTGACCAATTCTGAGGTCTTGGCCCTGGTAAGACCGAGGTCTTTACCCTCATAGGACTAGAGGCTTGCTACCTCAGTCTCTATTAGAGAGCGCGCATTTTGGTACTAAGCCTGGGCCCAAGAAAGAGAAGAAGAAAGTTAAATCTTAATTTCAAGTATAAGGCTATAGGTAAATGAAACAAGTATCACCTATGTTTAGAACTAGCAAAGTTTAACTCTTATAATTCTAAGCATACAGTATTGGTTTTCATTTGCTTTCCTTATGAGTTTATTGAGCATGATTAGCTTTATTTCCAGCATGTAGATTTATTCTTGTATATCATAAGTATGCAGATTATTTTAGTGCTTTGCTATTAGATGAGCATGTTTAGTTTTTCTTTTTAGCACTTCAGTTTTAGCATCCTTTGCATCTTATGCACTTTCGAGTTTTATGAGATAGTTTAGTACTTACTAAATAGATTTATTTTCCTCCTACTGCAGATAAAGGAAAAGTTAAAGTATAAAGGGGAAGGCGACAAGGAGGATGCATGAGGGGTGTGTGATGCCAGGACTATGGAGAGATCTGGGAAATTTTGAGTTTTCATGTTTAGTGGATAAGAAATAGTTGAGTTGTACTTTATGGTTTATGTCATTTGAGATTGTATTTTTATTCCTTGTTTTATTGAGTTTATTCGTGTCTTAGATTGCATGCTGTGATGAGTCTCTGTGTAATAAGTAGTTATTTTAGTGTTTGACACTTATTAAACTGCATGAGTGTTTGATTCATGTTCCAGCCGCCTGTGGTTGAAGTATATATTTATGTATCTCAGTTTATGGTCACCGGTACAGGGGAGACTCTGCCGAAATTTTTCGGTAGGAACTTCTCTGGGGCCGTGATAAATTTAAGTGTTGCTAATAATAGCATAAGTAACACTAGTAAGTAGAGTAACAGATAAGTAACGGTCGCCCTTAGAGAGTAGTAGTATAGATAAGAAGGGGGGTCGTTACAGTTGGTATCAGAGCAGTTCCCATTCTCCAGCATTACACACACATCAACATCAACCTTGTCGTCTTCAAGTAAGAAAGTATTTAAGTTTTTCCTTTTATGCTTTCTTTATTATTTGCAGTAGAGAGTAATAGCTTATATATATGCGCTTTAGTAAGATAGAAGTTTGTTTTTCTTTATTCATACATATGTTTGTTTAGAAAGGATAGAGAAGATATCAAGCCTTTTTCCTTGCATAATTTGATGGCAAGAAGAGGACACCCCCGTACTGAGGAACCAGCTCAGGAGAACGAAGTGCCCAGAGCAACTGAGCCCAATCTCTTTAAAGTTGTTGCTCAACTCCAGAAACAGGTAGCAGAGCAACAACAAGTGATTGTCAATCTGATGGCAAATCAGCAACTAGTTCCTCCCACTCCTCCAACAGTAATTGTGGAGACTCCAGTGGTAACTGAGGTTCCAGCAGATACCCTGGGAGTCGTCACAGCACCTCAGAGACAAGAAGCTTACCTCATACTGTGGCTGAAACTAAAACCAGAGAGCTTCTCAGGCACTACTGAGCCCTGGGATGCCCAGTTTGGTTCAAAACACTAGAGAGCACAATGGATCTTCTTGACTGGCCAGAAGTCGAGAAGGTCAAGTGTGCCTCTTTCTGCCTGTCAGGAGATGCTCGTATGTGGTGGGAGAGGATAAAGACCAAGAGGGCAGCCAATCAGATGAGCTGGGCTGATTTCCAGTCAGAGTTTTATGAAGAGTACTTCCAGCTACAGATCACCAACAAGCACTATGAGGAATTTATAGAGTTCAAACAAGGTGACCTAACAGTAGAAGAAGCAGTCAAGAAGTTTAACAGACTAGCTCGTCTCTGCCCAGAGTTGGTAAGTACAGAGAAGGAGCGAGTCAGACTGATGCTTAGAATGCTGAGACCACAGATAGCACTGAATGTGAGCAGTGGAGCTCACCGGCCCCAGACTGGTGAAGAGTTGATCGGTAGGGCATTAATTGCTGAGCATTACTTGAACGACATCAAGGCACAACGAGCGCAGCACAAGCCAGTGAAGATAGAGGACAAGACAGCGAGGAGCCAGAAATCCCAGTCAAGTAAACAGAACTGGAAAGGCAAGGGTAGTAAAAGAAAGCAGTGGAACTCAGGAAGTAACCAGAAGGGAGGACCAGCAAACAAGCAGACCAAGTTCCCTCCCTGTCCCAAATGTGGGAGAACACATCCAGGAGCCTGTCTTTTGGGTAAGACTGGATGTTATTCCTGTGGTCAGGAAGGACACATGGCTAAAGAATGTCCTAACAAGCTCAAAGCACCTCAGCCACAGCCAGTGCAATATGGAGGCAAGCTTGCACAGTAATATCACATGGAAGTAGCACTAGAGGGACCCTATATCAGTCAGGGAAGGTTGGAAGCTCCACCAGTTCTAGCCTTTGATAGTGCCAGAGTATTCTCCCTCACCAAAGAGGAAGCTGCTAGTGCCTCCACGGTTGTAACAGGTCAAGTAGTTATTTTTCAGCATTTAGCTACTGTACTATTTGATACTGGGGCGACCCATTCTTTTGTATCAGTACCCTTTGCCAGTAAATCACAGGTGCCTACAGAGTGTATGAACTCCAAGTTCTTGACGACCCTACCTTCTGGGGAAGTCATGGAGTCCAATCAATGGTTTCGAGCTGTACCGGTCAGAATTACAGACCGAGAACTATATGTTAGCCTGGTAGTCCTCGCCATGCAAGATTTCGATATCATTTTGGGTATGGATTTACTCAGCAAGTATAGTGCTTCAGTAGACTGCCGCAGAAGGAAAGCAATCTTCAATCCAGAGGGTGAACCACCTTTTGAATTCACGGGAGTGCCAAGGAAGAAGACCCAGAAACTTCTCTCTTCTCTAGCAGCTCACCAGATGTTAGCAAAAGGGTGTGCTGGTTTTCTTGCATACATAGTAAATGCAGAAGAATAGAAAGGACTCAAGCAGGAGGATGTTCGGGTAGCATGTGAGTATCCAGAAGTATTTCCATAAGAGCTACCTGGACTGCCTCCCAACAGAGAAGTGGAGTTTGAGATTGAATTGGTTCCTGGTACCGGTCCAATTTCAAAAGCTCCGTATCGCATGTCTCCAGCAGTGCTGAAAGAGTTGCAAGAGCAACTTCAGGAGCTACTTAACAAAGGCTTCATCCGCCCTAGTCACTCACCTTGGGGAGCTCCTGTGTTGTTTGTCAAGAAGAAGGACGGATCTATGCGGATGTGCATAGATTATAGAGCTCTGAATCAAGTGACAATCAAGAACAAGTACCCCCTTCCCAGGATCGATGACTTATTTGATCAGTTGAGAGGGGCAACAGTGTTTTCAAAGATAGACCTGCGCTCTGGGTATCATCAGCTGAAAGTGAAAGAAAGTGATATACCCAGAACGATATTCAGGACCAGATACGGACACTACGAGTTTGTAGTCATGTCTTTTGGTGTGACTAATGCACCAACGGTCTTCATGGACTTAATGAACAGAATGTTCAGAGAATACCTTAACAAATTTGTCATCGTATTCATCAACGACATTCTAGTCTATTCAAGAACCCCAGAGGAGCATGACACACACTTGAGGATAGTATTGCAGACCCTTCAGCAAAAGCAGTTGTATGCTAAATTCTCAAAGTGCGAGTTCTGGTTAGATCAGGTGGTGTTTTTAGGTCACATAATTTCTAAAGAATGTATCCAAGTGGATCCAGCCAAAATAGAAGAGGTCAACAACTGGAGTAGACCCAAGAACGCCAGGGAGATCAGAAGCTTCCTTGGTTTAGCTGGGTACTACAGAAAGTTTGTGGAGGACTTTTCCAAGATAGCTTCTCCACTAACGGCCTTAACCAGGAAGAACAAGAAGTTTGAATGGTCAGACAAATGTGAGCAGAGTTTCCAAGAGCTCAAGAAGAGACTGACCAGTGCTCCTATTCTGACAGTCCCAGAAAGTGACAAGAGTTTTGACATCTACAGTGATGCTTCCAAGATGGGACTAGGAGCTGTACTCATGCAAGAAGGAAAAGTTATAGCTTATGCTTCCAGGCAACTCAAAGACTACGAGAAGAACTACCCCACTCATGATCTTGAGCTGGCAGCTGTGGTCTTTGCACTGAAACTCTGGCGACATCATTTGTATGGTGTTTAGTGCAGAATCTTCACAGACCATCAGAGTCTTAAGTACTTCTTCACTCAGAAGGACTTAAACATGAGACAGCGTAGGTGGCTAGAGTTGGTCAAAGATTATGACTGTGAAATCCTCTACCACCCAGGCAAAGCTAACAAAGTGGCAGATGCACTAAGCAGAAAATCCAGTGCATCCCTAATGTCTTTGTCATCATTAGCCCTACCACTACAGAAGGAGTTGTCAGACTTTGGTATGGAAATTATTTATGGGCAACTCTCTGCATTGACCTTAGAGTCAACCCTGCTTGAGGATATACAGAGAAAGTAAAGTGAAGATCCAGATATCCAGAAGATCAAGCAGGGGATACAAGAAGAAGATACAGAGTTTCGAGTATCAGACAGTGGAGTTCTTTATCAGGGGAACCGCCTTTGTGTCTCCAATGATGAGGAATTAAGAAAGAAGATTCTAGAAGAAGCTCATAGTACACCATACTCCATGCATCCTAGTTCTACCAAGATGTACCAAGACGTGAAACAGAGGTTCTGGTGGTCTGGACTGAAAAGAGATGTAGCTAAATATGTCAGTACCTGCTTGACATGTCAGAGGGTCAAAGCAGAACACCAGAGACTAGGAGGAGTTCTACAGCCTCTTCCAATACCAGAGTGGAAGTGGGAAGACATATCCATGGACTTCATAACAGGTCTCCCAAGAACCACAAATGGATATGATGCGATATGGGTAATAGTAGACCGATTGACAAAGTCTGCTCATTTTCTAGCTATCAAGGTAACCCACTCTATAGAGCAGTTGGCATAGTTATATGTTAAGGAGGTGATCAGACTTCACGGAGTTCCTAAATCTATTCTTTCTGATAGAGATGGACGCTTCACCTCACACTTTTGGGAGTGTGTTCAGAATACACTAGGAACCAAACTCAAGTTCAGCACAGCCTTCCATCCTTAGACTGATGGACAGACAGAGCGAGTAAATCAGATTCTAGAAGATATGCTCAGAGATTGTGCACTAGATTTCAAGGGAAGTTGGTGCAAGTATCTATGATTAGCTGAGTTTGCCTACAACAATAGCTATCAGGCCACCATCAAGATGTCACCTTATGAGGCGTTGTATGGTAGGAAGTGTAGATCACCCATTTGCTGGCAAGAAGCAGGTGGAAGAAGAGAAATGGAAGTAGAGCTGGGCATTCAGACTGAGATGATAAAAGAAACTACTCAGGCTATCCAGAAGATCAGACAGAGGATTGAGACTGCCCAAAGTAGACAGAAGAGTTATGCTGACACACGCCATAGGCCACTTGAATTCCAAATAGGGGATTCAGTCTTTCTCAAGGTTGCTCCGATGAAGGGAGTGATGAGATTTGGCAAGAAGGACAAATTAAGTCCTCGTTATGTAGGACCTTACCTGATCACAGAAAGGATTGGGAAAGTATCATACAAGCTGGACTTACCACAGGACATGTCGGCCATACATAATGTATTTCATGTCTCCATGTTAAAGAAGTGTCTCCACGACCCTAGCCAAGTGATTCAGCCTCAGTCAGTACAGATCCAAGAGGATCTTAGCTATGAGAGTAGACCTACACAGATAGTGGATAGAGAAGTTAAGAGACTAAGGAACAAAGAAGTGCCACTAGTGAAGGTCATCTGGCAGAATCAGAAGCACGAGGAAGTCACATGGGAACGTAAGGACAGTATGAGACAGAAATATCCAGAACTATTCTAAGTTCAGGATGAACTTTTAATAAGGTATGGGGGATTGTAACTGTTGGTTGCTACTCAGAAAACCTAATGGTTCCACTGTACAAAAATTTTGTACAAAGGTCTGAACCTTTTCCTAGCTACCATGTGTTCTTTTAAATTAAACTTGGATCGCCTGCGGAACTTAACACGTTTGATCCAAAGTTTAATCTATTTGTTCTTTTAGGTTTAGACTTGGATCTCCTGCGGAACTTAACATGTTCGATCCAAATCACCTAGGTTATTAATTCCATTAAATATTAATTTCCAAAATTGGCTTCCAGGACTGCATGGCGAGGCACATGGCCTTCTTGGATATGGGAACAACCACCACCGCCTAGACAAAGCCTTTTAAGGAAAGCTAATATTTAATTTCTTTAAATAACTTTAGGTCAACCGAAAAGAACAGTCAAATCACAAGGTAAAGAAAAACAAAGAACACAACATCGAAAACAAATTCAAAATACTAGAATCGCATGCCTCTTGTATTTGGTATTTTTTTACATGAAGATGAAACTAGTATGATGCGGAAATAAAATACTAGTATACCTTTTCTTTTGCAAGCAAAAACCTCTAGGTCTGCTACCGTATTCCTCTTCTAACCTCGGACATTGTGTGGGCAACGATCTTCCGAGATGAGAAACCACCAAAGCACCTTCTTCTCCTCCTTGCAAGGTTCGGCCACAACAAGAGCTTCTCCAAGGATCACTACAAGAAAATTGGGATTCTACAACACTTAAACGACAACGCTTTTTATAAAAAGCGTTGTCTATTTTTTTTTAACAACGCTTTTAGTGAAAAGCGTTGTCTATTTCATTATTTTCTTATTAATAGACAACGCTTTTCTAAAAACCGTTGTCTATTAGTGATTTTTACGGGTCAAAGACAACGTTTCATAAAAAGCGTTGTCTATTAGATTTTTTTTAGTTTCTACGACAACGTTTTTTAAAAAGTGTTGTCTATTGTTAAGTTCTCATCTAAATCTTGATTAATACAAACCGTTGGATCTTGGATCTAAGGTAGAAAACCCGAACCCTTCTCCCAACTCCTCATCTCACGCGGCCTTCTCCATCCAACTCCTCTCTGGCCTTCTCCATCCAACCCCTTCTCCATCCCGAACCACTCCTCCGAACTCCTCTTCGTCAAGACCACACCTTCGTCAAGCGGCAGATCCCGGTGCTCGGCAGATCCTGGTGCTGAGGCGATCGACCACAACAGATCAACCCATCTCTTCGCCTCCTTCACCCCGACGTTGAGGCAGTGTAACCACAACAGATCCCATTGTCGACCTCGCTCAAGTCCGCGACTCTTCTAGAGCAGATGAAGGTCCATCTCGCCACCGACGCTGGAAAGCAGATCTCCAGCAAGATAAGCCTCGTCTACCAGCTCAACATCACCCCAAAGGTCCTTTTCCATTCTGGTTCCCATTTTCCCCAAACCCTAAAAAAATTCTATTCCTTTCTCCTTCGCTCTGCAGAAGATTGGAGTGGATGAGGGGATCTACGTTGTCGATCTCAAGCAAGGAACGGTCACCGAAGGTCTCTCCTTTCCCTATTTCCCATCGATTTTGTCGTTGATGTATCATTCTAAAATTTGTTGTTTTTTTTTCTAATCCCCCTTTTTTCCCTTTACAGATAACGATTTCCTGTCAATTGCGACAGGGAAGATGAACCCGCAGATTGCATTCGTCAGGTAATGCTCCGCCTTAAATTTATGTAAAGAAAAAGTTTTTGGGGGTTTGATTACGGATTTTTTTTTAATGTATGAAGGGCCTTGAGATTGTTTAATTCAAACAAGGGAAGGAAAGGTAGAAAAAAGGCTATGTGGGTAGTAGTAAAGGTATGTGTAATTTTTATAACATATATTTTAATGTGTATGTTTATCATTAATAATTTGTCTCTAATTACCATAGGCTCCTCGACAACAAGATGCCAAACAATGTGGTTATTATGTGATGCGATTTATGAGACAAATTGTTGAAGATGTTGAAATTATCGAGAGAGATTGACTACGATCTATAGTAATATTTTCTTTCTTGTGTCTCAAATTATTTGAAATAAACTATTTAAATTTGAAAAGTCAATGTTGATTTTTTTCATTAATGTCACAGTTCACACAAGCGGAGTATTCTCGAGAAGAAATTGATGAGGTGCGATCGGAGTTGGCAGAATGTATACAAGATCATATTTATAAGTAGGTGTGTTCAAGTTTATGTAAGTTCATTACCTTATTTTAGCTAAAGTTTATGTAAGTTCATTACCTTCTTGATGGCCCAAAAACATCAGATGAGTTTAGGAATATGAATTTGGGATTGTCGTACCTTTGCAGGTCAAACAAAATATGACTGACAGAACTCATCAACTTCTAGATGCTCGATCAAAGGGCAGGTAATATCCAAGAGTCGACTTCAATATCTTATAGAAAATACCATGTTTACTGGTTCAAAAATAGTTTTTTGCTACCTTCATGTTGACATGTTGAATTTTTAAATCCTTTCTTTGCACTCTAGAATCAAAGTCATATTTTATATGTATAGTTTAGTACACCGAAAAACTACATTTGCTACTAGAAAATTTCAAGTCAAATTGTGTTTGATAAAGCTATAAGTTATGCAAACCAAAGAAATCAGAACATATGCTGATTTTGACTTTAGTTCATGTGTAAGAACTCAAATGAAATATATGTTGTTCTTTTTGCACTGCATCTCTAATTATGTATTTAGGTCTCATAGTGGTTTCCCTAGCATCTCCAATTATGCTATTCTTTTTGCTATATTTCCATGGCGGAAACAAAGTAGCACATGTATTTTTCGTTTGCTCTATTCCACGTTATTTTATGCTTAATTCTTTTTCTCTTAAAAATTATTGTATGGTGTGAACTGTGACCTTTATTTTCAGCTATTACCACCGAAAATTTCTTTTGCATAATACTGATGGTATTGTTTTCTGTGACAGATACACAGTGGTAGCTGTTTTGTCTCAATCTCAAGCCGTCAATCCATTTTGATCAATATATCTAGTAGAAGTAAACATGCAGATCATTGTCTTCGAGGTCGGCTAGCTATTTTGTGCTTTTTTTGTTTTAAATTTGAATGTCACTAACTACTTTGAAACAGAAATATTTAGTCTTTGTGTATAGTTGAATACTCTGTAAATACTAATACTTTGTAGTTGAATTATATTGTTTGGTACGAGTTTGAAATCATTAGCTGAGCTAATTAATGCTATTTTATATGTCAAATTCAAATTTGGACATGGTAAAAGAAAATTAATAGTTTTGTAAATATAAAAAAAATGATTTTGTAAATATATATTTTTTTAATTTTTTTTAAAAAAGACAACGCTTTTAAAGTGTTGCACAAGTGTTGTCTTTGCTAAAAACAACAATGCTTTTAAAGCGTTGCAATAATGGTGTTTTTGCAAAAAAAAATACACAACGCTTTTAAAGCGTTGCAAAAGCGTTGTCTTTACTACAAACTACAACGCTTTAAAAGCGTTGTCGTTCAACAGACTTTTAACAACAGTGCCTTTAACAACGCTTTTTCAGGCACAAAGACAACGCTTTAAAAGCGTTGTCTATTAGCTTTTTTCTTATAGTGGATGAAGAGATAACACCACCAATACTCCAAGGAATACAAGCTTTCTCTCCTTCTTCTCCAAGCTAGAATCCGGCCATCACTTGATCTCCAAGAAGATGTGAGGTTTGGCCACAAGGATGAAGAGAAGAGAAAGGATGAGGCCGGCCACACCAAAGAAGAAAAGAGGGAGAAGAATAATAAAAGTTGTGTGTCATGAGGGCACCCCAACCCCCTCTTTTATAATTCTTAACTTTGGTAAATAAGGAAATTTAATTACAATAAAATTTCCTTAACTTTCCTTGACATGAATTAATTAAGAAAAATTAAATAAAATTTCCTAAACATTCATGTCTTGGCCGACCACATCAACAAGAGCAAACAAGACAATTTCAATCAACAATTAAAATTCCTTATTTGTCTTTGGAAATTTTAAAAAATAAAATTTCCCTTTAAAATCCCTTCATGGTTGATAAAAAAGAAAATTTTATAATTTTAATTTTTCTACATGTGAATAATTTATAAAGAAGAAAAATAAAATATCTTTCCAATCTACAAATAAGGAAAGAGATCTAATCTCTTTCTTTAATCTTTTGTAGATCCTTTTTAAAGAGATATTTTAATTTTAAATCTCTGCAATAAATTATATCTTTCACATAAGAAAATTTTAAAATTAAAATTCTTTTAATTTAATGGGGGCCGGCCACCTAAGCTTAGGTTCAAGCTAGGGTCGGCCACCCATGAACCAAGGCTTGGCCGGCCCTAGCTTGATCCACAAGCTAGCTTGGTTGGCCCCTATATCATGGGTATGAAGGTGGGTATAGGTGGGTATAGTACTCTATAAATAAGAGGCTACGATAGGGACCGAGAGGAGAAATTGGTTTTGGTCTCCCGATAAAATTAAGCATCCCGTGTTCACCCCGAACACACAACTTAATTTTATCAATAATAATTCATTCCACTATAGAACTATTATTGAACTACCGCACCAATCCCAAATTACATTTTTGGGCTCCTTCTTATTATGAGTGTATTAGTCTCCCTGTGTTTAAGATGCCAAATGTCCACTAATTAAGTGAGTTACTGACAACTCATTTAATTAGTATCTTAGTCCAAGAATAGTACCACTCAACCTTATCGTCATGTCGGACTGAGTCCACCTGCAGGGTTTAACATGACAATCCTTATGAGCTCTTCTTGGGGACATTATCAACCTAGATTACTAGGACACAGTTTCCTTCTATAATCAACAACACACACTATAAGTGATATCATTTCCCAACTTATCGGGCTAATTGATTTATCGAACTAAATCTCACCCATTGATAAATTAAAGAAATAAATATCAAATCTATGTGCTTGTTATTATATTAGGATTAAGAACACACACTTCCATAATAACTGAGGTCTTTGTTCCTTTATAAAGTCAGTATAAAAGAAACGACCTCAAATGATCCTACTCAATACACTCTAAGTGTATTAGTGTAATTATATAGTTAAGATAAACTAATTCCTAATTACACTACGACCTTCCAATGGTTTGTTCCTTTTCATTTTGGTCGTGAGCTACTGTTTATAATTTATAAGGTACTGATAACATTATCTTCTGTATGTGACACCACATACTATGTTATCTACAATATAAATTAATTGAACAACTACAAACAAATGTAGACAATTTGACCGAATGTGATTCTTTATTCAAAATAAATGTTTACAAAAACTTAGGCTTTCAGTATACACTCTAACAATCTCCCACTTATACTAATGACTAAGCTGCCATATCTTCTGCCATACATCTGATTCCCATTCCCTCCACATGTCGATCGAAAGCTTTTGCCGGAAGGGCTTTAGTGAAAGGATCTGCCAGGTTATCTGCTGATGCATTCTTAGCGATGACAACTTCTCCTCGCTTCATGATATCTCATATCAGGTGGTACTTGCGCTTTATATGTTTACTTTCCTTATGGGCTCGTGGTTCCTTCGAGTTTGCAACTGCACCGCTATTATCACAATAAATTGTGATGATTTTGGGCAAACCAGGAATCACATCTAAGTCCATTAGAAAATTCCTGAGCCATACTGCTTCTTTAGCCGTCTCATAGGCTGTTACATACTCAGCTTCCATGGTTGAGTCCGAAACGCATTTATGCTTAACACTCCTCCATGCAATGGCTCCACCTCCTAAAGTAAACACATAGCCTGATGTAGACTTACTGTTGTCCCTATCTGATTGGAAATCTGAATCCGTGTAACCCACAGGGAGCAAATCGTCTGCTTGGTAAACTAGCATATAATCTCTAGTCCTTCTCAGGTACTTTAATATATGCTTTACCGCAGTCCAATGTCCTTGTCCAGGGTTACTCTGATATCTGCTAACCATGCCCATGGCAAAACGGATATCAGGTCTCGTACATAGCATTGCATACATTAGGCTTCCTACAGCCGAAGCATAAGGAGCTGCTTTCATGTCTACTATCTCCTTTGATGTCTTCGGAGACATCTCTTTAGATAGAGCTACTCCATGCCTAAAAGGTAAGAAACCTTTCTTGGAATCCTGCATGCTAAAACGAGCAAGGATTGTATCTATATATGAAGCTTGGGACAGACACAACATTCTTTTCTTGCGATCCCTTATAACTTTGATCTCAAGAATGTGTGCAGAATCTCCTAAGTCCTTCATATCAAATTGTTTGGACAACCATACCCTTACGTCCGATAATACCTTAATATTGTTGCCAATTAACAAAATATCATCTACGTATAGTACAAGAAATACCACCACGTTTCCGTTACACTTCTTGTATACACAAGACTCATCCGGACACTGAATAAATCCATATGACTGGATTACCTCATTAAACCGGATGTTCCAAGACCTTGAAGCTTGCTTCAGTCCATAAATGGACCGATTGAGCTTGCACACTAGATGCTCTTTGCCTTTTTCAATGAATCCTTCTGGTTGCTTCATATGGATGTTCTCTTCAAGACTTCCATTAAGGAAAGCTGTCTTGACATCCATTTGCCAAATCTCATAATCCATATGAGCAGCAATGGATAAGAGTATCCGGATAGACTTAAGCATGGCTACCGGTGAAAAGGTCTCCTCATAATCGATTCCCTCTTTCTGAGTGTACCCTTTCGCAACAAGCCTAGCTTTGAAGGTTTCTACCTTCCCGTCTGTCTCTCTTTTCCTTTTGTAAATCCACTTGCATCCAACATCTTTTACACCATCGGGTGGTTCTACAAGCTCCCAGACCTTATTAGAGTACATAGACTCTATTTCAGAATTCATTGCCTTTTGCCAAGATACTACATCTATATCTTGGAGTGCTTCATCATATGTTCGGGGATCAGGTTCATGTTTACCCGAGATTAAACCGAAGACTCTCTCAAAAACATGAATCTATCAGGTTGCCTTATAACCCTCCCACTACGACGAGGCTCTGTCTGTGGTTGTGTATCATGTGTGACACGTGTTGCAGTCTCTTGTGGTACTTCATCTTGTACTGTTGGTACTAAGGTAGACGTGTCCTCTCTAAGTTCTTCTAAAACAACTTTGCTACTGGGCTTGTGATCCATTATATAGTCTTCTTCTAAAAACTGGGCATTGGTGCTAACAATGACCTTCTGGTCTTTAAGACTATAAAATAAACCACCCTTCGTTCCTCTAGGATACCCCACAAACACGCGAACTTCTGTACGAGATTCTAACTTATCAGCATCTGGTTTCAGCACATGTGCTGGACTACTCCAAATCCGAATATGTCTTAGACTGGGCTTTCGCCCATTCCACAATTCTGTGGGAGTAGAAGAAACTGATTTATAAGGTACTAAGTTCAGAATGTACACTACCGTTTCCAGAGCGTATCCCCAAAATGAATTTGGTAATTCTGAATAACTCATCATCGATCTAACCATCTCAATAAGAGTCATATTCCTTCATTCTGCCACACATTCTGTTGGGGTGTACCAGGTGTGGACAGTTGGGATTGAATCCCGGCCTCTGATAAGTAATTCCTAAACTCTCCTAAGAGGTATTCGCCACCACGATCAGACCGTAGTGTCTTGATACTTTTACCTAGTCGTTTCTCCACATCAGCCTTGTATTCTTTGAACTTATCAAAGCACTCGGACTTGCGGCGCATTAGGTAAATGTATCCGTATCTTTAATAATCATTTATAAAAGAGACAAAATATTCAAATCCACCTCTTGCCTAGACAGCCATAGGACCACACAAATCAGAATGAACCAATTCTAACACTTCTTTGGTTCTATACCCCTTGGCCTTGAAAGGCCTCTTGGTCATTTTACCTTCTAAGCAAGATTCACAAGTTGGAAAATTTTCCAACTCTAATGAACCCAAGAGTCCATCGGCTATAAGCCTCTGAATCCTACTTAAGTTAATATGACCAAGCCTTAGATGCCAAAGATATGCTTGGTTCATTTCTGAAGGTTCTTTTCTCTTATTCAAGTTAGAAGATGTGTTATTAATTTCCATATTATGCTTTGTGGGAGAAATTGGATTTAAAGTATACAAATTACCAACTAATGCACCAGAACAGATAATCACTTTATTTCTCTTAATAACTACATCGTTACTAAAGGAAACTGAATATCCATCTAAAAACAGTTTAGAAACTGAAATTAAATTCTTTCTAAAACTGGGTACATAAAGACAATTTCTTAAAACCAAATTTCTATTTCTATTAAAAGATAAGTAGACGTCTCCCACTGCAACAGCCGCCACCTTAGTAGCATTGCCCATGTAGACGGTAATCTCTCCTTCAGTTAATCGTCGGGTTTCCTGGAACCCCTGCAAGGAATTGTAGACATGATCAGTGGCTCCCGTATCTACACACCAGGTGCTGGTAGATAACACCGCTAAACATGTTTCAACAACTAGAGCATGAGATATATCCTTGTTGTTTTGATTTCTACGAGGACAGTCCGCCTTCCAATGCCATGACTGCTTGCAGATGAAGCACTTGCCCTTCGACTTCTTCATTCCAGCTTTAGATCCTGTACTCTGAGATTTATTCACTTTCTTTGTTGGACCAACTTGTTTCTTCTTCTTCTTTCCTTTCGGTTTAGAAGTAGAACCATTTTCAGCATAGTGAATATGAGAATTGTGACAAAACAAACCTTCTGCTGCTTGAAGTTCTGTCAGTAGTTCCGCCAATGAATATACCCTTTTGTTCATATTGTAATTCAGGCGGAATTGCTCAAAACTTCTAGGTAGTGTTTGGAGGATCATATCGATCTGGGTTTCTCCATCAATTTCTCCTCCAAGAATCTATATTTCGTTCAGATAAGCCATCATCTTTAGGATATGATCCCTCACAGGTGTACCCTCTTGCATGGTGGTTGTCATTATCTTTCTCATGGCTTCTTGCCTAGAAGCCCGATCCTGATGACCAAAGAGTTCCTTGAGATTGTTCATAATATCATAAGCTGTTGGTAAATCTTGATGCTGATGTTGCAATACATTTGACATTGAAGCCAAAATGTAACACCGCGCCATCTCATCTGCTTTTACCCATTTCCTATGATATTCAATCTCCTCTTGGGTAGATTCCTCAGTGGGTGCATCAGGGCAAGGCTCAGTCAGTACAAACTTATAGCTTTCAACAGTAAGAACAATGTCCAGGTTCCTTTTCCAATCTATGTAGTTAGGACCAGTAAGTCTATTTTCTTTTAGTATGATGGCCAGTGGGTTGAAAGTCATCCTAGGAATCACAAATAACTTTTGGTCAGAACTCTAAATTTAGAATAATATTGATTCCTCAAACAATACTATTTTAAATTAACCAACACCTCAAAACACCGTGAATTTTGTATGCCACGATAGTGTGGACGTATACAAATTCAACATTTGTAAAAGGAGGGTTAAACCCATTAATTTTATTATCTTGTCAACCTAACTTTTTGACAAATAAAATTAATAGTTGGTATCCTTTGGTCATATGAATAATAGCAATGACTTTGATGGGGATGATACTATTAGACGTGCCTAAGTGTATACCATTACTTGACACTAAGTCAATTAATAAGATTGTGCCCCTTCCGATGGGGAAGATCACACGCTCTTAATAACTTCCTATAGTCATCCAAAATGGAAGTTTGTTCTAGTAATCCACAAACAAGCTCATCCGATATGGAGGAAGGCACTCAGAGCCAACGCGCAAGCTTGTTTGCATCACTTACAAACCAGTAATGGAGACCGTGGAATTTATTTAAAATCCCTCTCCCACTTAGTTATTTATAAATGAGGAATTTTAACTATGCTAGTCTACTAAACATGTATACTAACATGCACACACAACATAATATAAAAGTAATAAATAGAAAAACTAATTTTCAACTATTATGGCTTTTATCTATTGTTGTCCTCCGTGTGTCGCCAACCCTAGCTGCTGCCATCTTTGGCCACTGCCACCGGGTCTAATTGTCGCATCCATCTTCCTCCTTGTTCTGCTACGCCTCTGGTCCTCAAAAGGTTCCATACCTTGCAAGATTCGATCCGCGACATAAATAAAATTTTTACATTTTTCGAACCTATATTCCTCGAAGGAATGTACATGTAAACTAGATCGAACATAAAATAAAAATTTACATCCATCGATCCTATATTCCATAAAAGGAATGTACATGTAACTAGATCAAAAATAAAATCCTAATAAAACTAAATACAGCTCCTACTGTATTTTATAATACAATCATGCACACACATAAATGCCCTTGATATGTCCAAGGGTCCAATCACACACATAAAAACTATAAGCCATAATAGTTGGATCCTGCATCCACAAAGTTAGCACATCCTACTATTAACCTGCCTAAATTATGTATGACATGTGCATAATTAAACTAATACCAAATACACAGAGGCAAAACCCTAGCTCTGATACCAATTGTTGGTTGCTACTCGGAAAACCTAATGGTTCCACTGTACAAAAATTTTATACAAAGGTCTGAACCTTTTCCTAGCTACCATGTGTTCTTTTAAATTAAACTTGGATCGCCTGCGGAACTTAACACGTTTGATCCAAAGTTTAATCTATTTGTTCTTTTAGGTTTAGACTTGGATCTCCTGCGGAACTTAACATGTTCGATCCAATTCACCTAGGTTATTAATTCCATTAAATATTAATTTCCAAAATTGCCTTCCAGGACTGCATGGCGAGGCACATGGCGTTCTTGGATATGGGAACAACCACCACCGCCTAGACAAAGCCTTTTAAGGAAAGCTAATATTTAATTTCCTTAAATAACTTTAGGTCAACCGAAAAGAACAATCAAATCACAAGGAAAAGAAAAACAAAGAACACAACATCGAAAACAAATTCGAAATACTAGAATCGCATGCCTCTTGTATTTGGTATTTTTTTACATGAAGATGAAACTAGTATGATGCGGAAATAAAATACTAGTATACCTTTTCTTTTGCAAGCAAAAACCTCTAGGTCTTCTATCGTATTCCTCTTCTAACCTCGGACGTTGTGTGGGAAACGATCTTCCGAGATGAGAAACCACCAAAGCACCTTCTTCTCCTCCTTGCAAGGTTCAGCCACAACAAGAGCTTCTCCAAGGATGAAGAGATAACACCACCAATACTCCAAGGGATACAAGCTTTCTCTCCTTCTTCTCCAAGCTAGAATCCGGCCACCACTTGATCTCCAAGAAGATGTGAGGTTTGGCCACAAGGATGAAGAGAAGAGAAAGGATGAGGCCGGCCACACCAAAGAAGAAAAGAGGGAGAAGAATAATAAAAGTTGTGTGTCATGAGGGCACCCCAACCCCCTCTTTTATAATTCTTAACTTTGGTAAATAAGGAAATTTAATTACAATAAAATTTCCTTAACTTTCCTTGACATGAATTAATTAAGAAAAATTAAATAAAATTTCCTAAACATTCATGTCTTGGCCGGCCACATCAACAAGAGCAAATAAGATAATTTTAATCAACAATTAAAATTCCTTATTTGTCTTTGGAAATTTTAAAAAATAAAATTTCCCTTTAAAATCCCTTCATGGTTGATAAAAAATAAAATTTTATAATTTTAATTTTTCTACATGTGAATAATTTATAAAGAAGAAAAATAAAATATCTTTCCAATCTACGAATAAGGAAAGAGATCTAATCTCTTTGTTTAATCTTTTGTAGATCTTTTTTAAAGAGATATTTTAATTTTAAATCTCTGCAATAAATTATATTTTTCACATAACAAAATTTTAAAATTAAAATTATTTTTAATTTAATGGGGGACGGCCACCTATGCTTGGGTTCAAGCTAGGGCCGGCCACCCATGAACCAAGGCTTGGCCGGCCCTAGCTTGATCCACAAGCTAGCTTGGCCGACCCCTATATCATGGGTATGAAGGTGGGTATAGGTGGGTATAGTACTCTATAAATAAGAGGCTACGATAGGGACCGAGAGGAGAAATTAGTTTTGGTCTCCCGATAAAATTAAGCATCCCGTGTTCACCCCGAACACACAACTTAATTTTATCAATAATAATTCATTCCATAGAGAACTATTATTGAACTACCGCACCAATCCCAAATTACATTTTTTGGCTCCTTCTTATTATGAGTGTGTTAGTCTCCCTGTGTTTAAGATGCCAAATGTCCACTAATTAAGTGAGTTACTAATAACTCATTTAATTAGTATCTTAGTCCAAGAATAGTACCACTCAACCTTATCATCATGTCGGATTGAGTCTACCTGCAGGGTTTAACATGAAAATCCTTATGAGCTCTTCTTGGGGACATTATCAACCTAGATTACTAGGACACAGTTTCCTTCTATAATCAACAACATACACTATAAGTGATATCATTTCCCAACTTATCGGGCTTATTGATTTATCGAACTAAATCTCACCCATTGATAAATTAAAGAAATAAATATCAAATATATGTGCTTGTTATTATATTAGGATTAAGAGCACACACTTCCATAATAACTGAGGTCTTTGTTCCTTTATAAAGTCAGTATAAAAGAAACGACCTCAAATGGTCCTACTCAATACACTCTAAGTGTACTAGTGTAATTATATAGTTAATATAAACTAATTCCTAATTACACTATGACCTTCCAATGGTTTGTTCCTTTCCATTTTGGTCGTGAGCTACTGTTTATAATTTATAAGGTACTGATAACATCATCTTCTGTATGTGACACCACATACTATGTTATCTACAATATAAATTAATTGAACAACTACAAACAAATGTAGACAATTTGACCGAATGTGATTCTTTATTCAAAATAAATGTTTACAAAAGCTTAGGCTTTCGGTATACACTCTAACTGTAACGACCCAAATTTCCCTATTTCGAGTTCTAAATGTCCTTAAAAATATTTAGAAATGCTTTAGAAATATTTTAGAGATTTTTAGAAATTTTTAGAGTATTTTTATGCAATTTTGGAGGCCGTTTGGTATTTTTACTAAATGAAAGAAGTTTCTACAAAAAAATGTCCAAGCCGAGATTCGAACCGTGGAACTCGGACCTGAACCGAGCCTTAACCGAATCCAGCCAGCCAACTTTTCCGCAAATGTTTTGTGAAAGAATATGGAACGAAATAGATTTAAGTAGTAAGGAAACATTTAAAATAAAAAGGGGAATAAAACGGCTCGACTGAGGATTTGAACCCACGACCAGGGGTTTCAGTCAAAACACAACTAACCAACTGTTCTGCAAGAGTTTTGTTAATCAAGTAGGGAACAAACTATATATAAGCTATAGTTGGAACCGAAAATAACCCTAAGTATAAGGATTTAATCCTTTTCCTGCGCCCGACGCGAACCCTAATTCCGTTTCTCCCTTCTCTCGCGCGGCGATTCCTCTCGGGCGGAAATCAACGCCGGCGTTAGGGCTTCTCCTCCGGTGGCCGACCAAGGGGTTCCTTTGTGAGATCTTTACATCTACGAATCCCTCTCGTCGAAGAGGGCACGCGGACGCGAAGGAGTCATCGAGGAGGCAATTCTCTAGAAACCCTAGAATTCTTCCATTCGGCTGTGAGTTCAAGAACACGCTGTAAGTACTACTCACCTGCGGTAGGAGTAGTTCGGATTTCATGTTAGCTTCTTGTTTCTTTCGGAGTTTGTTGAGAACCCTAGATTGGTTTCAGGACTTGGTTGCTCCTGTTGTTCTCGGATTTTTGCTGTAGGGATTGTTGTGTAAGGTTTTCTGCCGTAAGATTTAAGAAGGAACATGAGAAGGTTAAGTATGTGAGCATATTGTCCCTTTTGGTTCTTCTTGTCGTGCCACTGAACAGAGGAATTTGTCTTATTTTGATTTCGGTACATACTGTTGGTTGTTTCTTTGTGTTCAGATTTCTTCCTATGGTCCGGATCATGCTTTATAGAATTGTAGCTAGGGATTTAGCCTTCTTGTTTTTGTTTCAGATTTTGCTGTGCCGAGTAGAATTATATGATAGAGCTTTAGTTTCCCTTCATGCTTTTGGATCATGCTGTATAGAATTGTAGCTAGGGATTTAGCCTTCTTGTTTTTGTTTCGGATTTTGCTGTGCCGAGTAGAATTATATGATAGAGCTTTAGTTTCCCTTCATGCTTTTGGATCATGTTGTATAGAATTGTTGCTAGGGATTTAGCCTTTCTTTCCTGACTCGGGAACATGCAGAATTTAGGTTTGGGTTCCTTTGTTGCTGTGGTATTAAACCTGAATTTCCTTCATATAATTCAGATTGGAGTTTCTTTAGTTTGTAGTGGTCCATATAGCAAGTGCAGATCTGAGCCTTTCCTTATTGCTGTTGTGCTGAACTAGTCTTGATTTCCTTTGGGATTTGTTGGATACAAATAGCCATGCGTTCAAATAATCTAGTTCCGGATTTTTAATTAAGCATACAGTTTAGTTCATTCTGTTGTAGCATTTTAGTTTACAATTTCAGTCTAGATTTCTTGCTACCTAGAACCAACTGTCATAAGAATAGTTTCTTAGCATGAGAAATTAGTAGCTTTATAATCCTCCTTTGCTGTTTTCTCTTCCTTGCCGTTTACAAGCATGAGAAATTTACGAGCAGTATTAGTTCTTAATTCTTTTCACTTGCCATATTAGAATAGCATGAGCAGTATTGATGCTTAATTCAGTTTCTAGTCTCTTGTTTTGATACATATGCATATATATGTTAGTTAGCTTTTAATAGCTCTTTAATCTAAAGCATATAGTTAGTTGTCTTTGCTATTTTAATAAGATGAACAGCCATGTATTTTAGTGGAATGGTTATGTGCCCTATTAAACCTTTTTAGAGGATTATGAGAAGTTATGAGTAGAGAAAAGATCAAGTTCTAATTAGAAAAGATAACAAGTAATTTAAAGTAAGAGGCTAGTACCCGACTTCCGAGGTTGTCGTTAAACAAATTCAGGTGACCAATTTCGAGGTCTTGGCCCTGGTAAGACCGAGGTCTTTACCCTCATAGGACTAGAGGCCCGCTACTTCAGTCTCTATTAGAGAGCGCGCAATTTGGTACTAAGCCTGGGCCCAAGAAAGAGAAGAAGAAAGTTACATCTTAATTTCAAGTATAAGGCTATAGGTAAATGAAACAAGTATCACCTATGTTTAGAACTAGCAAAGTTTAACTCTTATAATTCTAAGTATACAGTATTGGTTTTCATTTACTTTCCTTATGAGTTTATTGAACATGATTAGCTTTATTTCCAGCATGTAGATTTATTCTTGTATATCATGAGTATGCAGATTATTTTAGTGCTTTGCTATTAGATGAGCATGTTTAGTTTTTCTTTTTAGCACTTCAGTTTTAGCATCCTTTGCATCTTATGCACTTTCGAGTTTTGTGAGATAGTTTAGTACTTACTAAGCATTTCGCTTATAGATTTATTTTCCTCCTACTGCAAATAAAGGAAAAGTTAAAGTATAAAGGGGAAGGCGACAAGGAGGATGCATAAGGGGTGTGTGATGCCAAGTCTATGGAGAGATCTGGGAAGTTTTGAGTTTTCATGTTTAGTGGATAAGAAATAGTTGAGTTGTACTTTATGGTTTATTTCATTTGAGATTGTATTTTTATTCCTTGTTTTATTGAATTTATTCGTGTCTTAGATTGCATGTTGTGATGTCTCTGTGTAATAAGTAGTTATTTTAGTGTTTGACACTTATTAAACTGCATGAGTGTTTGATTCATGTTCCAGCCGCCTGTGGCTGAAGTATATATTTATTTATCTCAGTTTATGGTCACCGGTACAGGGGAGACTCTGTCGAAATTTTTCGGTAGGAACTTCTCTGGGGTCGTGATAAATTTAAGTGTTGCTAATAATAGCATAAGTAACACTAGTAAGTAGAGTAATAGATAAGTAACGGTCGCCCTTAGAGAGTAATAGTATAGATAAGAAGGGGGGTCATTACATATGAACCATTTGTGTTGGCACTACAAGCAATTCAAGTATTTTATGCTTCATATCCTAGTTTGAAATGTGACAAAATTGATTAGTGGGTGGTTTGTAAAACAAAAGCATGGATAAAAAAATTGAAGCGCATTGGGAAGGCATTACATATCAGCAAGAGAAAGTTGTGAATACATTTCAGATCGAGGAATATATTATTCCAACATTACGAGATCCTAGCGGAGTAGTGATACACGCGGATGCAAATGAAATTGATGATGATGTGGAGGAAGAGGAAGAGGAGGATGATGACGACGTGGATGAGGATGACAATGACAATGAGGACTTTGATTGTTAATGATTGGTAAGTTTTGTTATCTTACTATAAAACAATTATGATCTTTAATTTACATATAAGGTACTATTTTTTTATTATTATTTTTTAAATCTATAACTTTAAAACAATCGTAGCTCAATTGTTTGTATATCTAATAACTCATTACTAAACTTATATATATTATTTATTAATACTCTGTATTTCTTGCTATATATTATAGGTGATTAGAGGTGATATCTATCGTCAAAGGAATCTCACACAATCTCTTTTAATAAATATAGTAAGTTTTTTTATGTTATTTATTATGCATCATTATATTTTTAACTTTATCCTATTTTTGAATTTTCAGAACATCTTTAGACGGGGGGACGTAGACGAAGTTCGCATGGACAGGAAGCACCTAGCAGTGAACCTACGCCTGTCCTTGATCAGCCTGTAGGACTATCACATTCACCTTCGCCAGTACAGCCAGGACCATCACATTTCCCTATGTCAGTTCAGGCAGGACCATCACATTCCCCTTCACCAGTACATGTAGGACCTTCACATTCGCCTTCGCCAGTACATGCAGGACCATCACATTCTCCTTTGCCAGTATCTTCACCACAAAATTTAGCAGATCCGGTTCCTACCAGATACTCATTTTTTGAGGTCCAAGATGTTCGAATATTTATTATCCCCTGTGTTGACCTCCGTAAGTGTACAGAAATATCGCAAGTAATATAAAAGATTATCGTATCCACAGAGACTGGAATAAGCACTAAGAATGTCTCAAAGCAAATTAGCTAGACAACAAATCAATGGATTAACAAAGTCTAAGTGTAACTATGAAAAGTAAACAAAAGAATGAAAGAATAGGCAACAAGAATAAAGGCAATGAAAAGGGATATTCTAGGAGTTTCGGTTTCTTTGTAAGGTTCTTCAATGTAAATGATCTACCAAATCTTTTTTCTCAATTGTCCATCATTTGTAGAAGGTTGTCGGTTCTCTCTTACAATAGAGAACCGACCTAGGACTGAAATCCATACCTAAATTGATCAATTAGAAATGAATCTATATTGTCCTTACACGGGCTTGCCTGTCACGTGCGTCCTTCTGAAAATCAACATAGGAATCCATCACTCATCAACCCATCAAGATATAAAGATTAATTCAACCTATCTATTCTACCTTCTTGAAATACCTAATTTCTCTTTCAAGATTTCCCCTCAAGCATCCTTACACGGGCATGTTCCTGTCATGAAGATCCCTCGGAAAATCGAATGAGGAGCAATCCATACAAGATCCATAAGATATTCAAACATTCAATCAAGCATGGTAATTAAGCCCTAATCACAACAATCCACACAAGAAAGAATATATACAAAACAGGGCAAAATCATAGAAATAGAAAATTGGCATATCCACAAGAGTTTTACATCAAGATTTCCTTACAAATACTCCCTCCATCCTAGAACAAGATATCTACTCTATAAATCGAAGAAAGAAATCTGAAAACATAAAGATTCCAAGCATTCTCAATCCCAATCCAAGAAAAGGAAAGAAAGAAAGCTTATCTATGATGAAGATGGTCTTCGGATCCAATCCACGCTCCTGGAGTCAAATCGGTGAAGATCTTCCCTTAGATCGCCCAGAAATCCACCAAAGAATGGAAGGAATCGCCCAAATCTTCCTTTCTCCCCAAAGGGGAGAAGATCCCCTTTCAAATCAAGAAGGAAGCTTTATATAGAAGAAGGGTTTGGGCGCCACACGGCTCCGAAGCACGGCCGTGCAAGGTTCACACGGCCTGCTCCATTCTCCTCTCTGCCAACCTCACACGGTCGTGTGAGGTACACGGCAGTGACTTGCCTCTATCAAAGAGCCCCTTGCACGACCGTGTAGATCTACACGGCCTGAGCTGCCTTTGCCTCTGGAAACTCGGCATGCCCGTGTGGTGCACACGGCCAAAACTCTCCTGCTCACTAGAAACCTCACATGGTCGTGTAGCACATACACCCGAGGCTTCTCTGGTCTCTGGAAAATTGACATGGCCGTGTAAGGTACACGACCTAGGCTTCATTGGGCTCCAAAGCTTGGCACGGCCGTGTAAGGTTCACACGGCCAAGCCATCTTCCTTCTCTACTGCAGCTACACGACCTCTCATCTCCACACGGCCTGGGCAAACCCCCATGGCAGGGTCGTGTGGGGTTTAGGTATCATGGCTTCCTCCATCGCTTTGCTAGCATATTTGGCCTCGAACACGCATCCTTCACCAAATTCGGCTCCTGTGTACAAAAAATGCACAAAAGCAGATCTCCGAACAAAGAGAGTAAATATGCTAAAATGGAAAGCTGGAAGTATGAAAATACATAGATCAAGCATGCTCAAAGTATGTGAATGTGCATCAAAACATGCTAAACAAGTGTATACAATCTACGCACATCACCCTGCGGAAATTCGTAAGTATAAAATTAATATTTTAATTGTTTATTCTATATTTTTTAAGTATGATTATAAAGTAGGATTAAAACTTAGTTTCATCACTTCAATTGTCTTTTTTTTTTATCGAGTTTATTTAATTTTAATATTTAAGTTCTGATATGCATCATTCTATTCCATGCTCTAATAGTATAATAGATTTACTTTATTTTCAATTATATCATGAGATTACTTAATTCTATCTTTAATCATCCTCTCATTATATGATAAACTCTGAAAATTTTTTGATGTGCTATTTTATTTTGAATTACACATCTTTATTCTCAATAATGAAAAGTTCTAATAGTGGTTTGATGTGCTACTTTTTTTTATCAATTAGATCATTAGATTTGTGTATGATCATTGGTCATTCTCTTATTTATGAAAAACACTGAACAATGTTTAATTATCAATGATACTCTTCTTGTATTTAATATATTAAATAATTGGACTATTTAACCATTGGACTAGATTTGATTGAGGTAGTTACAAGACATATAGTCAATTATCATTACTAGTTTAGGGATCTTAAAAATATGGTTACCCCTATCTTATATTGTTTAGACTTTTCTTGTTAGTATTATATTTAATATTCTTCATTACCCATAGGTTCGAAAATTCGGTATGTGTTGTTCATGAAGTTAATCAAATCGTGAATAATCATTGGATGAGGGATTTTATGTCTTATTCAAGCACTCCATCATAAATGAAAGAGTTATGGTGGAGCGAGTTTAAGGTATAAATGATTCATTTTATATCTAAAATAAAATTAAATCTATATACTCAATTATTTTATTTTCTATTCAGTGGATATATAATTGGGACCCTGCTTATGAATTCGAAGTTAAGAAGAATTTCAAGAAAAAATGTGGTGATCACATTCGTCATACTCTCAATCATGCTAAACAAAGGGGTAAAAAATCACTTTGTATCACAGAGGATAATTGGACTAAGATCAACAATTTTTGGGCAACCAACGAAAGCAAACAACAAAGTCAACAAAATAGATTAAATCAATCTTATAATTCTGGAGACTTATCTGTGGCATATGCGGGAGGTTCAATTAATATCGATGAGCATAGACGCAGAATGGTAAATATTGAACTCTTCTACTAATTTTTAACTCTCTCAATAGGTTTTTAATCTGTCACTATTTTATTATTTCTAATCCTTTTTTAAGACCAAAGATACGGGGAAAGAACCTTCATTCATTGATACTTTCACCAAAACTTTTACAAAAAAGGATAAGTCTTGGAGCGGGGCTATAGCAAAAGCAATAAAGGTTTGGATTAATTAAAAATATGTGTTTTTAAATTATTGTTATAATAAATTTATTTTAATTTTATAATTATAATACAAGACAAATACGATGAGCTCGAGATAGCACATAGAAGTTCATGTGCTAGTGAGGAAACTGAGTCATCTGTCGGTAATAATTTGGATTTATAGTTGGAGGCAAGTGGAGGGCAAAAAGGGGGAAAGATATTGGGAATGGGTTCTTTAAGCAAAAATCATAGAGTTTCCCGTAAATCCTTTTCCATCCCAACAACAGTTACGACTCAGATTAATTCCTTGACTGAAGAGGTTTCACATTTAAAGGGTATAATAATAAAAAGCGATGAAGAAAGAAGAGTTAGAGATGCAGAAATGAGAGATAGCCGGGAAGAAATGAGAGCTCTGTGTCAATAACAAAATTTAATTATGAAACATATTCAGTTAAGTTCCGCTCCTTCTGATTATGGTGATATTGGCGATGATGGCAACGATGGCGACGATGGCGGCGATAGATCTTCTTGTATGAATTTTATTTATCTCATAATTAGTATTTTTGAATATTAGTTATTCTATTGTAAACGTTTTTTTTGTTAATATTACTATTTTTTTTTAAACAGGATTGGTCATATACAAAGAAAATCAAAGTTGGAATAAGTAAAAAAAATCCATATATAGTAATTTCTTTATTGTAACATTGATACTGTTTATATTATGCAGGAAGAAGATAGAGAAGATGAAGAATATTTAGTCATGTTTGGAATTTTGTTGGAATATTGTAACACCCCACCCTCCTCACTACTAGTCTGTGAGGATGGGGCGCTACTCGACTACTAATTTTTCTTAACTAACTAATATTGCACACATGTAATTATCAATACATAAACTCTCTAAACATGCAACTGATAGCAGCGAAAATCATAAATAACTTATCTCTACATTCTACTCCAGCATATGAACACAACTAAAACTATACATCAATCTAATCATGCTGAAATAAATGTATTAATCTAAACATGCATGCAACCATTATGCAACTCAGATAATAGGTCTAATATGCATAACAATTTAAATGGAAGAATTCTAAATACATGAAATCACTCTGATAAAATAAAATCATCAACATGAATAAACAATTTTAATAGTCTAAATACATGACAATCTTAATAAATTCTTATGCTAAATCCCAAGGCTTTTATAGTCCAGACATCACACATCCATCTGCACCTCCTTGTCTCCTTCCTTTGCTATAGCTTTTCCTTTCCTTTATCTACAGTAAGAGGAAAATACAACTATAAGCAAAATTACTTAGTAAGCGCTATCTAACTCACAAAACTCGAATATGCATGTGAATAAGAATAAATCTAAAACTGAATGCTTTAAAGGAAATTCTACACATGCTCATCTGATAATAGAGAAATCAAACATACTGAAATGCTAAACATGTAAAGCTGTTCATGCTCATCTAACAACAGTATGAAAATCTAAACAACATGCTAGCATATCAGAAACTAACTTGCTAAACTTTAAACTTATGTGAAGCTTATTTTACTTGTTTAAAATCTTATACTTTAATACTTCAAAATAATAATAAACTTTCTTCTTGGGCCCAAGCTTAGTACCATTGCGCGCTCCCTAATAGAAACTGAGGTAGCGAGCCATCAGTCCTATGAGGGTAAAGACCTCGGTCTTACCAGGGCCGAGACCTCGGAAACCGTCACCTGGATTTGTTTAACGACAACCTCGGAATTCGGGTACTAGCCTCTCAAAAATAAAATACTTGTTATCTTTTATTACTTCTAATATATAATGCCTCGGCATTACTTCAAGCACTAAGCGTGCCTTTGATCCTCAACTTCTGGAATTTTGGATCAAATCAAGACCTTGGTATTTTCTTGCTTATACTTCTTACAAAACCATTTATGAATTCATATAAAAATCTGGAACCATGCTAAGAAACTATTCTTATAACAATTGCTACGGTAAGGGAATTGCTACCATAAGCTTAACCTTAATTGTTGTTCATGCTATGTGCCATGGCAACAAAAAGAAAATAGGAGATGTCTACTATTTCAGTCCATGGGAAAGAACCAAACAAAAATTACTACTTTAAACAATTGCTACTGTAACCCAAACTATAACTATTCTTCACGCTATGTGCCACGGCAACAACTTCATATTTCTTCAGGTCATACAGATAAGCAAAAATCAAAACCGGAATGACCAACTAAAACATGTGCCACAAGCTTCAGTCATTTGATTATCACATAAATGGATAGTAAAACAACATTCATGAATTTTGAACTGATATGATAATCATGGCAGCAAGGAAAACAAACACTGAGACATTATAAGCATATAAGTCATCTTCCGTTCATAGCAGTAACCATGAAAAACTACACCACATGCTTGAAATCTGACTCATCTCCTACACATTGCCTGCCCACAAAGCTGAAACCTAATCCAATCAAACCCCTTCCATCTTCTTTATGAGACTCACGGCAGAAACCTTTAAAATCATCCATCTTCACGGCATACTCAAAAAAACAAAGGAAACACCAAATCAAACTCAAAACTACCCTTACCATAGGTGAGTAGCAACTTACCTTGGTGTTCTTGGACCTACAACCAAACAAGAACCCTCTAGGGTTTGTGGAGAACTCAAACTCCGGCTCTTCGTCGTGCCCACGAACTCCCCTTGACAAAAGGATCATGAGAAGGTGAAGAACTCTCGGATTTAGCCCCTCGTCGACCGCCGGAGACGAATCCCTAACCTCTTCTTTGTTTTCGCCCGAGTCGCCGTCGCACGCGAGGAAGGAAAGTTAAGGTAATTAGGTTACGGTAAATACCTAAGTCCTCTCTTTATAACTCCAATATTTCTATCATCAACTACCACTTAAATACAATTCCGTTCTTTCCTTAATCAGCACGGCCCTGCTGGGTTCTTGGTCATCACGCTTCGCTTAAGTCTCGGTTAGGGTCGGAGATCACAGGTTCGAACCTCGGCCGAACCTCTTTATTTTTTAAAACTTCTTCCTTTTGTAAAAATTGTCACGCCCCCAGAAGAGTCCCTGTCCGAGAAAATTTCGGCAGCATCTCCCCTGTACGGCGGACAATCAAAAATTTTCTACAAGCACTAAATACTCAGCCACAGGCGGCTGGAATAATAACAGTAAATAAAATCAATCACCACGCAGTTTATATATGTATTCAGCCTCTGGCTGTCACAACCACGCAGTTAATAATACTCTGACTCAAAAACCACTCTACTCAACTACACTCGTAAAGCTCAAAATCGACGAACTCACCTCTTCTGCCATCCAGGCAGGCATGTAGTAGAATAAAAACCAAATCCAAATCAATCAATATAATAAAATCTATATCATGTCCATAAGCAAATAAATCCAGAACATAACGAGTTCAAACAGTCTAGAACAGAAAGAAACCAAAGAGAACCAAACATATCCTGGAGGTCTGCAGGACCAGCACTACGTGCAGTGAGGACTAGCGACTGGAACTCCCTCCGGACAGCATCAACCTGAAAATAACAACAATGGAGGCGGGGTGAGTCCAACACTCAGCAGGTACAGTTGATATGCAAAGTAAAGAAACAACACCTAGCACTAATCATGCGTACAGTCTCCTGATAAGAAAGATAAGAATGCATCTGAAATAAACAGGAGAATACTGTACTAACCAGGTCCTGAGTATAAGGTCAAACAGTCCGAGGGATAAGGAAATCCTGTATGCATGTCAAACATAGGTATCCAAACAATATGCAGCATACACAAACACAAGCAATAAATGCATCATGCATATGATGCCAATGATGCGTCCTGGTCACCCCTGACGCCAGTCGATCATCTCATACAAAAGTGAGGCCGAGTGGGTAGGGCTGTGACAACCGTGCACTCTGTCGTCACTACTCCTGATGAGTGACCGAGTGGACGGAATGCTGTCGGAGTACACCTATCCTCCTACCCCAAATCATAGATGGGGGAGCGCAATGCTCTCAACTCCCGGTACTCAAAGACGGGGAGGAATCCCTGCCGGATAACACGTTGTGTCACACTACCCATGAGCGGACCAACGGTGCCTAACAGAGTCCCTACTGCAACACACTCAGCCTGAATCGACCACTAACCCATGAGTGGTGGTGTGTGCAGATCCATGTAACAGGCGATGTGCTCAACAATAATGGAGCGGACTATCGCACAGCATGCAATCATGCAAATGGTGCATGGCACTAACCACAAGAATATCCTGACCTAATCCACATATATATAAAAATGCATCAAAGGTCAACGAATCCAAAACAATCCCAAGGTATACAGAAGGTATAAAACCTAGGTCCTGAACATGGTCAAGCATGGCATATCACTACCCCTATAAGCATGTATAAACAGGTAAAATATACCTGAGACGCAAAATCAATCAATCAATCAAACATGTAAGATTTGGGTAGTGATTAACCGAAAACAGATAAGAAACACAATTAATGCAACATGTTAATTTAATTACTAAGCATATCAAATGACATAAGTCAAAAGTATCCGCCTCCGAAAATAGAAAGGTCCAATCTGACTCCGAGATACTCGTCTCGCGTCAAGGTCCTGAAATATTTATAGTTTCCAGTTTTAGCTAATTTCATATAGATAAAATAGCTAAATCAAATCCACGAGAAGCTAACATAAATCCAACAATTAACTAGGGTTAATTTACCTTAACCCTAATCATACCATCAGACCAATTCCACACCTAATCCATTTTCACATGATTACACCTCTACATAATCAATCACCTAACTCAAATGCATAAGAAATTATATATGCACCAATTCTTACCTAAATCAGCTCATACATGATCAATAACATATATCAAATTCCTATGCCTCACCTTAACCTCCACAGCGGTTCCTTGCTGCTGGATGAAAGTAGCTGCCAAATCCAAGAAAACTTACAGTAAACACTTCTCTTCAAGATTCCCCTACACTGTCCGGATCAAAGGTAATGGCTAGAGTGGGGACCACGGATCAGATTTAGGGTTCAAACATAGTATTCCAACAACAACCTAACTCAAGAAAATAATTCACTGATCTTACCTCACCCACAGCAGGGATGTTGCTACCAGAGAAAGGTAGCCGCTGGAAAATGGCTGCCGAAGCCAAGACAACCAACAGCAAACCCTAATTACCAACTCCCCCGAACAGCACAACTTGGAGGCAACCTAAACTCGGAAGAGGAGAAGAAAAATCGGCGCTAGGGCTCACTGTCACCGAAATCAGAAAGAGGGCCGACAGTCGGCGTCGGCTCACAAGGTCGGCGTCGGCTCTGTGGTGGCGGCAGAGGAGAGGAGAAGAGAAGAAGGTGGTCGGGCGGCGCCGGGTGGCTAGGGCACCGAGTGGTCCACGGTGACGCCGGCACTGGGGCACAGACGCACTGTGGTGGCGTCGGGTGGCTAGGGCAAGCAGAGGAGAGGAGTTTGGCTCGGGCAGGCGGTCGGGCGGCGGTGCTAGGGCTCCGGCAATGAACCGGCCGCCGAAAGGAGGAGGAGTAGGGAAGGGCTCGGGTGTGGGAGGGAGAGAAACGGAGAGAATGAGAGAAAATAAAAGAAATAAGATAATAAATAATAAAAGGAAAAAGAGATAAATAAATAAATCTTTTCCTCTCTTAAATGGGTAGCCCAAACAGGCTTTCTCGGGGCCCCGTTTTTATCCCCGTGAACTCGTCCGTACAAGCTCCGAAAAATTCCCGAAAAATGTCCAAAAATTCTGGAAAATTCCCTTATTCATATTCGCCTATTTTCGGTATTTTACATTCTCCCCCACTAATAAAAATTTGGTCCCCAAATTTCGTTATCTACCATCAGCAAGTACTAACAACAGATATAGAGTATAAATGCTGAACGGTAAATAAATCACATACCTCAAGTGAAAAGATGGGGATATCGAGCTCGGATAGTGTCCTCGAGCTCCCAAGTAGCCTCCTCGTCCGAATGATGCTGCCATCCGACTTTAACCAGCCGGATGGTCTTGTTCCGCAACTGACGCTCCTTCCGGTCGAGAATCCGTACCGGAACCTCCTCATAGGTAATGTCAGGCTGAACTGGGATATCTGCCAGCACATGCGTCGGGTCGGGCACGTATCTCCTCAGCATCGATACGTGGAATACATCGTGAACGCCTGACAAGGACGGTGGTAGTGCCAATCGGTAAGCTACAGCTCCGATCCTCTCCAAGATCTCGAAAGAACCAATGTACCGTGGAGCTAGCTTACCTCTGAGGCCAAATCTCTTCACCCCTTTCGTGGGTGAAACTCGTAGAAATACATGGTCGCCAACAGAGAACTCTAGTGGTCTGCGTCTCCGATCAGCATAACTCTTCTGGCGATCCTGCGCCTCTGACATCCTCCGTCTGATAGTACGGACCAACTCTGCATCCTACTGAACTCTCTGAGGTCCCAACAACTGAGCCTCTCCAACCTCATCCCAAAGGACGGGTGTCCGACAAGGTCTACCATACAACGCCTCAAACGGTGCCATCTGGATAGCCGAATGGAAGCTGTTGTTGTAGGCAAACTCTACTAACGGCAGATGGTCCTCCCAACTGCCTCCGAAATCCATAACACATGACCTCAGCAGGTCCTCTAAAGTCTGAATGGTCCGCTCTGACTGTCCATCTGTCTGTGGATGGAAAGCTGTACTGAAACGGAGCTGTGTGCCTAAGGCCTGCTGCAGACTCTGCCAGAAACGAGACGTGAACCGTGGATCTCTATCCGAAATGATACTCAATGGAACACCATGTAATCTGATAATCTCTCGGCAATACAGATCTGCCAATCGATCCAGGGAATCAGTCCTCCGAATCGTTAAGAAGTGCACTGATTTGGTTAATCGATCAACGATTACCCAAATCGCGTCATGGCCTCGTCGTGTCCTCGGCAACCCTACCACAAAGTCCATGGTAATGTGATCCCACTTCCACTCAGGAATAGGAATCCGCTGAAGTAATCCTGCAGGTCTCTGGTGCTCAGCCTTCACCTGCTGACAAACAAGACATCTAGCTACGAAATCCGCGATGTCTTTCTTCATACCGTTCCACCAATAGGAACGTCTCAAGTCTCGATACATACGGGTTCCGCCTGGATGGATCGCAAATCGAGAACGGTGTGCCTCCTGAAGTAGCTCCTGTAAGACCGGATGAGACTGAGGTACGCATAATCTACCTCGGAAGAATATAATACCCTCCTCATCTTGTGTAAACTCGGTCTGCTGCCCGGAAGCTATCTGACTGCCAATAAACTGCAAATGCTGATCACTGGCCTGCGCCTCTCGGATCCTCGTCCTGATCGACGACTGAGCAACCATGGTAACCAGAATACCCTGCTCTGTCGGTCCCTGCTCCTCAAGATCTAACTCCGAGAAACTCTGAATCAAATCCGTAACCGAAATCCGGTGGCAAGCTAAAGTCCCTCTGGACTTCCTGCTGAGTGCATCTGCAACCACATTAGCTTTTCCCGGGTGGTAGCTAATGGTACAATCGTAGTCCTTCAGGAACTCCATCCATCTCCTCTGTCGGAGATTAAGCTCCTTCTGAGTGAAAATGTATTTGAGACTCTTATGATCAGTGAGAATCTCAAATGTAATACCGTATAAATGATGACGCCAAAGCTTCAGAGCAAAGATGATGGCAGCTAACTCCAAATCATGAACTGGGTAGTTCTTCTCATGCTCCTTCAACTGACGAGAAGCATAAGAGACTACTCTGCCGTGCTGCATCAGAACAGCACCCAAACCCTGTAGAGACGCGTCGGTGTAAAGTACAAATCCATCCTCTCCAGAAGGTAAAACCAAAACTGGAGCCGACACTAATCTCCGCTTCAGCTCCTGGAAGCTGGTCTCGCAATCCTCGGACCATATGAACTTCACGCCTTTCCGTGTAAGACGTGTCAGTGGCATAGCAATACGCGAGAAGCCCTCGACAAAACGTCGGTAATATTCGGCCAATCCCAGAAAACTGCGGATCTCCTGAACTGACTTCGGCTGCTTCTGAAGATCAACTGAAATACCTCTGCTAGAAACCACGTGTCCCAGAAAACCAACTGAGGATAGCCAGAATGCACACTTGCTGAACTTCGCGTACAGCTGATGTCGTCGAAGAATCTCCAAGACTGTGCGAAGATGCTGTGCATGCTCCTCCTCGGAACGAGAGTAGACCAATATGTCATTAATGAAAACGATAACAAACTGATCCAGATACTCCAGAAAGATGCGGTTCATCAAATCCATAAACACCGCTGGAGCATTGGTAAGCCCAAATGGCATTACCAAAAACTCATAATGACCGTATCTGGTACGGAAAGCTGTCTTCTGAATATCTGAGTCTCTGACTCTCAGCTGATGATATCCAGATCGCAGATCAATCTTAGAATACATTGATGTACCTCTGAGCTGATCAAATAAATCCTCAATCCGTGGTAATGGATATTTATTTCTGACGGTCACTGAATTCAGCTGCCTGTAGTCAATACATAACCTCATGGTGCCGTCTTTCTTCTTGACAAATAGAACTGGAGAACCCCATGGTGAAACACTAGGGCGAATGAATCCTCCGTCTAAAAGCTCCGTTGAACCTTCACTCGTTCAACTCTTTTGGTGCCATACGATACGGAGCTTTCGATGTCGGCGCGGTTCCGGAATCACTCAATAGCGAACTCCACCGCCTTCGAGGCAAACTGGCAGCTCCTCCGAAATACATCCGAGTATTCCGGACAACAGAACGCTTGAGAGTCGCGAACTACTATCGCCTCGATCGATCAACGATAACAGAAACCATGGCGGTAGTGGAGATGCGCCTGAATCGCCGAAATAATCGAGATGTCGTTGTCTCTGATGCCAGTGAAACTCCACGAGGGTTGGTTCGGAGGCCGAAAGGTGACCACCCTCGTCTGGCAATCAACGGTAGCATGATATACTAATAGCCAATCCATACCAAGAATGATATCAAACTCGACCATCTCCAATACTAGAAGATCTACCGTAAGTATCATGTTGCCAAAATCTAACGGGCAACCTCTGATCTCCTGGGTGACGTCTAAAGTATCACCGGACGGTAGGGAGACAGTCAATCGCCGCAACCTAACAGTAGGTAATCTACCAATCTCCCGCATAAAAGTACGGGATATAAAAGAATGCGAACTACCAGTATCAATCAAAATATCAGCAGTAAATGCATAAATGGAAATCGTACCGCGGAAAACGGATCCGTCGGCCCGCTGAGCATCCTCTCTGGTAATAGCATGAACACGACCAGTCTCTGGCGGAGGAGGGGGTGGTAATGCTGCCAGCGGCTGCTGCGGCTGGGCAGAAGCCTGCCACTGAGGCGCTGCTGGACTATGTGCCAGATAAGACTGAGAGGATGGTGACTGATACTGTGCAGCTGGCTGGAACTGAGTCTGATACTGCCCCTGAGTCGGATAATAAGGTCCTGGAGCAAAACTCTGGGGTGCTACAGAAGCACTGGAGTACTCCTGTCCAAGCATGCCAAATGCTGCTGCGGAGGGAGCTGCTCCCTGCTGACGCTGTGAAGATTGGGCTTTCTGCCCTCCTCGATATGCCCCTGACTGACTAGACTGTCCCCTCTGACCTGACCCTCCGGAAGCCGTGTGCTGAGCCTTCAGCTGACAATCTCGGCTCTGGTGCCCCGGCAGTTTGCAATAAAAGCAAACTGACTGTCCCAGAGAGCAAGCTGGGGTGAGGTGATCTCTGGATCCACATCTGAAACAATGAGTATCACCGGAAGGGGTTTGCCGGTTCTGCTGAGAAAACCGGGAACGTCCTGAAGAAGACCGCCCTGATTTCTGAGGCCTACGAGACGCCCCAGAAGAACTCTGACCTGACTGTCTGCGACTACTCTGAGGCTGTCCTGTCGCCTGAGTCTGCTGGACCTGCCCTGATGTCTGACCCGTATGCTTCCTTTTCCTGTCCGGATATGCTGTCTGCCGAGCTAACTCTATCATCAAAGCTCGATTCAATGCATCAGAGTAAGATGTAATCCCTAATCCGGCAAGCTGTACATGCAGATAACCATCCAATCCCTGTATAAACTGCATCATGCGGGATCTGTCCTCCGCAACTAACTCTAGACAAAATCTAGCCAACCGGTTGAATTCAGTATTATACTCTGTCACCGAGCGATTGTTCTGCCGTAGACTCATGAAATCCTGCCGGCGAGCCATCTGATATGCTAGGGGAAAGAAACGGCTCTCAAAAGCCTCTCTGAACCTGACCCAAGTAATGTTCCTCTGAGTAACCCACCAGGCATTAGCTTCATCCCGTAAATGGTAAGCAGCCAGCTCTGCTTTCTCCCACTCGGAGCAAGCCATATAGAAGAAAGTCTGCTCCATAGTCTCTATCCATGACAAAGCCATACTCGGATCGAGATCCCCGCGGAAAAGAGTGAAACGAGTCTTCATCGACTCAGCCAGTGCTGGAATCCTAGCCCATGCAGCGACTATATCAGTGAGCTGTGTCGGGACTGCTGCAGGAACTGGCGGAAACACTGGAGCTGATACTACAGGTGGTACCGCGGAATATACCGGAGGAGGAACTCCCGGTGCTGCTGTATATACCGGAGCATATGCCGTTGGGGGTACTGCCTGGGGAACAAAAGTGGTGGCAGCTGGAGGTACGGTAGGTAATGGTACCGGATATGGTGCAGCTGCTGCTACTGTAGGCACTGGGGGTACAGGTGCCACTGGTATAGGATACACTGTAGATCCAAGTGGTGGTGGCACTGAATACGCCGTAGGCTGCGCTGGAGCAGATGTCGGGTACACCAATGGTACCCCTGATGGTACTGTAAACAGGGTAGGAGTGGATACCGTCGGTGTGGCCAAAGTAGGTATCTCTACAGGAGCTATCGGGATTTGAGAGCCCGATGCTCCCGCTGCATCCTGAGTCTGTCCCTGACTGACAGGCTCACTAACAGTGGGCATCTCATATCCCGTGGTCCTCGCACGTGGTCGTCCAGCACCACGTCTCGCAGCAATACGAGTAGATCGTCTCATATCTGTTAAATTAAATTACAGATATCAATACCAATATAACCAACATAAAATAACAACATACCTATTTGCCGTCTGGAGATGTTCCGTCGCTGTCCAGTCCCCAAAATTCCGAACGTACATATCGCCGGAAATCCAAATAAATCTGCAACGGAAATCCGAAATATAACCATATCGAAAATCCGATAATGCCCAGTTTGACTCGCAAACCTGGCTAACCCAAATATCGAGAATACCAACAACAGGTATCCGATAAATCTCCAGAACACCAAAAGCAAGTATCCATAACCTGCTCTGATACCAATAAATTGGTATCAGATAAATCCCGAAAATCCAAAATACGAAACAAAAGATCGTAAAACTGTGCTCTGATACCACTAAATTGTCACGCCCCCAGAAGAGTCCCTGTCCGAGAAAATTTCGGCAGCATCTCCCATGTACGGCGGACAATCAAAAATTTTCTACAAGCACTAAATACTCAGCCACAGGCGGCTGGAATAATAACAGTAAATAAAATCAATCACCACGCAGTTTATATATGTATTCAGCCTCTGGCTGTCACAACCACGCAGTTAATAATACTCTGACTCAAAAACCACCCTACTCAACTACACTCGTAAAGCTCAAAACCGACGAACTCACCTCTTCTGCCATCCAGGCAGGCATGTAGTAGAATAAAAACCAAATCCAAATCCATCAATATAATAAAATATATATCATGTCCATAAGCAAATAAATCCAGAACATAACGAGTTCAAACAGTCTAGAACAGAAAGAAACCAAAGAGAACCAAACATATCCTGGAGGTCTGCAGGACCAGCACTACGTGTAGTGAGGACTAGCGACTGGAACTCCCTCCGGACAGCATCAACCTGAAAATAACAACAATGGAGGCGGGGTGAGTCCAACACTCAGCAGGTACAGTTGATATGCAAAGTAAAGAAACAACACCTAGCACTAATCATGCGTACAGTCTCCTGATAAGAAAGATAAGAATGCATCTGAAATAAACAGGAGAATACTGTACTAACCAGGTCCTGAGTATAAGGTCAAACAGTCCGAGGGATAAGGAAATCCTGTATGCATGTCAAACATAGGTATCCAAACAATATGCAGCATATAAATGCAGCAAACACAAACACAAGCAATAAATGCATCATGCATATGATGCCAATGATGCGTCCTGGTCACCCCTGACGCCAGTCGATCATCTCATACAAAAGTGAGGCCGAGTGGGTAGGGCTGTGACAACCGTGCACTCTGTCGTCACTACTCCTGATGAGTGACCGAGTGGACGGGATGCTGTCGGAGTACACCTATCCTCCTACCCCAAATCATAGATGGGGAAGCGCAATGCTCTCAACTCCCGTACACAGAATGAATCCCTGCCGGATAACACGTTGTGTCACACTACCCATGAGCGGACCAACGGTGCCTAACGCAACACACTCAGCATGAATCGACCACTAACCCATGAGTGGTGGTGTGCAGATCCATGTAATTGGCGATGTGCTCAACAATAATGGAGCGGACTATCGCACAAAGATGCAATCATGCAAATGGTGCATGGCACTAACCACAAGAATATCCTGACCTAATCCACATATATATAAAAATGCATCAAAGGTCAACGAATCCAAAACAATCCCAAGGTATACAGAAGGTATAAAACCTAGGTCCTGAACATGGTCAAGCATGGCATATCACTACCCCTATAAGCATGTATAAACAGGTAAAATATACCTGAGACGTAAAACCAATCAATCAATCAGCATGTAAGATTTAGGTAGTGATTAACCGAAAACAGATAAGAAACACAATTAATGCAATATGTTAATTTAATTACTAAGCATGTCAAATGACATAAGTCAAAAGTACCCGCCTCCGAAAATAGAAAGGTCCAATCTGACTCCGAGATACTCGTCTCGCGTCAAGGTCCTGAAATATTTATAGTTTCCAGTTTTAGCTAATTTCATATAGATAAAATAGCTAAATCAAATCCACGAGAAGCTAACATAAATCCAACAATTAACTAGGGTTAATTTACCTTAACCCTAATCATACCATCAGACCAATTCCACACCTAATCCATTTTCACATGATTACACCTCTACATAATCAATCACCTAACTCAAATGCATAAGAAATTATATATGCACCAATTCTTACCTAAATCAGCTCATACATGATCAATAACATATATCAAATTCCTATGCCTCACCTTAACCTCCACAGCGGTTCCTTGCTGCTGGATGAAAGTAGCTGCCAAATCCAAGAAAACTTACAGTAAACACTTCTCTTCAAGATTCCCCTACACTGTCCGGATCAAAGGTAATGGCAAGAGTGGGGACCACGGATCAGATTTAGGGTTCAAACATAGTATTCCAACAACAACCTAACTCAAGAAAATAATTCACTGATCTTACCTCACCCACAGCAGGGATGTTGCTACCAGAGAAAGGTAGCCGCTGGAAAATGGCTGGCGAAGCCAAGACAACCAACAGCAAACCCTAATTACCAACTCCCCCGAACAGCACAACTTGGAGGCAACCTAAACTTGGAAGAGGAGAAGAAAAATCGACGCTAGGGCTCACTGTCACAGAAATCAGAAAGAGGGCCGACAGTCAGCGTCGGCTCACAAGGTCGGCGTCGGCTCTGTGGTGGCGGCAGAGGAGAGGAGAAGAGAAGAAGGTGGTCGGGCGGCGCCGGGTGGCTAGGGCACCGAGTGGTCCACGGTGACGCCGGCACTGGGGCACAGACGCGCTGTGGTGGCGTCGGGTGGCTAGGGCAAGCAGAGGAGAGGAGTTTGGCTCGGGCAGGCGGTGCTAGGGCTCCGGCAATGAACCGGTCGCCGGCGTTCGGGAAGAAGAAACCGTCGGCCGGCGGTTAGGGCAAGGAGGAGGAGAAGGCTCGGCGGCGTCGGGGAGATAAGAGAGAATGGCGAGAATGAGAGAAAATAAAAGAAATAAGATAATAAATAATAAAAGGAAAAAGAGATAAATAAATAAATCTTTTCCTCTCTTAAATGGGTAGCCCAAACAGGCTTTCTCGGGGCCCCGTTTTTATCCCCGTGAACTCGTCCGTACAAGCTCCGAAAAATTCCCGAAAAATGTCCAAAAATTCCGGAAAATTCCCTTATTCATATTCGCCTATTTTCGGTATTTTACAAAAATACCAAATGAACTCCAAAAATTACATAAAAATACTCTAAAAATTCCTAAAAATCTCTAGAATATTTCTAAAGCATTTTAAATATTTTTAACTACTATTAGAACTCGTAATGAGGAAATTTGGATTTTTACAATTCCCCATACATTATAAAAAGTTCGTCCTCGAACTTAGAATAATTCTGGATATTTCTGTCTCATGCTATCCTCACGCTCCCAAGTAACTTCCTTGTGCTTCTGATTCTGCCAGATGACCTTCACTTGTGGCACTTCTTTATTCCTTAGTCTCTTAACTTTTCTGTCCACTATCTATGTAGGTCTGCTCTCATAGCTAAGATCCTCCTAGATCTGCACTGACTGAGGCTGAATCACTTGACTAGGGTCGTGGAGGCACTTCTTTAGCATGGAGACATGAAATACATTGTGTATTGCTGACATGTCTTGTGGTAATTCCAGTTTGTAAGCTACCTTCCCAATCCTGTCTGTAATCAGGTAAGGTCCTACATAGCGAGGACTCAATTTGCCCTTCTTGCCAAATCTCATCACCTCCTTCATAGGAGCAATTTTGAGAAAGACTGAATCCCCTACTTGGAATTCAAGTGGCCTACGACGTGTGTTAGCATAACTTTTCTGTTTGCTCTTAGCAGTATCAATTCTCTGTCTGATCTTCTGGATAGCCTGTGTGGTTTCTTCTATCATCTCGATCTGCCTGCCCAATTCTAATTCCATCTCTTCTCTTTCTCCAGCCTCCAACCAACATATGGGTGATCTACACTTCCGACCATACAATGCCTCGTAAGGTGCCATTTTAATAGTGGTCTGGTAGCTATTGTTGTAGGCGAATTCAGCTAAGTACAGATACTTGCACCAACTGCCTTTAAAATCTAATGCACAAGCCGTGAGCATGTCTTCTAAAATCTGATTTACTCGTTCTGTCTGTCCATCAATCTGGGGATGGAAGGTTGTGATGAACTTGAGTTTGGTGCCTAATGCTTTATGAACACACTCCCAAAAATGAGAACTCCATGAAGTCTGATCACTTCCTTAACATATATCTGTGCCAACTGCTCTATAGAGTGGGACACCTTGATGGCTAGAAAATGGGCAGACTTGGTCAATCTGTCCACTATCACCCATATCACATCATACCCATTAGTAGTTCTTGGAAGACCTGTTATGAAGTCCATGGATATTTCTTCCCACTTCCACTCTGGTATTGGGAGAGGCTGTAGAACTCCTCCTGGTCTCTGGTGCTCTACTTTGACTCTCTGGCATGTCAGACAGGTACTGATATATTTTGCTACATCCCTCTTGAGTCCAGACCACCAGAATCTCTACTTCAAATCTTGATACATCTTGGTGGAACCAGGATGCATGGAGTATGGTGTGCTATGAGCTTCTTCTAGAATCTTCTTTCTCAATTCCTCATCATTGGGAACACAAAGGCGGCTCCCCTGATAAAGAACTCCACTGTTTGATACCCGAAACTCTGAATTTTCTTCTTTTTGTATCCCTTGCTTGATCTTCTGGATATCTGGATTTTCACTTTACATTCTCTGTATATCCTCAAACAAGGTAGACTCTAAGGTCAATGCAGAGAGTTGCCCATCAACAATTTTGACTCCAAAATCTAACACTTCCTTCTACAGTGGCAGTGCTAATGATGATAAGTGCATCAGGGTTGCACTGGACTTTCGACTTAGTGCATCCGCCACTTTGTTAGCTTTACCTGGGTGGTAGAGGATTTCATAGTCATAATCTTTAACCAACTCTAGCCACCTGCGCTGCCTCATGTTTAAGTCTTTCTGAGTAAAGAAAAACTTCAAGCTCTGATGGTCTGTGAAGATTTTGCACTGAACTCCATATAAATAATGTCACCAGAGTTTTAGTGCAAACACCACAGCTGCCAGCTCAAGATCATGAGTGGGGTAATTCTTCTCATAATCTTTGAGTTGTTTGGAAGCATAAGCTATAACCTTCCCTTCTTGCATGAGAACAGCTCCGAGGCCCATCTTGGAAGCATCACTGTAGATGTCAAAGCTCTTGTCACTCTCTGGAATAGTCAGGATAGGAGCACTGGTCAATCTCTTCTTCAATGCTTGGAAACTTTGCTCACATTTATCTGACCATTCAAACTTTTTGTTCTTCCTAGTGAGGGTTGTTAGTGGAGAGGCTATCCTGGAAAAGTCTTCCACGAATTTCCTGTAATACCCAGCTAAACCAAGGAAGCTTCTGATCTCCCTGGCGTTCTTGGGTCTACTCCAGTTGTTGACCACTTCTATCTTGGTAGGATCCACTTGAATACCTTCTTTAGAGATGATGTGACCTAGAAACACCACCTGCTCTAACCAGAACTCGCACTTTGAGAATTTAACATAAAGCTGCTTTTGCTGAAGGGTCTGCATTACTATTCTCAAGTGTGTGTCATGCTCCTCTGGGGTTCTTGAATAGATCAGAATGTCGTCGATGAACATGATAACAAACTTGTCAAGGTATTCTCTGAACACTCTGTTCATTAAGTCCATGAAGACCGCAGGTGCATTGGTCACACCAAAAGACATGACTACAAACTCATAGTGCCCATATCTGGTCCTGAAAGTTGTTCTGGGTATATCACTTTCTTTCACTTTTAACTGATGGTACCCAGAGCGCAAGTCTATCTTAGAGAACACTGTTGCCCCCTTTAACTGATCAAATAGATCATCTATTCTGGGAAGAGGGTACTTGTTCTTAATTGTCACTTTGTTCAGCGCTATATAATCTATGCACATCCGCATAGATCCATCTTTCTTCTTGACGAACAACACTGGAGCTCCCCATGGTGAATGACTAGGCGAATGAAACCTTTGTCAAGCAGCTCCTGAAGTTGTTATTGTAGCTCTTTCAGTTCTGCTGGAGACATCCGGTACGGAGCTTTTGAAATTGGACCGGTACCAGGAACCAACTCAATCTCAAACTCCACTTCTCTGTTGGGAGGTAGTCCAGGTAGCTCTTCTGGAAATACCTCTGGATACTCACAGACTACCCGATCATCTTCCTGCTTGGGTCTTTCTTGTTCTTCTGCATTCATAATGTACGCAAGAAAACCAGTACACCCTTTAGCTAACATCCGGTGAGTTGTGAGGGAAGAGAGGAATTTCTGGGTCTTCCTCTTTAGTGAGGGAGAATACTCTAGCACTGGCTGGAACTGATGGGGCTTCCGACCTCTCTTGACTAAGCTGAGGTCCGTCCAGAGTTGCAGACATGTAGTGTAGCTGAGGCTTGTTCCCGTATTGCACTGCCTGTTGTTGAGGCGCTTTGAGCTTGTTAGGACACGCCTTAGCCAGGTGTCCTTCTTGACCACACGAATAACATCCAGTCATACCCAAAAGATAGGCTCCTGGATGTAGTCTCCCACATTTAGGACAGGGAGGGAACTTGGCCTGCTCGTCTATTGGACCCCCCCCCCCCTTTTGGCTACCTCCTGTATCCCATCGTTTCCTTTTCGTTATCTTTGCCCTTCAGTTCTGCTTACTTGCCTGGGCTTCTGACTCCCTGATGTCTTGTCCTCTATCTTGACTGGCTTGAGTTGCGTTTGTTGTGCCTTGATGTTGTTCAGATCGTGCTCAGCGACTAATGCCCTGCTGACCAGTTCTTCACCAGTCTGTGGTCGATGAGTTCCACTACTCACATTAAGTGCTATTACTGTCCTTTCAAAGTAAAATATCTTAATTACTTCTTCTTTAAATGCCTTGGCATTTTAACAGACACCTTATGTGTCAAAATCCCTAAAGTCTTGACTTTGCGATCTACTTAAGGCCTTGGCCTTTTTCTTTCTTTTCTTTATCTTTCTTATACTTTTCTTAAACTCAAAATACTGATAGGATATTTTTTTTTCCATATGTATCTATAAGTGAAACTAACTAGGTAACACACAATCATGCATAGAACACAAAAGAAATCTGCACATAAATAATAAAGGAAAAGTATGAAATAAAGTATAAATACATTCTTACTTGAAGACGGCAAGGTTGGTGCTGATGTGTGATGCTGGAGAATAGGAACGGCTCTGATACCAACTTGTAACACCCCACCCTCCTCACTACTAGTCTGTGAGGATGGGGCGCTACTCGACTACTAATTTTTCTTTACTAACTAATATTGCACACATGTAATTATCAATACATAAACTCTCTAAACATGCAACTGATAACAGCGAAAATCATAAATAACTTATCTCTACATTCTACTCCAGCATATGAACACAACTAAAACTATACATCAATCTAATCATGCTGAAATAAATGTATTAATCTAAACATGCATGCAACCATTATGCAACTCAGATAATAGGTCTAATATACATAACAATTTAAATGGAAGAATTCTAAATACATGAAATCACTCTGATAAAATAAAATCATCAACATGAATAAACAATTTCAATAGTCTAAATACATGGCAATCTTAATAAATTCTTATGCTAAATTCCAAGGCTTCTATAGTCCAGGCATCACACATCCATCCGCACCTCCTTGTCGCCTTCCTTTGCTATAGCTTTTCCTTTCCTTTATCTGCAGTAAGAGGAAAATGCAACTATAAGCAAAATTATTTAGTAAGCGCTATCTAACTCACAAAACTCGAATATGCATGTGAATAAGAATAAATCTAAAACTGAATGCTTTAAAGGAATTCTACACATGCTCATCTGATAATAGAGAAATCAAACATACTGAAATGCTAAACATGTAAAGTTGCTCATGCTCATCTAACAACAGTATGAAAATCTAAACAACATGCTAGCATATCAGAAACTAACTTGTTGAACTTTAAACTTATGTGAAGCTTATTTCACTTGTTTAAAATCTTATATTTTAATATTTCAAAATAATAATAAACTTTCTTCTTGGGCCCAGGCTTAGTACCATTGTGCGCTCCCTAATAGAAACTGAGGTAGCGAGCCATCAGTCCTACGCGGGTAAAGACCTCGGTCTTACCAGGGCCGAGACCTCGGAAACGGTCATCTGGATTTGTTTAACGACAACCTCGGAAGTCGGGTACTAGCCTCTCAAAAATTAAATACTTGTTATCTTTTATTACTTCTAATATATAATGCCTCGGCATTACTTCAAGCACTAAGCGTGCCTTTGATCCTCAACTTCTGGAATTTGGGATCAAATCAAGACCTTGGTCTTTTCTTGCTTATACTTCTTACAAAACCATTTATGAATTCATATAAAAATCTGGAACCATGCTAAGAAACTATTCATGCTACTGTAATGAAATTGCTACCATAAGCATAACCTTAATTGTTGTTCATGCTATGTGCCACGGCAACAAAAAGGAAAACAGGAGATGGCTACTATTTGAGTCCACGGGAAAGAACCAAACAAAAATTACTACTATAAACAATTGCTACTGTAACCCAAACTATAACTGTTCTTCACGCTATGTGCCACGGCAACAACTTCATATTTCTTCAGGTCATACAGATAAGCAAAAATCCAAACTGGAATGACCAACTAAAACATGTGCCACAAGCTTCAGCCATTTGATTATCACGTAAATGGATAGTAAAACAACAATCATGAATTTTGAACTGATATGATAATCATGGCAGCAAGGAAAACAAACACTGAGACATTATAAACATATAAGTCATCTTCCGTTCATAGCAGTAACCATGAAAAACTACACCACATGCTTGAAATCTGACTCATCTCCTACACATTGCCTGCCCACAAAGCTGAAACCTAATCCAATCAAACCCCTTCCATCTTCTTTATGAGACTCACGGCAGAAACCTTTAAAATCATCCATCTTCACGGCATACTAAAAAAAACAAAGGAAACACCAAATCAAACTCGAAACTACCCTTACCGCAGGTGAGTAGTAACTTACCTTGGTGTTCTTGGACCTACAACTGAACAAGAACCCTCTAGGGATTGCGGAGAACTCAAACTCCGGCTCTTCCTCGTGCCCACGAACTCCCCTTGACGAAAGGATCGTGAGAAGGTGAAGAACTCTCGGATTTAGCCCCTCGCCGACCGCCGGAGACGAAGCCCTAACCTCTTCTCTGTTTTCGCCCGAGTCGTCGTCGCACGCGAGGAAGGAAAGTTGAGGTAATTAGGTTAGGGTAAATACCTAAGTCCTCTCTTTATAACTCCAATATTTCTATCATCAACTACCACTTAAATACAATTTCGCTCTTTCCTTAATCAGCACGGCCCTGTTGGGTTCTTGGTCATCACGCTTCGCTTAAGTCTCGGTTTGGGTCGGAGGTCGCGGGTTCAAACCTCGGCCGAACCTCTTTATTTTTTAAAACTTCTTCCTTTTGTAAAAATACCAAACGAACTCCAAAAATTGCATAAATTTGAGTTTCTATACATTATCATATTATAGGTTCTTATTACTTGTTATCTTCTTCCTTTTTATATTGTCAGATTTGTCGTAGATTTTTGCGATAAATTTGGGAATTTGTCGCAGATTCTGCGACGATTCTGAAAATTCGTCGCAGAATCTAAGTCATGTAGGTGTTTTGCAAAGTTTTTTTTGTCGCAAAATTCGTCGCAGAATCTGCGACAAATTTCTAGATTCATCGCAGATTCTGCAACGAATTTGCATATTCGTCGTAGATTCTGCGATGAATTCTATGACAAAAAAAACTTCGCACAATATACTTGACTTAGATTCCGCGATAAAATTTCAGAATCATCGCAGAATCTGCGACAAATTTTCAAATTCGTCGCAAAAATCTGCGACAAATATGATAATTTGTCGCAAATTCTACGACGAATTCTATGACGAACTTGAAATCGTTGCAAAATTTAAATTTCATTGCAAATTTAATTGCCTAAGGTTTATGATCTTCCGACTAACTCTGCGACGAAAATATAATTCGTCACAAATTTTGAGGTGAATTATTATTTTTTTTTTTTTTGCAAATATCAGCAACGAAAATACTAATTCGTTGCTAATTTGGCGACGAATTTTATTTTCATCGCAAATAATTTGCGACGAATAGTGTGACGAATTTTATTTTCGTCGCTTATTTTGCAACAAATTCTTTTTTTTGTCGCAAATATTTAGGTATGAGTTTTCTGCGACGAAAAATATTTTTCGCTAATTTCATCGCAAACAAAATTTACGATGATTTTTTTAAAAATTTAGTCACCAAATTTATCGCAAAAGGCAGTTTTTTTTTGTAGTGAGATAAATTAAGTAGGTTATAAAAATTTTATTGAGCTAAGAATACATACAAAAAAATTACTCAAAAATTATTTTCATATTTAAAGCAATTTCTCTCTTAATAAATTAACAATTCAAAATTTTAATCAAAAATATATTTTGGAACCCAATATAAGTTTCTACCTATTATATTTACTAAAACTTTTATTCCTAAGGATTTTTCTAACTTGCCCCGAGTGATTTCTAATATACAATTGATTTTATTATAATTTATTAATTTTGATTTTTTAAAAGTATTTGAATTTAAATATGTATAATCATATTTTAGTTTCTCTATTTGCTTTGAGTTTTTTATTTTCTATTTTTAAATTATCATACATTTATTAAGGGCGTAAATTAGCTAAGTTCATTTTTATCTTAGCATTTTTTTTTTTCTAATTTTACTATATTTCTTAGAGCATCTGCAACGCTAATGCATTATAACATCCACCACCACATCAAAAGATATGGGACCCACTGTCACATACTCATTATAACAATATATCTCTTTCACTCACATCCCTTTTAATATTAATATGGGCTCCACCATCTACTTATTCATCCCTTTTATTAGTTTTTTAAATAATATTAAAAATTTTATAATTTAAAAAAGAAAAAAATATTAAAAAATTAAGAGAGAGGGTGTTCAAAGGTGTTCAAACCTTTGAACACCCTCTGAACACCTTTGAACACCCTCTCTCCTCTCTCTTGTGAGTGGGCATTATAATGCCTACTCATAATGGAGAGGGAGTGTTAAATGGATGTTATAACACCTATTTAACACCCCATTGTAGATGCTCTTAGCTGATAAATTCAAAAGATTGTTTAGGGGGGTAATGTACGTACCTCACTACCTCACTTATCTCATGATGTGATCCTCTCGTCTCCTCGGATGGGTCTAGTGGCTAGCACATGAGGTGTTGTCATCATGAGGTATGGGGTTCGAATCTCGGCAAAGCCGAGGTAAATGTCTCCCTTATGTGTTAGTCACTATTCCAAAGGCTAGTAGCTGCCCGTGATTTACCTCCTCCGTGTTGGCTCTGGGACGGATTGGCGGGACGCTGAAGGCGAGCGTATTCGCCTTTTGCCATCATGATATGATCCGAAAATCCTCCCTTTACATCGATGCTTATCTCTGAATAACTTTCTAATAACAACAAAGAAAATAATTATGAAAAATAATCTCGAATTGATTTCAATCAATTAAAATTTATTATATTTGATATTGTAATCTAAATTTATTATATTCACTACCAGGATTATTATTATGATTATATGTTATATTTAATATTTTCATTATTAATTAGATAATTTATATAAATAATTTTTTAACTTTATTGAATAAGATCATCGTAAAATAATTATTTTCTATTTTTATTATTTCTATCATAATATTAAAACCATAATCCATCGATTTTTTTTCCTATCAATTTTATCTCACTTTCTTTCTGCTACCGCCAATTTTCTTCTCTGTCTCGTTTCTAAAACCGTCTGCCATGTTCCTTCCCTAATCAATTTCTTTTCTTTAATTTTCTAATTTTTTTTCCTTTTCTCTTTTCTTCTCAAAACCGAAGCCTTTTGTTTTTTTCTTTCTTTTGTTTTTTCTCTCTCCCTGGTTTTTCCTCCTCTTCGATTTATTCGTGTTGTGACAACAAAAAGGCACAAAAGTTTTTTGTGTATCCACTGTTCAAAAAAACAACACAAGACAAAAGAAAGGGGTTTCACCCTTTTCTGGCCGACCAAGAACAACGCAGCAGTCACTGTCGCCAACCGCCAAAATTCTTCCAGCAAATTAACTTTTTTGTTCATGAGCAATTATCTATTAAAAATTTTTCCAGTAAAATTTATTACTATCAAGAGACGAGTTATTTATTTTCGATGACAAATATTACATTAAGATAGTCAAAAGTAAAATTCAGATCAATATCAAATTTATCGCATCGTAGGTCATACTGGTATTCATTGTTCTATAAGATTTGATTGATCTTATAGTCGAAGAAGATATCAAATTTGTCTCAAAGTTGTGTTAGTTAGTCCTAGGAAAGCGTACCAGTTCCACTTTACAAAATTTTTTGTACAAACGTCGAACCTTTCCTTAAATAACCTATTGTGTTCTTTAGAAGTTAAATTAGGAATCGCAGACGGAATTTAACATCATTGATTCTAAATTTAACTTATCTGTTCTTAATGGTTTAAATTTGAATTACAAGCGGAACTTAACACTATTGATTAAAATCCACCTATGTTATTAATTCCATTAAATATTAATTTTCAAAATTGGCTTCCAGGACTGCATGACGAGGCACATGACCTTCTTGGATATGGGAGCAACCACCACCGCCTAGTCAAAGCCTTTTAAAGAAAGCTAATATTTAATTTCCTTAAATAACTCTAGGTTAACCAAAAATAACAATCGAATCACAAATTCGAAAAAGAAAAAAAATACAAACTAGAAAAATAAATTCGATAAACTAGATCTAATTGCCTCTTGTATTTAGAATTCTTACAAAAAAAATAACTAATATGATGCAGAAGAAAATTACTAGTTATACCTTCTCTTTGTAAGCTAATGACCTCGAGATCTTTTGCCGTATTCCTCGCCTCACCTTGGATATCGTGTGGGCGACGATCCTCCAAGATGAACACCACCCAAAAGTTTCTTCCTCTTCTTCTAAAATCCGGCCACTACCACCACCAAGAAGAAGAGAGCAAAAGGGAAAAGAGAAGGGAGAGGGTCGGCCACACCAAGAGGGTCTCCAAGCAAGAGAATAAGAGTTGTGTCTCATGAAGCCTCCTCACCTCTTCTTTTATATTACTTACCCAAGGCAAATAAGGAAAAACTTTTTACAAAAAATAAAATCATCCTCTAGTTTTTCCTTTTCCCTTTTTATTTTTCCTTTTTTTTTCCTCTTGATTGAATCAATTACCAATTTTAACTTTGTGATGATTTTTAATTATGATTAAGGCCGACCCCTTGCTTGGGCACCAAGCAAGGTGGTCGGCCACCTCATCAAGAGAAAAAAGGAAAATATTTTTTTAAAAAAAATTTACAAGAAGAAATCCTCTTATAAAATTTACAAGCTCTCTTTCCTAAAGTAGGAGTTAAAAAAGGAAAGTTCTAAAAATTAAAATCATGTTTTAAAATTTAAAACTTCTCTTATAAAATTTCCTTTTTTAACATGATGATAGAAAATTTTAATTTTAAAACTTATCTTTCTTTTTTTTCTTAAACCATGAGGATGGTTAAAAAAGGAAAGTTTTAAAACTTTTAAAACTCTATTAAAACATGTGGCCAAATTCAAATAAGGAAAGTTTTTAAATTTAAAATCTCTCTTTTAAAACTTATAATTTTCTACAAAGAGAAGATTTTAAAAATTCAAAAACAACCCTCCTTGTTTGAATATTGTGGTCGGCCCCTTCATGCTTGGTCACCAAGCAAAGGGTCGGCCCCTATAGAAGAGGATGTGGCCGGCCCTTGCTTGGTCACTAAGCATTGGACTGGCCCACTTCTTGGACACCAAGAAGAGCCTTATATTTGGATGGTCTTGAGGCTATAATGAGGCTACGACAAGGACCTAGAGGAGAAATTGGTTTTGGCCTTCCGATGAGCTTGAATATCCCGTGCTCACCCCGAACACACAACTCAAGTTCATCGATAATAACTCATTCCACTAGAGAGTTATTATCGCACAACCGCACCAATCCCAAATTACATTATGGGCTCCTTCTTATCATGAGTGTGTTAGTCTCCCTGTGTTTAAGATTATGAATGCCCACTAATTAAGTAAGTTACTGACAACTCCCTTAATTAATATTTAGCTCCAAGAGTAGTACCACTCAATTTCATTGTCATGTTGGACTAAGTCCACCTGCAGGGTTTAATTTGATAATCCTTATGAGCTCCTCTTGGGGACATTCTCAACCTAGATAACTAAGACACAGATTCCTTCTATAATCAACAACACACATTATAAGTAATATCATTCCCCAACTTATCGGGCATATTGATTTATCGAGCTAAACCTCACCCTTTGATAAGTCAAAGAAATAAATATTAAATATATGTGCTTGTTATTATATTAGGATTAAGAGCACACACTTCCATAATAACTAAGGTCTAGTTCTTTTATTAAGTCAGTATAAAAAGAAATTACCTAAAATGGGCCTACTCAATACACTTATAGTGTACCAATGTAATTTATTAATTAAAATAAACTAATACTTAATTATACTACGACTATTCTGATGGTTTGTTCCTTTCCATCTTAGTCATGAGCAACTGTTTATAATTTATAGAGAACCGACAACATGATCTTCTGAGTGTGACACCACACTCCATGTTATCTACTATATAAATTAATTAAACAATTACATTTAACAAATAAATGCAGATATTGACCAATGTGATTCTTTTATTTCAAAAAATAAATGTTTACAAAAGTTAGGCTTTTAGTATACACTCCAACAATCTCCCACTTATACTAAAAGACTAAGTTGCCAAATCTGTTGCCATACTTCTTATTCTCATCCCCTCCACATGCTGATCAAAAGCTTTCGCCAGAAGGGCCTTAGTGAAAGGATCTGCCAGGTTATCTGCTGATGCAATCTTGGTGACGACAACTTCTCCTCGCTTGACGATGTCTCGTATCAGGTGGTACTTGCGCTCTATATGTTTACTTGCTTTATGGGCTCGTGGTTCCTTTGAGTTTGCAACTGTACCGCTATTATCACAATAAATTGTGATGATCTTGGGCAAACCAGAAATCACATCTAAGTCCATTAGAAAATTCCTAAGGCATACAGCTTCTTTGGCTGCCTCAGAGGCTGCCACATACTCAGCTTCCATGGTTGAGTCCGAGACGTATTTCTGCTTAACACTCCTCCATGCAATGGCTCCACCTCCTAGAGTAAACACATAGCCTGACGTAGACTTACTATTGTCCCTATCTGATTGGAAGTCTGAATCCGTGTAACACATAGGGAGCAAATCGTCTGCTTGGTAAACTAGCATATAATCTCTAGTCCTTCTCAGGTACTTCAATATATACTTTACAGCAGTCCAATGTCCTTGTCCAGAGTTACTCTGATATCTGCTGACCATGCCCACGGTAAAACAGATATCAGGTCTCGTACACAACATTGCATACATAAGGCTTCCTACAGCTGAAGCATAAGGGACTGCCTTCATTTCCTCCATCTCCTTTGATGTCTTCAGAGACATCTCTTTAGATAAGGCTACTCCATGCCTAAAAGGTAAGAAACCTTTCTTGGAGTTCTGCATACTAAAACGAGCAAGGACCGTATCTATATATGAAGCTTGAGATAAGCACAACATTCTTTTCTTGCGATCCCTTATGACTTTGATCCCAAGAATGTGTGCACATTCTCCTAAGTCCTTCATATCAAATTGTTTGAACAACCATACCCTTACGTCCGATAATACCTTGACATTGTTGGCAATTAACAAAATATCATCTATGTATAGTACAAGAAATACCACCACGTTTCCGTTACACTTCTTGTAGACACAAGACTCATCCAGACACTGAATAAATCAATATGACTGGATTATTTCATTAAACCGGATGTTCCAAGACCTTGAAGCTTGCTTCAGTCCATAAATGGACCGATTGAGCTTGCACACTAGATGTTCTTTGCCCTTTTCAATGAACCCTTCTGGTTACTTCATATGGATGTTTTCTTCAAGACTTCCGTTAAGGAAAGCTGTCTTGACATCCATTTGTCAAATCTCATAATCCATATGAGCTGCAATGGATAAGAGTATCCGGATAGACTTAAGCATGGCTACCGGCGAAAAAGTCTCCTCATAATCGATTCCCTCTTTTTGAGTGTACCCTTTCGCAACAAGCTTTACTTTGAAGGTTTCTACCTTCCCATCTGTCCCTCTTTTCCTTTTGTAGATCCACTTGCATCCAACGGCTTTTACACCATCAGGTGGTTCTACAAGCTTCCAGACCTTATTAGAGTACATAGACTCTATTTCAGAATTCATTGCCTTTTGCCAAGATACTGCATCTATATCTTGGAGTGCTTCATCATATGTCCGATGATCAGGTTCATATTTACCCGGGATCAAGTCCGAAGATTCTCCCAAAAACATGAATCTCTCAGGCTGCCTCACAACCCTCCCACTACGACGAGGCACCGTCTGTGGTTGTGTATCATGTGTGACACGTGTTGCAGTCTCTTATGGTACTTCATCTTGTACTGTTGGTACTGAAATAGACGTGTCCTCTCTAAGTTCTTCTAGAATAATTTTGCTACTAGGCTTGTGATCCATTATATAGTCTTCTTCTAAAAACTGGGCATTGGTGCTAACAATGACCTTCTGGTCTTCAGGACTATAAAATAAACCACCTTTCGTTCCTCTGAGATAGCCCACAAACACACGAATTTCTGTACGAGATTCTAACTTATCAACATCTGGTTTCAGCACATGTGCTGGACTACCCCAAATCCGAATATGTCTTAGACTGGGCAGAAGGTACTGATTTAGAAGGTACTAAGTTCAGAATGTGCGCTGTCGTTTCTAGAGCGTATCCCCAAAACGAATTTGGTAATTCTGAATAACTCATTATTGATCTAACTATCTCCATAAGAGTCCTATTCCTTCGTTCTACCACACCATTCTGTTGGGGTGTACCAGGTGTGGATAATTGGGATTGAATCCCGGCCTCTGATAATTAATTTCTAAACTCTCCAAAGAGGTATTCACCACTACAATCAGACCGTAGTGTCTTGATACTTTTACCTAGACGTTTCTCCACATCAGCCTTGTACTCTTTGAACTTATCAAAGCACTCAGACTTGCGGTACATCAGGTAAATGTATCCGTATCTTGAATAATCATCTATAAAAGAGACAAAATATTCAAAATTACCTCTAGCCTGGATAGACATAGGACCACACAAATCAGAATGAACCAATTCTAACGCTTCTTTGGCTCTATACCCCCTTGGCCTTAAAAGGCCTCTAGGTCATTTTTCCTTCCAAGCAAGATTCACAAGTTGGAAAATTTTCCAACTCTAATGAACCCAAGAGTCCATCGGCTATAAGCCTTTGAATCTTGCTTAAGTTAATATGACCAAACCTTAGATGTCAAAGATACGCTTGGTTCATCTCCGAAGGTTCTTTTTTCTTATTAGAGTTAGAAGATGTGTTATTAATTTCCATATTTTTCTTTGTGGGAGAAATTGGATTTAAAATATAAAAATTGTCAACCAATGCACCAGAATAGATAATCACCTTATTTCTCTTTATAACCACATTGTTACTAAAAGAAACTGAATATCCATCCAAATACAGTTTAGAAACTGAAATTAAATTCTTTCTAAAACTGGGTACATAAACATAATTTCTTAAAATCAAATTTCTATTCCTATCAAAAGACAAGTAGACGTCTCCCACTGCAATAGCCGCCACCTTAGTAGCATTGCCCATGTAGACAGTAATCTCTCCTTCAGTTAATCATCGGGTTTCCTGGAACCCCTGCAAGGAATTGCAGACATGATCAGTGGCTCCCGTATCTACACACCAGGTGCTGGTAGATAACACCGCTAAACATGTTTCAACAACTAGAGCATGAGATATACCTTTATTGTTCTGATTCCTACGAGGACAGTCCGCCTTCCAATGCCCTGTCTGCTTGCAAATGAAGCACTTGCCTGTCGGCTTCTTCATTCCAGCTTTTTGTCCCTGAGGTTTATTCACTCTCTTTGCTAAAAAGACCTGTTTCTTCTTCTTCTTGCCTTTCGACTTAGAAGTAGAACCATTTTCAGCATAGTGAATCTGAGAACTTTGACGAAATATACCTTCTGCTGCCTATAGTTCTTTCAGAAGATCCGCCAACGTATACTCTCTTTTGTTCGTGTTATAGTTCAGGCGGAACTGCTCAAAACTTCTGGGTAGCGTTTGGAGAATTATATCAACCTGGGTTTCCCCATCGATTTCTCCTCCAAGAACTTGTATTTTGTTTAAATAGACCATCATTTTGAGGATATGATCCCTTACGGGTGTTCCCTCAGACATGGTGGTCGTCATTAATTTGCTCATTGCCTCTTGCCTAGCGGTCCGACTCTGGTGCCCAAAGAGTTATTTGGGATTGTTCATTATATCATAAGCTGTTGGTAAATCTTGATGCTGATATTGCAATACATTTGACATTGATGTAACACCGCGCCATCTCATCAGCTTTTACCCATTTCTTATGATACTCAATCTCCTCTGGGGTAGAGTCACCGTCAGGTGCATCAGGGCAAGCCTCAGTCAATACAAACTTATAACTTTCAGCAGTAAGGACAATGTACAGGTTTCTTTTCCAATCTATATAGTTGGGTCCAGTAAGTTTGTTCTCTTTCAGTATAATGGCCAGTGGGTTGAAAGTCATCCTAAGAATCACAAAAATAACTTTGGTCAGGACTCTAAATTTAGAATAATATTGATTCCTCTAACAATACTATTTTAAATTAACTAACACCTCAAAACACCGTAAATTTTGTATGCCACGATAATGTGAACGTATACAAATTCAACATTTGTAAATGGAGGGTGTAACCCATTAATTTTATTATCTTGTCAACCTAACTTTTTGACAAATAAAATTAATAGTTGGTTTCCTTCGGTCACACAAATAATAGCAGTGACTCCGATGGGGAGGATACTATTAGACGTGCCTAAGTGTATATCATTACTTGACACTAAGTCCATTAATAAGATTGTGCCCCTTTCGATGGGGAAGATCACACGCTCTTAATTAATTTCCTATAGTCATCCAAAATGGAAGTTTGATCTAGTGATCCGCAAACAAACTCATCCGATATGGAGGAAGGCACTCAGAGCCAACGCGCAAGTTTGTTTGCATCACTTACAAACTAGTAATGGAGATCGTGGAATTTATTAAAATAAATCCCTCTCCCACTTAGTTATTTAAAGTGAGGAATTTTAAACTATCCTAGCATACATATATGCATGCACACACATCACAGTAAATAAAAGCAATAAATATGAAAATTATTTTCCAACTATTATGACCTTTTTCTGTTACTGTCCTCCATGTGCTCCAACCCTAGCTACTGCCATCTTTAGCCACCGCCATCGGGTTAAGTCGTCGCATCCATCTTGCTTCTTATTCCGCTGCGCCTCTGGTGCTCCATAAGTACCACGCCTCGCAAGAATCCGATCCGCGACAAAAATAGAATTTTACATATATCAATCCTATATTCCACGAGGGAATGTACATGTAATCTAGATCGAAAAATAAAATTCTAAAATCCTAGGGCTAATACAGCTCCTGCTGTATTAGTTACATACAATCATGCACACACAAAATATTACCCTTGACATGTCCAAGGGTCCAATCACACACAACATCTATAAGTCATAATAGTTGGAGCCTGCAACCAAAGAGTTAGCACATCCTACTATTATCCTGCCTAAATTATGTATGACATGTGCATAACCTATTTGAATTCTAAACATATAGAGGCAAACCCTAGCTCTGATACCAATTGTTGCGACCAAAGGATGTCCACATATCTCCACAATGGCATGATATTGTCCACTTTGGTCTTGGCCCTCATGGCTTTGCTCTTGGGCTCTCCCCAAAAGGTCTCACGCTAATAGAGATATCATGCATCCTTTTAACCCCATGATCTTTACCAAATCTTTCTAATGTGGGACTTTGATTGAACCCCAACAAGTTGGACATATTGGTATTCAATATCCTAAAGATTTGACTCAAATTTTCTAGTGGTCCTGTCGCATTAGGATAACCAACTATTTTACAAGGAGAACCTGCATCTTCAAATTGATCACCACCTTCTTGGCAGTCTATAGTTCAGTCATTTTATTCTGGAGCATTCTCACTTTCCATTTCTCCTAATATAATTTCATCGACTCCTGAGAACCCAAGATGGCATCCGGATTCTAGAGCAACTCATCATGTTACACTGGAGTATAATATTCTCACAGAAGCTTCACCTTATCATGGACCCGACATGGTACTAATAGGTAATGGCTCAGGTTTGCAAATTACTCACATTGGAAACACATCCTTTCACTCATGTGGTCAAACTTTTCGTATGCGCAACACTCTTCATGTTCCTTCTGTCACCAAAAATTTGCTTTCTGTGTGTCAATTTGCACTCAATAATAATGTGTTATTTGAATTTCATCCTCATCATTGTCTTGTGAAGGACCCCACAATAGGAACTACTCTACTTCTAGGAAACATTAAAGATGGTCTCTATCATCTCCAAACCACCTATACTAATGCTTTTGTTGGAGAATGCATAGACAAATTCTCTTGGTATGAACGTCTTGGTTATCCGTCTCTACGTCTTGTTTAGAATAACATTACTCAGTATGGTTTATCAATTTCTTTAGCCTCCTCATCTCATTTATGTGAAGCTTGCATGAAAGAAAAATCTCATAAATTACCTTTTGTGTCTTCTACTCGCACCTCTAGTTTTTCTTTAGAAATTATTCACCCAAATGTGTGTGTGTGTGTGTGGGGGTCCTGCTCCTATTCTCTCTAATCAAGATTTTATTTATTATGTTATTTTTATTGACAATTTTAGCAATTTTACGTAGATTTTTCTTATAAAAAGAAAGTCTGATCTCTTCAATATCTTTTGTCATTTTCAAAAGCACGTTGAGCGTTATTTTGATCATAAAATACTCACTCTTCATTCTGATTAGGGAGAAGAGTATCAATCCCTTCATAGTCATCTTACCTCATCATGTATCCTTCATCGAGTCTCTTGTCCCCACACTTTTGAACAAAATGGATCCGCTGAGAGGAAACATCGTCATATAATTGAAACTGCCTTAGCTATTCTTAATCATGCCTCAGTTCCGCTTAAATTTTGGGATGACGCTGTCTAAATCTTAGTATACCTTATCAATCATTTGCCCACTCCACCACTTCAAAACAAAAGCCCCTTGGAAAGACTTTATAATCACTCCTCGGATTACTCATTCTTCCATATCTTTAGTTGCGCATGTTATCCTTGGTTGCAATCTTACTCTAAACATAAGTTAAACCCTCAGTCTGAACAATGTGTTTTTCTTAGTTATAGTAATTTACATCATGGGTATCGTTGCCTATATATATCAACTAGGCAGATATATATTTCTTGACATGTTACTTTTGATGAGTCTCTCTTTCCATTTGTAGTTGTTCCCTGGGGCACTCCCTCAGATAATCAAGGTACTTTTCTGATTGCCCCTAATAGTATATCAAAACTATCATAGGTTGCTCCAACACGACAAACTCAAAGTGTTAGGACCCTTGGCAGCCGACAAGAGGGGGTTGAATAGCCCCTGCACAAAAACAAAACAAAAAGACCTTTCTCGAATTTATAGCTTTATAAATCAAACACTTGCATAATTGATGTGCGTAGGTTTTATACATTTATTTAGCATGTTTTGACATGCATTCCTATATTTTATGCATGTTTTATCTATGTATTTTCATACTCTTTGCTTTATTTTTAATATATTTACTCTTCTTTGTTCGGAGATCTGCTCTTGTGTATTTTCTGTCTATAGGAGTCAAACTTAGAGAGGAAATGATGTTCATGGCAAATTTGATCAACGAACGAAGGAAGTCAGCGCCAGCCATGTGTGCCACATGACGATGTCAAAGGAACAGGAAGGAAAATGGTCTTGGTTGTGTGGAGCAGACCGGGTGTGCAGCATCAGCAGAAAAGGGGGCTAACATGGTCGTATGGTATCACACGACCATGTCACTTTTGAAGCAGAATGAGAACATGGTCTTATAGATCTACACGGCTGTGAAACCCCTCCAGAAGCCAAGCATTGCCAGGTCATGTGTGTCACACGGCAGACCAAGATTGGAACGCCCGTGTGTGCCACACGGTCGTGTGAGCCATCTAGAGGCGAAGCATGGCACGGCTGTGTGAATCTCACACAGCCGTGTGACTCTGGCCGAGAGGTAAGCAACGGAGCCCATGTGAGGTCCACACGGTCGTGACACGGGCCGGTGGCGCCCAAACCCCTGCTCTATATAAAGGGGTTCTCCCTCTTTGAAAGGGGGATGCTCTCCCTTTGGGGAGATCCAATATGAAGGTTTTTCTCCATCTTTTGGGTGTCAATCCGGTGATCTAAAGACGTTTCCATTCCCGATTCGACTCCAGTAGAAAGGATTGGTTCCGAAGATTACTTATCGTCTCTAGATAAGCATTTCTTTTCTATCTTCTTGATTTGGATCGAAATATTTATGATCTTCTTGTTTTCGGATCTTTTCCTTTGTTTCATGGAGTAGATCTTCTTGTTCTAGGATGGAGAGAGTATTTGTTATGTGAATTGATGTAAGATTTCAAGGATTTGCCAACTTCTTATTTCAATGATGTTGTTATGTTTTGTATCAATTCAATCTTGTATGGATTGTTGTGTTTGGATCTAATTACCATTCTTAATTGGATGTTTATAATACTTGTCGATCTTTTAGAGGAATTCTCTAGATTGTATGATCAAGGGGCATCATGATAGGGCTACCCCGTTAACGGACATCTTGGGGATCATCTTGAAGGGTGAAGCAAGAATCTACAAAGAAGTTGGATAGATAGATGAGTTGTACCCTATATCTTGATGTAAATTGATTTAGTGATGTGTTTCTATATTATATGACCGAGGGGCATTATGATAGGGTTGCCCCGCTAACGGACTTCATAGGGATCATGACTATTTAGTTGCTTAAGGAGTAGATATAAGCCCATAGCCGGTGATTTCTACAAGAGATAACCGACGACAGAGACATTTAGTCTCGCACGATCCTTAGCATACGGCCGACCGAGGGAAGGTCAACCGGGCAATAGTGTTTGTATACCCTCGACTGGTTAATCTCGGTCGATAAGGTGTGATCGTCCGGGCTCAATAGATCGGCCGAACAAAGAGGCATTTAGTCTCCCACGATCCTTAGCATACGGCCGACCGAGGGAAGGTCTATCGAGCAATAGTGTTTGTATACGCCCGACTAGTTAATCTCGGTCGATAAGATGTGACCGTCCGGACTCAATAGACCAGCCGAGAATGGAAAGTAGATCTAGCATAAAATTCTTCAACCTTGCACGATTTCTGGCATATTTATAATAGTAGAGTCCTGGTCAGGTATAACTAATCGATCGAGTATAGAATACCGGCCGAGACTAGTACAACAGAAGATATACCTCATATATACAGAATGAGCTTATGTGACTAACCAAGTATATGTAACAGATGAACCATAAGAATATGTGATCATATGACAACTTAATTAATTTGGAGGCAAATAGCTTCTAGAAGTCTCCACAAGTATGCTAAATGACAAAGAAGGTTCATATAGGGTAAGAAAAAGATTCCTTAAACCATTGTTGCAGTTTCGGGTTACGTCATCTCCTAACAAACTTTAACAAACCGGGGTCCACCTCATGACTATGGAGGTTAGATGAGGTGGAATAAAAAGGGGGATCCTCTCCAATGGCCAGGTATGCAAACATACGCATTGCATTAGAATCAAACCCAAATTCCAGTCTCCCATACTTCTTCTTCTCTGAGAGACTGACTTGAGCGTCGGAGGGCCTAGCCAGGGATTCCCACCCTGGTCTTAGGTCGCTAACGCTTTGTTGGTTGGTCTCATAGTACTCAGGAAGAGGAGATCATCCATTGTACCGACGAGCCTTCGTTGATCCACGGTGTTCCTCATTAGAGTTCGCCTTTCCACGTGGGTATCTCGCCGGAGTTCATTTTTACGAAGTATAGTTCATAGATCCGCTTAGGTTTTCTCGAATCTATTATTCTGCATTTAGGTTCTTATGAGGTCTATTGTATCCTCCTCTGCTTGCCGGCATCAGAAGTTATTGTACATCACAACCCATCATCGCCCAATGCTTCATCCCGCAAGTTCTCGACAGTATCAAATTTGGCGTCGTCTGTGGAACTCTCGCCTGAATCTAAGACTATGTGATGGAGAACACTGCAAAACTTAATACCATTACTCTGACTCAAGAGGATCTAGAATTACTCATAAATTCCAGGGTTCAAAAGGCATTACAATAACAACAACAACAAGCGAATACCGGAGGAACTTTACCGGTCGCAATAAATTCAGCAGTTTCAACTACAGATCACTGGAGAACAGAGGTATGGAAGAGGATGACGTTGCTTACATAACTCCTACTTTCGTTTCTCCCACTCGACATCCTCGTGCATGCTTTTATACCCCTCTGGAACAAGGAGGACGAAAATCGGTGCTTCAAGAATCCTCTAATGAAGCACCTGCGAAGGAAAAACGCAGAGGGAAAGCAGTAACTAGCGACAATTCCCCGGAGAGAATTATTACTCCGTTCTCTCAAAGAGTTCTTGACGATCTGCTACCCAAGTGTTATCAGAGCTTAAACATTGGAGAATATTCTGGGACCACTGATCCTGAAGATCACCTGTCTAAATTTGAAAGTATGGCTCTGCTACAGCAATTCACAAATGGGGTTAAGTGTCGAATGTTTCTCACTACTCTAGGAGGAGTAGCTCAGAGATGGTTCAAGAGATTGCTGGAAAACTCCATCAGACATTTTAAAGATTTCTGTAAAGTATTTCTTCATCATTTCTCCAGCAATAGAAGGTATCATAAGACCCCTTGGAGCTTTTTTTCTATTAAACAGGGGCCCAAGGAAAGTATCAGAGCCTACATTAAAAGATTTAATCAAGTAGCTATTAATGTCCCCAATGCTACTGTTGAAATTTTAGTAAGCGTTTTTTCTCAAAGGCTTAATGATAATGATTTCTTCAAAGATTTGATACGTAATCCTCCGCCCAACTTTGATTTATTAATAGAAAGAGCTACTGAATTCATTAATGTCGAAGAAGCCCAAGCTGCGCGCAAAAATGAAAGTGTGGTACTTGCTGCAGTTCTAACTAATGGCAGGTCTACAGCTCCTGTTCATCCACCAAGAGGACCTCGTGTGGTTCCTCTGCAACACCGCCAGCCTGAACATAGGCCCCAAGCAATTCAGCATGTGGAAATGCCATAAGACGTCCAAAGGAGGTGGTGTACCTACCATATGTCAGGTACCCATTACACTAAAAATTATTTTGCCCTAAAGAACCAGTAAACAAATAACAATTGGTATCGCCGATGATCTCCGAATTGACAAACCTCTCAAAGGCAAAATAGTCCGCCCAAGATGGAATATCGGGCGATGGAGCCACAACAGGGAACGCTACAATTATCAGGCGTGCCATCTATAACGCCCGAACCAATGCGTCCCAAGATGACAACGGCTCAGAAGGAGGAAATCTCGATAGGCCTTGGAGTGCAAATCACTTGCAACCATATAGAGCCTAACAAGTACGCCTGTAATTTGTCCATATATTCCATTTAATTTTTGGATCTAATGAAAAAATGCAGGCATATACTCTTTAATCAATATATTCATTTACTAGAATGGACCAAGCGATTCTCCTCTCGAGCGTGCTTTCTCTGCTCAGAGATAATCGATCGAGGATCTTAAGAAGTGACCGACCTACCTTCCTTAAGGGGAACAGGAGACTTTAAACCCTTAATAGTTGAGTGTGCTTCCTCTGCTCAGTACTATTCGAGCGTGCTTCCCTCGCTCAGAGACAGTCGATCGGAGACCTTAAGGAGTGACCGGCCTGGCTTCCTTAAGGGGAACCAGAGACTTTAAACCCTTAATAGTTGAGTGTGCTTCCTCTGCTCAGTACTATTCGAGCGTGCTTCCCCTGCTCAGAGACAGTCGATCAAAAACCTTAAGGAGTGACCGACCTGACTTCCTTAAGGGGAATCAGAGACTTTAAACCCTTAATAGTTGAGCGTGCTTCCTCCGCTCAGTACTATTCGAGCGTGCTTCCCCCGCTCAGAGAGAGTCGATCGGAGACCTTAAGGAGTGACCGACCTAGCTTCCTTAAGGGGAACCAGAGACTTTAAACCCTTAATAGTTGAGCGTGCTTCCTCTGCTCAGTATTATTTGAGCGTACATCCCCCGCTCAGAGACAGTCGATCGGAGACCTTAAGGAGTGACCGGCCTGGCTTCCTTAAGGGGAACCAAAGACTTTAAACCCTTAATAGTTGCGCGTGCTTCCTCCACTCAGTACTATTCGAGCGTGCTTCCCCTGCTCAGAGATAGTCGATCGGGGACCTTAAAGAGTGATTGGCCTGGCTTCCTTAAGGGGAATCGGAGACTTTAAACCCTTAGCAGTTGAGCGTGCTTCTTCCACTCAGTACTATTCGAGCGTGCTTCCTCCGCTTAGAGACAATTGATCAGAGACCTTAAGGAGTCACTGACCTGGCTTCCTTAAGAGGAACCGGAGACTTTAAACCCTTAATAGTTTGAGCGTGCTTCCTCCACTCAGTAATGGTTAACTAGGATATCTTAAGAAGAGAATGGTCTGACTCCCGTCAAAATAGTTGGAGACTTTATACTCCATGCAGATTCAGATTCGCTCGAGAATACATTCTCAACTAAAATATATAAACTTTTTGGCTTCCAGACATTAATTGAGATTCGCTAGGGAAAACATTCCCGACCGAAATATATCAACTTTCTGGCTTCTAGACATTAATTCAGATTTGCTGGGGAATATATTCTTGACCAAAATTTATAAACTTTTTGGCTTCCAAGCATTAATTCAGGTTCGCTCAGGAATACATTCCCGACCGAAATACATTAACTTCCTGGCCTTTAGGTATTAATTCAAATTCGCTCGGGAATACATTCTCGACCGAAATATATCAACTTTCTGGCTTCTAGACATTAATTCAAATTCGCTCGGGAATACATTCTCGACTGAAATATATCAACTTTTTGTCTTCCTGACATTAATTCAGGTTCACTCGGGAATACATTCCCGACCAAGATACGTTAACTACCTGGCCTTCAAATATTAATTCAAATTCGCTCGGGAATGCATTCTCGACTGAAATATATCAACTTTCTGGCTTTCAGACACTAATTCAGGTTCGCTCGGTAATACATTCCCGACCAAGATACATTAACCTCTTGGCCTTCAGCTATTAATTCAAATTCGCTTGGGAGTACATTCCCGACCAAAATATATCAACTTTCCGGCTTTCAGATATTAATCCAGGTTCACTCGGGAATACATTCTCGATCGAGATACATCAACATTCCGGCCTTCGAGTATTAATTCAGATTCACTCGGAAGTATATTCCTGACCAAAGTATATCAATACTCTGGCCTCGAGACATCAATCCAGATTCACTCGGGAGTACATTCCCGGTCAAAATATATCAACATTTCGACCTTCAAATATTAATTCAAATCCGCTCGGGAATATTTCCCCGATCAAGATATCATAGTACTTTGATTTTTTACATGTGAAGCTTAAATTCCCTCGGAGCAAAAAATTGAGCGAGACAATCAGCCAGAATTATCATGAAATTTACCCGGAATATGAAGTTGGACCAAAGTACAAGAGTGGATAGAATCCTTTATACCAACATGATTCACTCTAAAAAGGTATATAGTCCCCAAGAAATAGGTAAGTGTTGATTCCTACCAATACATTCTCAAGTGAAAACGATGAGGAAACATGCTTATGTTTAATTACTTGTCCCATTACATACCCACTAATGGGGTTATGTTGTTTCGTTACCACTTCGTTAGAACACCTATTCCTTACCTCTTGTCTGTTATAAGTAAAACAGGAACAGATTTAAGAATGGAGAAGTGTCAGAAGACAATGGACCATAAAACAAGGGTGGCTCTGAGGACTAACAACCTTAAAGATAGGTAGGCAAACAAGTAATTATCACCTCTCGAATATTTACCTGTCGTACATACATACAAATAACTACTCTGTATATTCATTTCTGATACTATAATTGTCACATGTCTGCTTTAAAAGTTTGCAAATATATTTAACAAACTATGATTAACACATACCCACCTTAAAGATTTGCAAGTGTATTTACCATAGTCTGAATATATATATATATATATATATATATATATATATATATATATATATATATATATATATATATATATATATATATATATATATATGCACTAAGTTATGAGTCAGTAATGTATTTTGTGGCACAAGGCTCACTGAATGAATGCGAGCAAGCACCCATAGTTTATCTTACAACTAGTTCATCCACAAAAGGTTCACTTGAAACTACTAATGAGGTGCTTGGGCAACTCTTTATTGAGTCACCGTCGATCTATAAATTGAGGAGGAGGCTCTTGAGATAAAAAAAAAACCCCTTCTCGTAGCTATTTAAGAACCTCATTAGCAGAATGAGTCAGAGTCCCTACAATGCGGCTGGCAAACTCATTCTTGAATTTAGAAAAGGTTAAGTACTGTTGGCGTCAGACCTCCCAGCTCTCCTCTTCACGCGCCTTATACACTTGTAGTTCTGAGGCAAGACGCTCTGATTCCCCCTTAAAATTGGCCCTTTCAGTTTTGGTGCATTCTAGTTCTTGGGGTGAGGAAATCTATCTCTGAATCTTGAGCTTTCAGTTTCTCTTGTAGATGTAATAGCTCAAAATTCTGAGAAGCCAATTCTTGAGCTGAGTCCGGAGATCTAGGGAGTGAAATCTGAAAATGCTCTAATATAGAAGATCTTAGGGTGGCATCTGAGATAGCTTTGTTTTTCTTGGCTACTTCAACACTTAATTGAGAGGATAGTCTTGTATTTGCAGCTCCAAAGTCTTTTTCTCTTCTTCTCTAACCCCTGACATCTGGCGATGATGCTGCAAATCCTTCTCCAAAAGGGTCATCTGATTAGCCCGAGAACTTATCTTCTATTGGAGTTGGGTGACCTCATTGCTCGGAGTAGGGGAGGATGCCTTTAGGACCCTTAATTGATTCTGCAACTCCTTATTTTCCCTCTCTAAGTCATTGGCAAAATTGTCCATGTACAAACTCAAGGCACAAAACTGAACGGAATAATAACATAGTGATAAGTTGTAGGTGCGAAATAAAAGAACACATTTAAAATACTTACAATAATGGCTTGACGGTTGTGGTTGTCAGCCTGATCAAAAATAGTGTTTTCCTGCATGGAACTCTGACTCTCTAACCAAGAAGTAGCCAGGGAATCTTTTAACTGCAGGAATCCATAGGAAGAAGGAGTGTACCTTTGTCCCAGTAAAGAAGGAAAACCTTGGGCTTGCCTGAAAAGAACTTGAGGAGAAGCAGAGGTTGAGGGCCTTACGGAGGAAGAAGGTAATGAACTTGGAGGAAGAAGTGAAGGCCTAACATTAGAAGTAACGGGAGGTCCCTTGTACAACAGTAGGGACAGTAGGTGATAAAACAGAAGGTATCAAGAAGCTAGAGATAGACTTAGGTCTAGTTAGTCGGCTACACCTCCTTCGACTACACTTGAAGGGGACGCTAGTGATATGGGTTATGAGAAGTGGATCCTTTGCAGGAGAGAAAAAGGGGGGCGAGGGGCAATAAGGACTAGGAAGGCGGAAAAAAGGTTTGACTTGGTAAGAGTGTTGTTACTCGTTTGGCAGGCATAGACCGATCGAACGTAGAAGCACTTAGCCTTAAGTTGTCCTGAATGCTTATATATGCCCAACTGGTTAATCTCGGGCAATAAGGTATGATCGGTGGGCTCAATAGACCGGCCAAGCATAGAGGCATTTAGTCTCACATGATCCTTAGCATACAACCGACCGAGGGAAGGTCTACGGAGCAATAGTGTTTGTATACGTCCGACTGGTTAATCTCAGTCGATAAGGTGTGACCGTCCAGGCTCAATAGACCGGCCGAGCATAGAGGCATTTAGTCTCGCATGATCCTTAGCATACTGCTGACCGAGGGAAGGTCTATCGGGCAATAGTGTTTGTATACGCCTTGTCGGACTGATGCGGCCGGCTAGAAGGGGGGTTGGATAGCCTGCAAATACAAAACCAAAAACCAACCATTCTCGAACTCTCAACAGAACACTTGCATAAATAAATTAAACAAATAAACTAAAAGTAAGAGACAAAAGAGATTTACTTGGTTACAACTGGGGAGATTGTTAATCCAAGGAAGATGAAGCGCACTAGAATATCTCCTTTAGGCGGAGAAGCCTCTTATAGCGTTTAAGCATAGAAATAGAAGCTTAACTCTAAACTTAAAGCACACAAGCGTTGAAATTATAATTCTTGAGTTCGTTATGAAAGCTTTTGTACCAAGGCTATATTTATAGCCTTGGTCGGGGCGTCCTGAGGGTTTCGGGCGCCCTCGGGGGGGGGATAAATTTTATCTACCAACGTTCAGATCGAGTCAAAACTCGATCCAGTCAAAAAGTCAACTTCGAGCGCCCGGAAGGGTTCCAAGCGCCCTAGAGGAGTCTTAGCGCCCCGGACTGTTCTGGGCATCCCGGACAGCTCCAAGCGCCCCGGCTGGAAAAGTCAACCTCGTTGACTTTTTCCAACCCGGGTCTTCTGCTCTGGATCCGTTCGCCTGAGACCGAGTCTTCCGCTCGCTTGGGTGATCTCTACCATCCGGAATAGGGCTCACCCGAACCCAACTTCCGGTCTTCTTGAGCAGGCTTCCGCTCCGGCTTCTCTTCCCTCAGAATCCCCACGTGGTTCATTCTCATCCGCCTGCGTACTCATCCACCAGCATACTCATCCACAGTCTTCGTCCCTCGGTCTCACCCCGTGCCGACCTTCTCGCTAGCTGCGTCTCTTGCTCCTCGAGCAGTATCCACTCCGGCTTCTCGTCCCTCGGAACCACTGCATGCTTCCTTCTCGTCCGCCGGTGTACTCTTCCGCAGTGCCTCGTCCCTCGAACGCACCGCGTGTTGTCCTTCTTGCTAGCTGCGTCTTCCGCTCGACTACTTGTGCTCTTAAGTTCCTGCACACTTAGACACAAGGTTAGAAATACACAGGACCTAACTTAACTTGTTTATCACACCAAAACAACCTTGGGGTTTCAATAATCTCCCCCTTTTTGATGTGATCAACCCAAGTTAAGTTAGGTTAAAAATAGACATTAAAATAAACTAACTATTTTTTGCAATTAAGTGTAAACAGATAGAAAAAATATTTTTTATCTACCTCCCCCTAAACTTATACTTTTCCTCTTCCCCTTTGATCACATAAAAAAATGGGGTAGTAAGAAAAAAATCAAAGAGTTAAGACTTAGAAAATTTTGAGAACTTTGAAAATTTTTGCAATAATTTTCACATAAGCAGTCTCAAAAAAAAAAAATCTAAGTATCGCTTTAAGTAAAAACAATTCTGACTTGGCAATTTTGTAAAAATATTTTTGAAAATTCTAAATAAAAATTTAAGCAGAAATTTTCAATTTCAGAAAAACTTTTAACTTAGGCAAAAATATTTATTTATTTATTTTTATTTAAATAAAATTCATTCTTAAGTTATTGTCATTTCTTTAATATCATTACGATATCTAAATTTCCATTTTAGTCTATCATAATTTCTCAAATCATAATTTTCTAGATTTAAAACAAACAATATTAAGCATGCAGAAAATTCTTTCGACAACATAATTGGTAAAAAATCTTTCGGCAATGTTTCTAATTACAAGATTCGTTCGACAAAGTATTTTGTAACTCACAAGAATCTTTTGGCAATGCTTCTAATTTGCTAAATTCTTTGAACAAAATATTTTCTAATCCGAAAAACTCTTTCGACGATTCAATTTCGAATTTGCAAAAATCTTCAGGCAACTTTTCAATTGATTTAACCAATTGTTTAGAAGGTAGAGACCATACCTGACTTACCTTGTCAGCTATTGATTCTCCCCCTATTATGTTGCTTTCTTCCGAAGTCTCTCCCCTTCATCGATGCTCATCTGGGATGAGATTTCTGTGTCCTCAGGATGGAGTTCGACTGTCTTGGCAGTTTCCTCATTCTCGGATTGTTCTGATGGTGACTTGGTGTCCATCGAAGAGTTGGATTCGACTTCAGCTGGTTCTTGGTAGATCTTTAAGAACTTTTCCCAAAGTTCTTTTACATTTTTGTATTCTCCGACTTTGTCGATATCTTCATCTGGTATTATGCTTAGAAGATGAAATTCAGCCCAAGCATTTGCCATCGATTCGTTACGTTGCTTCTCGTTCCAGAGATATTTCTTGATTTCTTCTCCATTCGTTGTCTTTGGTGCTTCATAACCAAATTTTATAATTAATGAAATACCAAAATCTATGTTTAGATATACCTTCATGTGTTGCTTCCATAAAGCAAACTCCCTCTCGAATGTTGGTGGGTAGATGCTAGCTCCGGCCATCATTTTGTTGCTTAAGTCGGCGGTTAGTCCTTCTGAGGCACCTTGGCTCTGATACCACTTGTTGGACCGATGCGGCCAACTAGAAGGGGGGTTGGATAGCCTGCAAACACAAAACCAAAAATCAACGCTTCTCGAACTCTCAACAGAACACTTGCATAAATAAATTAAACAAATAAACTAAAAGTAAGAGACAAAAGAGATTTAATTGGTTACAACCGGGGAAGTTGTTAATCCAAGGAAGATGAAGTGCACTAGAATATCTCCTTCAGGAAGAGAAGCCTCTTACAGCGTTTAAGCACAGAAACAGAAGCTCAACTCTAAACTTAAAGCACACAAGCGTTGAAATTACAATTCTTGAGTTCGTTATGAAAGCTTCTGGACCAAGGCTATATTTATAGCCTTGGTTGGGGCACCCTGAGGGTTCTGGGCACCCTGAGGGAGATAAATTTTATCCCTCAATGTTCAAATCGAGTTAAAACTTGATTCGGTCAAAAAGTCAACTCTGGGCGCCCCGGCTAGAAAAGTCAACCCATTGACTTTTTCCAGCCCGGGTCTTCTGCTTTGGCTCCGTTCGCCTCAGACTGAGTCTTCCGCTCACTTGGGTGTTCTCTGCCATCCGGAATAGGACTCACCCGAACTCAACTTTTGATCTTCTCGAGCAGGCTTTCGCTCTGGCTTCTCGTCCCTTAGAATCGCCGCGTGGTTCCTTCTCGTCCATCAGCGTACTCATCCGTAGTCTTTGTCCCTCGATCGCACCCCATGCCGACCTTCTTGCTAGCTGTGTCTCTTGCTCCTCAAGCAGTCTTCTGCTCTAGCTTCTCATCCCTCGGAACCATCACACGCTTCCTTCTCGTCCGCCAGTGTACTCTTCCGCAGCGCCTCGTCCCTCGGAAGCACCGTGTGCCGTCCTTCTCGCTAGCTGCGTCTTCCGCTCGACTACCTGTGCTCCTAAGTTCTTGCACACTTAGACACAAGGTTAGAAACACACAGGACCTAACTTAACTTGTTGATCACACCCAAACAACCTTGGAGTTCCAACACGCCTGACTGGTTAATCTCGGTCGATAAGGTGTGACCATCCAGGCTCAATAGACCGGCCAAGCATGGAAAGTAGATCGAGCATAAAGGTCTTCAACCTTACACTATTTCTAGTATATTTATAAAAATAGAGTCCTGATCGGGTATAAATAACCAATCGAGTATAGAATACCGATCGAGACTAGTACAACAGAAGATATACCTCATATATATAGAATGGTCTTATGTAACTAACCAAGTGTATGTAACAAGTGAACCATAAGAATATGTGATCATATGATAGTTTAATTACATTGGCGGTAAATAGATTCTAGAAGTCTCCACAGGTATGCTAAATGACAAAGAAGGTACATTTGGGTAAGAAAAAGATTCCTTAAACTGTTGTTGCATTTCGGCTTACGTCATCTCCTAACAAACTTTAACAAACTGGGGTCCACCTCATGACTGTGGAGGTTAGATGAGGTGGAATAAAAAGGGAAATCCTCTCCACTGGCCAGGTACGTAAACATACGCATTGCATCAAAATCAAACCCTAATTCCAGTCTCCCGTACTTCTTCTTCTCTGAGAGACTGACTTGAGCGTCGGAGGCCCTAGCCAGGGATTCCCACCTCGGTCTTAGGTCGCTAACGTTTTGTTGGTTGGTCTCATAGTGCGCAGGAAGAGGAGATCATCCATTATACCGCCGAGCCTTCGCTGATCCACGGTGTTCCTCATTGGAGTTCCCCTTTCCACGAGGGTATCTCGCCGGAATTCATTTTTGTGAGGTATAGTTCACAGATCCGCTTGGGTTTTCTCAAATCTATTATTATGCATTTAGGTTCTTGTGAGGTCTGTTGTATCCTTCTCTACTCGCCGGCATCAGAAGTTATTGTACAGCATAGCCTATCATCATCCAACGCTTCATCCCGCAAGCTCTTAGACAGGATCAGTATATATCCTAAATAGTGTCTACAAGAGTTTTCATGATTTTTAGAATTTTTTAAAATATTTAGGGCATTTCTGAAATTCTGCTGAAATTGGATTTCATAATTTCATAAACTCAATTGATCAGCCGATCGATTGGGGAGCCTCAATTGATCAGCTGATCGATTGAGATGCGTTTCTTCATGAGCAGAGCCTCGCTGGATCGATCAGCCGATCGATTCAATCTGTCTAGATCGATCAGTGGATTGATTCAGAGGCAATTTCCGTGAACAGAATCTCACGGAATCATCAGTCAATCTATTGAATTGGTTTCAATCGATTGATACCTAGCTTCAATCGATTGGGAATGTTGATTTTGGCTGGTAAAGCCTGATTTCAGCATTTTAACCCATTTTTAGTCTAGGTAATCATTCCTAACCCCTTGAAACACATTGGTATAAATTTAGGAGGAGTTTTCATGATGAAAATAAGGATGGATTGGTTAAGGACGACTAAGTATAAGTTTAGTTGAGGTTTAGATTTAATGTTGGATTTTTGAACCTTAAAACTTCTAAATTTGGGTTTCCTAAAGGTTTAGGGATTTCAAGTCATTGTTGACGCAATGACAGAGGTTACGCGCATGTCTTTAGGGGGGAGTTACTCTAAAAGGACATGAAAATTAATTTTCCAAAACCATGGAAGGTGGTATATCCTTCTTTTGGACAAATGCTCAAGGTTGAGCATTAAGAAACAATGGAGAGTGAATATCTTTATTATTTAGATGTGTAATGCTCAAAGGTGGACATTGAAGATAATGAAGGGTATGTGACCTTTATTGTGGTGTTGTGAACAACGAGTGAAGTTGTGAACAACGGTGAGTAACTCTTCAAGGGGAGACTTTTTTATGTGTACCAATAGGAGGAGAATGTAGGGTTTAAGTTAGGCCTTTGCCCATCTAGGAAAGTTAGGGGGAGAATGCAAGGTCCGTACTATGCCTTCATTACCTTAAGAGGGAGTTTGCCATCTAGGAAAGGGAGAGAATGAAGGAAACCCTCATTTGTACTTTGGCATGAGGAAGAAGTTGAGGCTATGGATTTGCCTAACTTAAAGGTATTGTCAAACATTAAAAAGGGGGAGATTGTTGGTACAATATCCCTTGGGTCAAGGTTGACCAGGTTGACTAGGCTTGAGTTGGCTTAAGCCTAAGTCTTGATGTTTTAGGTTTTGATGTTTGACAATACATGGAGATTGCGGATGCAATTATCCGATTGGGGAGATTGTTGATATAATTCCCCTCTAGTCAAGGTTGACCAGTTAGATGTGAAGAAGAGTCAAGTAGGTCAAAGAATTGATCGGATACTTGGCTGGGAAAGTACTAAGTGGAGGTTAGGCAGTTGAAAGTCCTGGTGAGTGAAGTCAGGCAGGTGAAAGTCTCGGTGAGTGAAGCCGGGTAGTGGGAAAATCCTGGTGAGTGAAGCCAGGTGAAACCCTAGTGAATGAAGCTAGGTGAAAGCCCTAGTGAGTGAAGCCAGGTAGATGGGAAGTCCTAGTCAGTGAAGCTAGGCAGATGGAAAGTCCTGGTGAGTGAAGCCAGATACGAGAAAATTCAGATGGATCAAGGGTGACCGGACATCAGGTAGAAGTCCAAGTAGATCAAAGGATTGACCGGATACTTGGCAAGAGGAAATCTAGATGGCTCAAGGGTGACCGGACATTTGTTGGAAGTCCAAGTGGGTCAAGGTTGACCTGACACTTGGCAAGAGGAGAAAAGTCCAAATGGATCAAAGGAATTAACTAGACACTTGGTAAAAGAGACCTACAGGTCAAGGTTGACCGAATACTAAGCATGAGGTTCCAACAGGTCATGATTGATCGGATGTTGGGTTTGAGAACCCTGGACTTGATTTAAGCAAGTTAAAGGTGGGTTAATCGATCAACCGATTGATTGGACCGTAGTCCAATCGATCTGTTGATCGATTAGATTTGTGTCGCTAAGAAAGTTTGGCCCAATCGATCGATCGCTTGATTGGGAGCAATTGTCACGAGCACAGAACCTTTCCCAATCGATCAGTCGATCGATTGGGCATCTCCAATCGATCGGTCGATAGATTGGAGTCTTGATTTTGTTAGAGTATATACTAAAAGCCTAGCTTTTTGTAAACATTTTATTTTGAAATAAAGAATCACATTGGTCAAATGTCTACATTTATATGCTAAGTGTAGTTGTTCAATTAATTTATATTATAGATAACATGGTGTGTGGTGTCACACACAGAAGATCATGTTATCAATTCCTTATAAATTATAAAAAGTAGCTCACGACTAAGATGGAAAGGAACAAACCATTGGAATAGTCATAGTGTAATTTGGTATTAGTTTATCTTAACTATAAAATTACACTAGTACACTCTGAGTGTATTGAGCAGAACCAATTAATGTAAGTTCTTTTTATACTGACTGAATAAAGGAATAAGACCTTTGTTATTATGAAAGTGTGTGCTCTTAATCCTGATATAATAACAAGCACATATATCTAGTATTTATTTCTTTGACTTATCAATGGGTGAGATTTAGTTCGATAAATCAAGAGGCCTGATAAGTTGGGAAATGATATTACTTATAATGTGTGTTGTTGATTATAGAAGGAAACTGTGTCCTAGTGATCTAGGTTGATAATGTCCCCAAGAGGAGCTCATAAGGATTGTCATGTAAACCTTACAGGTGGACTTACTCCAACATGACAATAAGGTTGAGTGGTACTACTCTTGGAGATAAATATTAATTAAGTGAGTTGTCAGTAACTCATTTAATTAGTGAACATTCGATATCTTAAACACAGGGAGATTAACACACTCATTATAAGAAGGAGCTCATATAGTAATATGGGATCGGTGCGGTAGTTCAATAATAACTCTTTAGTGGTATGAGTTATTATTGATGAACTCGAGTTGGGTGTTCGGGACGAACACGGGAAGCTCAAGTTCATCGGGAGACCAAAATCAATTCCTCCTCTCGGTGCCTGTCGTAGCCTCTTAATTATAAAGTATTATACCCACCCATACACACCTTCTTACCCATAATAAGGTGGTCGGCCAAGCTTAGCTTGGAGGCCAAGCTAGGGCCGGCCAAACCAAGGTTAGATGGGTCAAGTAGGTGGCCGACCACAATTAAAATAAAAGAGATTTTATTTTTTAAAATCTTTCCATATGTGGAAGCCATGATTTAAAAGAGAGTTTAAAAATTAAATCTTTCCTTTTATAGTTTCTACAAAAGATTAAGAGAATGATTTGATATCTTTCCTTATTTGTAGTTAAAAGAAAGATTTTAATTTTAGAGAAAACTTTCCTTAATTTTGATCATCCACATGTTTTAATAGAGAGATTTTAATTTATTAAAGTTTCCTTTTATAACCAACCATGAAGGGAATTTTTTAAGAGAAATTTTTATTTTAAAAATTTCCGGAAACAAATTAGGAAGTTTTAATTTTGTGTTTAAAACTTTCCTTGTTTGGAGGAATTAAGGTGGCCATCCATTAAAAGGGTTAAAAGGAAATTTTAATTAAATTTTCCTTTCATTAGCAAGGAGAATAAGGAAGGTTTTATTAAAACTTTCCTTATTTGTCAAGACCAAGGAATATAAAAGAGAGGGTAGAGATGTCTCACCTCATAACATATATATCATCTAGTATTCCTCTCTTCTCTTCCTTGGTGGTGGTCGACCCTCTCTTCTTCCTCTTCCCTTATTCTTCTTCTTAAGTGGCTGGCGGCATCATCTTCTTGGAGAGATCTTGGTGGCCGGATTTTGCTTGGAGAAGAAGAAGAGATAGGAGGCATTGTTTCTTAGCATCCCTTAGAGCTTGATTGGTGGCCAAAGTTCTTCATCTCAAGGAGATTGTTGGTGGCCGAAACTTGCAAGGAGAAGAAGGAGGCTTAGGTGGATTCTCGTCTCGGTAGATTGTCGCCCACACGATGTCCGAGATAAGAAGAGGAATATGGCAGAAGATCGTGAGGTATATAAGCTACAAAAGGTATAACTAGTTATTAGTTTCCGCATCATAACTAGTTCATCTTTTTGTTTAGATCTTGAAATACCAACACAAGAGACATATGATTCTAGGTTTCAGATTTATGATTCGGATTTGTGTTTCTTTTGTTTTTTTTTATCTTGTGATTCGATTGCTCTTTTTGGTTAAACCTAGAGTTACTATAAGGAGATTAAATATTGAATTTCGTTGAAAGGCTTTGTCTAGGAAGTGGTGGATGATCCCATACCTAAGAAGGCCTAGTGCCTCACCATGTTTAACCTGGAAGCTGATCTCTGAAATAAATATTTAATCGAATTTGTAACATGAGTGGATTTGGATCAATAATGTTAATCATCGTTTGCGATCCAAGTCTAAACCACTAAGAACAGATAAGTTGAATTTGGAATCAATAATGTTAAGTTCTGTTTGCGATTCCAAATTTAATTTCTAAAGAATACAATAGGTTGTTAGGAAAGGTTCAGGACTTGTACAAAATTTTTATACAAGGGAACCGGTACGATATTCCGAGTAGCAACCAACAGATTTCTTACGCACAAACGCGAGAAAGGTTTGATCGATTGGTCGATCGATTCATCCATTTCCAGAGAGCACAGAGGTACTCTGAATCGATTGACCGATTGATTCAAAGTCTCTCCAATCGATTGAGAGTCATTCAATCGATTGGGATCCAACCGTTGCGTAGGTTTAAAGTTGTTGCGAGCGATTTCTTTGACACGGCTTCGAGTGTTTCTTCCCGATCTTCACGATCTATTCACCACTGAGCTCACCGACACACACCATATCTTGGAGGTTTAGAGAGGAGTGTTATTGCACTTCCAAGAAAGTCAAGAGGTGTATTCAACCAAGAAGAAAAGTAAGCTAGGGTTTCTGCCGTGTAAATCTTGTAAGATTTGATATTGTATTAGCTTGTATTTTGTTCTTCTTGTATATCTCTGAGTGTGACCTTGTACAAGGCTTCTCTGCCTTCGGTAGTTACCATAAAGGAGTGTTTTCATAGTGGATGAGTGAGTGAGGGCCGGATCCTTGGATTAGTCACCTCTTCTTGAGGTGGATACCAAGTAAATCCTTAGTGTTAGCATTGCGAGTGTGTTTCTTATTGTTTATTCCATTGCATATCATCGAAGAAGCACATCAACAAGCACGAAGAGCTATTCACCCCCCCCCCCCTCTAGCATATTTCGACCCTAACAACAAGAAGGGCATCAACCATAGCAACGTTGTCGAACCTCGCCTCTATTCGTATCCATGCCGAGCCCTCAAGACAACTCCTTGAGTACAAGTCTCTCCTTCAGAAGTTACTAGCCATGAGTGAAGAAGAGGGATCAATAGGAAGAAGAAGAGAAGCACATAAGGAAGATATTTTCTCCCTTATGGTGGTCACGACAACAAGGAGGGGAGCCTCTTTGTTGTTGGCAGCAAGAAAGAGAGGAGTGGGAGAGGAGGATTGGGTTTCCAAATGCTAATTAACCAAATAATAAAACTTGTATCTAATTCTCTCCCAATTACATCTATATATAATCCTCTTTATTGAGTTGGTTCATGACTAATTCATGATTAAACCAAATATGATTCAACTCTACCATAAGAGATGTAGCTCATCCACGCTTTCATCATGACAAATATTTCCATATTTATCTTATGTATGGTCTAACAAAATATTTATCTTTTGATCTAAGAATTTTATTCTTTAACTTATTTTATGTATTTTAGAGACTCATTAGTGTGTGTGATCCAATAGGTTCCTGATTTATCTTAGCCATCCATAATTGACTACTTAATTATAGAACAATCATGAGTGGCACCTAGTAGTACATTATAATCCCCAATTAGTCAAAAAATCATAGTTGATCTTAAAACTAATTTTAAACCCTTCAACAGCTATAGCGAGTCGTGTCTTGTTCCTTTTACTCGTCTTATACCCACTTGGTTCAGGACATGATAATGTGTCTATCCCCACTAGACTGATTATGTCACACCTAGCCCAAATAATACTTTCTCGTTCTACGGATTCAAATTACTCGTACATGTGTTTAAGAGTCTCACACTCTTAACATATGATCCTTTGGCCAATGACTTTGAGTAATAATCCTAACGAGTGGTCATAGGATATACATTTCCTTACAAGGAGTGGTGAATCCTCTGTGGGTTATCCAAACATCTTTGGGTATTTTGACTTATACCCAATCATCCTGGGTCTACACCTCAATGAGGTGCTTATTTAATATGTCAAAGTATAAGTTTCCATGACCAAGATGACTTGTATACCTCAAGTCGAAGGAAACTTGCACTCGAGCTGCAGTAAGAGTTTTACAGACATATCTATATATATAGATAATCATATGAAGTCTTATAGCGAGTCACTCCAATGTATTAGTTACCATAACTAGCATCCACGTTTAACTCTCGACATCTTAATGTCTCCAGCCAGTGAGAAAATATTTGTTTGGCGAACCATGGAATATAACCCGTGCTAGTCTTACAGAATTGATGATGTCCGAATGCATCAATTCGACGACTAGAAAAATTTTAATACGTTCATAATTACACATGTAGAGATAATCACTAGTTGTGATCCAATCATAATTTTTCTCGTGCTATGAATTGTATTGCGGATATTCAGTAAATGAGTTTAAAACAATCAAACATATAATATGCACTCAAATAGTGAATCTATATTTAGTAAAAACTATAAGGCGATTACCTTAGAACATTCTTCAAAATTTAACAATCTTTAGGGTCTTTTCTCGAAGTTTTAATAAATCTGCATGTTTTGCATTATATTTGGTTCTATCGCATAAAAATGATGTAATTTAATCGATATTTGGTATAAGGAAACCTATGATTTAAGTTCTTCTCACTTCTAAATCTATTTGAATTTTCTATCTCGTACCTAACATTCAATTCATCATGACATGTTAGGATTTTTATCATATGTTAAGTGTTTAGTCAACTTTGACTCACTTATATTATACATCTCATGTCAAGTGTTCAGTTAATTGTGACTTACTTGGACTTACATTCTTATATCAAGTGTTTGGTTAACCTTAACCAACTCTAACTTTGCCCTCACCAACTCTCTATTGGACTTCCAACCGTCCAGTATCTAGTCAACTATGATCCACTTGAACTTCTCCACCTTCAAGTATCTAATCAACCTTGACCTACTTACTTTTCGCTCAAACATCAATCGTCAATACCTAAACTAATCTTAGTCAACCTTGACTGAGATTGATTGCACTAATAATCTCCCACTCTAACAAAATCCAATTTTACTTGACGTCTTACTCAACCGTCAAACATATTTATCAACTATCAAGTATTTAGACAATTAACTTTGACCTACTTGATGTATTGCTTAACCTCAAATAAATTTATCGAACATCAAAACTCAACTTGAGTCAACTCAAACTCCAGCACCTGACCATCTCAACCTAGAAGTCCTAACAAATGATAAAAGAGTCCGGTGGCTCTTCTTTGGACTAAATTCTAAGAGGGAAAATGATATAGATGAACAAAATGATTTTTGAGATCTGGACATACCAAGTAGAGTTTTGGCTCTGAAGGAGATATACATGATTTACGACCTTTTTTGACATCACTCTAGTTGTGAAATATGAATGGGAGATTACAAACAACAAGAGGAGGATAACCCTTCAAAAACAGAAGTGGATGAAGCTTGAAGTGGAGCTTGATAGAGGTAATAAGAAAGATATAAAGTTGATAATTTTGATTTTACCTAGTCATAATCATGTTTTGAGACAGTTAAGAGAATACATTGATGCCAAGGAGCTTTGGCAGAAGGTTTTTAAATTTCATGAAAATCTCGTACAAGTTGAGAAAGCCCAAGTAGATCGAAGAGGTAGTTGAAGAGATGATGGAAGTACAAGAAGACTCGAAAATTCCACAAATTGAGGACGAGGAGCTACTTTAAACTCAAATAATTGAGGACATCATGGTGGCCTCAAGACTCCATTGGATGACTGGAGCGGAGAAGCATCCAACTCCACAAGGAGTAAAGAAAGAGCAAGTCAATTGAGGATGACAATTTGGAAGCTCAATCCTTAAATGCCTCAACCCAAATCAAGAGTAAAAAGCACATTGTAGACATGGGTGCATGGGAGAAATATGACTATGATATTATCCTAACTTTGGTTAACTTGATATTACAAGAGTAGATACCCACTTGCCAAGATGGAGACAAGCAAGGTAACATAAAGGATCCTAACTTTGGTTAATTTATTAATATTTGTAAGATAAGTTGTAGGAAGGAGGTGAAAAAAAAAAAATCAATCTGTATACTTCACTTGTCAATAGAGGTGTCATTACCACACCAAATGCATTAATAATAAGGTAGTGAAGGAGAAGAAGCCAAGAATGGACTTGGTTAATTTATTAATATTTCTAAGGCAGGTTGCAAGAAGAAGGAGGTGAAGAAAAAAAAATCAATTTGTATGCTTCACTTGCTAAGAGATGTGCCATTAATAATAAGGTAGTTAAAGAGAAGAAGCCAAGAATGGTGTGAAAAAAATTTGTATGCTCATGTCAAGGGGAAGGGGAAGCTCCAAGAGGTCAGAAAGAAGGTAAGTCTTAACTTAAGTTAATTCAAGAGTTATTTCTCCCATGCATAGTCATGATAATTATGCTCATTTGTCTATGTAAAATTTTGGTTTCATGATAACTCTTGGAGAACACTTCATGATAGGATTATTTTCCCTAAGGATAGAATAGTAGAGAAGAATATAGGCAAGCAACCCAAGAATTGTAAACATATTCCAAGAATGTCCAAGAGGGATATGACAATTTTAGGTTTAGGAAGTTAAAATTGAACCAAGCTTTAAGGGCAAAACTTGAGAATATGAAAAAAGTCCCTTGAATGATTTGCAAATTAGTCTAAAAGTCTAGATGCAATTCTAGATAGATAAAAGGCTAAGAATAACCGATCAAATTTGGGATGTTAATTATTATCATCAAGGGTTGAAGTTCCACTATATTCAAGCGTACCATATGATTATAGTACTGGGAAGCCATCTAGAGTGAATAATGCCAAGATGACATTTGAACAAAGGAAGATTCCTATGGCAAAGAATGAAAGCTCTAGGGAGAACTTCATGAGATAAGTTGGGGTTTATGGTCTATGCATCCCAAGAAAAGGATGCTTAGGAAATTAAACACGTTCATAGATGTGCCAATATTGTTAAGGATGATTAAGGACTCAATTATAGGAAATTGATTCCTAAGAAAGAGTTTGATACAAGGACCATATGAAAAATGCTCCAAAAGTATAAAACTAAATTTGAATTGTATGAAAGGTCAAATAAACTAATATAAGGTTCATGATTTAGATAATTTTGAGAAATGATCTAACTCTGAAATTAAAAGGACTTTTGGATTATTTTTTTTTAAAGTAGATATATGTTAAATTAACTTCTCTATAAAATTTAAAAATTTTAGGAGGCTTATAAATTTTTTGATGAATTTATATTATATAACGGTTCAAACTTTTTATATGTTATAATAATTTAAATTAAAACTACTATAATAAATTAGAAGATTAAGGGCAATTCATTTAATATTTTCTTCGAATGAGATGTAATATTAACACTTTTAGGACTGGTATTCATTTTCCAATATATTAAAAAGGAAATTTAAAAAAAAATTATGAGAAATTCACTTATATTTACAAAGAAATCATGTTTGACTTTGTCAAGTAAAACCTCAAAGTCAAAAGTCAAGGGCAGGTTGACTTCCAACTTGATGACTTGTTTTGATTATAAGAAATTTTCAATCCTACATCTTAAGCCTTCTAACATCAATCACATAAAATTTAATCATATTAATTATTTTTCAAAGCCAGAGGAATAAGTCAAAAATCGCCTTAGCAATATTGTTATATAATTGTCAACTTGATTTTCCAAGTTCTCTCTAGACTGTGTGATTTGCGGAATTTTTCTTTCATTGACCTCCATTTTGCCAATCGATCATGATCCGTTGACCTAGTGATCAGTAAATTCGATTTAATGTAGCCCTGTATTGATCAGTTTCACCGGAAAACAGTGAAGCAGAATCCATGGCGAGAAGAATATCGTTCCTCCTCTGCATCCTCTTCAATCTCACAGCTGCTCTGTTTTCGCTCTCCTTTGCCGGCGATAAGTTAACACCTGGCCAGCGTCTCCACGACGCCGCCGGAGCAACCTTGATCTCCGACGGCGGCACCTTCGAGCTGGGTTTCTTTACGCCCGCCGGATCCAGCAACCGTTACGTTGGCATGTGGTTCCGCAACGTCTCCCAGAAAACCTTCGTATGGGTCGCCAACCGCAACCACCCGATCACCGATGGGTCCGGAGTCCTTTCGCTCACTACAAACGGAACGCTTGTCGTCTCCGACAGCAGCTCCACCATCTTGTGGTCGTCCAGCTCATCGTCACTCACTAACCCCGTGGCGCAACTCCTCGACAACGGGAACTTTGTCGTTCGAGAAGCCGGCGACTTCGGCAGCAGCAGCTACGCATGGCAGAGCTTCGACTTCCCGACGAACACGCTCCTCCCGGGCATGAAGTTGGGGTGGAACCTGACGAACCGACACAACCGCATCCTCACGGCGTGGGCGAGCACCAGCGACCCTGCAGAGGGGAACTACACCCTTGGCATCGATTTGCGCGGCGGTCCCCAGATATTCGTGTGGGTGTGGGTGGGCACGCAGCAGTATTTGCGCTTCGGGCCATGGACCGGCCTCTACGTCAGCGACGTCCCGGAGATGAAGGCCAACAATATGTTGGACTTCAGTTTCGTGATCGACGGCGAGCAGGTGGTGTTCAGCTACACCGTGCCCGATCCATCGTTGATCAGGCAAGTGGTCATCGATCCAACGTCTGGCGCCATAGACGACCTTATGTGGACCAATGAAAGTCAGTCATGGATCAGGCATACGGAGTATCCGAGGGACACCTGCGACCGCACCATCTCCCTCTGCGGCCCCAACGGCCTTTGCTACCCCGATTGGCCCCCGTGCAAGTGTCTTCCGGGCTTTCATCCCCGAAATCGAAACGACTGGGATCAAATCGTGAACACCTCCGGCGGCTGCGTGAGGAACACAGAGTTGGACTGCTATAACAACACTGATGGTTTCATCAGGCGGAGCAACGTGAAGTTGCCGGACACATCCGCGTCGACGGTGGACTGGAGCATGGCGAGCCTCGATGACTGCCAAACTTTGTGCCTCAATAACTGTTCTTGCACGGCTTATGCGAGAGCCAACATCAGCGGCAGTGGCCGAGGGTGCATCTTGTGGTTCACTCCACTCACAGACATCAAATTGTTCAACTCTGGATCCGGACAAGATCTATTCGTCAGGCTTGCAGCTGCAGACCTAAATGAAGGTGATGAGGTATTATCAATCGCAGTCACGAGAATTATATGACACTTAAATTTGCCGTCTCTTGTTACAGCCATGGAATCAAGTGGTTCTCACCGGAGTCGCAGAGGAGTGATAATAGTCGTTTCCTCGGTGGCAACTTTGACTTTCCTAACACTCGTTGCTTGTTGCATTTGGAAAAGGAAGAAAACAGGTATCATCTCATCTTCCTCTTATTTGACAATTCATCATTTTCAGCGTTTCCTTTTGACACATTGCGATTGTTATTTGAATGTCAAAACAGAGTTTTCTATCCGGAAAGAAACTGAAGAAGAGACGATAAACCTGCCCTCGTTCGACTTTGCTGCAATTGTACAGGCTACTGGTAACTTTTCTTCATCTAACAAGCTCGGAGAGGGCGGATTTGGACCTGTGTATAAGGTGTGAACTTTAAGCAATTGCGATCATCATTGTTGTGTTTAAGTATGCTAAAGCTTAGTGTGAGGATTGCAGGGTAGGTTGAAAGAAGAGGAAATAGCTGTGAAAAGATTGTCCAAAACATCAGAACAAGGTGCGGATGAGTTCAAGAACGAGGTAGTGTCTATCGCGGAGCTTCAACATCGAAATCTTGTTCGACTCCTCGGCTATTGCATTGAAGCAAATGAGCGAATGCTGCTTTATGAATACATGCCCAATGGAAGCCTAGACAAATTCTTGTTTGGTACGTTGATATTTATACGAGTGATGTGAACTCTCTTCTTATTTGCTATATTGTACATTGTTTGAATCTATACCAAGAACATGTTTTGAATTTCACATACTGGATCGTTGGATTTGTACTCAGATAAAGTGAAAGCTAGATCGCTGGATTGGAAATCGCGTTACAACATAATTCTTGGCGTTGCTCGTGGTTTTCTCTACCTTCATCATGATTCCAGACTAAGAATCATTCATAGAGATTTGAAAGCAAGTAATATTCTTCTTGATAAAGATATGAATCCAAAAATATCAGATTTTGGCTTGGCAAAAATATTTGATGGAAATGAAACAATAAAAAAAACAAGAAGAGTCGTTGGAACATAGTATGTAAATCTTAACTTTTATATTTAAGCACAATGTATTTGATTCAAATAGACAATTAATTTTTCTTCATGGTTACTTTTACATTTTACAGTGGATATATGTCTCCAGAATATGTGAAGAATGGAGCTTACTCAGTGAAATCAGATGTTTTTAGTTTTGGTGTATTGATACTTGAAATCATTACCGGCAAAAAGAATGTTGGATGCTACATTTCTATAGAGCACTTAAACCTTCTAGAGCATGTAAGTATACATAAAACATATATATTTAACAATCTATATATCACATCCAGGTATTAGTATTTATGCATTAATCAAATACATGTATGCAGATTTGGACTTTGTGGAAGGAAGATAGAGTTTTGGAAGCTGTGGATGGATCAATAGGATCATTTTGTGTTGCTGAAGTTTTGAAGTGTATAAATATCGGACTCCTGTGTGTTCAAGAGCAACCAAAAGATAGACCCGTAATGTCATCAATAGTATCATTTTTTAGTAATGATACTATCCAATTGTTAGAACCTAGAAGACCAGGTTTTGTAATGCCAACAGATCTATCTGAAACTAATTTGAATAACTCCGACCCTTCTAATCATTTATCAATCACTATTTTAGAAGCTCGATAAAATCATCACAATCAAAATGTAAACAGCATGTTGATGTGAATTCAACATTTTTTATTTTTATATTGCATATCAAACAATTGTAGACCATACATAAAGATTGATATTATAAAAATGCGCTCTAGTGATATTCTAAAAAATGTTCTTATAATATTGTCAAAGTTGTCTCAATAGGAATGAGGATACTTTCAAGGAATGCTATTCTGTCAGTTCTAGTAATAATTCTCAAAGAGTTCTTTGTGGACATAGATATCATCAGTTACATTACACAGTTCGCTTGGAAAAACAAGGTCCGTGAGGATGTTTGACAACCGAAAGAACAAAATAATAGCAAAGGGCAAACTAGACAGATTTTCCATTACTGCTGACCTTGCAGATAAATTTCCAGCCTCTGAAGTCTGAATCTTCAATGCTACCAGTCAGACTCTTAGACCATCAGGTAGTATTGCTCGAGCTACTAAAATGAAGAGTAACCTGCAAGCAATATCAGACCATTGGCTCCAAGCTTAAATATCAAAGAAGTAATTTCATCAGGAAGTATTGCTCAATCTTAAAACCCAAAGAAGAGTGTGGAATTAGCTCCAAATGATTACAGACCATTGGCTCCAGAGAATCTATCTGTCAGACTTGACATCCAAAGTATCAGCAATAAGGCTCAGTTCAGATTTCAGACAGCTAGATGTGTGTTACAGAATTACTACACTTATGCAAGAAACAAAGAAGAAGCCAATGTAACGATCAAATTAGATTCTGTAAAAGCTTTTCACAAAGTAAACTTGTTTCCTTCCTAGATTGACATACTGTTAGATTCTTATGGCACTTACCAAAAAGATCTTTCTAGCTTGCTTTGCTCTGTCCAGGTGGCCGTAACATCAACTTTTCAATACTGTGAATTGCATGGATCGGGAATAGTATTGCCAAAGTGACTCAATTTATTTTGCTAGAGTACGACTGGACAATTGTGATGTCCGAATATTAAACTTTGGGTATAACTTAAGTTGTCTCACTTAGATTGAGAATTTAAAGGCATATCCCATAAGATGTAATTCAAATTGTACTAATCTTGGGTGATTAACCAAAGCTAACTCAAGATAAGCTATAATATGAATTTCGTAAGATGGGCAAAATGAACAAATAGACTTGTTCATCTCGCTATACAAGAGTTGCATTTGATGCAATTGGTATATGATGCCTACCTACATTATACGAGTCTTGGGCGATTAGCGAAAGCTAACTCAAGATGAGTATAATAAGGATCTTGTCCCACATGAATGTCATTTCGATTGTATTTGGAGCTAGTAGTGTGGGTAAAAACACAACTGTAACGACCCAATTTTTCCTATTTCAAGTTCTAAATGTCTTTAAAAATATTTAGAAATACTTTTAAAATATTCTAAAGATTTTTAGAGTATTTTTATGGAATTTTTGGAGGTCGTTTGGTATTTTTATTAAACGAAAGAAGTTTCGACAAAAAAAAATGTCCAAGCCGAAATTCGAACCGTGGACCTCGGACTTGAACCGCGCCTTAATTGAACCCAGCCAACCAACTATTCCACAACTTTTTCATGAATATATAGAGAACGGAATTTATTTAAGCAGTAGTTAGATAATCAAATACCAAGTTATTAAGAGAGGACTTAAGTTTTTTTTCCCGTGACCTAACTTTTCCCCTCTCCTTTTCTCTCCCGACGGCGCAACTTTGCTGTTTGGGCGAAAACGAAGACGACGAAGCCCTAGCTTTGTCTCCGGCGCCGGCGAAAGGTTTTATCGGCCGGTTTCACCCGTGCGTGACCACCTCGACGAGGAGAGCTCGGAAACACAAAGAAGCCGCCGAGATTCGAAGTTTCTCCGAACCCTAGAAGCTTTCCTTCGGTTGTAAGTCCAAGAACTCCAAGAATAGGTAAGTAGCTGCTCACCTGCGGTAGGAGTAGTTTCGAACTTTGTTTTTCTTCTTGAATCCGAAACATGCTATAAGATTGTGGTTTTGGGTGTTGCTGCCGTGGGTTTCAAAGAAGGATCAAGAAATGGTTTAGTTTGATTGAGCATGTAGGATTGTGTTTGAGCCGAATCTATGCTTGCTAGGGATTTAGTTTTGTTTGAAATCTGAGATAAACGAATAAATTGTTTAGGTTTAACATGTGGTTTCGGTCTCTATTAGTTGACCATGAGCAGTCTTCTATTGATAATAGATGTGCAGATTTCTATTTCTAATAGATGTGCAGATTTCAATTGCAAATAGATGGGCAGATTTCTTTATCAAATAGTTGTTCGATAGCAGCAGTAACCTTTCTTATTGCTTTGCTTAGTTGGAAATAATTCAACATGTGTAGATCTAGTGATGCATGCTTTAGTATACCACGTGTAGATGTTGTTAGCAGCAGTAATCTTTCTTATTGCTTTGCTTAGTTGGAAATAATTTAGGATGTGTAGATTTATTAAGTTATTGTTCTTGAAAATGCATGAACAGATTTATTTTCAAGTTTTGTTTGCTATTAGTTGAACATGATCAGTTTCCTTTGCCACTAGATATACATGGGGATATTTTCTAGTTTCCTTTGCTATTAGAATATCATGAGCAGAATTTTAGTGCAGAATTTTAGTGTAGTTAGATCTCTTTGTATGCAGAATTTTACATTGTAGCTTAGTTCTTCCTTGCTAATTCCATGCACATGATTAGTTTTAAGTTTAGTATTTTAGCCTTGGATTTCCATGTTTCTGAACATGAATAACCTTTGTTATTTAAGCATGCAGTTTGTATTTTACTTGATATTAGATGAGTAGGAATAGCCATGAATTTTGGTGGAAGTGTTTATGTGATCCATTAAACCTTTTGAGGATTATGAGAAGCTATAAGTAAGAAAAGACCAAGGTCTAGAGAAGAAAAGATAACAAGTAAATCTTTTAAAGAGGCTAGTACCCGACTTCCAAGGTTGTCGTTAAACAAATCCAGGTAACCAATTCCAAGGTCTTGGCCCTGGTAAGACCAAGGTCTTGGCCCTGGTAAGACCAAGGTCTTGGCCCTGGTAAGACCAAGGTCTTTACCCTCATAGGACTGGAGGTTCGCTACCTCAGTCTCTATTAGGGAGCGCGCATTTGGTACTAAGTTTGGGCCCAATAAAAAACAAGAGAAAGAGAAATTAAATTAAATAATAATTTCTAAGTGTAAGACTATAAGTATAAGACCATAAGTATTTGGGACAAATGAAACAAGCTTCATATATGTATAGGATTAGCAAGTGTAGCTCTTTTAATTCTAAACACACAGTATCAGTTTTCATTTGTTTTCCTTATAAGTTTATTGAGCATGATTAGTCTTATTTCTAGATGATTCCATCTTTATTCTTGTATAGCATGAGTAGCTTTACATGTTAGCATTTCAGTTAGTTTGATTTATTGCTAATAGATGAGCATGAGTAGTTTTCTTCTTAAGCATTCAGTTTTAGCATGTTTCTTTTTGTTATATACATGCTTATCGAGTTTTTGTAAGTTAGATAGCGCTTACTAAGCAATTCGCTTATAGTTTGAATTTCCTCCTACTGCAGATAAAGGTTAAGGGAAGCTATAGTCAGAAGGAAGGCGACAAGGAGATGTGTGGTGGATGTGCGATGCCTGGACTATGGAAGCCTTGGGACTAGAAAGGAGTTTCTTTTAGTTTTCTTTTCCTTTTGCTCTGTTAGAAGTATTCGGGATGGTATATGTTATCTTGATGTTATTAGGACATAGTAGATGAATTGTGATCTTGTGTGATGATTTCTGGTATAGTTCTCTTTTGTTTTGGATTATTTACTGCGTGAGTTGTTTGATATATGTTCCAGACGCCTGTGGATGATGTATATAGTGTTTGTATTTAAGATATTGTCACCTGTACAGGGGAGATGTTGTCGAAATTTTTCGATAGGGACACCTCACGAGGCAGTTAAGTAGAGTTAGTAGTTAAGTAGCGTACACCTTTAGAGTGTAGTAGTAGTGTAGAAGGTGGGTCGTTATAGTTGGTATCAGAGCAGTTCTCATTCTCCAACATCGCACACACATCAGCATCAGCCTTGCCGTCTTCAAGTAAGAAAGTATTTAAATTTTCTTTTATGCTTTCTTTATTATTTACAGTATGGAGTATTTGCTTATATGCTCTTTAGTAAGATAGAAGTTTTGTTCCTCTTTTATTCATATGCATAAGTATGTTTAGAAAGAATAGAGAAGATACCAAGTCTTTTTCTTTGCATAATTAGATATCAAGAAGAGGACATCCCCGTACCGCTCGTACTGAAGATCGAGCACAAATGAACGAAGAGCCCAGAACGACTGTACCTGATCTCTCTGAGGTTGTTGCTCAACTCCAGAGACAAGTAGTAGAGCAGCAACAAGTGATCATCAATCTGATGGCGAATCAGCAGCAAGTCCCTCCCACTCCTTCAACAATCAATGTGGAGACTCCAGTGGTGACTGAGGTTCCACCAGCCACCCTGGAAGTCCCCACAGCACCTAGAAGACAAGAAGCATACCTGATACAGTGGCTAAAGCTGAAGCCAGAGAGTTTCTCAGGGACGACTGAGCCCTGGGATGCTCAGGCTTGGTTCAAGACACTGGAGAGCACCATGGAGCTTCTTGACTGGCCAGAAGTCGAGAAGGTCAAGTGTGCCTCATTCTGCCTATCTAGAGATGCTCATATGTGGTGGGAGAGAGTTAAAAGCAAGAGAGCAGTCAATCAGATGAGCTGGGCTGACTTTGAAGCAGAATTTTATGAAGAATTCTTCCGCCAGCGGATCACCAATAAGCATTATGAGGAGTTCATAGAATTCAGACAAGGTGACCTGTCAGTGGAAGAAGCAGTAAAGAAATTCAATAGGCTAGCTCGTCTCTGCCCAGAGCTAGTAAGCACGGAGAAGGAACGAGTTAGACTAATGCTCAGGATGCTGAGGCCAGTGATAGCACTTAATGTGAGTAGTGGAACTCACCAGCCCCAGACTGGCGAAGAGCTGGTCAGCAGAGCATTAGTTGCTGAGCACTATCTGGACAGCATCAGGGCACAACGAGCGCAGCATAAGCCAGTCAAGATCGAAGACAAGACAGTTGGGAGTCAGAACCTCAGGCAAATAAGCAGAACTGGAAAGGCAAGGGTAGTAAAAGAAAGCAGTGGAACTCAGGAGATAACCAGAAAGGAGGACCAGCAAATAAGCAGACCAAGTTCCCTCCCTATCCTAAATGTGGGAGAACACATCCAGGAGCCTATCTTTTGGGTAAGACTGGATGTTATTCCCGTGGTCAGGAAGGACACATGGCTAAAGAATGCCCTAACAAGTTCAAAGCACCTCAGCCATAACCAATACAATATGGAGGCAAACCTCAACTACATTATATGCCTGCAATTCTGGAAGGACCTCAGCTCAGTCAAGGAAGGTTGGAAGCTCCACCAGTTCCAGCCTTTCACATTGCCAGAGTATTCTCCCTCACCAAAGAGGAAGCTGCTAGTGCCTCCACGGTCGTAATAGGTCAAGTAGTTATTTTTCAGCATTTAGCTACTGTACTATTTGATACTGGGGCGACCCATTCTTTTGTATCAGTACCCTTTTCCAGTAAATTACAGGTGTCTACAGAGAGTATGAACTCCAAGTTCTTGACGACCCTACCTTCTGGGGAAGTCATAGAGTCCAATCAGTGGCTTCGAGCTGTACCTGTCAGAATTACAGACCGAGAACTATATGTTAGCCTGGTAGTCCTCGCCATGCAGGATTTCGATATCATTTTAGGTATGGATTTCCTCAGCAAGTACAGTGCTTCAGTGGACTACCGCAGAAGAAAAGTGATCTTTAGTCTAGAGGGTGAACCAATCTTTGAATTGTCAGGAGTGCCAAGGAGGAGGACCCAGAAGCTTCTTTCTTCTCTGACAGCTCACCAGATGTTAGCCAAAGGGTGTGCTGGTTTTCTTGCATTCATTGTGAGTACAGAAGAACAAGAAAGACCCAAGCAGAAAGATGTTCGGGTAGTTTGCGAGTATCCGGAAGTATTTCCAGAAGAGCTACCTGGACTACCTCCCAATAGAGAAGTGGAGTTTGAGATTGAATTGGTTCCTGGTACCGGTCCAATTTCAAAAGCTCCATACCGTATGTCTCCAGCAGATTTAAAAGAGTTACAAGAGTAACTTCAAGAGCTGCTTGACAAAGGCTTCATCCGCCCTAGTCATTCACCATGGGGAGCTCCTGTGTTGTTTGTCAAGAAGAAGGACAGATCTATATGGATGTGCATAGATTATAGAGCTCTGAATCAAGTGACAATCAAGAACAAGTACCCCCTTCTCAGGATCGACGACTTATTTGATCAGTTGAGAGGGGCAACAGTGTTCTCAAAGATAGACCTGCGCTCTGAGTACCATCTGTTGAAAGTGAAGGAAAGTGATATACCCAGAACAGCTATCAGGACAAGATATGGACACTATGAGTTCGTAGTCATGCCTTTTGGTGTGACTAATGCACCTGCAGTCTTCATGGACCTGATGAACAGAGTTTTCAGAGAATACCTTGACAAGTTTGTCATCGTGTTCATCGACAACATTCTAATCTATTCCAGAACTCCAAAGGAGCATGACACGCACTTGAGAATAGTCTTGCAGACCCTTTAGCAAAAGCAGCTTTATGCTAAATTCTCAAAGTGCGAGTTCATGTGGCATTTCTAGGTCACATTATTTCTAGAGAAGGCATCCAAGTGGATCCAGCCAAAATAGAAGCAGTTAACAACTGGAGTAGACCCAAGAATGTCAGGGAAATCAGAAGCTTCCTTGGTTTAGCTGGGTACTACAGGAAATTCGTGGAGGAATTTTCCAGGATAGCCTCTCCACTTACAGCCCTAACCAGAAAGGACAAGAAGTTTGAATGGTCAGACAAATGTGAGCAAAGTTTCCAAGAACTGAAGAAGATACTGACCAGTGCTCTCATTCTGACTGTTCCAGAAAGTGACAAGAGCTTTGACATCTACAGTGATGCCTCCAAGATGGGCCTTGGAGCTGTACTCATGCAAGAAGGAAAAGTTATAGCTTATGCTTCTAGGCAACTCAAAGATTATGAGAAGAACTACCCCACTCATGATCTCGAGCTGGCAGCTGTGGTCTTTGCACTGAAACTCTGGCGACACTACTTGTATGGAGTCCAGTGTAGAATCTTCACAGACCATCAGAGCTTGAAGTATTTCTTTACCTAGAAAGACTTAAACATGAGACAGCGCAGGTGGCTAGAGTTGGTCAAAGACTATGACTATGAAATCCTCTACCACCCAGGCAAAGCTAATAAAGTGGCAGATGCACTAAGTAGAAAATCCAGTGCATCCCTAATGTCTTTGTCATCATTAGCCCTACCACTACAGAAGGAGTTGTCAGACTTTGGAATGAAAATTATTTATGGGCAACTCTCTGCATTGACCTTAGAGTATACCTTGCTTGAGGATATACAGAGAAAGCAAAGTGAAGATCTAGATATCCAGAAGATCAAGCAAGGGATACAGAAAGAAGAAAATTCGGAGTTTCGAGTATCAGATAGTGGAATTGTTTATCAGGGGAGCCGCCTTTGTGTCCCCAATGATGAAGAGCCGAGAAAGAAAATTTTAGAGAAAGATCATAGTACACCTTACTCCATGCATCCTAGTTCTACCAAGATGTACCAAGACGTGAAATAGAGGTTCTGGTGGTCTGGACTCAAAAGAGATGTAGCTAAATATGACAGTACCTGCCTGACATGTCAAAGGGTCAAAGCAGAACACCAGAGACCATGAGTAGTTCTACAACCTCTTCCTATACTAGAGTGGAAGTGGGAAAACATATCCATGGACTTCATAACAGGTCTCCTAAGAACCACAAATGGATATGATGCGATATGGGTCATAGTGGACAGATTGACCAAGTCTGCTCATTTTCTAGCCATCAAGGTGTCTCACTCTATAGAGCAATTAGCACAGTTATATGTTAAGGAGGTGATCAGACTTCATGGAGTTCCTAAATCTATTGTGTCTGATAGAGATGGGTGCTTCACCTCTCACTTTTGGGAGTGTGTTCAGAATGCACTAGGCACCAAACTCAAGTTCAGCACAGCCTTCCATCCTCAGACTGATGGACAGACAGAGCGAGTAAATCAGATTCTAGAAGATATGCTCAGAGCTTGTGCACTAGATTTCAAGGAAAGTTTGTGCAAGTATCTATGCTTAGCTGAGTTTACCTACAACAATAGCTATCAGGCCACCATCAAGATGGCACCTTATGAGGCGTTGTATGGCAGGAAGTGCAGATCACCCATTTGCTGGCAAGAAGCAGGTGAAAGAAGATAAATGGAAGTAGAGCTGGGCATTCAAACTGAGACGATAGAAGAAACCACTCAGGCTATCCAGAAGATCAGACAGAGGATTGAGACTGCCTAGAGTAGACAGAAGAGTTATACTGACACACGCCGTAGGCCACTTGAATTCCAAGTAGGGGATTCAGTCTTTCTCAAGGTTGCTCCTATGAAGGGAGTGATGAGATTTGGCAAGAAGGGCAAATTAAGTCCTCGCTATGTAGGACCTTACCTGATTACAGATAGGATTGGGAAAGTAGCTTACAGGTTGGACTTACCACAAGACATGTCAGCAATACATAATGTATTTCATGTCTCCATGCTAAAGAAGTGTATTCATGACCCTAGCCAAGTGATTCAGCCTCAGACAGTGCAGATCCAAGAGGATCTTAGCTACGAGAGCAGATCTACGCAAATAATGGACAGAGCAGTCAAGAGACTAAGAAACAAAGAAGTACCACTAGTGAAGGTCATCTGGCAGAACCAGACGCACGAGGAAGTCACTTGGGAGCGTGAGGACAGTATGAGACAGAAATATCCAGAACTATTCTAAGTTCGAGGATAAACTTTTTATAAGGTATGGGGGATTGTAACGACCCAATTTTCCCTATTTCAAGTTCTAAATGTCTTTAAAAATATTTATAAATACTTTTAAAATATTCTAGAGATTTTTAGAAATTTTTAGAGTATTTTTATGGAATTTTTGGAGGTCGTTTGATATTTTTATTAAACGAAAGAAGTTTCGACAAAAAAAAATGACCAAACCGAGATTCGAACCGTGGACCTCGGACTTGAACCGAGCCTTAACCGAACCCAGCCAACCAACTGTTGCGCGACTTTTTCGTGAACATATAGAGAACGGAATTTATTTAAGCAGTAGTTAGATAATCAAATACCAAGTTATTAAGAGAGGACTTAAGTTTCTTTCCCGTGACCTAACTTTTCCCCTCTCCTTTTCTCTCCCGACGGCGTGACTTTGCTGTTTGGGCGAAAATGAAGACGACGAAGCCCTAGCTTTGTCTCCGGCGCCCGCGAAAGGTTTTTCCGGCCGGTCTTCACCCGTGCGTGACCACCTTGACGAGGAGAGCTCGGAAACACAAAGAAGCCGCCGAGATTCGAAGTTTCTCCGAACCCTAGAAGCTTTCCTTCGGTTGTAAGTCTAAGAACTCCAAGAATAGGTAAGTAGCTGCTCACCTGCAGTAGGAGTAGTTTCGAACTTTGTTTTTCTTCTTGAATCCGAAGCATGCTATAAGATTGTGGTTTTGGGTGTTGCTGTCGTGGGTTTCAAAGAAGGATCAAGAAATGGTTTAGTTTGATTGAGCATGTAGGATTGTGTTTGAGCCGAATCTATGCTTGCTAGGGATTTAGTTTTGTTTGAAATCTGAGATAAACGAATAAATTGTTTAGGTTTAACATGTGGTTTCGGTTTCTATTAGTTGATCATGAGCAGTCTTCTATTGATAATAGATGTGCAGATTTCTATTTCTAATAGATGTGCTGATTTCTATTGCAAATAGATGGGCAGATTTCTTTATCAAATAGATGTTTGATAGCAGCAGTAACCTTTCTTATTGCTTTGCTTAGTTGGAAATAATTCAACATGTGCAGATCTAGTGATGCATGCTTTAGTATACCACGTGTAGATGTTGTTAGCAGCAGTAATCTTTCTTATTGCTTTGCTTAGTTGGAAATAATTTAGGATGTGTAGATTTATTAAGTTATTATTCTTGAAAATGCATGAATAGATTTATTTTTCAGTTTTGTTTGCTATTAGTTGAACATGATCAGTTTCCTTTGTCACTAGATATACACGGGGATATTTTCTAGTTTCCTTTGCTATTAGAATATCATGAGCAGAATTTTAATGCAGAATTTTAGTGTAGTTAGATCTCTTTGTATGCAGAATTTTGCATTGTAGCTTAGTTCTTCCTTGCTAATTCCATGCACATGATTAGTTTTAAGTTTAGTATTTTAGCCTTGGATTTCCATGTTTCTGAACATGAATAACCTTTGTTATTTAAGCATGCAGTTTGTGTTTTACTTGCTATTAGATGAGTAGGAATAGCCATGAATTTTGGTGGAAGTGTTTATGTGATCCATTAAACCTTTTGAGGATTATGAGAAGCTATAAGTAAGAAAAGACCAAGGTCTAGAGAAGAAAAGATAACAAGTAAATCTTTTAAAGAGGCTAGTACCCAACTTCCAAGGTTGTCATTAAACAAATCCAGGTGACCAATTCCAATGTCTTGGCCCTGGTAAGACCAAGGTCTTTACCCTTATAGGACTGGAGGTTCGCTACCTCAGTCTCTATTAGGAAACGCGCATTTAGTACTAAGTATGGGCCCAAGAAAAGACAAGAGAAAGAGAAATTAAATTAAATAATAATTTCTAAGTGTAAGACTATAAGTATAAGACCATAAGTATTTGGGACAAATGAAACAAGCTTCATATATGTTTAGGATTAGCAAGTGTAGCTCTTTTAATTCTAAACACACAGTATCAGTTTTCATTTGTTTTCCATATGAGTTTATTGTGCATGATGAGTCTTATTTCTAGATAATTCCATCTTTATTCTTGTATAGCATGAGTAGCTTTACATGTTAGCATTTCAGTTAGTTTGATTTATTGCTAATAGATGAGCATGAGTAGTTTTCTTCTTAAGCATTCAGTTTTAGCATGTTTCTTTTTGTATATACATGCTTATCGAGTTTTTGTGAGTTAGATAGCGCTTACTAAGCAATTCGCTTATAGTTTGCATTTCCTCCTACTGTAGATAAAGGTAAAGGGAAGCTATAGTCAGAAGGAAGGCGACAAGGAGATGTGTGGTGGATGTGCGATGCCTGGACTATGGAAGCCTTGGGACTTGAAAGGAGTTTCTTTTAGTTTTCTTTTCCTTTTGCTATGTTAGAAGTATTCGGGATGGTATATGTTATCTTGATGTTATTAGGACATAGTAGATGAATTGTGATCTTGTGTGATGATTTATGGTATAGTTCTCTTTTATTTTGGATTATTTATTGCGTAAGTTGTTTGATATATGTTCCAGCCGCCTGTGGCTGATATATATAGTGTTTGTATTTAAGATATTGTCACTTGTACAGGGGAGATGTTGCCGAAATTTTTCGGTAGGAACTCCTCACAGGCAGTTAAGTAGAGTTAGTAGTTAAGTAGCGTCCACCTTTAGAGAGTAGTAGTAGTGTAGAAGGTGGGTCGTTACAACAACCATGACTCGCTCTTACCAAGCTTTACAATTCAGTGGGAGCATCATTTAATTAAAGACCTAATTAAATGATCGATATATGATACTAAATTCTGCATTATGTTGTTGTAGATAACCATGTCATCAAACACGTTGAACACTCTCTCTCTGCGATCTGTCCTTGATAAGGACAAGCTCAATAGAGCTAACTTCCTGGACTGGTACAAAAATCTGAGAATAGTTCTCAAGCAAGAATGAAAACTGTACGTCCAAAAGCAACCCATTCTTGAGGCACCTCCCGCTACTGCTACTAGAGCTGATAGGGATGCTTACAAGAAGCATCAAGATGATGCATTATATGTGTTATGCCTTATGCTCGCCACCATGAACTTTGAGCTTTAGAAGCAACATGAGAACATGGATGCTTATGATATGGTTGAACACCTTAGACAACTATATTAAGGACAAGCAAGGCATGAGAGATTTGAGATCTCTAAAACGCCGTTTCAATGCAAAATGCAAGAAGGAAGTCCCGTAGGACCATATGTACTCAAAATGATTGGGTATGTAGAAAACCTACAACGGTTGGGATTTCCACTAGACCAAGAATTGACCACTGATCTTATCTTGCAGTCTTTGCCTGATAGCTATAGTCAATTTATCATGAACTACAACATGAATGAAATTGACAAACCACTGTCTGAGATGTTGAGCATGTTAAGAACTGCTGAACTAAACCTTAAGAAGGCAAAACCTAGTTCCATTTTAATGGTGTCTAAAGGCAAAGGCAAGCGGAAGCCTAAAGGTAAGGGTAAGACCCAAGCTAAAGGCAAGGGCAAGGCTCATGCACTGAAACCCAAAGGTGGGGTTGCTAAGGAAGGAACCTGCTTCCACTGTGGTGAGACCGGACACTGGAAGAGGAACTGCAAAGTTTACCTAGAGGAACTGAAACGGAAGAGAAGTGAGACTTCTGCTTCAGGTATATATGTTATAGAAGTCAATCTATCTATTTTTTATTCATGGGTATTAGATATCAGATGTGCATATCACATTTGTACTAATGTGCAGGGGCTGAGAAATAGTAGAGCATTGACAAAGGGCGAAGTGGACCTACGAGTAGGCAATGGTGCAAGAGTTGTTGCTGTCGCTATAGGAACATATTCTTTATCTTTGTCCACTAGGCTTATTTTAGAACTAGAAGAGTGTTGTTATGTGCCCACTTTGACAAAGAACATTATCTCTGTTAATTGTTTGGACAAGAAAGGTTTTCCATTTGTAATAAAAGATAAATGTTGTTTCGTTTATTTCAATGATATGTTTATTGTAATACACCTCTTATGAATGACCTCTATGTTCTAGACTTTGAAAACTCAATCTATAATATAAATACCAAATGGTTCAAATCTAATGATTTGAACCAAACATATCTCTGGCATTGTCGCCTAGGTCACATAAATGAGAGTCGCATATCCCAACTCCATAAGGATGGACTTTTGGACTCATTTGATTTTGAATCATATGAGGCATGCGAATCTTGTCTTCGAGGCAATATGACAAAGACTCCATTTAGTGGACATGGCAAAAGGGCTAATGATCTGTTAGGACTCATGCATATAGATGTATGTGGGCCTTTCAGAATAGCTGCTAGAGGAGGCTATTATTACTTCATTACCTTCACTGATGATTTCAGTAGATACAGCTATGTGTATCTGATGAGACACAAGTCAGAATCCTTTGAAAAGTTCAAAGAATTCAAGACTAAAGTACAAAACAACTTGGTAAGAGTATTAAAATGCTTCAATCAGATCGAGGTGGGGAATACCTTAGCCAAAAGATTCATGACCATCTCATTGAGTGTGGGATCATATCTCAACTCACTCCACCTGGAACACCACAATGGAATGGTGTATCAGAAAGGAGAAATCACACCTTATTAGATATGGTATGATCGATGATGAGTCATACAAATCTTCCTACTTCCTTCTGGGGACATGCTCTAGAGACGGCCGCTTTCACACTTAACCGAGTTCCATCTAAGGCCGTCATAAAGACACCATATACGATATGGACTAGGAAGAGTCCCAAGATATCTTTTATGAAGATTTGGGGTTGTGAGACTTACGTTCGACGACAAGTCTCAGATAAACTTGGACCCAAATTGGACAAGTACTATTTTGTAGGATATCCAAGGAAATAAAGGGGTATTACTTCTATAATCCTACAGAAGGCAAGGTGTTTGTTGTCAGAACTGGTGTCTTTCTAGAAAGGGAATTTATTTCTAGAAAGACTAGTGGGAGTGAAGTCAATCTTGAAGAAATTCAAGATACACAAACTAGCACTGATGCCTTGATGGAAATTGAACAGACGCCACAAGAAGTTGTGGAGCAACAACCTATTCAAGTAGTACACGCTCTACGCAGATCTGATAGGACCCGTCGTCAACTTGAGAGATATTCATTTCTCTTGTCTGACCAGGGTGATGTAGAGCTTATTGGTTTTGATGAGCCTACATCTTATCAGGAAGCTGTACAGGGCCCAGATTCCGAGAAATGGCTAGAGGCCATGAGATCCAAAATGGAATCCATGTACACTAACCGAGTATGGACTTTGGTTGATCCACCTGAAGGGATCAAACTCATTGGGTGTAAGTGGGTCTTCAAAGTAAAGACTGACATCGATGGGTATCATCATACCTATAAAGGTAGATTGGTAGCTAAAGGTTTCAAGAAAATTCATGGTATAGACTATGATGAAATTTTTTCACCAGTTGCGATGCTAAGTTCATTCGGATTTTACTTGTTATTGCAGCTTACTATGATTATGAGATCTGGCAGATGGATGTCAAAACCGCATTTCTTAATGGAAATCTACTCGAGAATGTGTACATGACACAACCTGAGGGTTTTATAGATCCAAAGCATGCTGGAAAGGTTTGTAAGTTGCAAAGATCCATTTATGGATTTAAACAAGCTTCTAGAAGCTAGAATCTTCGATTCGATGCTGCAATTAAAACGTTTGGTTTCATTAAGAATGAAGATGAACCTTGTGTCTACAAGAAAGTTAGTGGCAGCACAGTCATCTTTCTCATATTGTATGTAGATGACATACTACTCATTGGAAATGATATCCCTACTATTCAGTTAGTGAAGACTTAGCTTGGGAATTATTTTCAATGAAAGACTTAGGTGAAGCAACCTATATTTTAGGCCTTAAGATCTATAGAGATAGATCTAAAATATTGCTTGGACTAAGCCAGAGTACATACATTGACAAGGTGCTTAAACATTTTGCCATGGAGAATTCCAAGAAGGGATTCTTGCTTATGTCACATGGTGTGAGTCTTTCGAAGACTCAATGTCCCTCTTCTAAGGTAGAAAGGGACTACATGGATCAGATTCCTTATGCATCAGCTATAGGGTCTATCATGTACACCATGCTTTGTACTCGCCCAGATGTCTCATATGCTTTAAGCATGACGAGTAGATACCAGTCAAATCCAGGTGAAGGTCACTGGATAGCAGTCAAGTAGTCAAGAATATTCTTAAGTACTTGAGAAGGACTCAAGATTATTTCTTGATCTTTGGAGGCGATGAAGAGCTTGTTGTAAAGGGTTACACCGATGCTAGCTTCCAAACATATAAGGATGATTACATATCACAGTCAGGGTATGTGTTTTGCTTAAATGGTGGTGTTGTGAGCTGGAAGAGTTCGAAGCAGGACACAGTCGCTGATTCTACAATAGAGGTCGAGTATATTGTTGCTTCAGCTACAGTAAAGGAGGCTGTTTGGGTCAGGAAGTTCATTACAGAGCTTGATGTTATTCCTAGTATAGCGAGTCCAATAGACCTCTATTGTGATAACAATGGGGTTATTGTACAGGCTAAGGAACCTCGTTCTCATCAGAGATCCAATTATATACTATGGCGATTCCATCTCATTCGAGAGATCATTGATAGAGAAGATATGAAGATATGCAGAGTACCGACTGATGCTAACATTACAAATCCTTTGACCAAGGCTTTGGCATAGAGAAAGCATGATGGTCACACTCGGTCAATGAGTATCCGATATCTCAGTGATTGACACTAGTGCTAGTGGGAAATTGTTAGTATTAGCCCTAGTACCAATTATGAGATGATTGTAAAGGGCACATTATTGTATCATATTTCATTATAAATAAAAAAAGGTAAAGTTGGTTATTATATTTATTTCAGTTCAGTACTGATTGAATAAATATAATAATGTCCTTGGGTAGTAGGTTCTTATCTACAGTATATCAATTGGTTGAATTGATAGTGAGATATTGTAGAGAACACTACTCTTAACTATTCCTAGTCGAGCATTAATATACAAGGACAATATTAATGCGTTGAGACTAACATATAGGTCAACAAATGACTTGATCTCACAAGTCATGGATATGAGATATCAGGTTGATACATGAGTATATATTAGAGAATATATATTGAATGACCCGCCATGAGAATGTTTCATGGATCGTTATATGAGTGTCATAAACATTCTCATGTGACTATTGGTATGAATAATCCTTAGACCTGAAGTCACGACGGTTCCCTACATAAGGAGTTGTGTACTTTGGTATCGGAAAACGTCACCTATAACAAGGTGGACAATAAAGTCAATCACTGGGTATGCAATAAATTATGCGGAGGGATATGAGTGATGTAGATGGGATCTATCCCTTCCATATGACGGAAGCGATATCTGTGGGCCCCTTGATTAATAGGACACAAAGAAAGCATGGTCATGCTCAAATGAGTTAATATGAGATATTGAGCTCATTTGATTGAGTGTGTCTACTTAGAGATCAAGAAACACAAAGATTGATAAGAGGATAACACGGTCTATGCCTCATTGATCAATCTAGATATCAAGGATAGAGGGACGAAGTCATACAAGATAATAGTCACGGAAAGGTTAGGCCGGATCTCGACTTTCTCGTCACTTGGGTAGCAATGATGCCTTGCTAGATGTCACTCATTGCTTATATATCTAAATGTTGATTTGGGTACATTGCCAACGTTACGAGAACCTATTGGGTAACACACAAAGAACATGTAGATTTGGAGATGTATTCATATGATGAATAATTGGATTAAGTCTAATCTGAATTGGACTTATTGAGTTAGACTCAATTGGATCTAATTATTGGATCAAGTCCAATTTAAACTAGACTCGAGGAAGTCAATTCAAATTAATGAAATAGTGATTCATTGAATTTGAATTACATGAGAATTAATTGAGTATTGTTGGTGTAGGAAGCATCCGATGATCGAACCCGAGTTTTGATAATGGCAAAGGGTTCAAAGTTAAGATTAATAGTTGTCTAACGTACTTGAATAAGTGTTTTCAGGAAAGTCCTAACTGAGGTTAGGCAGGTGAAAATTCTAAGGGGTGGTAACCTTAGGTCCTAGGGGGCGGTAACCCTAGGTGAAGGAAAACCCAAAGGGGCGGCAACCTTAGTTCCTAGGGGGTGGTAACCCTAGGTGGAGGAAAACCCTAAGGGGCGGCAACCATAGGTCCTAAGGGGTGGTAACCCTAGGTGGAGGAAAATCCTAAGGGGGGGGGGGTAACCTTAGGTCCTAGGGGGTGGAACCTTAGGTCCTAGGGGGTGGTAACCGTAGGTGGAGAAAAACCCTAGGGGGTGGTAACCCTAGGTCCTAGGGGGTGGTAACCCTAGGCAGAAATTTCAGTCGGTCTGGAGGACCGGACTGGCATCAGGTAATCTCTCCTAAGGGGAGTAGGTGAGGACGCGTTCCCCGTAGAGGGAACAGTAGGCGTCGGGTCGACATAGGGTTTCCGATCGGAGATCGAAAGTCAGACTCGGACAGTTTAATGACTATCACACTCTATATCCATAATGTTATTTATGTGCTAACATTGTCTTGCAGGGTATGTTATTGTTTTGGGACTAACATATCTTGCAGGCACAAAAGGAATAAGCTAAGCCTCAGATGAACAGTGTCCGAGGCGCCTCCATGGAGCTTGGAGGCGCCTCGGGTGCAAAACGTGAGCTGGCCGTGAAGCAACGCTAGAGGCGCCTCGGATGGGGCTGGAGGTGCCTTGGACCAAAGATTGGAGGCGCCTTGGATTGGCTTGAAGGCGCCTTCAAGTGGATGAGTTGCGACCAGGTCCGTTCTGATCCACGCGGCTGACTCGGCTTGTTGGAGGCGCCTTGAATGGTGTTGGAGGTGCCTCCAGCAGTGCATAAAAGGAGATCTCGAGCAACAAGTTAAAGAATCAATTCTTAAGTGCTTCTACTACAACGTGCTGCTCCAAAAGATGCCCTGAAGTGCTGTTACAAGTCCCCGATGACCCGGAGTTACGAGATTTCGATTCTTTCATCGGTATAATTATTTTTTATTATTGCACTTATTGTAATACATATTTGTACTCTCTTTGCGTGATATAGTTGTTGCCCCTAGAAAAACGATCAACGATCGCGGGCCTAGGAGTAGGAGTCGTCGTCGCCCTAGGCTCCGAACCAAGTAAATATTTGTGTTCACGTTTGTTGTCTTTTATTTCCACTGCTTTAACTCGACAATTTTATGAATCCGAAATGCGTGAAAGCAACGAGCGCTATTCACCCCCCTCTAGCGCATCTCGATCCAACAATTGGTATCAGAGCGGGGTAGCTTTGATTTGGTGCAACCACCAATCAAGCAATTTTTTGTGATGTTTTTCAATTTTTCGGAGTCATTTGGAATTAGTATTGTTGCTAAATTCCAATTTCTTTTATCGTTTGAATCGATTTTTGCTCGAAGTCGTTGCAACACCACTCGAGTTCGTTATTAACCTTATTCCCGCACTACTAATCTAAGACCTAGTCTTGGAACATATTGTATTTTTTTCCGTGTGTGCATATCCTCTAAATGGCCCAACAAGAAGGCTACAGCATCGTCCGCCCCCCGCTCTTCACTGGAGAAGACTTCGGTTACTGGAAGGATAGAATGTAGATTTTCCTGAAGATCCAGTTCGAGATGTGGATGATCGTCAAGACTGGACTTGAACTACCAACTGACGGAGACGACAAACCAACATCCTGCGAAGACTGGGATCGAGTAACAATCAAGAAGGTGAAAGCAAATACCAGAGCAACATGCACTCTCCAGTGTGGATTGACAAAGGAGGAGCTAAACCGCGTCGACCCATTCTCGAGCGCCAAGGAGCTATGGGAAAAGGTTATCGAATTACACGAAGGCACCTCTGAAACCAAAGTAAGTAAACGTGATTTGTTGTTCAATAAATTGTATAACCTAAAAATGTAGGAAGGTGAGACGGCTAGTCAACTTCACGCACGTATACAAGATATCCTTAACTGCCTCCACGCGATTGGACAGAAAGTGGAAAATAGAGATGTAATAAGGTACACACTTAACGCTTTTCCGAGGAATACCTTGTGGGCGTCAATGGTAGATGCCTACAAGGTTTCTAAGGACCTGCCTTCAATTAAATTAGATGAGCTTTTTTCTGAATTTTAATTACATGAGCAGACTAATGCATGACCAACCGAGAAAGGTATAGCTTTGGTTGTAGGTACAAGTAAAACACGCGATTCAAGATCACGACGAAGAATCGAACAGGAGTCAAAAGAAGAACCTGACTCAGACGATGAAGATGACGAGCTAACAACGGAACTCGTCAACCTGGTAAAGAAACTGTACAAGAAAAAGAAAGGTTTCAACAAGAAGGACCTGAAGAAGGCAATTCAAACCAAGGAAGTTCAACCAAAGGTGAAGTTCGAGGTAACGTGCTACGGGTGTAATCAAAAGGGGCACATCAAGGCAAACTGCCCAAACCAGAAAGATCCGAAGAAACCAAGGAGGAAGAAGGCCCTGAAGGCGACATGGGATGAGTCCTCTTCTGAGGAAGACGATGACGAAGAACTCGAGCAGACGAGTTTTCTCGCATTGACGACTCGTGTAACGACCACCCTTCTTATTACTACTACACTCTAAGGATGACCGTTACTTAACTACTAACTCTACTTAACCGGTATAATCGAAACCACGAGAAGTCTCTACCAAAAAATTTCGGCAGAGTCTCCCCTGTACCGGTGACCTCAAACTGAGATACAAACATAATAATAAACTTCTTCTTGGGCTCAGGCGTAGTACCATCTTATGCGCGCTCCCTAATAGAGACTGTGGTAGCTAGTCACCAGTCCTACGAGGGTAAAGACCTTGGTCTTACTAGGGCCAAGACTTTGGAATTGGTCACCTGGATTTGTTTAACGACAACCTTCGAAGTCGGGTACTAGCCTCTTCAAAGTAAAATATCTTAATTACTTTTTCTTTAAATGTCTTGACATTTTAACAAGCACCTTGTGTGCCAAAATCCCTAAAGTCTTGATTTTGGGATCTACTTAAGGCGTTGGTATTTTTCTTTCTTTTCTTTATCTTTCTTATACTTTTCTTAAACTCAAAATACTGTTAGGGTATTTTTTCCATATGCATCTATAAGTGAAATCAACTAGGTAACACACAATCATGCATATTTAAGGGAAATCTAAAGCCTTGTTCTACAATTCTATCCATAAACTATCTATTAGCAAATCTGCACTGCTAAAGAAACTAAATACTTAAAGAAAATCTACACTACAATGCTTAACAAGATTTTGTACTACAAAGGGATCTAAACTGCACTAAAATTCTTCACTACAAGGAGATTTCAACTGCATTAAAATTCTGCACTTCAAGGAGATCTAAACTGCACTAAAATTCTCACATGGCAAATATAAACCTAGAATTTCATATTCTAGTAACCGGCTGAGACCAAATGGAATCCTTGATATCGACACATCCAAGTACTTTAATTCTGAACATCAATTATGCCATTAAACTTATGGTCAGAAAGGAATTCTCAGTATAAAATCTATATTGATCAACATATAAATCTCTTTCCTCATCTTCTAAACTAAACTTCTACTTTGAACTTACTACTTGCATATCTAAATTACTCACATACTTCTCACCTGTTAAATTTATTACATCGATTCAAATCAATTTTAGTCTTAATACATGATACTCACCAAAACAACATATTACATATGCTCCTCTTCACTCTTTCATCCACACTTCTGCACTAAAGAGATTACTCTACCTACTTCACCATAAAATAAACCAAAATCACTGCCGGATCAACCTCCAATTAGCCTAATAAACCAATACTTAATCCAAATCATTCTATGTTCATTGCCTAATAGCAGAACAAAGGAAAACTAAAAGCTTAAAGAAAAATCTAACTATATACTTGGAATAAAAGATAGTTCGTTGCATAGATATATATATATATAAACTAAAATTGAAAATCTACATCTAAAATGTTTTCATGAAATCTAAAACTAACATGCTAAACTTAAAACTATACCTGCAGGTTAAAGGATTACTAACAAAGAATCTAGTAGCATGTTAAACAATTGATAACAAAAGGGTCTAAACTAGTTAGAACTTGAAACTCTATAAAACTTATACTTCTTATACTTTAAAATATTTATCTTTTCTTCTCCAAACCTTGGTCTTTCCTTTACTTATAACTTCTCATGAGTCCCTAAAAGGATTTAATATAACACCATATGTACATATAGATTCTAGAGTTGCATAGAACGAGTTCAATTCGTTAAGACTTGTTGTGACAACTCTCTCTAGATGCTGAGTGATTGAAGCAGCTTTGTTATTTGAGGGATCAAATGGTGTTATGGATATAGTAGATGGGGGAAATTAAGATGCCTACCAAGTGTGAGTCATCGCTGGTTTAGTACAGGACAAACTGTGTGACAACATATAATGGCAAAGAGTTCCTTGAAATGATCCTGTATAACCTCAATATCCTTATAATTGATGCAATTAAGAAGATATTTCTAAGATTAACAACAGTGACTTGGAATCAGTCGATATGGGTGGTTATCTTTGTGTTTGACTGTCACAACTGAAAAAGATTGTTGATTGATTACATAGTAGGCTTGAGAGATATGACTTGTGTACTAATCCTTAGCTTTGTCTAGGTCTCTAATAACAAGATCAATAGCAACTATGCTTATAAGATTGAGATTAATGGGTTACCAGGAGGCAAGCAACTAAATGTCAATCCACTTTCAAGAAATAAACTAAAAACAATACCTATACAAAACTTATTCACAGATAAGCTTTTATAAGGTAATCATAATCTTTTAACCATGCTTCAAAGAATTGCAAAGGTAACAACAAAATCTCACAAATATTCAAAGGAATATACTCGAAACCTCTTAATCTACACTAGAAATTTTGACCCATCATCCACTAAATCTGACTTCTGCATGAAGCAAAACAATCTTCCGAAATATGAGCTCCAGCACTAAATCAAATACTCATACAGGGAGCAAGCCAAGTCTTCGGAGTTAAACACCAGTAACCAGATCGAATAACCCTCTTACAAGAAACACAAATTTCAAACCGTATTAAGAATTTCATAGAACAAGAACTCATCAGAATTAAATCTAGAAGCTAGCACACATGGTAGAGAACTAGATTAAAGTCCAACACCTATAGCATAAATCCGTAAGCACCACCCATTCTGATACTATCAAAGCTATCTCATCTAAAATCAAGAAAAGTATGAACAGGACATCAATATCATTGTTTCATTGACCCAACTTCCCAAGAAACCTAACAACATGGAATTATCTTATACTAAAAAGAACCAAAAACGATAATCCTTCTTCATGTTCAATGCTACAAAGATTTGCTACTAAGAACTTATAAACATATTTGTTCTCCATGTTCTGTTAACAAAGCATACTATTCTGCCGTAAGCTACAAAAAAAACAAACCTACCTTCCCAGCAAACCCCAAACAATCTGAATTGAATTCACAGCAGTTAGCCTCAAGAACATACTTCTTACAGTATGCTTCGGAAGAACATCAAGAAGGAAACAAAATCCGAAACCTCATAGGAACATGAAACGAAGCAAGATCATCACAGAATCCCTCAATCCAAAACAAGAACCTCACGGGAAGAAATCAAATCATCTCACGTTCCATCAATCGGCAACAACACAGCCCTAGGTTTCATCCAAAGCTTCGGGAACAAGAAAAGGAACAAGAAATAAACTTCAAAGCTATCCTACCGCAGGTGAGTAGCAACTTACCTTGCGTTCTTGAACCCACAGCCGAACAAGAAGCTTCTAGGGTTTCGGGTGAGCTCCAAAACTCGGCAATTCCTCTATGTCCACGTGTTCTCTTCGACGGGAGGGCTCGGATCCAAGAAGAGCTTGTGGAGAAGTCCCTTTGGCCGGCCGCCGGAGAGGCCCTTGCTTCCCTCTTTTCATTTTCGCCCAAGCAGCCTTCCCCGACGCCGTTCGTGAGGGAGAGGAGAGAAAATTAAGGCACGACAATCAAGCCCTAAGTTCTCCTTTTAATACTCTAATGTTTCTGTTAACTAGTACTACTTAAATATATTTTGTTCCCTACTTGATTAACAAAACACCCGTGGAACACTTGGTTGGCTGCGTTCTGCTTAAGGCTCGGGTTGCGGGTTCGAGTCTCGGCTGCATGCCCCTTCTTATTCCAATTTATTTCCTATTCATTAACTACTGCTTAAATAAATTTTGCTCCATATTCATTCACAAAACAATTCCAGAACAGATGGCTAGCTGGATTCGGTTAAGGCTCGGTTCAGGTCCGAGGTCCACAGTTTGAATCTCAACTTAAACATTTTTTTGTCGAAACTTCCTTCGTTTAGTAAAAATACCAAACGACCTCCAAAAATTACATAAAAATACTCTAAAAATTTCTAAAAATCTCTAGAATTTTTTTGTAGCATTTTAAAATATTTTTAAATTACTTTTGGGACTCGAAAGGGAGAAATTTGGGTTGTTACAACCCGGGATCACACCAACGAATCCGGAAGCGAGGACGAATCAGAAGTCGAGTTCGAGAGAAGCCACGGATCCATATCCATTTCCGAAGGGCCTGACTCTGCTGTAAGTATCCCATGTTTACATAATTTAGTAAATTATTTAATTCGAAAATTAGCAAAATCAAACATTCGGGTCAAGTCACTTCTAAAGGAGGTAGCAACCCTTAAAGAAGTGTCTAACTCCAAACCCTTGCCTGACCCAGTTCAGACGGGAAATTCAACTCAAGTCAAAAAGCTTGAGGAAGAAAATTCTAGTATGAAAACTCAGGTTATGGATTTGAAGAAGACATTGGAACGATTTTCTTTGGGCTCCAAGAACCTTGACCTAATTCTTGGGACACAAAGAGCCATTGTAACACCCCACCCTCCTCACTACTGGACTGTGAGGGCGGAGCGCTACTGGACTACTAACTTTACTTAACTAACATTGCACACATGTTGATAGTAATTCCTAAAACTCTCGGAGAACTCAAAACATACAATTAACTAGCAGTAGAAGACTAAATGACTCATCTAATACATTCTACTCAACTCTTTGTTAATAAATTCTTATGCTAAATCCCAAGGCTTCTATAGTCCAGGCATCACACATCCATCCGCACCTCCTTGTCGCCTTCCTTTACTATAGCTTTTCCTTTCCTTTATCTACAGTAAGAGGAAATGCATCTATCTATAAGCAAAATTGCTTAGTAAGCGCTATCTAACTCACAAAACTCGAGTATGCATGTAAGCTGAAAGAAATCTAGAAACTGAATGCTCATCTAATAGCAAACGAAACATAGCATACTGAAATGCTAAACATAAAAGCAAATCTAAACAACATGTCAGTATATAAGAAAGCTAAACTTGTTGAATTTTAAACTTATGTGAAGCTTATTTCTTTTGTTTGAAAACTTATACTTTAATACTTCAAAATAATAATCAACTTTCTTCTTGGGCCCGACAACTGTACTTGCTATGTGCGCATCCCTAACTAGACCCAAGGTAACTAGTCCCGAATCTAGTAGGGTTTACTATTGTAACGACCTGACCCATTTGGCAGCCCATTTGGCGACCCTCGGGTCGTCGACCGTCGGCCGTGCCGTTACTACTAGGTTATCTAAACCTAGGGACAACTATGAGAGCCCAACCCAAGGACAACTGAGAGTCCAGCACAGTGTCACTGATAAATTAAAATACTTGTTATCTTTTAATACTTCTAATATATAATGTCTCAGCTTTTAACGAGCACCTTGTGTGCAAAAATTCCTAAAGTCTTGACTTTGGGATCTACTTAAGGCCTTGACCTTTTTCTTTCTTTTCTTTATCTTTCTTATACTTGTTAATACCTCTAATAAAAGAATGCTTCTTTAAAAACTGAAATGTTTAAACAAATTTTAACTTTGAAATGCATAAACAAAAATCTGCATACTATGCTAATCAAAATTCTGCATACTATTCTAATCAAGATTCTGCATTCTATGCTACACTATTTCTGCATACTATGCAAACATAAATTCTGCACTATAATACTTAACCAAACTGCACTATAATCTTTTTCTTTAAAAACTGCATTATAAGTTCCACCAAAAATCTGCACTATAAACTTTAAAGAAATCTGCACCATAAGCTCTTAAGAAATCTGCACTACAAGCTCTAAAGAAATCTGCATTTTAAGCTCTAAGAAATCTGCACTACAAGCTTAATTAAACTATAAGCTTACATAAAAATCTGCACTATAAGCTTGATTGAAATCTGCACTATAGGCTTAATTAAAATCTGCACCTATAAACTTAATTAAAATCTGCACTATAAGCTTAATTAAAAATCTGCACTATAAGATTAATTAAAATCTTCACTATAGGCTTAATTAAAATCTGCACTATAAGCTTACATAAAAATCTGCATTATAAGCTTAATTAAAATCTGGACTATAGGCTTAATTAAAAATCTGTACTATAAGCTTAATTAAAATCTGCACTATAAGCCTACATAAAAATCTGCACTATAAACTTAATTAAAATATGTACTATAAGCTTAATTAAAAATCTGCATTATAAGCACTTAATTAAAATCTGCAATATAAGCTCTACATAAAAATCTTCATTATAAGCTTAATTAAAATCTGCACTATAGGCTTAATTAAAAATCTGCACTATAAGCGCTTCTTATGCTTCAAATTCAAGAAGAACAAAGGTCCGAAACTACTCTTACTGCAGGTGAGAAGCACTTACCTTGCTTCTTGGACTCACAACCGAACAAAAAGGGCTTCTAGGACCTTGACCGCCCGCCGGAGACGATGCCCTAACTCCCTTTCGTTTTCTGCCTGAGCTCCGCCATCATACGCAGAAGAGAAGGAGAGAATGGATTAAGTCACGGGAAAACAGAGCATCAACTTATCCCTTTTTATAACTTAATATTTCTATTAACTCCTTAAATAAATTCGCTACCTTTTCTAAACAGACAAATCCAACATCAACTTATCCCTTTTATAACCCAATATTCTGTTAACTATCTTAAATAAATTCGCTACCTTTTCTAAACAAACAAATCCAACATCAACTTATTCCTTTTATAATCCAATATTATGTTAACTATCTTAAATAAATTCGCTACCTTTTCTAAATAGACAAATCCAACATCAACTTATCCCTTTAATAATCCAATATTCTGTTAACTATCTTAAATAAATTTTGCTACCTTTTTTAAATAGAACTACCTGCTTGACCACTTGGTCAGCCGGATTTGCTTAAGGCTTGGTTCGGCCGAAGGTTGCAGGTTCGAATCTCGGCTAATTTTTTTTTTTTATTTTTTGCAACTTGTTTCTTTTGGTAAAAATACCAAACGAACTCCAAAAATTACATAAAAATACTCTAAAAATTTTTAAAAATCTCTAGAATTTTTCTAAAGCATTTCTAAATATTTTTAAATATTATTAGGACTCGAAATGAGGAAATTTGGGTTGTTACAGCCATTTACAACAAATCTGGATTAGGTTTTAAAACCAAAAAGAAATATCGATCCTATCTATCTTTAGTGAATAGACCAAATAGTAAAATAGTTCAAGCATGGGTACCTAAGTCCAACTTAGTTAATAAAGTTGGACTTGGTCAATATTGGGTCCCTAAGGATCAAGTACACTACCTTGATAGACCATATCGAGGCTATGATCCAGGGGGAGCCAAAAAAAATTGTATTAATAAAAATATAAATCTTTAAAAGAAAATAATTAAAATTAAATTAAATTAATTTTAAAAAAACTTAAATCTAAGTTATAAATTAAACCAATAAAGAAATATAAATCTAATGTATAAATAAAAATACATAAAATTATCAATAATGTAGGGGGAGGCTCCAGAATAGCTGACACCTCCAAAACTAACCTACCCGACAGGGCAACCCAAACCAAGCTACCCGGCAGGGTAATTAGGACTAATTAGAAAGGGAACAAGTTTAATTTGACCTATGGTGAAATTTTGGATGATAGTATGTTAGGGAAGTTTAGTCTATGCATGTCTAGGAAGATATGGATTTGACCTGGCGTATTTGACTAAGTGGAACTAACCGAAGCTACCATTTATGGATCCTAACCAGTTAGACCAAAGTTTTGTATTAAGTTCAGTGGATATGCCTATTTGGAAAATCTCAAAGGCATGGTTACTCTAATGATGTCCAAGTGACTCACCAAAGCCCAGAAGTTTATCAAAAAAATGCCTATTTGTTAAGCCCAAAACTAAACCTGAATCTAACACAAAGTTAAACCAAACCCGATAATTGAACCCAATTAATCTCAGAAAATTATAGGATTCCCTGATTTGAAATTTAGATCGGGTGAGATGACTAAGAATTAAATTAAACAAATAATTAAAAATTAAAATTAAATTAATAATTAAAATACAACTTAAATTAATAATTAATAATTCAAATTAAAATTTAACTTAAATTAATAATTAAAAATTAAATCAAATTAACAATTAAGATCAAATTAAAAACTTATTTAAAAATTATTTTAAAAATTATTTTAAAAAATTATTTTAAAAATTATTTTAAAAAATTATTTAAAAAATTATTTTAAAAAATTATTTAAAAAATTATTTTTAAAACTTATTTAAAAATTATTTTAAAAAACTTATTTAAAAATTATTTTGAAAACTTATTTAAAAATTATTTTAAAAATTTATTTAAAAATTATTTTAAAAACTTATTTAAAAATTATTTTGAAAACCTATTTAAAAATTATTTTGAAAATTTATTTAAAATTTATTTTAAAAACTTATTTAAAAATTATTTTGAAAACCTATTTAAAAATTATTTTGAAAACTTATTTAAAAACTTATTTAAAAATTATTTTAAAATTTTATTTAAAAAATTATTTTAAAAACTTATTCAAAATTGTTTTTGAAAACTTATTTAAAAACTTATTTAAAAATTATTTTAAAAAATTATTTTAAAATTTTATTTTAAAAATTTATTTAAAAAATTATTTTTAAAACTTATTTTAAATTTGTTTTGAAAACTTATTTAAAAATTATTTTAAAAACTTATTTAAAAAATTATTTTAAAAACTTATTTAAAAATTATTTTGAAAACTTATTTAAAATATTATTTAAAAATTATTTTAAAAATTTATTTAAAAATTATTTCAAAAACTTATTTAAAAATTATTTTGAAAACTTATTTAAAAAATTATTTTGAAAACTTATTTAAAAACTTATTTAAAAGTTATTTTAATTTTTTTTTTAATTTTTTTTTATAAACTTATTTAAAAATTATTTTGAAAAATTATTTAAAAACTTATTTAAAAATTATTTTAAAAACTTAGTTAAAAATTGTTTTGAAAACTTATTTAAAATCTTATTTAAAAATTATTTTAATTTTTTTTTAAAAAATTATTTTAAAATTAATTGTTCAACGATCGAACCCAAGTTTTAATAATGACAAAGGGTTCAAAGTTAAGATTAATTGTTGTCTAACGTACTTTAATAAGTGTTTTCAGAAAAGTCCTAACTGAGGTTAGGTAGGTGAAAATCCTAAGGGATGGTAACCTTAGGTCCTAGGGGGTGATAACCCTAGGTGAAGGAAAACCCTAAGGGGCGGTAACTTTAGGTCCTAGGTGGTGGTAACCCTAGGTGGAGGAAAACCCTAAGGGGCGGCAACCATAGGTCCTAAGGGGTGGTAACCCTAGGTGGAGGAAAATCCTAAGGGGGGGGGGGGTAACCTTAGGTCCTAGGGGGTAATAACCTTAGGTGGAGAAAAATCCTAGGGGCGGTAACCCTAGGTCTTAGGGGGTGGTAACGCTAGGCAAAAAGTCCAGTCGGTCTAGAGGACCGGACTAACATCAGGTCATCTCTCCTGAGGGGAGTAGGTGAGGACACGTTCCCTGTAGAGGGAACAGTAGGCATTGGGTCGACCTAGGGTTTCCGGTCGGAGATCCGAAGTCAGACTCCGACAGTCTGATGACTGTCACACTCTATATTCATACTGTTATTTATGTGCTAACATTGTCTTGTAGGGTATGTTGTTGTTTTGGGACTAACATGTCTTGCATGCACAAAAGGAATAAGCCAAGCCTCAGATGAACAGTGTCCTAGGTGCCTCCATGGAGCTTGGAGGCGCCTCGGGTGCAAAATGTGAGCTGGTCGTGAAGTAGCGCTGGAGGCGCCTCGGATGGAGCTGGAGACGCCTTGGACCAGAGATTGGAGGCGCCTTGGGTTGGCTTGAAGGCGCCTTCAAGTGGATGAGTTGCGACCAGGTCCGTTCTGATCCACGCGGCTGACTCGGCTTGTTGGAGACGCCTTGAATGGTGTTGGAGGCACCTCCAATAGTGCATAAAAGGAGATCTCGAGCAGCAAGTTAGAGAATCAATTCTTAAATGCTTCTACTACAACGTGCTGCTCCAAAAGACACCCTGAAGTGTTGTTACAAGTCCCCGACGATCCGGAGCTCCGAGATTTCGATTCTGTCGTCGGTATAATTGTTTTTTTTATTATTGCACTTATTGTAATACATATTTGTACTCTCTTTGGACGATATAGTTGTTTCCCACAGAAAAGGGATCAACGATCGCAGGCCTAGGAGTAGGAGTCGCCCTAGGCTCCGAACCAAGTAAATACTTGTGTTCACGTTTGTTGTCTTTTATTTCTGCTACTTTAACTTGACTGTTTTACGAATCCAAAACGTGCGAAAGCCACGAGCGCTATTCACCCCCCCTCTAGCGCATCTCGATCTAACAAGTAAGACTCGATTGAATTAGACTTGAGTTAGACTCGAGTGAATTAGACTTGAGTTAGACTCAAATGAGCTAAACTTGAGTTAGACTCAAGTGAATATGAAATGAGAGAGTATTCATTGAATTTTCAAAATTTAGTGAATCATAATATTCAATTTTCAAAATTGAATATGAAAGGAGGAGTTTTCAAAATGGTCCTTAATGAAGAGTGAATACTAATTAAGGCTCATTAATGAGATTAATGAGCATTAAGTGTTTTTCATTAGATGAAAATACTTAAACCATTTTTCTCTCATTTTTCCTCACTTCTTCATTCTCTTTTCTCTTCTTCTTCCTCCCTTGGCCGAAATCACTCTTGGTTGCTAGCACAACCATATGTGATTTTTATTCTCCATATTTGAGAGTTTGTAAGACAAACGGAGGAGTTCTTGTTCGTGTGGATACCGAAAGGGCACGGACGCTTTGATCGTGCTGAGATCCGAGCAGTCGGGAGATCGAGTGCACACTATAAAAGTATAATCTCATGCTCTTTAGATCTAACTTAGTATAAGTTTTGTTTCCCTTCGCATGGATCTTCTAGAGGAAATAGATTTTTCCGCTGCGTGTTTGTGTGTTTAGCAACCTATTACTTTACACTTTTCAATACTGTGAATTGCATGGATTGGGAATAGTATTGCCAAAGGCATATTAATATATTAATAATAATTGATGGTAGCTGGATTTACCCTGAAGGATATAACAAGTTTTTCTGAACAATATAATTGAGTTTCTCTTCGTAGACTGAATAAATATAGCAGAGCAATAATGTCAAGACTCAACAAAGCAACATCATGAAGCCAACAGCCAGTCTATTGAGCAATCATGTTAAGATTCCGAAGAACAATATCATCAAAGTCTTGCAAAATAATGTTATTGAGATCTATCAAACAATAATGATAAGTTTCTGCTAAGCAATAATGCTTAGTCTCATAAGAGCAGCTGCATGAAGGATTGAAGAGTAATATCTTCAAAGCTCCGCTGAGTTAATAATGCTCAGTCTCACAGAGCGACATCACGAAGGTTCGCTGAACAATAATGTAAAGTGTTCACAGAGTAACATCAAAGCTCCACTGAGCAGTAATGCTCAGTCTCACATAGCAACGACACGAAGGTCCACCGAACAATATTGTTAAGTGTCCCTGAAATAACGTCAAAGGTCTACCAAGTAATAACATTCAGTCTTACAAGGCAATAACATAAATGAATGCCGAGTAAAATCATCAAAGCTCCGCTGAGCAATGACTCTCAGTTCCACATAGTAACATCATTGAGGTTCACCAAGTAATAATATTAAGTTTATGTCGAGAAATTATATTAAGGTCCATAAAGCAATGCTATTGAGGGAATCTTTCATCAGGAAGCTTCTAGTTGTCAACATGTGGCATTCGATGATTGAAAAGTGATAGATGTCAGAGGCAGTTTCCTTAATTTCTTCTTCATAATATGTGACAATTAGTGAACGACGGATGGGTAATGGTTGTTAGAGGCAGTTCCCTCAGAGCCCTCTTCACTTTATGTGGTAGTTAGGGATTGGGAGCACGGTAATAGATCATCAAGAGTTGCATCATCACTGCCCAAGGCGGGAAGAAGTAGAAAGGATGGAAGGCAGATGACGTGGAGATTCTATTCTATAACTATATAAGCACCTCAGATGGTACTCCTAGGTACGATAATCTTCTACTTTCTAACTAACGAAGGCAACTCTTTTCCCTTTAAGTTCTTCTTCTCATTCTTTCACTCTCTTTTCTCTACATCGATTACTGACTTGAACGTCGGAGGGGCCGCGCTGGAGGAGTTGTCCCACTACAACAAAAATGTTAAAAGACAACACCATACAGACAACGATTATAGAAGGAACTATTGTTAATTTGGTAAAAAATAATGATTTTTGAGAAAATCATTATCTTTGAGCTCCAAAAAAAAAAACAAAAGACAATCATTTTGTAAAAACCATTGTTGTTAAGCAAATTTTTTTAATCAACAACGTATTTTACAATGATTTTTTAAAACCATTATTTTTAAGCACTTTTTTAGGGGCTATAATAATAATTTTATAAACCGTTGTATTTTTTATATTATTGTATATAGCTAACGACAACAGTTTATTAAAATCATTATCTTTGACTTAATTCTTTCACTTTTTCCCTTCAAATGTCGTGGTTTACTTTCCCTCTCTGACAAATTTTTGGTGCGTGTTTTCCCTCCTAATTCTTCTGGAAACCTAGCCTCTTATGTCTTTCTCCTCTCCTCACATGATCTCTTCACGTTCTTGGTCCTCACACAATCTCCTCTTCATGATCTCCTCACACGATCTTCTCCTCTCCTTCCACCCCTCTCCACGAACTCCTCTCCTCAAAACTCCTCTTTGCTTCTCAGTTCCGCTTCCTTCTTGACCAAGGAAGAAAAGGAGAGGAGAAGAGATAGGAGAGGGATTGCCTGCTGTGCTACTACTCTTCATCCTCTAATGAATGAATTCCTTGCAAAATGCCCTAAGTTGCACCAAAGGTATTCCATTTATCTTTCCAATTTTGTTTGTTTCTATTCTTTTTTCCCCTCTGTTTCAGCTTTTCGGAAGGGCTTCAAGTATTGGAGCATTTGTGAAGCGGGGTGAAGAATCTGGACACATAAACATATCTCTGAGAGGAGAGACTGAGCGTGAGAAGATTGTGATAACTAGGAAGATTGACATGTCAAATAGGTCTGAGAAGCCCTTGATCCCTCCTTTGAGATATAGTTGTTGATTAAGAATCACCCACTAGTGGGCATTACATAAATCCCTTGATCAAGTTGTATCCGCTATTGCTTGAATCAGTTGATTGAGGTTGCAAGTTGAGTCTGCACTTTCAATAAGACTTGAAATCTTATCCTTTAATCAAGTAGTAGCTACTTGATAGAGTTTATTTAGCATATGAAACTCATTTAAGATTTATGGTTTGTTGGCCAATTTTTTTGACCTTATGCTTGTTATACTTTTTTGGGTTATAATGCATTTGATGTTATTTAACATTGTTTAAATTTTAAAGTGCGTATTTAAATACATATATAACAAGAAACCTTATTGAAGGAACTATAGTGCTAAAGAGGGACATTATTGCATTCATTCAAAGGTTCAATATCCAAGTTAGTAATTTGACTCAAGTAAATTTAACAATAGCTTCTTTATATAACTATACTTACATGTTAGATTTCCCTTTGAATTGTTGTCAAACAATAGAATAATGATGCAGTATTTTTGTCAAACCATGGATTTACTTCTCTTTCCCTCACATACTGACTATTACTTAAAGTAACATTAATCATAAAGTTCTATTCTAGGTGTGTCATGGGATGCATATCTTTTTTTTATAGTTATTATCATTATCATCTTTTTCCCTGTCCAGAGAGAAAAAAGAATGGCAGTGCCAACCAATTGTCAAATAAGCACTTACTTCCGGTAAGCATAGTATAGGTCAAATGAAGACCAAAGGCACTCCCAACTAGAAATTTTATTTGATATGCATAATGAATAAATGCTAAATCTAAATCAAGCTCATTTTTTAATTTGTTTAGGTTTTGTGGAAGATCGTGTGCCTTTTAGTTGTTTGAGCATCTGACTTTGCTTATAATTTATATTTTAGCTCACTTGTTTGCATATCTCTTGTTGTTTGTTAAATCTATATACTGGCTAAGTCTTATGAGGTCTTGCCATTAATTATTGATAAATGGATAATTTTTCACCAGTTATCACACCTGGATAATTTATTTTTCTTAAACTTTGTGAGTGTGCTTATAAATTTCTTTTCTTAATATATAGAATGTCACTCAACTGAAGTCAATTGGATGCTTTATAAAAGTTGAATTATATTGTTTACAACATTGGAACTTGGTTCTATCTTACTTGCTTGAACAACTTATGGTATCTTCTTGAATTCCTTAAATAGTTTGAACTTTCCTATATCAGACATTCTGCTGTGTACCTTAAAACAAATCTATTTATGTGTTGCTCAGTAGTTGATCAATGTAAATGTATCTAACATAAAACTATAGTTGTCACTTGTGGCATACAAAGACTGGAAGGAGGTTCATGAGAATGAATTTTTTCTCATTTACTTTCATAAAAGTTAAACCTCTATCATCAAAATTTCCCCTCACACTACAAAAAAATACAACTTTGGGGACAAACGTTTGGAACGAAAAAAATTCGTCCCAAAATTGGAACAAATTTCGGGTCGAAAATAAATTTCGACCCAAATAACCAACAAAACTTGCAACAAAAAAATTTCGTTTCAAGTTTGCAACATAAAATAATTCGTTGCTAAATTCGTCCCCAAATCTGGAACGAAAAAAGAATTTGTCCCAAATTTAGGAACAAATACTGGATTCGTCCCAAATTTGGGAACGAATCGAAGATTCATCCCAAATTCTGGGACAAATCTAGGATTCGTCCCAAAATTTGGGACGAATCTAGAATTCGTCCCAAACCTAAAATTATTTATAAATAATTAAAATGAAACACGTAATGCTTAAATATGGACCTAGAGACCTCGGAATTTGATGAAACAAGTTTCTATGCATTCGTATCGTTGAGCTGATCGTAAATACGTCATCATCCATAATTTTTAAATATTATTTTCAGTGATTTGAATTTTTAACACCAAATTAGGTCAAATTGGGATTAAAAAATTCCAAATATATATATATTTGGTAAAAAATATTTTTATTGATATATTTATGATCATGACAATGAGACGAGCACATAGAAACTTGTTTCATCAAATTCCGATGTCTCTAGGTCCGTATTTAAGCCGTCCAAGTTTGTTTATTTTTTAAAAAAAATGATTAAATTTTTGGGACGAATCTCTGGATTCGTCCCAAAATTTGGGACGAATCCAGAATTCGTCCCAAACCTAAAATTATTTTAAAATAATTAAAATGAAATACGTAAGGCTTAAATATGGACCTATAGACCTCGGAATTTGATGAAACAAGTTTCTATACATTCGTATCGTTGAGCTGATCGTAAATACGTCATCATCCATAATTTTTAAATATTATTTTCAGTGATTTGAATTTTTAACACCAAATTAGGTCAAATTGGGATTAAAAAATTCCAAATATATATATATTTAGTAAAAAATATTTTTATTGATAGATTTATGATCATGAAAATGAGACGAGCACATAGAAACTTGTTTCATCAAATTCCGATGTCTCTAGGTCCGTATTTAAGCCGTCCAAGTTTATTTATTTTTAAAAAAAAATGATTAAATTTTTGGGACGAATCTCTGGATTCGTCCCAAAATTTGGGACGAATCCAGAGATTCGTCCCAAACTTTGGGACGAATTCTTGGATTTGTCCCAAAATTTGGGACGAATCCAGAATTCGTCCCAAACCTAAAATTATTTTTGAATAATTAAAATGAAACACGTAAGGCTTAAATATGGACTTAGAGACCTCGGAATTTGATGAAATAAGTTTCTATGCATTCGTATTGTTGAGCTGATCGTAAATACGTCATCATCCATAATTTTTAATTATTATTTTCAGTAATTTGAATTTTTAACACCAAATTAGGTCAAATTGGGATTAAAAAATTCCAAATATATATATATTTGGTAAAAAATATTTTTTTTGATAGATTTATGATCATGATAATGAGACGAGCACATAGAAACTTGTTTCATCAAATTCTGATTTCTCTATGTAGATATTTTTTAAAACAACTATAGATTGATACTAACTAAAAATGTGTTGTGTACTGAACGTTTGTAAATTAGTGTCCGAAAGCTTAAATAAGGACCTACAGATCTCGGAATTTGATGAAACAAGTTTCTATGCATCCGTATCGTTGAACTGATCGTAAATACGTCATCATCCATAATTTTTAAATATTATTTTCAGTGATTTAAATTTTTAACACCAAATTAGGTCAAATTGGGATTAAAAAATTCCAAATATATATATATTTGGTAAAAAATATTTTTATTGATAGATTTATGATTATGACAATGAGACGAGCACATAGAAACTTGTTTCATCAAATTCCGATATCTCTAGGTCCGTATTTAAGCCGTCCAAGTTTGTTTATTTTTAAAAAAAAATGATTAAATTTTTGGGACAAATCTCTGGATTCGTCCCAAAATTTGGGACGAATTCCTGGATTCGTCCCAAATTTTGGGACGAATCCAGAATTCGTCCCAAACCTAAAATTATTTTTAAATAATTAAAATGAAACACGTAAGGCTTAAATATGGACCTAGAGACCTCGGAATTTGATGAAACAAGTTTCTATACATTCGTATCGTTGAGCTGATCGTAAATACGTCATCATCCATAATTTTTAAATATTATTTTCAGTGATTTAAATTTTTAACACCAAATTAGGTCAAATTGGGATTAAAAAATTCCAAATATATATATATTTGGTAAAAAATATTTTTATTGATAGATTTATGATCATGACAATGAGACGAGCACATAGAAACTTGTTTCATCAAATTCCGATGTAACTCGTCCAAGTTTGTTTATTTTAAAAAAAAATGATTAAATTTTTGGGACGAATTCTGGATTCGTCCCAAAATTTGGGACGAATCCAGAATTCGTCCCAAACCTAAAATTATTTTTAAATAATTAAAATGAAACACGTAAGACTTAAATATGGACCTAGAGACCTCGGAATTTGATGAAACAAGTTTCTATACATTCGTATCGTTGAGCTGATCGTAAATACGTCATCATCCATAATTTTTAAATATTATTTTTAGTGATTTAAATTTTTAACACCAAATTAGGTCAAATTGGGATTAAAAAATTCCAAATATATATATATTTGGTAAAAAATATTTTTATTGATATATTTATGATCATGACAATGAGACGAGCACATAGAAACTTGTTTCATCAAATTCCGATGTCTCTAGGTCCGTATTTAAGCCGTCCAAGTTTGTTTATTTTAAAAAAAAAATGATTAAATTTTTGGGACGAATCCAGAATTCATCCCAAACCTAAAATTATTTTTAAATAATTAAAATGAAACACGTAAGGCTTAAATATGGACCTATAGACCTCGGAATTTGATGAAACAAGTTTCTATACATTCGTATCGTTGAGCTGATCGTAAATACGTCATCATCCATAATTTTTAAATATTATTTTCAGTGATTTGAATTTTTAACACCAAATTAGGTCAAATTGGGATTAAAAAATTCCAAATATATATATATTTGGTAAAAAATATTTTTATTGATAGATTTATGATCATGACAATGAGACGAGCACATAGAAACTTGTTTCATCAAATTCCGATGTCTCTAGGTCCGTATTTAAGCCGTCCAAGTTTATTTATTTTAAAAAAAAACGATTAAATTTTTGGGACGAATCTCTAGATTCGTCCCAAAATTTGGGACGAATCCAGAGATTCGTCCCAAACATTGGGACGAATTCTTGGATTCGTCCCAAAATTTGGGACGAATCCAGAATTCGTCCCAAACCTAAAATTATTTTTAAATAATTAAAATGAAACACGTAAGGCTTAAATATGGACTTAGAGACCTCGGAATTTGATGAAATAAGTTTCTATACATTTGTATTGTTGAGCTGATCGTAAATACGTCATCATCCATAATTTCTAATTATTATTTTCAGTAATTTGAATTTTTAACACCAAATTAGGTCAAATTGGGATTAAAAAATTCCAAATATATATATATTTGGTAAAAAATATTTTTATTGATAGATTTATGATCATGATAATGAGACGAGCACATAGAAACTTGTTTCATCAAATTCCGAAGTCTCTATGTAGATATTTTTTAAAACATCTATAGATTGATACTAACTAAAAATGTGTTGTGTACTGAACGTTTGTAAATTAGTGTCCGAAAGCTTAAATATGGACCTACAGATCTCGGAATTTGATGAAACAAGTTTCTATGCATCCGTATCGTTGAACTGATCGTAAATACGTCATCATCCATAATTTTTAAATATTATTTTCAGTGATTTAAATTTTTAACACCAAATTAGGTCAAATTGGGATTAAAAAATTCCAAATATATATATATTTGGTAGAAAATATTTTTATTGATAGATTTATGATCATGACAATGAGACGAGCACATAGAAACTTGTTTCATCAAATTCCGATATCTCTAGGTCCGTATTTAAGCCGTCCAAGTTTGTTTATTTTAAAAAAAAATGATTAAATTTTTGGGACGAATCTCTGGATTCGTCCCAAACTTTGGGACGAATTCCTGGATTCGTCCCAAAATTTGGGACGAATCCAGAATTCGTCCCAAACCTAAAATTATTTTTAAATAATTAAAATGAAACACGTAAGACTTAAATATGGACCTAGAGACCTCGGAATTTGATGAAACAAGTTTCTATACATTCGTATCGTTGAGCTGATCGTAAATACGTCATCATCCATAATTTTTAAATATTATTTTCAGTGATTTGAATTTTTAACACCAAATTAGGTCAAATTAGGATTAAAAAATTCCATATATATATATATTAGGTAAAAAATATTTTTATTGATAGATTTATGATCATGACAATGAGACGAGCACATAGAAACTTGTTTCATCAAATTCCGATATCTCTAGGTCCGTATTTAAGCCGTCCAAGTTTGTTTATTTTTAAAAAAATGATTAAATTTTTGGGACGAATCTCTGGATTCGTCCCAAAATTTGGGATGAATCTCTGGATTCGTCCCAAAATTTGGGATGAATTCCTGGATTCGTCCCAAAATTTGGGACGAATCCAGAATTCGTCCCAAAATTTGGGACGAATCCAGAATTCGTCCCAAACCTAAAATTATTTTTAAATAATTAAAATGAAACACGTAAGGCTTAAATATGGACCTAGAGACCTCATAATTTGATGAAACAAGTTTCTATGTATCCGTATCATTGAGCTGATCGTAAATACGTCATCATCCATAATTTTTAAATATTATTTTCAGTGATTTGAATTTTTAACACCAAATTAGGTCAAATTGGGATTAAAAAATTCCAAATATATATATATTTGGTAAAAAATATTTTTATTGATAGACTTATGATCATGACAATGAGACGAGCACATAGAAACTTGTTTCATCAAATTCTGATATCTCTAGGTCCGTATTTAAGCCGTCCAAGTTTGTTTATTTAAAAAAAAATGATTAAATTTTTGGGACGAATCTCTGGATTCGTCCCAAACTTTGGGACGAATTCCTGGATTCGTCCCAAAATTTGGGACGAATCCAGAATTCGTCCCAAACCTAAAATTATTTTTAAATAATTAAAATGAAACACGTAAGGCTTAAATATGGACCTAAATACCTCGGAATTTGATGAAACAAGTTTCTATACATCCGTATCATTGAGCTGATCGTAAATACATCATCATCCATAATTTTTAATTAATATTTTCAGTGATTTAATTTTTAACACCAAATTAGGTCAAATTGGGATTAAAATATTCCAAATATATATATATATATGGTAAAAAAAAATATTTTTATTGATAGATTTACGATTAGGACAACGATACGAACGCATAGAAACTTGTTTCATCAAATTCCGATATCCCTAGGTCGATATTTTTTAAAACATATATAGGTTGTTACTAACTAAAAAGGTGTTGTGTACTGAACGATTGTAAATTAGAGTCCAAAAGCTTAAATATGGACCTAGAGATATCGGAATTTGATGAAATAAGTTTCTATACATCCGTATCGTTGAGCTGATCATAAATACGTCATCATCCATAATTTTTAATTAATATTTTCAATGATTTGAATTTTTAACAACAAATTAGGTCAAATTGGGATTAAAAAATTCCAAAAATATATATATTTGGTAAAAAATATTTTTATTGATAGATTTACGGTCAAGACAATGATACGAGTGCATAGAAACTTGTTTCATCAAATTCCGATGTCTCTAGATCCGTATTTAAGGCGTCCATTTTTGTTTTATTTTTTTAAATAATTAATTTTTTGGGACAAATCTCAGGATTCGTCCCAAAATTTGGGACGAATCCAGAGATTCGTCCCAAACTTTGGGACAAATTCCTAGATTCGTCCCAAAATTTGGGACGAATCCAGGATTCGTCCCAAAACTGAATTTATTTTTAAATAAATAATATCAAACACCTAAGGCTTAAATATGGACCTAGAGACATCGGAATTTGATGAAACAAGTTTCTATACGTCCGTATCATTGAGCTGATCATAAATACATCATCATCCATAATTTTTAATTAATATTTTCAGTTATTTAAATTTTTAACACCAAATTAAGTCAAATTGGGAATAAAAAAATTCCAAAAATATATATATTTGATAAAAATATTTTTTTTTGATAGATTTACGATCAGGACAATGATACGAGCACATAGAAACTTGTTTCATCAAATTCCGATGTCTCTAGGTCCGTATTTAAGGCGTCCAATTTTGTTTTATTTTTTTAAATAATTAATTTTTTGGGACAAATTCCTGGATTCGTCCCAAAATTTGGGACGAATCCAGGATTCGTCCCAAAACTGAATTTATTTTTAAATAAATAATATCAAACACCTAAGGCTTAAATATGAACCTAGAGATATCAGAATTTGATGAAACAAGTTTATATGCGTCCGTATCATTGAGCTGATCGTAAATACATCATCATCCATAATTTTTAATTATTATTTTCAGTGATTCAAATTTTTAACAACAAATTAGGTTATATTTGGATTAAAAAATGCTAAAAATAAATATATTTGGTCAAAAAATATTTTTATTGTTGTATTTACAATCAGGACAATGATACAAATGCATAGAAACTTATTTCATCAAATTCTGATGTCTCTAGGTCTGTATTTAAGGCGTCCCATTTTGTTATATATTTTTTTAAAATAATTAAATTTTTGGGACGAATCCAAGATCCGTCCCAAAATTGAAAATAATTTTTAAAAAGGTAAAATCATACACCGAAGGCTTATATCTTGACCTAGAGACATCGAAATTTCATGAAATAAGTTTCTATACGTTTGTATCGTTGACCTGATCATAAATATGTCTTCATCCATAATTTTTAATTAATATTTTCAGTGATTCAAATTTTTAACAATAAATTAGGTCAAATTGGGATTAAAAAATTCCAAAAATAAATATATTTGGTTAAAAATATTTTCATGGATATATTTACGATCAGGACAATGATACAAACGTATAGAAACTTGTTTCATCAAATTCCGATATCTCTAGGTCCGTATTTATTCTTTCTAATTTTTTTCCTCTTTTATTTAAAAATAAATAAATTCTGGGACGAATTCCTGAATTCGTCCCAGATTTTGGGACGAATCCAGGGATTCGTCCCAAAATTAGGAACAAAAACATATTTGATGCTAAAAACCCTATATCTACATCTCATCCCGATTCCTATGTTCTTCCCCATTTCTTTCTCCCCCGTTCCCCCTTCCAACATGCGATTTCCAGGGTTTCGGCCACATCTCCGACCGACGACGGCGTGATCTGCGACAACCGCTTGCTCTCCAGCGGTGGAAGGTTTTCGATTGGTAAGCCCACTGCTCTCGGATCTCCCTCTCTCGACGTCGCAGGGCTGCCTGCCGTCGTGGGCTGTCCGGCGCCAGGCGCGTGCTGGCCACCGCCAGGCGCGTGCTGGAAGCAGAGAACGATCCGTTCTGTTGTTGGCGATCAGTCGAGTTTCCAGAAACAAAATCGAAGTCTCCATTCTGTTGTTGGCGATCAGTCGCTGGATCGTGGTCGAATCCGGTGTCAATTGATGGTGAGGAAGCCCAGCAGCAGTTGCTGCGCCATCTGCGAGGGTTCAAATCTGGCATCAATTTGTGCTCCCTGCCACAAGCTAGTGATTTCTTTTGATCATCTTTGATATGGAGCTGGATATGGGCAATTGTCGGTATGTAGTGATATAATTTCAGAAATTTCAGGTTAAACGAGTACAGCCCTCTGTTGAAATCTCTGAATACCGTCTGTAAATCTCATTATTCGAAGCTGGACGATTTGCTCGCCAAGAAGGTTAGCCTTCAAGCCTGTTGTCTGTGGCGTTTTGACTTTGTATTGTACTACACTAGTGACTTTCAATTTCAAATTTTCCCGAATGGTACCACTGTATTTTCATCTCGTTTGAAAAAAAAAACTTTATTTCGCTCAATTGTTTTTACTAATGGATTTTTCTTCGACAGCTTTTATGCTCTTTCTTTTAGGTGAAATGTAAGTTTATTTTCGTTAAATGTTTTGCTGTTTGTGTTTTAGAGGAAAGCAGATCAGCAGATTAACTGGAGAGTGATGCAAAATGTGGAACTCAAGGCATTGAAGGAACGGCTAACCTACTTGAAGAAGAAACTTGCTGAAGGTTTGTTTCTTTGTAGGTAATGCAAGTTAAAGCATCCCTTCTTGCAGCAAGGATGCTTCATTATGTTGCGGTTCGATTTTCTTGAAACTGATATTGCTCTTGCAGATAAGGCTAAGGTTTCCAAAGAATCAAATGATCTGAAGTTGAAATATGGGTCATTGGAATTAGCATTTTCTATAGTGAGATAATTTTACTTTTATACTCTTCCTACACTTATTCGTCCTTTCTTCAATTGTATGCTTCTAATATGTCTGAACTTTTGTTAATTATTCATGTTTTAGATGAAAAACAAGCAAACAGAAGTATTAGATAAACTCAGTAGCGATCTTATGTCCAAAATCTCAAAATTATTTATACACATCTGAATTGTAAGATAATATAGCTATGTAAAAGAAATCAAAAAATATACCAATTAAGATTTTCAAAATTAATTGTACACATCTGAATTTAGAACTATCAAACCATAAATCAACTTTTTTTCATGATATGCATCTTTTCCGTATTAAAAGGCAATCTAATTTAAACAAAGCCAAGTCCCTTCATCAGCCTATCTTAATTATTAGTACCACATATACAAGATGTCCACATAAAAGCATAAAAGAGGAGAGGATTACAAGGAGGATGTGAAAAGAATCAATTAGGCGAAATTAATAAAAATGATCAACAAGCATCCAACAACTTTTGATGCCATCATTTTGCTTAATTTTTATAGTTTGATAAATGAGCTCCGAAAATATATCCTTTTTGGTCGTCCTAACGTTTTGTGACACTTTACAATTAATCATATTTGCTTAGCAATAAGTAAACTTTGTACCAAAAGCAAGTGATTGAACTTACTAGAGAAAAGAACTAGTGTAAAGAACAGTAGTTGTGTCTTAGACTCCTAGTCCAGGATCCATAGTAAGTTTCAACTAAAATACATAGAAATTAGCAACCGTTTCACTTAGATGAGGATCAGGTGCATGAAAGCTAAAGGAAGAAAGATTTGCATATTCACCATGAAAACCATCATTAGTTTACAGAAATTATTTGCATATTCACAGAAATTATTTTAAACATTCTTTAGTTTACATTAAACACCAAAATACAACCAAACCAAGGACAAAACTATAAATTCAGCAAATTAAAATGAAAAATAAAGTGAACAAAGTGAGGAAATTTGAACCCTAATACCATACTACACAAGATCTCTTTCTCTCTCTATATATATGATGTGCCAATTATATTAGGTTGTATCATAGTTACGATACTTGTACTTAGCTTCACGATAATTCTTATACTTTTATTTACCGTTGCTATCACATGGATGGTTCATATCGTTGGTAAATAGGGCATTTATTTGAATGTTTAAGGAATTTCACAGTTATGTCTTTTTTCCAATCGTTCTTGTTACATGGTCATATCGTATCATATTTACAATCTTTCTTGTTACACATGATCTGGTTTATTTGTTTGTTGTTATGTAGGCAAAGGAGATTTGATGGGGAGCAAAGCTTTTGTGGCAGACGAAGATGACTTGATGTATTATTAGTTTATTTACCTTCTTGATGGATGATGAACTTATATAACATTGGGTTGTTGAACTTTGTATAATATTTTCTAGAAGCTTGAACAAGATTGTTGAGATCTTTATATTTGTTGAATTATGAGTTGAGTTCAATTATTAATACTGTATGTGAAATTAGGATGTGTTGAATGTATATTATATGTTATTTGAATTTGGTGTTTATGTATCTATGGATTGAATTGTAGAAATAAATTGAATCTGGAAAAATATTTAATATAGGGACGAATTTGGCGACGAAAATGATTTGTCCCGTTCTATCATAATTAGGGACAAATTTCACAAATTTATTTTCGTCCCAGATTTCGTCCGAGAATCTGGGATGAATCTGTGGATTCGTCCTAGAATCTGGAACGAATCCACAAAATTCGTCCCAAAATTCGTCCCAGAATTTGGGACGAATTTTGGGACAAAATTGAATTATTAATATTTTCATGAAATTTGGCAATTTTTGTTGCCAAATTTGTTGCCAATTTTGCAACAAATTTATATTCGTTGCAAATTTAGGGACAAAAATGGCAACAAAACATATTTTGTCACCGAATTTGTCCCCAAATTCGTTGCAATATTAGGGACAAACTTCGCAACAAAAAAAAATTTGTCTCCGAATTCGTCCCCAAATTTGTTGCAAAAATAGAGACAAATTTGGCAACAAAACTTATGTAAACTCGTCCCCAAATTCGTTGCTAAGTTTGCAACAAAAAAATTATTCGTTGCAAATTTGTATGCTTTTTTGCAACGAATTTTGGGACGAAACTTTTATTCGTCGCGAATTTCGTCCCCAAATTCGTTGCCAAATTTGCAACAAACCATTATGTGAATTCGTCCCCAAATTTGTTGCTAAATTTGCAACAAAAAAATTATTCGTTGCAAATTTGTATATTTTTTTGCAACGAATTTGGGGATGAAAATATTATTCGTCGCCAATTTCGTCCCCAAATTCGTTGCCAAATTTGCAACAAACCATAATTCGTTCCAAAAGTTGGCATCAACCATTTTGGGACGAAAAAATTTTCGTCCCTGATTTCGACCCAAAAAATTTTGCAACGAATTATTTTTTAAAATTCGTCCCAAAATTTGTCCCTAAAAGTCTTATTTTTTGTAGTGTCATTTTCCCTGCCCATTCCCCCTTGAGTCTAAATGTAATAGTTTGAGAACATCAAGATGGGGCATTTATAATCTATTTGTAGTATTTATATTTTGAATTACTACTTTGAATTTTGAACTTCTTCCTCACTTCACCGTACTTCTGATCATCCTTTTGTTTTTCTTCTTCCTCACTTCACCACACTTCACCATACATCTTGTTATTGATGTATTGACAAAGCCATGCCACTGATTTCCTTGGCATAAGCAAAGAGTAAAAGAAAAAAATAAATAGCAAGAAGAAAAGCTTTATGGGAATTATAAGAATATCCACTCATATGCCTCTTAGCTCATTAGCATGGTAGAAGATACCTGAGTGTTAATTTCATATAGAAAGTTTAGGTTAAACATTGTTTCTTGTTTATCTTTTTGCCATTTGAAGTTTTGAGTTGATTTTTTTTTCTATTTTGTAGTTGTTTTTTTAGTTATGTTTGGTTGCTATGTGCCCTTGGCCATTGTATGTATAGACCTATATTTTTCTTTAGTTATGCATATGAGTATCATTGGGTGATAGCCTATTATTTCTTGGAGAACTGATTCATATTTCTTTATTTGTGTCTCATAGTTTCTACCGCAAGATCGTGTATGTGAATTTGCTAAGTTGACACCAATACAATGTAAGTACTTGAAGGTAGTTTTGATATAATCAACCAAGTCAGATTAGTTCCCATTGGTATTTAACTCTTGTATCTAAGTATGCTATAACTTAAGAGCAAAAGAAGTCGAGCGAAAGACGCAACTAGAAAGAAGGACAGTACTGTTATGATCTTCGGATGGCTAGAGAGGGGGAGTGTGAATAGCCTCCTCTAAAAGCTTAAGGAATTTTTTTCTACAAATCGTTAGCGCAGCGGAAATATGCAAACGAAAATATAATACAAGAAAAAGAAAGACAAGCACCACTAACACCAGTATGTACGAGGTTCGGGGATAACTTGCCCCTACTCCTCGGCGTGTCCGTAAGGTGGACGACTCCTTGATCTTTCGGTAGATCACACCCTGGATAGATTCCGGCTAAAGATTTCCTCCTTCTCGGTGGAGTAACCTCTCCACAAAGTCTCCGGAGATATGTAAATGAAGCACAAGACTTACAATGATCAGTGGCTAGAAAGAATGAAGAATACGCTCACAGCCACATAAAGACGACAGTAAAAGCAGAGCGCAAGAAGGAAAACAACTTCTCAGCCAAGAGCTCAAAAAACATTAGCACTTGCTTGATCGACCGACCGTTTTATCTCTTCATCCTTCTTCTTATGCCTCTACTTTTCCACTGTGTTCAGCCTGTACCGAATCACTGCTGCAAGCTAAGGCGTCGCCAATCACTCTTCCTTATCATCTGGTTCTTTGAACTCACACCAATAGAACCCATGTTCTTCGCAGGTGTCTCTGAGCTCGAACCAACAAGCAGGAGTCAAGCTGACTGCCAACTGATCGCAGCCAGATCGCAGCCAGTAAACGTTGATGCTCCAGTTTCACCATTTGCAGCGAAACACAGTAGAAAGAACACTTTGTCTTATTCTCCTGATGGAGTTTAATTTGAATTTAAGCATTGGCATGATACCTGCAACCTGCAAATTAAAAAGCTTACAGCAGATGGTTAAATCAGACGAGTCAGAAGTTGCAGAGAAATATTATTGTGGATCGGTCAGCAGACCGATCCATAGCCTTTTTGGACCGATCAGGCCATAGCCTGATCGGTCCAGGAGAGCCCTGATCGGTCTATGGACCGATCAGGCTATAGGTGGATCGGTCCACAGACCGATCCCCCTATCCTTTCTCCCGAACTCCGTTACCTCCTGATCGGTCTACAGACTGATCAGTAATTCTCACAGAGAGTTACTGATTGGTTACTGATCGGTCTGGTGACCGATCTGATAACCATAGTATCACTGGATCGGTCAACAGACCGATCCAATGCCTATGTAGGTTTAGAGCTTCCCAGCCCTAAACTCTAAAGCCTTCCTGGTCTAGAGAACGAGCTACCGAGCCCTCTCTGACCTAGTCCGGAGAACGAGCTACCGAACCCTCTCCGACTTCTACGTCCGGCCTAGAGAACGAGCTACCGAGCCCTCTCTGACCTAGTCCGGAGAACGAGCTGCCGAGCCCTCTTCGACTCCGTCCGATCCATAGAACGAGCTACCGAGCCCTCTCTGACCTAGTCCAGAGAACGAGCTACCAAGCCCTCTCCGACTCCGTCCGGTCCAGAGAACGAGCTACCGAGCCCTCTCTGACCTAGTCCGGAGAACGAGCTGCCGAGCCCTCTCCGACTCCGTCCGGTCCAGAGAACGAGCTACCGAGCCCTTTCTGACCTAGTCCGGAGAACGAGCTGCCTAGCCCTCTCTGACTCCGTCCGGTCCAGAGAACGAGCTACCGAGCCCTCTCCGACTCCGCGTGCCAAGTTTCCATACTTGGACTTTTCCCTTCCACCTGATCAACCTTGATCAGTAATCAATCTGAGTTTAATTAATATTTGATACAAACTTAAATCAGTGTTAACATCAAAACAACAGCCAGGTCAGACTGTATCAACAATCTCCCCCTTTTTGTTGTTTGACAACACGATTTAAGTTTAGATCAGAAATGCTCATTTTCCATAATTTTAGGGGAATCAAGATCCTCCCCCTAAGACGGATACAACACTATGTAAGGAAGTCAATAATCCTCAAGGTTATCCTCTCCCCTAAAATCAAAACTTCATTCATCTCTAAACTTAGTTATCTTCTCCCCCTTTGTCAAACACCGAAAAGGTGCGAATTAGACAATAAGACTTAAAGGACTCCCCATTAACCCATACTGTCTCTTTCTTAATCCACATAGAATTCCCTCTAAGTGTATTATCGGACAGTAAATAAGAGACAATCAAGATATGACATATGAAAAGCATATAAATAGCCAATAAGAACTGAAACATAAAGAGAAGCAAGTAATAGAAAAACGAGTAGCATAAATATATGAAAACAGCTAATATCAATGTCAGACACATGTATCTATCAAACAGTATCCGAAACATAGGCAATCAAAATGACCAACATAAAACAAGGTGTATCAATCAACATCCTTAATATGAGGAGCATCATCATCATCAGCTGGAGGAATGAGTCCCTGAAGCGGCATGCTGCTGCTCGAGGGTGGATAGCACGAGTAATACTGCGAAAGTGGGTAGCTGGCCATCCATCCCAGAAGCACCTGCTGTGTCGCCAAATGCTGATTGCGTAGATCATCGTAACGCTGGTCAATCCGAACGCGCAACCCATGGAGCTCAACAGCCAGCAGCTCATCGTGCTGATCGATGCGGCTCTCCAGCTCAGCGATCTGCCAGCGCAGATCAGGATCTGCCTCTCCATACTTAGCAGCAGCAGCAGGAGGAGCAGCAATAGGAGCAGCATCAACCTGTCGTGGAGGTGCCCGTGGTAACTCACCCAGTGCTCTCCTGTCCTTCCAATGAACCGTCCCATACTGTCCTATGATGCCAGACTTGGAAAATGCACGTTTTCCAAGTCTGCAGTCCTGCCTCACCATCTTGACTATCCTTCCCTTGGAGATATCAATCTGTAGGGTCTCGAGCCAATCCGTAATTATATGCCCATAAGGCATATAAACGGTGAAGTTGTTAGGCTCACTATAGGAGATGATAGACGAATAAATGCTCGACATGATGTCAAAATCAAGACGCCGACGCAATCCATAAAGCATCAGGCAGTGATATGGTCGGATCTCTGACAAGGGTTTAGATGTGATTGGCAGAAGACAATTTGTGACAATCTTAAAGAGAATGTAATCTGGGGCAGATAGTCTCAGGGCTGCAAAGGTAGGAAAATCAACATCTAACTCATCTTGTCCACCCGGTCTAGGATGTCCGAAGAAATACTCATAAATGGAGTCAGATGAGACATCAAATGGAGAAGGTAAGGGGTCTGGTAAATCAGGATATATGGAAAAGACATTTCCTGAACACCTCCGGCAAGCTAGATAATCAAAGAAGGCCGAGAAAGAGAAATCAATAGTTTGCTTAGCAACTCTAGTTCTATAATTAACATCATTAGTTTGATGAAGATTATTATAAAACTCAGATACTAAGTTGTAATTGATGTCCCGTTCTAAATAAACTAGAGAATCAAGTTTGTAATAGGCCGACACAGATGGACAAAATTCATCCATGAATTTTTGATCCACAGACTTACAAGGAAGCAGTTTGAAGGTTCTTTGTTGAAAGGCTTGTTCAAAGTGATGGTTTGGAAATCTTCTAGAAACGGATGGTTGAGGTTGGAAGGGAGCCTTAGATTTAGATTTCTCAGTTGACGACTTAGAGGTTCCCTCACTAACTTGTTTCTTTCTAAAGGTTAAAAATGTGACACGAACGGGGCAAATAGGTGAGCACGGAAGCCAACAACAACTGAGAACCAAGCCAAATTACAAAGATACGGTGAGAAATGAAAATGAAGTGCCAAAATGAGTAGAGCTCGGGGAGAATGGAGTTACCTTGGTGCTATTTATGTATCTTTCGGATAACGGAGAGAAGAGTTGAGGCGAAGGAGGGTGTCGGCTAGGGCTTCGGCGTGTAATGGGAAGAGAAAGGATCGAGAAGAGTTAAGAGGGATATGATATAGGTGTTGATACGATCGGACAGCTGTCCGATCAGGAGAGATCCTGACCGATCAGGAGAGATCCTGGCCGATCAGGGAACCTCCTGATCGGTCAAGGAATACCCTGATCGGTCGGTGGACCGATCAGGAAGCCTCCTGATCGGTCCCTGGACCGATCAGATCGCCTTCTTGCGTACCAGAATGACCTGATCGGTCCCTGGACCAATCAGTAAGCAAACAGAGAGTTCTGGATCGGTCGACAAACCGATCCAGTCTCTCCTAATCGGACTGTAGACCGATCAGTGTCTGACAAATTGACGATGCTCCAGGAATTTCAGTAACTAAAATTCGTAGAAGTTTTCTATCGAGAATTCTGAAGATTCAGAAATCAAGAAGTTCAGAAACTTCCAAATTCAGAACCTAGAACCTGAAGAATCTATAAACATAAATATTTCCGAAAGATGAGCTCTTATGGTCTGAAATTGTTCAGAACCAGAAGGTTCCAAACATAAAAAAAAAAAAATAGACCAACTCCAAACGCATAGAGTTCAGACGTTTTGAACCTTAAGGTTTCAAAACCAGAAAAACTTCTGAAACTATGATCTATAGTTAACTAAGGTATTAATCAAGACTCAAGCTATTTATTACCTGGTTCAAAACACATCCTTGCTATGATCAGTTTTGAGTTTGTTAAAATATATCCACATGGCTATCATTACTTCAACAACTTGTCCTATTTTCAATCAAAATCATGAAAGGTATCAATCAAAGGTATCAATCAACACATCAACCAAAGTTAGTTAATTTCTAGGTAAAGGTCCAACCAAGTTTCCTTGGTTGGAATATATGAGTAAGATCTAGGAACCAAATACACATGAATTATGTAATGGTCTTCCCCATACTCGATTTATGTCTCTTCAACCTAATTATTCAAGGGATGCATGATACATTTTGAATAATTTGGCTGATCCTAGCATCTCACCCCATTTCTAGCAAACAAAAATAATTTGTTAAACCTTATAGTTTGTGTGAGATGTCCCCAAGTTACCCAAATTAATTTCCTAATTTCTCTTGTCGTTTTAATTGTCCTTATTGATCATGATGAAGTCCTAATAGCCTATTGAGCCAGACACATTCCCAATTCTCTTCTTAAATGACTAAATTCATTTTCCGGAAGGGGTTTAGTGAAAATCGGCTAGGTTTAATTTTGACTCAACATATGTGAGCGCAATGTCTCCCCTAGCTACGTGATCTCTAATGAAGTCATGACGCACTTCAATGTGTTTAGTCCTTGAATGATGGACTGGATTTTTCGTTAGGTTTATTGTGATGATGTTGTCACACAACACTTGCACTCCCTTATACGAAAGCCCATAATCTTCTAGGGTGTGGATCATCTACAACAATTGTGATACACTCTCTCCCATGGCAATGTATTCAGCCTCGGTCATGGAGAGAGCAACGCAATGTTGCTTCCGACTTGACCAACTAACCAATGATGAACCTAAAAATTGGCAACCCCCACTAGTGCTTTTCCGATCCAATTTGCACCTAACATAATCGGAGTCGGTATAGCCTATCAAATCAAAGGACTCAGTACGAGGGTACCAGAGACCTACTCTAATTGTGCCCTTAAGGTATCTCAGGATTCTCTTAACTGCAATTAGATGAGATTCCATGGCACATACTTGATATCTAGCGCACATGCCCACAGCAAAAAGTATGTCCGGTCGACTAGCTGTGAGATATAGAAGACTACCGATCATGCTTCTATATTGCGTTAGATCAACTGGTTTTTCATTCTCATCATTGTCAAGGCGAGTGTTTGTTGCCATTGGAGTGGATACTTCCTTAGAGTCATTCATTTTGAATTTCTTGAGCATCTCTTGAGTGTATTTTGTCTGATGGACATAAATGCCATCTCGAGTTTGTTTGATTTCAAGTCCAAGGAAGAATGTCAATTCTCCCACCAGACTCATCTCAAACTCACTTTCCATGTGAGTGATAAATTCATTCAAATAACCCTTATTATTTGAGCCACAAATTATGTCATCGACATACACCTTGGCTACAAATATGTTTTCACCATCTCTACGCAGAAATAGTGTTGGATCTATTTGACCTCTTACAAAACCCTTTTCTAGTAAGTAAGTCGACAACCTTTCGTACCAAGCTCAAGGTGCTTGTTTAAGCCCATAAAGAGCTTTCTTAAGCTTGTACATGTGGTTTGGAGCTTCGGTATTCACAAACCCCGGTGGTTGTTCAACAAAGACCTCTTCTTTAATGAAACCGTTTAAGAAGGTCGATTTAACGTCCATTTGATAGAGCTTGAAGCCTCTATGTGCAGCAAAAGCTAGCATTAAACGAATGAACTCTAATCGGGCCACGGGAGTATAAGTCTCATCATAATCGAGGCCTTCGACTTGACTATAGCCCTTGGCTACAAGTCTTGCCTTGTTTCTTACGACTTCTCCCTTTTGGTTTAACTTATTTTTGAAGACCCATTTGGTTCCAATAATGGTGGTCTTCTTAGGTCTAGGAACTAAGTCCCACACTTGGCTCCTTTCAAATTGACCTAACTCATCTTGCATAGCTATGATCCAGTCAGGATCGTGCAATGCCTCACCAACTAATTTTGGTTCGATTTCTGAGATCAAGGCGACCTCATTAGACTCATTTCTAAAGAATGATCTAGTCCTAACCCCTTGTTGGATGTCTTCAACAATCTGGTCTTGGGGATGACTAGAGGCTATCCTAGATTGCCTTGGTGTTGGCGGTGTCTCATGAGTGGTCTCACTAGGCACAGGCAAGGACTCAGTATCAGGCAAAGGATCAGCCTGAATCCTTTGTTGCCTTTGCTCATCATCATCGGAGTCAACTTTGACTCTTTCTATGTTTTGATCATTCAAACTTAGACTTCTAAGTTCAAATTGAATTTCTCCTACATCCCTCGATTGATCATTTGATTTAGGGATTTCTTCAAATGCTACATCTGAGGACTCTTCAATCAATTTAGTCCTATTGTTGTAGACTCGATAGACTTTGCTGATGAGAGAGTACCCGACCAGTATCCCTTTATCAGCCTTAACCGTGAACTTTCCAAGATGATCCTTGGTGTTCAAGATAAACACCTTACAACCAAACACCCTAAGATGTTTAATTGTAGGGGGTTTCCCAAACCAAAGTTCATGGGGAGTCTTTCCTAAAAACCTATGTATCAAGACTCGGTTTTGCACATAGCATGCTATATTTACAACTTCAGCCCACAAGTAACTCGGTAGTGAGTACTCATTGAGCATGCTTCGTGCAGCCTCTTGTAAGACTCGGTTCTTTCTCTCCACAACCCCATTTTACTGTGGGGTCCTTGGAGTAGAGAACTCATGCCGATATCCTTTTTCTTGACAGAATTCTAAAAATCTATGGTTTTGAAATTCTCCACCATGATCACTTCTAATTGTTTTAATTATTGTTGATTTTTCATTTTCAGTTCTTCTACAAAAAGAAACAAAAATATCTATGATTTGATCCTTATTTTTCAAAAAGAAAGTCCATGTATATCTAGTAAAATCATCAATGATCACTAAGCAGTATCTACTTCCATTCAATGAAATGACATTACTGCAATCAAATAAATCCATATGCAATAAATCTAAAGCAGTAGATGTACTTACAGCGCTTTTACCTTTATGAGACGCTTTTGTTTGCTTACCCTTTTGACATGCATCACATAATTTTGTCTTTTGGTACTTGATGCTTGGTAGGCCTCGCACTAATCCTTTGTTGGCCAGCTTTCGAATATTCTTCATGTTCACATGGGCCAACCTCCTATGCCAAAGCCATGATTCTTCTTCTTTTGACATGAAACACTTAGCAGAGGCATTAGTAGCACTTTTAAAAGATACTTAATAAATGTTATCTACCCTTGTATCTACTAGTACCATGTCAAGTGTGTCAATGTGTTTGACCAGACATTGACTTGAATGAAACTCAATTGTGTAACCCGTATCACACAATTGGCTGACACTTAGGAGATTAAAGGTCATCCCCTTGACTAGAAGGGCATTCTTGATTTGGAGACATTCGGATATATGAATGTCTCCAACTCTTATAACCTTAAGGCTACCATTATTACCAAACGGCACATTACCTCTATTTTTATTTTGAAGGGTAGTAAAGAGTGACTTGTCCCCGGTCATGTGCTTGGAGCATCCGCTATCAACAAACCAAGTTGATAGATGCTCCCCCTTGACCAATGCCTACAAGACACGAAAGATAGACGTTTTAGGTTCCCAAATCTTAGGACCTAATGCATCTACAATAAATGACCTAGGAACCCATGCCTTGGTCACAACCTTCTTAGTCTCATGAACCCTAGAAGCATGTGATCTATGAAATCAGGTTCTAGACACTAGCGAAATGAAACTAGACTCCTTAGGTTGATATCCTAACCCTGCCTTGTTGTAGACCGCCCTTTGGGCATTTAGAATCATATCTAAGGTCTTAGAGCTAGTTGAGAATTTTTCAAGCATTTTCTTGAGTTTCTCAACTTCACCCTTTAAGGCTTTGTTTTCATCCTCAAGGGCCTCTTGATGTAGGTCATCAACCTCATCTTCCCTAAGGGCCCTCAAGTGCTCTACTTCATCTTTTAATGATTTAATTTGAGTTTTTAATTTCTTAAGTAAAGTAGATAAATGTGCAATGGTTTTATAACATTTTTCTAAATGAGGAGAAGTTACCTCTTCATCATCCGAAGATGATGAACCCGCTGCTGAAGTATCACTCGTGTCACCATCACTCCCGGAATCCGATTCCTCCCTTGCCATGAACGCTAATTGACGTGTGCTTTTCTCCTTCTTCTCTTCCTCCGATGAGCTTGAGGAGGATTCATCCCAAGTAGCTTTGAGAGCTTTCTTCTTTTTGGCCCTTTCCTCTTTCTTCTTGAGTTTTGGACACTCGCTCCGATAGTGTCCTTTCTTGCTACACTCAAAACAAGTGACATTACTTTTATCAACATTTTGATCGATAGATTTACCTTTCCCTTTGTATCTTCGGCTCCTTCTCATGATTCTCCTTACAAAGTTGACCATCTCGCTTGATGATGATCCACCTTCATCATCGGACTCGGAGGAGGATGAGGATAAGGAATCTCTTTTTCCTTCTTCTTTTCTTTCTTCCTTCTTCCATCTTTGCTCTTTTCTCCTACAACTAAGGCAATACCTTTCTCTTTTTGACCCTTGTTAGCAAATTCATGGAGTTCCATTTCACAAAAAAATTCATCTAATTTAACAATTGAAAGGTCCTTGGAGACCTTGTAGGCATCTACCATAGATGACCACAAGGCATTCCTCGGAAAGGCTTTGAGAACATACCTTACAAGATCGTGATTCTCTACGCGTTCATCTATGGAATGAAGACCATTGATAATTTCTTTGAACCTTTCGTGTAGTTCACTTACCGTCTCGTTCTCCTTCATGGTGAGGTTTTGTAATTGATTTAAGAATAAATCTCTCTTGGCGATCCGAGAGTCTCGAGTTCCTTCTTGGAGCTCGATGAGCTTGTTCCACAAGTCTTTTGCGCTCATGAATGGACCTACCTTGACGAGTTGGTCCTTGGCTATCCCACATTATAGAGTGACCACTGCCTTGGCATCGGCTTGTCCTTTGCGAGTTTGCTCGGCGGACCATCTTGATGAGTCTAGTTCCTTACCTTCTTCATCCTTCGGAGGTGTAAACCCTTCCTTGACGGAGAACCACATTGAGATGTCGGTCTTGAGATAATATTCCATGCGGCTCTTCCAATATTGAAAGTCCGCTCCGTCGAAGTAGGGTGGACGATTGATGCTAAACCCTTCCTTCATAGCCATCTTCTTGCTCTTTAGGGTGTTAATCCGGATGAAGAGAACCTTGCACTGATACCACTTGTTAGGATCTTCGGATGGCTAGAGAGGGGGAGTGTGAATAACCTCCTCTAAAAGCTTAAGGAATTTCTTCCTACAAATCGTTAGCGCAGCGGAAATATGCAAACGAAAATATAATACAAGAAAAAGAAAGACAAGCACCACTAACACCAGTATGTACGAGGTTCGGGGATAACTTGCCCCTACTCCTCGGCATGTCCGTAAGGTGGACGACTCCTTGATCTTTCGGTAGATCACACCCCGGATAGATTCCGGCTAAAGATTTCCTCCTTCTCGGTGGAGTAACCTCTCCACAAAGTCTCCGGAGATATGTAAATGAAGCACAAGACTTACAATGATCAGTGGCTAGAAAGAATGAAGAATACGCTCACAGCCACACAAAGACGACAGTAAAAGCAGAGCGCAAGAAGGAAAACAGCTTCTCAGCCAAGAGCTCAAAAAACATTAGCACTTGCTTGATTGACCGACCGTTTTATCTCTTCATCCTTCTTCTTATGCCTATGCTTTTCCACTGTGTTCAACCTGTACCGAATCGCTATCAACCTGCACCGAATCGCTGCTGCAAGCTAAGGCGTCGCCAATCACTCTTCCTTCTCATCTGGTTCTCTGAACTCAAACCAATAGAACCCATGTTCTTCGCAGGTGTCTCTGAGCTCGAACCAACAAGCAGGAGTCAAGCTGACTGCCAACTGATCGCAGCCAGATCGCAGCCAGTAAACGTTGATGCTCCAGTTGCACCATTTGCAGCGAAACACAGTAGAAAGAACACTTTGTCTTATTCTCCTGATGGAGTTTAATTTGAATTTAAGCATTGACATGATACCTGCAACCTGCAAATTAAAAAGCTTACAGTAGATGGTTAAATCAGACGAGTCAGAAGTTGCAGAGAAATATTATTGTGGATCGGTCAGCAGATCGATCCATAGCCTTTTTGGACCGATCAGACCATAGCCTGATCGGTCCAGGAGAGCCCTGATCGGTCTGTGGACCAATCAGGCTATAGGTGGATCGGTCCACAGACCGATCCCCCTATCCTTTCTCCCAAACTCCGTTGCCTCCTGATCGGTCTACAGACCGATCAGTAATTCTCACAGAGAGTTATTGATTGGTTACTGATCGGTCTGGTGACCGATCCGATAACCATAGTATCACTGGATCGGTCAACAGCTCGATCCAATGCCTATGTAGGTTTAGAGCTTCCTAGCCCTAAACTCTAAAGCCTTCTTGGTCTAGAGAACGAGTTACCGAGCTCTCTCTGACCTAGTCCGGAGAACGAGCTACCGAGCCCTCTCCGACTTTCACGTCCGGTCCAGAGAACGAGCTACCGAGCCCTCTCTGACCTAGTCTGGAGAACGAGCTGCCGAGCCCTCTCCGACTCCGTCCGGTCCAGAGAACGAGCTATCGTGCCCTCTCTGACCTAGTCCAGAGAACGAGCTACTAAGCCCTCTCCGACTCCGTCCGGTCCAGAGAACGAGCTACCGAGCCCTCTCTGACCTAGTCCGGAGAACGAGCTGCCGAGCCCTCTCCGACTCCGTCCGGTCCAGAGAACGAGCTACCGAGCCCTCTCTGACCTAGTCCGGAGAACGAGCCGCCGAGCCCTCTCCGACTCCGTCCGGTCCAGAGAACGAGCTACCGAGCCCTCTCCGACTCCGCGTGCCAAGTTTCCATACTTGGACTTTTCCCTTCCACCTGATCAACCTTGATCAGTAATCAATCTGAGTTTAATTAATATCTGATACAAACTTAAATCAGTGTCAACATCAAAACAACAGCCAGGTCAGACTGTATCAACAAGTACGAGAGAGAGTCAACGGGCTTGGTGCATCTGAGGGAAGAGGTGTTGTGGAGAGTACGCAGGCGGACGAGAAGGAGGCGCGCGGTGTTTCTGAGGGACGAGAAGCTGGAGCGAAAGCTTGCTTGAGAATGCCAAAAGTTGAGTTCGGGTGAGCCCTATTCCAGATGGATGAAATCACCCAAGCGATTGAAGCTAGAGCGGAAGACCCGGACTAATGCAAGTGAAACCGGAGCAGAAGACCCGAACTGAAAAATCATCCATGCACTGACTTTTGGTTCTAGGCGCCCCCTGGGCTCCTCGCCCAGGTGGAGCCTTATCTACACGGTCCGGGCACCCGGAACCCTTCTCATTGCCCGAAATAGAAATGTTATCGAAATACGCACTATTGCGATCTGATGCGTCATGGAAAAAATTCTATCCACGCTTAGGCACTTGGAACCCTTCCAGGTGCTCCGAACAGGGCTATAAATACATCCCTGTTCCCAGAAGCTAAACGACACTAAAAAATATAGAGAATAACACTTGTATATGTTTGACCTTGAGTTTACCTTTTTAATTGAGTGTGTTCAATATTGTAAGAGGCTTCTCCACCTGAAGAAGATTACAAGTGAGCTTTAACTACTTTGGATTAACAATCCTCTGATTGCAAACCATGTAACTTCTTTTGTTCCTCTTGTCTTTTCCTTTAATTAGTTTTCTTTTGTACAAGTGTTTCTTAATTTAGCTTAAAAAATGAGAAGGCTTTATTTTTTTTTATTATAGGCTATTCACCCCCCTCTAGCCGACCTCCAACAGACCTACAATTGGTATCAGAGTAAGGACACTTCAGGAGGACTAACCACCGATTGAAGCACAAGAAATGGCCGGAGCTAGCATCTACCTGCCAACGTTTGAGGGTGAGTTCTCATTTTGGAAATGAAAAATAGAGGTATTTTTCTGAACTGATTTCGATATAATGCTTTATATGAAATTTGGTTTTGATGACCCCAAGAGTAAAAATGGAAAATAACTCGAGGAGCACCTTTGGTCTCAGAAGCAGCACGACAAATTCATAGCAAATAGTAAGACCGAGTTCCATCTACTAAGTGTTCTTCCTACTCAAGAACTCGACAAAATCAGCAATTACCAATGTGCAAAAGAACTTTGAGAAAAGTTCTTGGAGCTCTATAAATAATCAGTGAAAAATAATCTAATTCTACTATGGATACTGACTCATCTTCAAAAGCACCCGAATCCGAGAAAATTACCGGAACTACACTAATTGCTGAATACCTACTCGAAGACAACGAAAGCACTTCGAAAATGGGCATCGAGAGTATCGATGAAGGGGGAAACACTGCAGAAGAAAGCAGTAATGAAAGATGAGTGTCTATTGATGAATATATGGTAAGTCAGGTAAATAAGCTTCCTCTAGAGTAATTATCTAAAGTGTAAATGCTAAGTAAATTATTATATAAAAGAGAAAAAAGTATATAAAGTCAAAGAAAGAACATGCATATCTAAAAGAAGAATTTGAATAACTAGTAGATGAAAATATAAAATTAAAAGATAAAATTGAAATGCTAGAAAAAGATGATTCATGTTCAAATTTTCTACATGTTAAAGATAGAAATTTTAAATATCATCGAGGATTTAATTGGAATTTTAGATTTCATAAGGACTAAGTTAGAAGAATATCACAAAAATATATTTCATCAAAATTTTTGATTAATTCGGTAGGAAGGAATTTATTTTGGGTTCCAAAAAATGTTTAAATTAAATTGTTTTGCATGCCCTATTTTTAATTAGAATTTCTTGAATTTGTCTAATATTTTAAAATAAATTGTTTGGCAAAAATTATATCTTTTAATTACATGCCCTAGCCGTTAAATTATTTTTTATGAATTGTTTAGCAAAGTTATTTTTTTAACTTTATTTTTCTGTGAAAGATTATCATATCCTCTATTCAAGAAAACATTTTTGATTTTTTTTTGTTTGTTTCTAAAATCATCATTTTAAAATTATTTCTCAAAGCTAATTTTTACAAAATTTATTTTTCTGTAAAAACTCATTATGTTATCAATCTAAGAAAATAATTTTAAAATTTTCTGACCATTATTGAATTTTATATAAATTATTTATCCAAACAAGTATTTATAATTCTCAAAAATTTAATTTGTGGAAATTTTTTGCAAAGTTACTTCCTATAATGCTTTATAGGATTTTTCAAGGTTAATAACCATTTTTAAGCATTGTTTTTTTGAAAAATATGTCTTACAAGAGTTTATTTTTTCTTAAAATGATATAATTTTTTTCTGCTTTATATATGATTGTCAACTATTATAAAATTTTGAATTTTTCCAAGTCTAAAAATATAGTTTATAAATTGAAAAATTCTAGATTTTTGAAACTTAAACTTCCTGATTTTTCTAGAGAATAATCATTCTTTTTTCCTTAGACTTGTGTTTTAGACTAATTTACCAATATTTTTAAAGTAACATATTTTTAATATGATCAAATGGGGAGAAGTGAAGGTTAAGTCTAGGGGGAGAGTTAATTTTTGCAAACTTTTTTGCAAGACTTATATTTTCAATTTAAGCTTTATTTTACCCTAACTTAACTTGTGTCTACTCACATCAAAAAGAGGAAGATTGTAAGTACCCTAAGATAGTTTTTGTTGGAGCAACTTAGGTACCCTAGGTTTTGATGTTTGAGCAAAGGTTTAAGTTAGGTTTATTATTGTATTTGATATGCATTGTGAGTGTGTAGGATATAGGTAAAACAAGGAGAGACTAAGTGTGATCTTGGCAAAGGAGGAAAGTCCAAGGGTGAGTCTTGGCGGTGTAAGTCCAAGTATGTAGTCTTAGAAACATAAGTCCAAGTGTGACTTGGCAATGGATGAAGTTCCGGAGGTGCGACCTCATGGAAAAGGAAGACCCTACAACAATGACAAGGTCGATGAAAGCTTTAGAAGGCAAGGCGTGAAGGATGGGGAGATATCCGAGGGATGCGAAGCTGGTGGAGGAGGCTAGAAGGCTAGGTCTAGGTTATGCGGGTAAGGACGAGTGAATGAGAGACTGTACCTAGGATAAAATTCTAGTGTTACTGTAGCAGCACTGTAACATTACTATAATAGTACTGTAGCATTATTGTAGCAGTCAACTGGTATTTTCATTAGTCGACTGGTAATTGTTGGTGCAATATCCCTCAGGTCAAGGTTGACCTGGGTAACCAAGCTGAGTCTTGGTTTGGGTTTAGATGTTTGACAATAAGATATTGATTGAAGAAGAGTCAAGTAGGTCAAGGTTGACTGGATACTTGACTGGGAAGTCCTAACTGGGATGTTAGGCAAAATGAAAGACCTAGTGAGTGAAGCTAGGCAGTATGAAAGTCCTGGTGAGTGAAGCCAGGCAGAAGGAAGTCCTAGTGAGTGAAGCTAGGCAGATGGAAATCCTGGTGAGTGAAGCCAGGTGAAAGTCCTAGTGAGTGAAGCTAGGCAGATGGAAATCCTGGTGAGTGAAGCCAGGTGAAAGTCCTAGTGAGTGAAGCTAGGCAGATGGAAAACCCTAGTGAGTGAAGCTAGGTGAAAGTCCTGGTGAGTGAATCCAGGCAAGGGAAAATCCGGATGGATCAAGGATGATCGGACATCTGAGTGAGAAGTCCAAGTAGGTCAAAGGATTGATTGGATACTTGGCATGAAAGAAAAGTCCAAGTAGGTCAAAGGTTGACCGGATACTTGAAGAGAAAAGTCCAAGTGGGTCAAAGGATTGACCGGACACTTGGTAATGGAGTCCTAGCGGTCAAGGGTGACTAGATGCTAGGCATGACATACCAACAGTCAAGGTTGACCGGATGTTGGTTTGGGAGGTTTGGGACTTGGTTTTGGACAAAATCAAGTCGGATCGATCGATGGATCGATCCGAGCTCGATCGACCTGATCGATCCAGTCAACTTCAGAGAGCCTCGGATCGATCCGTGGATCGATCGAGGATCTCAATCGATCAGTGGATCGATTGGCCGGCGCGATAAGTCTGGATCGATCCGTGGATCGATCCAGCGCGCTCGAGCGATAGGCGCTGGATCGATCCGTGGATCGATCCAAAGCCTCCCCTATCGATTGGGAACATTCGAATCGATCGGGATCCGACTGTTGGCGTCGTTTATAGCTGCAGGCGTGTGATGGCTGCGGCATCGCTTCTCTGATTCACTCCAGATTACTCGCCATCTCCTCCACAGCGCTCTCAAAGATCAGATCGCCAGTTCTTGAAGGATCTTGGAAGCTTTCCAAGTCAAGAGGCGGATCAAAGGCAAGAAGAGAAGCTAGGGTTAGGGTTTTCTGTACTCATTGTAAGCTTTGCGCTTATATTTTGTTTCCCTTTCCTTTCTTCTTGTACTGAGAGTCTTGTAGGGCTTCTTCGCCCTCGGTAGTTACCGAAAAGGAGTGTTTTCATAGTGGAGGGTGCGTGCGTGGTGTGGATCCTTGGACTAGTCACCTCTTGTGAGGTGGATACCAAGTAAACCAACCGTGTTAGCGTTGTTGTATTTGTTTCTGTATTTTCCGCTGCATATTCTTGAAGAAACAAGCAACGCCGAGCAACGAGCGAACGCGACGAGCTATTCACCCCCCCTCTAGCTACTTTTGGTCCTAACAGTAATCGACCGTTAGCTTGTAACAGTCAAATTTTACTTAAGACCAGTCGACTGATGGTTGTACCAGTTGATTGGTGGCGGGAAACACAGTTAGGTGTTTCCTCCCGAACTCTATTAAAGAGAGCTCGGGGTGCATGGCCAAGGTTGACGAAATTAGTGGTGGTTAACTCTAATTAGAGTCTCCAAGTGCCCAAGTGATTTAGCGTGCTTACACGAGATTGTGGTTGTTAGAGTGTATACTAAAAGCCTAGCTTTTGTAAACATTTATCTTTGAAATAAAAGAATTACATTGGTCAAATATCTACATTTATTTGTTAAGTGTAGCTATTCAATTAATTTATATTGTAGATAACATGGTGTGTGGTGTCACACACAAAAGATCATGTTATCAGTTCTTTATAAATTATAAACAGTTGCTCACGACTAAGATGGAAAGGAACAAACCATTGGAATAGTCGTAGTGTAATTAGGTATTAGTTTATCTTGACTAATAAATTACACGAGTACACTCTAAGTGTATTGAGTAGGACCAGTTTAGGTAAGTTCTTTTTATACTGACTTAATAAAAGAACTAGACCTTAGTTATTATGGAAGTGTGTGCTCTTAATCCTAATATAATAACAAGCATATATATTTAGTATTTATTTCTTTAACTTATCAAAGGGTGAGATTTAGCTCGATAAATCAATATGCCCGATAAGTTGGGAAATGATATTACTTATAGTGTGTGTTGTTGATTATAAAAGGAAACTATGTCCTAGTAATCTAGGTTAAGAATGTCCCCAAGAGGAGATCCTAAGGATTGTTATGTTAAATCCTACAGGTGGATTTAGTCCGACATGACAATGAGATTGAATGGTACTACTCTTGGACTAAGACATTAATTAAAGTGAGTTGTCAGTAGCTCAATTAAATTAATGGTCATTCGATATCTTAAACACAGGGAGACTAACACACTCATGATAAGGAGCCCATAATGTAATTTGGGATTGGTGCGGTAGTGCAATAATAACGCTCTAGTGGAATGAGTTATTGTTGATGAACTTGAGTTGTGTGTTCGAGGTGAACATGGGATACTCAAGTTCATCGGAAGGCCAAAACCAATTTCTCTTCTAGGTCCCTGTCGTAGCCTCATTAAAGCCTTAAATCCGCTCATAAAAAGTCCATCTTGGTGTCCAAGAAGGGGCCGGCCCATGGCTTGGTGACTAAGCCAAAGGGGTCGGCCATAAACTCCTTGAGGTGGCCGGCCACAAGCAATTGAAGGGTGTCGACCATATATTTCAAATAAGGAGGGGTGTTTTGAATTTTTAAAATCTTCTCTTTGTAGATATCTACAAGTTTTAAAAGAGAGATTTTAAAATATAAAACTTTCCTTATTTGAATTAGGCCACATGGTTAAAAGAAAATTTAAAAGTTTTAAAACTTTCCCTTTTTAACCATCCTCATGGTTTTTAGGAAAAAGGAAGAGAAGTTTTAAAATTGAAATTTTCTATTTTTGTAACCATGTTAAAAAAGAAAATTTTAGAAGAGAAGTTTTAAATTTTAAAACTTGGTTTTAATTTTTTAAAACTTTCTTTTTTCATTTTTTTTTAACATCCACATTAGGAAAACAAAAGAGAGCTTGTAAAATTTTATAAGAGTTTTTTCTTTGCTTATAAAATTTTTTACAAGGTTATTTCTTTCCTTTTAAGGGGTTGGCCACCCTTGCTTGGTGCCCAAGCAAGGGGCCGACCAAATCAATAAATCATCCAATCAATAATTTGATGATTGAATCAATCAAAGGAAAGGAAAAGGAAAAATAAAAGGGGAAAAGGAAAAACAAGAGGAAGATTTTATTTTTTTGTAAAAAGTCTTTCCTTATTTGCCTTGGGCAAGTAATATAAAAGAAGGGGAGAGGAGACCTCAATTATTATCAATTCTTATTCTCTTGTTGGTGATTTCCATAGTGGCCGACCCTCTCCCTATTCCCTTTCCCGTTGCTCTCTTTGATTCCTTTGTGGTGGTGGTGGCCGAAATCTAGAGAAGGAGGAGAAGCTCTTTGGGTGGTGTTCATCTTGGAGGATCGTCGCCCACACGACGTCCAAGAGGAGGCGAGGAATATGACAGAAGATCTCGAGGTTATTAGCATACAAAGAAAATGTATAACTAGTAATTTTCTTTCGCATCATGCTAGTTATTTTTCTTTGTAAGAATTCCAAACGAAAGAGGCATTAGATTCTAGTTTTTCGGATTAGTTTCGAAGTCGTGTTTTTTTTGTTTTTCGAATTTGTGATTTGAATGTTCCTTTTGGTTAAATCTAGAGTTATATAAGGAAATTAAATATTAGCTTTCCTTAAAAGGCTTTGTCTAGGCGGTGGTAGATGCTCCCATACCCAAGAAGGTCATGTGCCTCGCCATGCAGTCCTGGAAGTCAATGTCACGCCCCCAGAAGAGTCCCTGTCCGAGAAAATTTCGGCAGCATCTCCCCTGTACGACGGACAATCAAAAATTTTCTACAAGCACTAAATACTCAGCCACAGGCGGCTGGAATCATAACAATAATAAAAATCAATCACCACGCAGTTTATATATATATTCAGCCTCTGACTGACACAACCACGCAGTAATAATACTCTGACTCAAAAACCACCCTACTCAACTACACTCGTAAAGCCCAAATCCGATTTTTCTTACTTCTTCTGCCGTCCAAGCAGGCATGTAGTAGAGTAAATCCAAATCATACTAAAAGTTCATCCAACGGAAAGATTCCATACAATATCCATATGTAAGTCCAAAACAAACTAAAACAAAGTATGATAGCGAAAAGCTAAAATGAAACAACAACTCAAAAACCAGCAGCGGAGTAGTACTACGTGCAGTGGGGACTAGCGACTAGAACTCCCTCCTGACAGCATCAACCTGAAAATAACAACAATGGAGGCGGGGTGAGTCCAACACTCAGCAGGTACAGTTGATATGCAAAGTAAAGAAACAACTCCTAGCACTAATCATGCGTACAGTCTCCTGATAAGAAAGATAAGAATGCATCTGAAGTAAACAGGAGAATGCTGTACTAACCAGGTCCTGAGTATAAGGTCAAACAGTCCGAGTGGTATAGGAATCCTGTATGCATGTCAAACATAGGTATCCAAACAATATGCAGCATATAAATGCAGCAACCACAAACACAAGCAATAAATGCATCATGCATATGATGCCAATGATGCGTCCTGGTCACGCCAGTCGATCATCTCATACAAAAGTGAGGCCGAGTGGGTAGGGTCATGACAACCGTGCACTCTGTCGTCACTACTCCGATGAGTGACCGAGTGGACGGATGTTGTCGAGTACACCTATCCTCTTACCCCATATCATAGATGGGGAGCGCAATGCTCTCAACTCCAAAGACGGGAGGAATCCCTGCCGGATAACACGTTGTGTCACACTACCCATGAGCGGACCAACGGTGCCTAACAGAGTCCCTGCTGCAACACACTCAGCCTGAATCGACCACTAACCCATGAGTGGTGGTGTGTGCAGATCCATGTAACTGGCGATGTGCTCAACAATAATAGAGCGGACTATTGCACAGCATGCAATCATGCAAATGGTGCATGGCACTAACCACAAGAATATCCTGACCTAATCCACATATATATAAAAATGCATCAAAGGTCAACGAATCCAAAATAATCCCAAGGTATACAGAAGGTATAAAACCTAGGTCCTGAACATGGTCAAGCATGGCATATCACTACCCTTATAAGCATGTATAAATAGGTAAAATATACCTGAGACGCAAAACCAATCAATCAATCAAGCATGTAAGATTTGGGTAGTGATTAACCGAAACAGATAAGAAACACAATTAATGCAACATGTTAATTTAATTACTAAGCATATCAAATGACATAAGTCAAAAGTACCCGCCTCCAATAGAAATGTCCAATTCTGACTCCGAGATACTCGTCTCGCGTCAAGATCCTGTATTACCAATTGCATATATTTTTATTTAGCTACATTCTCATAAATAGCTAAATAACTCTCTAACCCTAAATTAGTGCAAATCTCTGATCAACACATAAACCCAATTCATTCATACATCATGAATCAAAATTACTACTCCTTACCTCAATCAACTATTGAAGATATCGAAATAAAACCAGCTACTGGAAACAAGGATGAGTTGCTTGATCTAGAACACCACAAACAACAACCTTTCAGCCACTGCCCAACAACTCAATTGATCCAAGGTTGGATAAAAATTAAAGATTACAAATCCAAACAACAATCTAACCTTACCTCTTCCTCACAGCCCCTCTTTTGATGATCCTCTGCCAAGATCGTTGCTACTGGCAACCAGGTGAATCGCTGGACCAAAGCACACCACAAGCAAACCGGATCAAAAATAAAAATCCTTGCACCTACTAAATTTCCAACCAAACAAAACCTCACCGTGGACTTGATCAATGGCAAAGAGCACTAGGGCACAAGGTGGCCGTCGGCTCTAGGGCTCGGGTGCCGGCACAGAGGAGTCGGGATCAACGTACGCAACGGGGAGGAGCGGCTGTCGCTGCACTGTTTCGTGCGGGAAGGAAGAACTCGGCCGGCGGCAGCGTCGGGTACGCACGGCTAGGGCACTAAGTGGTCCACGGTGGCGCCGGCACTGGGGCACAGACGCGCTGTGGTGGCGTCGGGTGGCTAGGGCAAGCAGAGGAGAGGAGAAGAGAAGAAGGTGGTCGGGCGGCGCCGGGTGGCTAGGGCACCGAGTAATGAACCGGTCGCCGGCGTTCGGGAAGAAGAAACCGTCGGCCGGCGGTTAGGGCAAGGAGGAGGAGAAGGCTCGGCGGCGTCGGGGAGATAAGAGAGAACGGCGAGAATGAGAGAAAATAAAAGAAATAAGATAATAAATAATAAAAGGAAAAAGAGATAAATAAATAAATCTTTTCCTCTCTTAAATGGGTAGCCCAAACAGGCTTTCTCGGGGCCCCATTTTTATCCCCGTGAACTCGTCCGTACAAGCTCTGAAAAATTTCCGAAAAATGTCCAAAAATTCCGGAAAATTCCCTTATTCATATTCGCCTATTTTCGGTATTTTACATTCTCCGTCACTAATAAAAATTTGGTCCCCAAATTTCGTTATCTACCATCAGCAAGTACTAACAACAGATATAGAGTATAAATGCTGAACGGTAAATAAATCACATACCTCAAGTGGAAAGATGGGGATATCGAGCTCGGATAGTGTCCTCGAGCTCCCAAGTAGCCTCCTCGTCCGAATGATGCTGCCATCCGACTTTAACCAGCCGGATGGTCTTGTTCCGCAACTGACGCTCCTTCCGGTCGAGAATCCATAGGTAATGTCAGGCTGAACTGGAACTGGGATATCTGCCAGCACATGTGTCGGATCAGGCACGTATCTCCTCAGCATCGATACGTGAAATACATCGTGAACGCCTGACAGGGACGGTGGTAGTGCCAATCGGTAAGCTACCGCTCCGATCCTCTCCAAGATCTCGAAAGGACCAATGTACCGCAGAGCTAGCTTACCTCTGAGGCCAAATCTCTTCACCCCTTTCGTGGGTGAAACTCGTAGAAATACATGGTCGCCAACAGAGAACTCTAGTGGTCTGCGTCTCCAATCAGCGTAACTCTTCTGGCGGTCCTGCGCCTCTGCCATCCTCCGTCTGATAGTACGGACCAACTCTGCATCCTGCTGAACTCTCTGAGGTCCCAACAACTGAGCCTCTCCAACCTCATCCCAAAGGACGGGTGTCCGACAAGGTCTACCATACAACGCCTCAAACGGTGCCATCTGGATAGCCGAATGGAAGCTGTTGTTGTAGGCAAACTCTACTAACGACAGATGGTCCTCCCAACTGCCTCCGAAATCCATAACACATGACCTCAGCAGGTCCTCTAAAGTCTGAATGGTCCGCTCTGACTGTCCATCTGTCTGTGGATGGAAAGCTGTACTGAAACGGAGCTGTGTGCCTAAGGCCTGCTGCAGACTCTGCCAGAAACGAGACGTGAACCGTGGATCTCTATCCGAAATAATACTCAATGGAACACCATGTAGTCTGATAATCTCTCGGCAATACAGATCTGCCAATCGATCCGAGGAATCGAGTCCTCCAATCGCTAAGAGTGCGGTTTGGTAAATCGATCAACGATTACCCAAATCACGTCATGGCCTCGTCGTGTCCTCGGCAACCCTACCACAAAGTCCATGGTAATGTGATCCCACTTCCACTTAGGAATAGGAATCCGCTGCAGTAATCCTGCAGGTCTCTGGTGCTCAGCCTTCACCTGCTGACAAACAAGACATCTAGCTACGAAATCCGCGATGTCTTTCTTCATACCGTTCCACCAATAGGAACGTCTCAAGTCTCGATACATACGGGTTCCGCTTGGATGGATCGCAAATCGAGAACGGTGTGCCTCCTGAAGTAGCTCCTGTAAGACCGGATGAGATTGAGGTACGCATAATCTGCCTCGGAAGAATATAATACCCTCCTCGTCTCGTGTAAACTCGGTCTACTGCCCGGAAGCTATCTGACTGCCAATAAACTGCAAATGCTGATCACTGGCCTGTGCCTCTCGGATCCTCGTCCTGATCGACGACTGAGCAACCATGGTAACCAGAATACCCTGCTCTGTCGGTCCCTGCTCCTCCAGGTCTAACTCAGAAAAACTCTGAATCAAATCCGTAACCGAAATCCGGTGGCAAGCTAAAGTCCCTCTGGACTTCCTGCTGAGCGCATCTGCAACCACATTAGCTTTTCCCGGGTGGTAGCTAATGGTACAATCGTAGTCCTTCAGAAACTCCATCCATCTCCTCTGTCGGAGATTAAGCTCCTTCTGAGTGAAAATGTATTTGAGACTCTTATGATCAGTGAGAATCTCAAATGTAATACCGTATAAATGATGACGCCAAAGCTTCAGAGCAAAGATGATGGAAGCTAACTCCAAGTCATGAACTGGGTAGTTCTTCTCATGCTCCTTCAGCTGACGAAAAGCATAAGAGACTACCCTGCTGTGCTGCATCAGAACAGCGCCCAAACCCTGAAGAGATGCGTCGGTGTAAAGTACAAATCCATCCTCTCCAGAAGGTAAAACCAAAACTGGAGCCGACACTAATCTCCGCTTCAGCTCCTGAAAGCTGGTCTCGCAATCCTCGGACCATATAAACTTCACGCCTTTCCGGGTAAGACGTGTCAGTGGCATAGCAATACGCAAGAAGCCCTCGACAAAACGTCGGTAATATCCGGCCAATCCCAGAAAACTGCGGATCTCCTGAACTGACTTCGGCTGCTCCCAACCGGTGACAACCTCGATCTTCTGAGGATCAACTGAAATACCTCTGCTAGAAACCACGTGTCCCAGAAAACCAACTGAGGATAATCAGAATGCACACTTGTTGAACTTCGCGTACAGCTGATGTCGTCGAAGAATCTCCAAGACTGTGCGAAGATGCTGTGCATGCTCTTCCTCGGAACGAGAGTAGACCAATATGTCATCAATGAAAACGATAACAAACTGATCCAGATACTCCAGAAAGATGCGGTTCATCAAGTCCATAAACACCGCTGGAGCATTGGTAAGCCCAAATGACATTACCAAAAACTCATAATGACCGTATCGAGTACGGAAAGCATCTTCTGATATCGAATCTCGACTCTCACCTGATGATATCGGATCGCAGATCAATCTTAGAATACACCGATGTACCTCTGAGCTGATCAAATAAATCCTCAATCCGTGGTAATGGATATTTATTTCGATGGTAACCGCATTCACCTGCATGTAGTCAATACACAACCTCATAGTACCATCCTTTTTCTTGACAAACAGAACTGGAGAACCCCATGGTGAAACACTAGGGCGAATAAATCCCCTGTCTAAAAGCTCCTGGAGTTGAACCTTCAGCTCGTTCAACTCTTTTGGTGTCATACGATACGGAGCTTTCGATGTCGGCGCGGTTCCCGGAATCAGTTCAATAGCGAACTCCACCTGCCTTCTGGGAGGCAAACCTGGTACTCCCGGACTACAGGAACATCGGAGAGCTGCGAACTACTACTGTCCTCAGTACTGATCAACGACAACAGAAAACCATGACAGCCATGAGACAGCAGCTTCTGCGCCTGAATCGCCGAAATAATCGAGATGCCGTCGTCTCTGATGCCAGTGAAACTCCACGAGGGTTGGTTCGGAGGCCGGAAGGTGACCACCCTCGTCTGGCAATCAACGGTAGCATGATATACTGATAGCCAATCCATACCAAGAATGATATCAAACTCGACCATCTCCAATACTAGAAGATCTACCGTAAGTATCATGTTGCCAAAGTCTAACGGGCAACCTCTGATCTCCTGGGTGACGTCTAAAGTATCACCGGACGGTAGGGAGACAGTCAATCGCCGCAACCTAACAGTAGGTAATCTACCAATCTCCCGCATAAAGGTACGGGATATAAAAGAGTGCGAACTACCAGTATCAATCAAAATATCAGCAGTAAATGCATAAATAGAAATCGTACCGCGGAAAATGGATCCGTCGGCCCGCTGAGCATCCTCTCTGGTAATCGCATGAACACGACCAGTCTCTGGCGGAGGAGGAGGTGGTAACACTGCCAGCGGCTGCTGCGGCTGGGCAGAAGCCTGCCACTGAGGCGCTGCTGGACTATGTGCCAGATAAGACTGAGCCTGAGTCGGATAATAAGGTCCTGGAGCAAAACTCTGGGGTGCTACAGAAGCACTGGAGTACTCCTGTCCAAGCATGCCAAATGCTGCTGCGGAGGGAGCTGCTCCCTGCTGACGCTGTGAAGATTGGGCTTTCTGCCCTCCTCGATATGCCCCTGACTGACTAGACTGTCCCCTCTGACCTGACCCTCCGGAAGTCGTGTGCTGAGCCTTCAGCTGACAATCTCGGCTCTGGTGCCCCGGCAGTTTGCAATAAAAGCAAACTGACTGTCCCAGAGAGCAAGCTGGGGTGAGGTGATCTCTGGATCCACATCTGAAACAATGAGTATCACCGGAAGGTGGTTGCCGGTTTCTTTGAGAAAGGGAACGCCTGAAGAAGACCGCCGATTTACGAGGCCTACGAGACGCCCGGAAGAACTCGACTGTTGCTGCGACTACTCGAGGCCGCCCTGTCCGCGAGTCTGCTGGACCTGCCACGATGTCGACCGTATGCTTCCTTTTCTGTCCGGATATGCTTTACGCGAGCTAACTCTATCATCAAAGCTCGATTCAATGCATCGAGTAAGATGTAATCCCTAATCCGCAAAGTCGTACATGCAGATAACCATCCAATCCTGTATAAAGCGCATCATGCGAGTTACGTCTCCATGACTAACTCTGGAAAAAGAGCCAACCGGAGGAATTGATATATACTCGGTCATCGGCGATTATTCGCCTCGAGACTTATAAAATCACATCGGCGAGCCATCGATAGACAAGGCGGTGGAAAAGCGGCTCTCAAAGCCTCTCGAACTGGTCCATGTGACGTTGCGCTCACCATAATAGAGCTAAGTAACCCACCGGCATTAGCTTCATCCGTAAATGGTAGCGGCCACTCGCTTTCTCCCACTCGGAGCAAGCCATATAGAAGAAAGTCTGCTCCATAGTCTCTATCCATGACAGAGCCATACTCGGATCGAGATCCCCGCGGAAAAGAGTGAAACGAGTCTTCATCGACTCGGCTAGTGCTGGAATCCTAGCTCGTGCAGCGACAATATCGATGATGCAGGAACTGGCGGAAACACTGGAGCTGATACTACAGGTGGTACCGCGGAATAAACGGAGGAAGAACTCCGGTCTGCTGTATATCTGGAGCATAAGCGTGGTGGTCTTGCACTGGGAATAAAAGTGGTGGCAAGGAGTGCAGTGGGAAAAGGTACGGATGTGGGCAGTGCTCTTTGTAGGCAGGGGCAGGTGCCAGGTATAGGATACCTGTAGATCCAAGTGGTGGTGGCCTGAATCACAGTGAGGCTGTTGGAAGCAGATGTCGGGTACACCAATGGTACCCCATGGTGCTGTAAGCGGGGTATGCGTGGATACCGTCGGTGTGGCCAAAGTAGGTATCTCTCAGGGAGCTATCGGGTTTGAGGCCCGATGCTCACTGCATCTGAGTGCATCACGACTAACGGGCTCACTAACGGTGGGCATCTCGGCATATCCAGAGATCCCGTGGTCCTCGCACGTGGTCGACCAGCACCACGTCTCGCAGCAATACGAGTAGATCGTCTCATATCTGTTAAATTAAATTACAGATATCAATACCAATATAACCAATATAAAATAACAACATACCTATTTGCCGTCTAGAGATGTTCCGTCGCTGTCCAGTCCCCAAATTTGACCTCAAAATTCCGAACGCACATATCGCCGGAAATCCAAATAAATCCGAAACGGAAATTCGAAACATAACCATATCGAAAATCCGATAATGCCCAGTTTGACTCGCAAACCTGGCTAACCCAAATATCCAGAATACCAACAACAGGTATCCGATAAATCTCTAGAACACCAAAAGCAGGTATCATAACCCGCTCTGATACCAATAAATTGGTATCAGATAAATCTCAAAAAAAATCCAAAATACAAAAATCCAACAAGTATCGCCAAACTTGACGCTCTGATACCAAGTAAATAAATTGGTATCAGGTTATCCCAAACATCCAAAATACGAAAACAAAAGATCGTATAACTGTGCTCTGATACCACTAAATTATCACGCCCCCAGAAGAGTCCCTGTCCGAGAAAATTTCGGCAGCATCTCCCCTGTACGACGGACAATCAAAAATTTTCTACAAGCACTAAATACTCAGCCACAGGCGGCTGGAATCATAACAATAATAAAAATCAATCACCACGCAGTTTATATATATATTCAGCCTCTGACTGACACAACCACGCAGTAATAATACTCTGACTCAAAAACCACCCTACTCAACTACACTCGTAAAGCCCAAATCCGATTTTTCTTACCTCTTCTGCCGTCCAAGCAGGCATGTAGTAGAGTAAATCCAAATCATACTAAAAGTCCATCCAACGGAAAGATTCCATACAATATCCATATGTAAGTCCAAAACAAACTAAAACAAAGTCTGATAGCGAAAAGCTAAAATGAAACAACAACTCAAAAACCAGCAGCGGAGTAGTACTACGTGCAGTGGGGACTAGCGACTGGAACTCCCTCCTGACAGCATCAACCTGAAAATAACAACAATGGAGGCGGGGTGAGTCCAACACTCAGCAGGTACAGTTGATATGCAAAGTAAAGAAACAACACCTAGCACTAATCATGCGTACAGTCTCCTGATAAGAAAGATAAGAATGCATCTGAAATAAACAGGAGAATACTGTACTAACCAGGTCCTGAGTATAAGGTCAAACAGTCCGAGGGATAAGGAATCCTGTATGCATGTCAAACATAGGTATCCAAACAATATGCAGCATATAAATGCAGCAACCACAAACACAAGCAATAAATGCATCATGCATATGATGCCAATGATGCGTCCTGGTCACGCCAATCGATCATCTCATACAAAAGTGAGGCCGAGTGGGTAGGGGTGTGACAACCGTGCACTCTGTCGTCACTACTCGATGAGTGACCGAGTGGACGGGATCTTTCGGAGTACACCTATCCTCTTACCCCATATCATAGATGGGGAGCGCAATGCTCTCAACTCAAAGACGGGAGGAATCCCTGCGGATAACACGTTGTGTCACACTACCCATGAGCGGACCAACAGAGTCCCTGCTGCAACACACTCTGGCTGAATCGACCACTAACCCATGAGTGGTGGTGTGTGCAGATCCATGTAACTGGCGATGTGCTCAACAATAATGGAGCGGACTATCGAACAGCATGCAATCATGCAAATGGTGCATGACACTAACCACAAGAATATCCTGACCTAATCCACATATATATAAAAATGCATCAAAGGTCAACGAATCCAAAACAATCCCAAGGTATACAGAAGGTATAAAACCTAGGTCCTGAACATGGTCAAGCATGGCATATCACTACCCCTATAAGCATGTATAAACAGGTAAAATATACCTGAGACGCAAAACCAATCAATCAATCAAACATGTAAGATTTGGGTAGTGATTAACCGAAATAGATAAGAAACACAATTAATGCAACATGTTAATTATTTACTAAGCATATCAAATGACATAAGTCAAAAGTACCCGCCTCCAATAGAAATGTCCAATTCTGACTCCGAGATACTCGTCTCGCGTCAAGATCCTGTATTACCAATTGCATATATTTTTATTTAGCTACATTCTCATAAATAGCTAAATAACTCTCTAACCCTAAATTAGGGCAAATCTCTGATCAACACATAAACCCAATTCATTCATACATCATGAATCAAAATTACTACTCCTTACCTCAATCAACTATTGAAGATATCGAAATAAAACCAGCTACTGGAAACAAGGATGAGTTGCTTGATCAAGAACACCACAAACAACAACCTTTCAGCCACTGCCCAACAACTCAATTGATCCAAGGTTGGATAAAAATTAAAGATTACAAATCCAAACAACAATCTAACCTTACCTCTTCCTCACAGCCCCTCTTTTGATGATCCTCTGCCAAGATCGTTGCTACTGGCAACCAGGTGAATCGCTGGACCAAAGCACACCACAAGCAAACCGGATCAAAAATAAAAATCCTTGCACCTACTAAATTTCTAACCAAACAAAACCTCACCGTGGACTTGCTCAATGGCAAAGAGCACTAGGGCACAAGGTGGCCGTTGGCTCTAGGGCTCGGGTGCCGGCACAGAGGAGTCGGGATCAACGTACGCAGCGGGGAGGAGCGGCTGTCGCTGCACTGTTTCATGCGGGAAGGAAGAACTCGGCCGGCGGCAGCGTCGGGTACGCACGGCTAGGGCACTAAGTGGTCCACGGTGGCGCCGGCACTGGGGCACAGACGCGCTGTGGTGGCGTCGGGTGGCTAGGGCAAGCAGAGGAGAGGAGAAGAGAAGAAGGTGGTCGGGCGGCGCCGGGTGGCTAGGGCACCGAGTAATGAACCGGTCGCCGACGTTCGGGAAGAAGAAACTGTCGGCCGACGGTTAGGGCAAGGAGGAGGAGAAGGCTCGGCGACGTCGGGGAGATAAGAGAGAACGGTGAGAATGAGAGAAAATAAAAGAAATAAGATAATATATAATAAAAGGAAAAAGATATAAATAAATAAATCTTTTCCTCTCTTAAATGGGTAGCCCAAACAGGCTTTCTCGGGGCCCCGTTTTTATCCCCGTGAACTCGTCCGTACAAGCTCTGAAAAATTCCCGAAAAATATCCACAAATTCCGGAAAATTTCCTTATTCATATTTGCCTATTTTCGGTATTTTACAGTCAATTTTAGAAATTAATATTTAATTAAATTTATAACATAGGTTTATTTGGATCAATAGTGTTAAGTTTCGCTTGCGATCCAAATCTAAATCATTAAGAACAGATAAGTTAAATTTGGAATTAATAATGTTAAGTTCTGTTTGCGATTCCTAATTTAACTTCTAAAGAACACAATAGGTTATTTAGGAAAGGTTCAACACTTGTACAAAATTTTTGTACAGTGGAACCGGTACGATCTTCCTAGGACCAACCAATAGTGGTGAGGTTTCTCCATCCACAAGGAGCTACGCGAGCTAGCCGGAAGTTCTCTGGGGAATCATCCACTGATGGATCGGGGTCGTCTACCATACAGACAGCTGTGGAGTAGGAGCCCTAATCTTTGAACCACGTAAATGCCTTGTGTTACAGTTTGTTATCTTTCCTTATTGTTTATAGGGTTTAGCTTTCTTCTTGTTAGTTTGTATTTTGTTTTCCGCTGCGTACTAACAAGTGTAGGAAGTGATGACTTAGGTGAGACGCTATTCACTCCCCCTCTAGCGGTGTCAAGATTTTAATAGTTTTGATGTGATCAACCAAGTAAGGTTAGCTTCTGTTGGTATTTAACCCCTATGTCTAAGTGTGCAGGAACTTAGGAGCATAGGAAGTCGAGCGAAAGGTGCAGCTAGTGAAAAGAATGTCATGGGAGAGAGTTGACAAGCTTGGTGCGTCTGAGCAACGAGATGCTATAGAAAAGTACACGATCGGACAAGAAGGAGGCATGCGACATTTCCGAGGGATGAGAATTGGAGTGGAAGCTTGCTTGAGAAGGCCAGAAGTTGGGTTTGGGTGAGCCCTATTCTGAATGGTTGAAATCACCCAAGTGAGTGGAGCCAGAGTGGAAGACCTGGACCAATGCGAGCGGAATCGGAGTGGAAGACCCAGACTAAAAAGTCAACCAAGGGCCGACTTTTAGTTCCGGGCACTCGGATCACTTGGGCACCCCCTGGGCGCCTCACCCATGGGGAGCCTTATCTGCATGGTCCAGACGCCCGGAATAGAAATGTTATCAAAACGTGTGTTATCACGATTCGATGTGTCATGGATAAAATTCTATCCATGTCTAGGCACCTGGAACTCTTCCAGGCACCTCGAACAGGGCTATAAATATAACCATGTTCCTAAAATCTAAACAACACTAAAAAATACAAAGAATAACACTTGTATACATTCGACCTTGAATTTAGCTTTGCACAATGCTGTAAAAGGCTTCTCCACCTGAAGGAGATTACTAATGAGCTTTAACTGCCTTGGATTAGCAATCCTCTGATTGCAAACCAAGTAACTTCTTTTGTGTCTCTTTCCTTTTCCTTTAATTAGTTTTTTTGTACAAGTGTTTCTTAATTTAGCCTGAAAAGACAAAAAGGGTTTGCTTTTTTTATTGTAGACTATTCACCCCTTCTAGCCGGCTTCCAATGGACCTACATACAGTTGTTGGAAGAAATAGAAAAAGATGTTGGTAATCGAAATATGCCTGTACAACATCAAGAACTTATAGAGAAAAGCATTTAAATGAAGAAACTTGAAGTGGTATCATCTTCAAAATGCTTATTTTCAGTGATTTGAGAATATTGTTTACTACCCTTTTGTCCATCAAAACCTCAATTACAATCGTGTGATCTCTTTTTTCCTTGGTGTTTAGCAGACAATGGCTTCAAACACAAATGAGTTTTCTTTTCCTTGTTTGAAAGAACTTGGAGCAGTTGCTACTGGTGCTTTTGATTTTTTTTCCTTGTAGACTGTTAAGGAGAATAGAGAGACACTAAAGCATCTTAAGGCCATGAATGCTGAGCATGAAAGAGATGTAGAAGGTGTTCACTAGAGGTAGAAACTTCTCGAATATGTGAGTGTTTTTTTAACAGCCTTCAGAAAATGTTGTCATTTTTTTTTTTTCATTTTTGAATCCTAGTTGGATGTAAGACTAGTTGTATCCACGTTTGGGTCTCAACGTAGAGGTTTGTGATATTAATTTTTAACCAACTTTGTAGTCATATAACCATATCTTGCTAGATTTAGCTTATACCTAAAATTTTCATGCTGAACATACTTATTAAGGTTTATTCTCAGTGATTGGTCACTAATATTTTTGCATGCATATGAAAACTAAGTTATATAACTTCAACTATGAATTAATGACTCTCAAAAATTGTATTTGTCTCCATTACACATCCTTCTAATAGCTAGATAAGCCTACCATTTGTTGCCATTGTTGATGAAAATGCATATTATAAACCTTGACGTTGGGCTTGATATGAATCATATCAGGCCCAACGTGAAGGAAAGCAGCATTCTAAAATCTAAATAATGGATAACCCCTATACAAAACTTTTGTAGCCTTGAGTGCATATTGTCAGGCCATGACACTGATATCAAGCATCCCAATTATAAGCTCTCATCCCGCATTATATCAAATGCTAGATATAAGAAAGTTTTATTCTTGAAAACTATCATTTAGAACAAGTACAAGAAATAGATATTGCAACTATAGTTAACCTACACTAAATGTAGTAACTATTTAAGTTCATCAACAAAGGAAAGGAGAAGAGCTTTTGCATGCACAGACCTAGAGGGAACTCTGTTTGGGATTTTGAACTCTATTTTTCCTCACTCGTTCTAAGCTGATGGGGTTTCTGGTTTCTCCTTTCTGCTTCTTCTCTACTTAAAGTGAATATTTGATGCCCATTTTTCTGTTTAAAAGAAAATATCGTGTCGTCGACTTTTTTTTCTGTCTGGGCCAAAAGACCAATATAGATATTTTGTTGCTCGTTCTTACTTTTCTTTTTATGGGTATTAGAGATTGTGTGGCTTATGGTTCTGCATTTTGGGGCTCAAATGCTTATGTTCTCTAGTTTTGAATGGAAATGCTTTATACCTGCAATTAACTTTTGCTAATAGGTTAATTTTATGCAAATAGAATAGAAAAAAAATAATGTAGTTTGTTTTGTTAGATAGTTAATACTTGTCCTCAAGCACATTAATTGGTTGATATAAAGCTTTTGGCATTGATATAATCTTTGGCACAGTCACTATTTTGAAATGCCAAGTCAAAAAAGAATTGTAGTTAGATGCATATTCTGAACCTAAAATTTATACCAACACAAACTAAAGGCAAATACTTTTAGTTAGTGCTACAATACAATGAAGAGGATGACTATTTTCAGTTAATAATAGTCGGCACTTGTTGTCTTAACTGTTCCTCTTTCAGTCAATAACATCTATTTTATTAGGTGTACAATTTTCATGTCATTCCCCAGCTAGGCACCAAACCAAAGTAGCAACGTGGATATTTATCTTGCAACTAGTTATGCATTACAAGTTTACAACTGAGTTTGTTGGTTAATGTGCATGCTATTGATCAGCGCCAAGTTTAAAGTCTTTGCCTTTTAAACACAACCATTCATAATTATGGTCTAAATGGTTGTGTTTTATTTTCAATTAATTGTATGAAGTGATCTACTTGGGGTTCAAGAGATAGCAACAATATAAATCAAGTGTAATTATGAGTCAACATGATATTTGAGTCATTTTATGGTGAAGGATTTAATTTATTGTAAACGATAAGAGAAAAAGTAATCTATAATATCTTTTTAGCATCTCTTATAGTCTAACTTAGCTTTTTTTATGACTTTAACTATAATTTTCTTTTGCAGAAAAGGGAGAAAGCATGGTTTGCAAGTTTCTGAAATTCTACAATTGATGATCAGTACGCAGAAAGGGGATCGGAGAAAGCATGGCATGGTCTGCTTCTATATAAACTTAATTTTGTGGTCTCATCTTTTGTGGTTGTCATAATTGGATACTTGTGATCATGTTTGAGATACTTGTAGTAATTATAGAAGTTTCTAAACTTAACTGAAGTGATTGTATATAAGTTGTATATTTAGATAATAGTTTTTAGTTGGGACAGGATGTATCTATATATATATATATATATATATATAGAGAGAGAGAGAGAGAGAGTTGTTTTGCTGCGGAACAACTCCTGTGGACCGTTGCGGACTGCGGACGTGGCAGCTGCCGCGTCATAAGGCAGGGCGATAAAGAATTATTTCGCTTAAGCCCTAACTTCGTCTCGACAACTCCGTAGGGTTATTTCCTCCTCGTGTCGTGCCGGCACATGAACCAGGCCCTCGTGCCCTCCCTCGCGCCTAGCTTCTTGCGATCGTTGGCACCTAACTCCTCGTCGTTGCGGACCTTCTCGTTGCCGTCGCGACCAACCCTCGACTTCCCTCCCTCGAAAGCTCTGCTCGCGGTCGCCGCCCTCATGACAGACGACCCCGTGTCGCGACAAGGCTTACAAACAGGTTGTGAGGCTCGGCGAGACGAAGCTAGGCTGCCCAAGCTCTCGGCCTATCTAGGGTTTCAGGCGCCTCCCTCACTCGTCCACCTAAAGAATCTAGGGTTTCTCTTGCAGGTAAAACCTCATTTGTTTCTTTCTATTTCTATTGTAGGTTTGATCTTATAAGAAATCAGTAGTTTAATTGATGTTCGATCGCAGTCTTTTGTTCCGTTCGACTCATCAAATTAGATTGTGTTCAGTTTGGCAGTCTTGATTTTATACGACATATTGTTGTGATTTTTGTTTGGCCTTCGAATGCTATTGCTCTTCGAAGTAACAACATCAGTTGGTATAAAAAATTTGGTCTTCAAAGTTTCTTTTGAAACTTGCAGTTTCTAATGCAGTTTTTAACATTTATGTAAAATGTTATTGTTTAGTGTAATTTTATTAAATTTTACTATTTAAGTTGTTAGTTTCTTTTAATACTTATGCAAAATGTTATGTAAATCTTGACTCATCCTATTAGATTTGGATAATGTTTTTAAATTAACTTGTAGTTTTTATTTTATAAGAAATAAGTTGCGGTTTTTGTCTAATTATCAATTGTCAATTATAATGTGAGGGCGCCTAGAAATGGAAGACAATAGAGTTGATGATCAGGAATGCATTCCCCAAGTTTCAGATGATCGAAAGCCACACATTGGAATGTAATTCTCATCACTAGAGGATGCATATTCGTTCTACAACCAATATGCACAAGAAGCTAGATTTAGTTCAAGGATGCACACGAGCAAGAAAAATAAGATAACAAATGAATTAATGTGGAAACAAATTGTATGCTTTAAAGAAGAGCAAACAGATTTAATGCAGTGGAATAAACATGCAAAAGTTGATCAAATGACAAGGGAAAGAGCACGTGGGTCAGTTAGAACGAGATGTAAGTCAAATATTGCATTTGTCAAGAAATAAAGTGGACCTAATTAGGTTGTTAGTAACTTTATAGAAATCCATAATCATCCACTTGCAACTCCATCAAAGGTGCATTTGCTACGCTCACATTGTAATATTTCTGCAGCAAAGAAAGCTTTAACACAACAATTTGCAGAGACTAATGTGCCAACTTGTCAACAAATGTGATTATTAGAGATAGAGTATGGAGGGCCTGAGGGTGTAGGTTGCACAGAAAGAGATATTAGAAATTTTGAAAGAAATCTAAGGGATGAACAAAAGTGTATTGATGATGAAACACTTATCGAGTTTTTTACATCTGAGCAAGAGAAGAATTCAACTTTTTTTCTTTGATTACGAGACTGATTCAGATAACAGATTTATTAGGTGTTTTTGGGCTGACCATATATCAAGAAGGGCATATAGTTTATTTGGTGATGCAATTGTATTTGATACGACATATAACACCAATAGATATGGTTTGATTTTAGCACCTTTTGTAGGAGTTAATCATCATCATCAAACAATTCTTTTTGGTTGTGGGTTTCTTAGTGATGAGAAAACTGAGTTCTTTGTTTGGTTGCTTACAAAGTTCTTAGAAGCCATGCCTAAAAGTGACCAAACATTATTATCACTGACCAGGATCCTACTATGACAAAAGCTATTGCACAGATTTTCCCTCAAACAGTACATCAAAATTGTTTGTGGCATATATTGAATAAATTTTCAGATAAATTAGACCCTTTGACTTTCCGAAACAACTATCAAAATATAAAGAATGTCATTGTAAATTCTACAACACCTGATGATTTTGAAAAGTCATGGGAAGAAGCTATCAAGTGTGGTAACTTAGAGAATAATGATTGGTTGTCTTTGATGTATGAATTGCGACATAGATGAGTGCCAATATATTTCATCCATATATTTTGTGCTGGAATGTCAAGTAGTCAAAGATCTGAAGGCTCACATGCATTTTTCAAGAGATACGTCTCAAATAAGAACTCATTGATGGATTTTATCACCTGTTTTAATAGAGCACTAAGACACCAAAGATACAATGAGTTGGTTACAGACTATATTGATATGAATGAGCATCCTAAGATTAATACAAACTGGCCAATGGAAACTCAAATGGTTAAGGTATACACAAAAAAGAAATGACTGGAATTTCAAAGTGAAATGATCGAGAGTCATGGTTATTATGTGCAACATGTATTTACAGGTGTTGACTCAGTGGTTTACCATGTGATAAAATTTCAAAGTGCTTCTTCCTCCAAATCAAGGGTGCTCACGCATGATAAACAAAGGGACTACATATCGTGTAGCTGCACGAAATTCGAGCTTGAGGGCATTCCATGCAGGCGTATGTTAGCTTTTTTTCGTATCAACCAAGTGTTTCATTTGCTTAATACATATATACTTAAACGATGGACAAGAGATGCAAAAGTTGGAGCAGTATATGGTTTGGGTGAGCAAAATTTCATCGATGATCCAGATACAGAAAGGTTTTTGATGTCGAGACACTCAAGGTTATCCTATAAAACTTCAGTATTAATTTATAATGCATCTTTGACTAATGAGGGAACAACCTTCTTGGATGAACAATTTGATTGTATATATAATAAAATTCAAGAGATGAATATTAGTAGAACATCCAGTGATAGAAGTCAAAGGAAGAAATCCATGGATGAGGGTCTTGGTATTATTGATCCTTCTTTAGTAAGAACCAAGGGATGTGGGAAGAGGTTGAAATCATCGAAGGAGAAATCAACTTCAAATTCGAGGCTATGTCATGGATGTGGACATCGAGGAGTGTCACATGACAAGCGTAATTGTCCAAATTTATAGCAAGGGAATGTGTCGATTAATTCTGCTAAATATTATAATTTTAATTGCAACCACAGATTATTTTTATTAGATTTTCTAAATATGACAATGTGTTAATTATAAGGTCAACTCAAGATAATTATCATAATAGTGTTGATGACACATATCAACCAGATTTGGCATCTATAACTGGTACTATCAAAATTTTAATATATTAAATTATAGTGGTTCATTGAGAAAATAAAATTAATAATTATTTTTATTGTTATAGGTTCTAACAACATGCATTAGGATGCATGTAATTATCTATGGTTGGTATTAATCTTTTTGCTTTGTTTATATGTTTGTTTGGTTTAGCGCATCTATTCATATGGTATGCTTATTGCTATTTGGTGGAAATTTTGGTTTCATGTGCCAGTCATGTTTAGTGTCATTATGTTTGATTGGTTTAGTGCATCAATTCATATGGTATGCTTATTGTTATTTGGTGAAAATTTTAGTTTCATGTTTCATGTGCTAGTCATGTTTAGTGTCATTATGTTTGATTGGTTTAGTGCAACTATTGTTGTCATTATGTTTAGTGCAACTATCTGAGCATACTATTTTTATGATTAGTGTTGATAAGATTAGTGTACACTATTTTTATGCCAGTTGTTAAGGCATAATGTCGCATGAAATTTTGTATTTGGGTTTGGACTCAACATTATCATTTTAGCAAGGCAACACATGTGTGTCAGAGATAGTACTCATATGTTTTATTGTTTATGAATATATTTTGTGCTCATATCTTTGATAGATTATGTTGATTTTTATGGTAGTTTTTGCTACTATGCTTGTGTTAATTCAGACTGAACAAAAAAAAGCAAGCTGCTAGTGACGTTCTGTATCAGTATTCTCAATTTATTATGCTTTTTATTTGGGGAAGAAGTTCGGCCAAGTGATCTCATGTTACACTTAATGAAGGTATATATTCTGTTGCATCATTTTCACCTTCCCCTCTTATATCTGCATTGATAACTTCAAATACCATAACCAAGTTGCGCAAGAGAGTTTTTATTCTTTTATATTCATTGGACATTCTAGTGCACCATTCATGTAAAGCAAAGAAAAATCGTAAACTATTTTCAATAATCTATTATCATGAGAACAACCTCAGCAAGATAATGAAATTACTTTCTGACACTACCAAATATTCATTGGTTTAGTGTATCTATTGTTGACATTATTGTTTAATTCCACCGATCATTCTTATACTGTTTACTTTGTTTATCCAATTAGGCTGATATTTTGCTGCGTGGATATCTTGGTTGGAATTCACAGTGTGGTGTTCAAGTGCTTGAAAAAGTTTTCCCAAATGTAATTTTGTGTAATAGCCGCAAAAGATAGCAGTTTGGTAATTGAGTTTGCCATGGGAGTGAACAAGAAGTTATTTTTTGTTGCTTCAAAATTTCTATTGCTTCTTTTTCAAATCATGCAGGAGCTGTATTATTAATTTCTGTATTATCTGACATCTTAAACTATTCTTTTACTCTTCTCTTCTAATGATTGTATGTATTTACTTATGGATGACGGATGCAGTTCATGGAAAGGTTTTAATCAATTAGAGGGTTACTTTGAATATGTTGCTATGATATACAATATATTTTCACGCTACTGACAACGTACAAAAAAATCAAATTGAATTATGCATTAAGATACGTTATATTTTCACACTGTTCTGCAATAAAATTTTATACAGTCTCAGAATGCCAAGACCATTCTGCCTTCTTGGTGACTTTAATAGACTCAGAATCCATATTTCATTAACCAAGCCACCATCTGTGTCACTGACCAAGCTTGATGCAGTATAGCTCATGAGTCAAGGTGTCTGTTTCTTCAACCAATTTGCTCATGGATTAAAGAATCTTTGATGGTTCTTCTTAATTTACAGTGCCCGTGGTGGTCGGAGGTGGAAGTTTAATATCTTCCACTCTGTGGTGAAACAACTTGCATACGACTCTCCTTTCACAGTCCTACATTTGAGTATATCGAATCTCAGCAATGTATTAGTTTATTTTTGAACCCTTCTGTGAGTTAATTACTGGTTTTCGACCATAATTTCAGTAAATCTTGAGCCTTCTGGTACAACTACAATGGGTAACACAACATGATTAACTGACTGAATAGCAAGTCAAAAAGATTTTGGAAGTACTAATGATATTTATCAACCAAATATTGGTTTCTTTCACACTTTAGAAGTAATTTCTTTAATCGTTGATCCCAGAATAAACCAAGGAGCCACAATAAAAATTTCCCTCCTCATAAAACAAGGAGCCACAATAAAGCTCACCTAGAATGTATTACACTTGGAGAGTTACAAAAATTTATCACAATACATCATCCACTAGGATACATCTATATTTCTAAATTTACTACCAAGAATTATTTAGATCTAAATATGTATAGAGTAATTCATAACTAAATATGTATAGTGGGAAAAGGATAGACATCAAAGACGGAGTACATCAATTCATAAAACTAAATATGTATAGAGCTACTCAAAATTATTGATCCATTACAACTTCCAGAATATAAACAAAATACAAGTACATGCTTCTAATTTCCCATCTAATTTCTTTGTCACATTACAACACTAGTACTACTTAACTAGACCAACCAACAAACAAAATAAGTATATAGCTAAAAGAATTAAGTTCACTATCACTAATATCCAGACCATAAACGATACATTCCAATTTCTCATATTATGGCAAGGATAAGCAACATGTTGACTTCCTACTCTTGACTCCACTCTTGGCACCATCCTAAAATATATATCATTGGTGTCTACATTTTATCCAATATCGAAACTCACCCACTTTAACCATCCATGTTGCCTACATCCATAATATAGTCTTCCTGGGTTCTTAATCGATCTAGAGACTAGCACAAATGTTGTTAATCCGCAGTCCCTACATCGTAAAGTTTCATATTTGGTATGGTTGATGCTGCTATTACTTGATGATGCCATTCAATAACAACCTAAACAGAAAAATTAAACAAAATTAAGCTATACAATAACATTTTGCATAAGTATTAAAAAGTGCAATAGAAACTGCAAGTTCCTTATAAACTTCAAAGACCAAATTACTTTCTGTTGTTACTTATAGAAACTGCTGCAGTTACTTCGAAGACTAATAACATTATAAGTGTTAAAAGAAACTAACAGCCTAAACAGTAAAATTTAATAAAATTACGCAAAACAATAACATTTTACATAAGTGTTAAAAACTGCATTAGAAACTGCAAGTTTCAAAAGAAACTTTGAAGACCAAATTTTTTATAGCAACTGATGTTGTTACTTCGAAGACCAATAACATTCGAAGACCAAACAAAAACCACAACAATATGTCGTATAAAATCAAGATTGCCAAATTGAACAAAATCTAATTTGATGAGTCGAATGGAACAAAACATTGAGATCGAACATCAATTAAACTACTGATTTCTTATAAGATCAAACCTGCAATAGAAATAGATAGAAAAAAATGCGGTTTTACCTGCAAGAGAAACCCTAGATTCTTTGGGTGGGCGTGTGAGGGAGGCACCTGAAACCCTAGATAGGCTGAGAACTTGGGCAGCCTAGCTTCGTCTCGCTGAACCTCATAGCCTGTTTGTAAGCCTTGTCGCGGCATGGGGTCGTCTGTCATGAGGGCGGCGGTCGCGAGCAGAGCTTGCGAGGGAGGGAAGCCGAGGGCTGGTCGTGGAGGCAACAAGAAGGTCCGCAACGGCGAGGAGTCAGGTGCCAGCGGTTGCGAGAAGCTAGGCGCGAGGGCCTGGTTCGTGTGCTTGCGCAACGCGAAGAGGAAGTAAACCTGCGGAGTTGTCGAGATGAAGTTAGGGCTTAGGCGTAATAATTCTTTATCGCCCTGCCTTATGACGCGGCAGCTGCCACATCCGCAGTCCGCAACGGCCCGCAGGAGTTGTTTCACAGCAGAACAACCCTGTATATATATATATATATATTTTTTTTCTTACAAACAACATAATTGTTTATAACCATATATGTTTCTTATAAAAGACAACAGTTTTGAAATATTGTGTGAAAAAAAACTATTATCTGACAACGGTTTTTATCTATTTGCAATGCATTTTATAATCAAGATAGACAACAATTTTTAATCATTGTGAAAAGTATTTAAAGACAATAGTTTTAAACTAAATATTGAAGAAAGATAACAATGTTTATATGTTGTCAAAAGCATCTAGTGTGTGCGATCAAAATTGTTGCAAAACTACCAATTACAACAGTTTTAACTATTGCAAAACTATTATCTTTGGTATTCAAAGACAATAGTTTAAAACTATTGTATTCCAATTGTCTATTGTGTTCAAAGACAACAGTTTTAAACCGTTATATGTTCCCATACATTTAATAACACTGTTAATTACAACGGTTTTAAATGGCCTATGACAACGGATAAAATCCATTGTCTTTTAAAGTTTTGTTGTAGTGGCCTGACGCTAACCTGTGTTACTTTCTTAGATTTGCAAAGTCTTACTAGAGAAGAGGATTTATTGAGGAGGAGTTCGAGCAAGTAGAAAAAAGGAGCCATCAATAATGTACAAGACTATGACTTGAACAAGAGAGAAAAATTCATGCTTCAACTGTACAATTTATCATTAGAACAAGAGAGTTGAGGATGAAGATTGTGAGTAGTTAGACGTGGTTGTTGTTATAGTTGTGGGCATCATTGTTGTTGTAGGTCGATTGCTTGTGGCTAGGCCTCTAGTTGGGGTACTTGGGTCTGAAATAGGAGGCCTTGACCTGCATGTCGAGTAGTCACTACAAGAAAAAAGCCTGACAACAATAGCTTTTCACTGTTGTCGTAGGCCCTTTAAAACTGTTGTTAAATACCGTGTTGTTAAAGGGGGTGCTCAAAGACAATGATTTTTAACCATTATCTTTAAAGGCAAATACAGCAATTTTACAACGGTGAAAAACCGTTTTTTTTCCTTCAAAGAGAACAATTTTTCACTGTTGTCTTTCAGCGTGTGTCTTTAACAACAGGGCATTCAACAACAATTTTAAACGGTCTACAACAACGATGAAAATTTATTATCTTTTTTCAAATAAAAATAAAAAATATATATTAAAATTTAATATACAATTTTCTAGTATTATAAATCATTAAAAATACTAAATTTGAAAATAAAATTTAATATACAATTTTCTAATATTTGAAAATAATATTTACAGCATTTTGAAGAAATTTCATAAGCAACAAATAAAATGATAATTAACAACACTATTAAGACAAAGGTAGAGCAACACAACATCCTAATCCTAGAAGAGTAACACAGCATCCTAATCCTGCCATCCAATTTTGAAGAGTTGGATCATTCAAACTACTTTTGCCATGTGCAACACTTGAAGAGTAACCAAAAACTGCTTCTTAATTCTCCTAATCCTTCATCTTCTTCATTCTTGCCATATTTGCATTGTACTTGGATCAAAGTGGACCGTTCAAACTCTACCTATAAGAAGAAGATAAAGAAAGGTCACTTGATCTGAACTAATTTGCCTATGAATAATAAAAAATCTGAAATCTCATAAAGTTGACTTAATTCATTAATAATGCATCATATTGATAATAAAATTGCCATAACAGTTCAATAGGAAATGTACATATTAGTAGATAATCATATACTAGTAGCCAACTATTTATTTATTAGAAATGTAAAGTATGAGGAAAATAATTGCAAATAAAGAATAATTGCAAATCAAGTAATTGTAGAATATCATGCAACTGCGTACATTCGACCCAAGAAATTGTAGAAAATCATGAGCTTCATAAGCATAAGGATTGTAAAGTAAAGATAATCATTTGTCACATAGGAGTAGTCATATGCGTACAGAACCATTAAGCTAGAACACACATGATCTGAATCATGTCATGTGGAAGTCAAGATACCTTGATCACTTCCCATTATACATTTTTTCTTCCTTTCCTTCCTTTGTTCAGAATTAAACAATCTTAACACCCTTCATATATACATTCAACATGGATGATATATGAGTGTTTTATGACTAAATTAAATGCATAATAAAAAGCATATATGAACTCACATTTCCATTAGGGGTGCTCGACCATACATTGTACTTTATATTTTTGTGAATATCATCTTCACTGTATGATTTTATGATAAAGAACTTTGCATTAGAGTATTTGTCAGAGAAGTCTAGCTAGTTGTACTGTTTCCTGTCCAACGATACTCCAGAGTTCTCATTTCCCAAATGAAGATAGGTTCTGACTCTCACTATAAATCACTAGAACATGCCCAACAACCATATGATTCTTCGAGCATACTTCCCTTGGCCCTTTGTTTAGCTCACTATAACACCCCACCCTCCTCACTACTAGTCTGCGAGGGTGGAGCACTACTGGACTACTAACTTATCTTAACTAATATTGCACACATATAATTATCAATACATAAACTCTCTAAACATGCAACTGATAGTAGCGAAAAATATAAACAACTTATCTCTACATTCTACTCCAGCATATGAACACAACTAAAACTATACATCAATCTAATCATGCTGAAATAAATGTATTAATCTGAACATGCATACAACCATTATACCACTCAGATAATAGGTCTAATATGCATAACAATTTCAATAATTTGAATACAAAATATCTTAATAAAATCTTTAACTAAATCCCAAGGTTTCTATAGTCCAGGCATCACACATACATCCGCACCTCCTTGTCGCCTTCCTTTACTATAGCTTTTCCTTTCCTTTATCTGCAGTAAGAGGAAAATGCAACTATAAACAAAATTTCTTAGTAAGCGCTATCTAACTCACAAAACTCGAATATGCATGTGACTGGAAGAAATCTAGGAACTGAATGCTCAAAAGAAGATACTACTCATGCTCGTCTAACAGCAAAAGAAACATAGCATACTGAAATACTAAATATGTAAGCTGTAAAATATTGGAAAATAGAGAATAATAATAAGGGAATTTTTCAGAATATTTAGAAAATTTTTGGGAATTTTTCGAAGCTCATATGGACGCGTTTACGGGGATAAAAACGGGGCCCCGGGAAAGCCTGTTTAGGCTGCCCATTTAAGAGAGGAAAAGTTGAATTTATTTATTTCCTTGTTTTCTTTTCTTTTCTTTGTTTTCACCGAATCCTCCCTTTTCCCCTCCGCGCGCCAGACGGCTTGCCCTAACCGCAAGCGGCGCGGTTTCCTCCTCCCACGCATACAAAGTCGAAGCCCCAGTGTCGATTCCTTTTCTTCCTCCCTCGCGACGCTCTATTCCCACTGCTGCCGGTGACTCAGACGCTTACTCTGTTTGTCTCCGCCGCTGAGATCGGGAACACACCGACGCCGGTTGCCTCTGCCCTAGCGCCGGCGCCGCCGCTTCTTCCTCTTATTCTATGATCAGTAGTGTCGCCGATTTTCCCGTGCCCTAATCACTGCTGCCACCCCCACCGCGCCTATGAATTGTGATCTGCATCCTCATCGAGCACTGGCGCAAGGATTTCTCACCGACACCAGCTGCCAGGTCTGACTCGGCCGTCGTCCGTTCATTCTTGGCTGTGATCACTTGCCAGAAGCTAGGCACACGAATTTCCTAGTTTCGGCTGTGCCCTAGATCTGTCCTTGCGCGCCACTACCGACCGCCGGATTCTTGATCACCTCCGACCAGTGGAGAGGAAGAAGGTAAGTTAGTCAGAATTAGGTTATTGTTTGGCAGTAACCTTTATTCTGTTTTTGATCCCCTTTCCTTGCTATGGATCAAGGTCACGAGATTTGAGAGGAAGGGCAGTGAAGTTTCCAGCAGGGGGGTTTTGCTGTGGAGTACCTTTAGTCCAGCAGCCACACTGTGTCCTGCAGCCGTGATCCTTGCTGTTGATCCACAGGAGGCAAAGAATTGAGGAGAGGTTCTATTCTGTACTATGGGGTAATCTTGTTCCGGTAGCAACCCTTCCAACAGCAACGATCCTTGCTATTGACCCTCAGCGACTGTAGTTGAGGTATAGTGTAGAAATTGATCTTCGTGTAGATGATTGCTAGTTATGTTAGCAATAGTTGTTAACTTAGAGTCAAAATTAATCTAATGATGTAATTAGGGTAATGAAGCTAACCCTAGATGGTCGGTGGATTAGGAATTTGTTTATCTATTTGTTTATAATTAACTTAGCTAAACTGTATGATTTACACAGGACTTTGACGCGAGACGAGTATCTCGACGTCGGATTTGGACTGGATTTGGATCTTTTCTATCGGAGGCGGGTACTTTGACTTTATGTCGTTTGATATGCATAATAATGTCTTTAACAAATAGCAACGATTATGTTTCTTATCTGTTTCGGTTGATCACTACCTGACCTGTTACATGTTTGGTTGTTTATTTATTTTGCACATCATGCTAGTGTTACCTGATTATGCCTATTTATAGAGGTAGTGACACAACCATGTTATTTATCATGTTCAGGACCTAGGGTTTTGATACCTTATCTGGTCTGTGTACCTTGATTTGATTCATTTTCCTATGGTACACATTTTATATTTATGTATGGATATTGTTATGCTGTTCAGGATATTGTCATGCTTAGTGTCATGCACCATTCGCATGATTACATGCTGCGCGATCGTTTGCTCCATTATTGTTGAGCACATCGCCAGTTTCATCTCTGTCGGTGCTCCGTTGGTCCGCTCATAGGTAGCGTGACGCAGCGTGGTAGCACGTCAGTTTTGCCCTGTTTGGTGCTCCGTTGGTCTGCTCATGGGTAGTGTGACGTAGCGTGGTAGCACGTCAGGGATCCCTCCCCGTCATGGTGTACCGGGAGATGAGAGCATTGCGCTCCCCCATTTATGATTTGGGGTAGGAGTATGTGTGTACTATGACAGCATTCCGTCTACTCGGTCACTCATCAGGAGCAGTGATGGCAGAGTGCACGGTTGTCACAGCCCTACCCACTCGGTCTTACCATTGTGTGTGACATGGCTGACTGGCGTCAGGGGTGACCATGACATTTGCATCATATGCATGATGCATTTATTGCTTGTGTTTGCTATATTTACTTGCTGCATTTATATGGATGCATATGATTGACATGCATACATGATTATGACACTCTCGGTCTGACGACCCTGTTATCCTTATACCTTGGTCCTGGTTAGTAGAGTTTTCTCCTGTATTCCTCAGTTGCATTTATCTTTCTTTGTATCAGGAGACTGTACGCATGATTAGTGCTAGTTGTTATATTCTTTATTATGCATATCAGTTGTTACCCGCTGAGTGTTGGACTCACACCCTCCTCCGTTGTTATTTTCAGGTTGATGCTGTCTAGAGAGTTCCAGTCGCTAGTCCCCTGCAGTCCACAAGGATGTTTATTTGTCTTTTGGTGTCTTTTACTAGACTATGTTGAGACTTGTTTTATTTTGATACACTTGGATCTTATATGGACATTGTCGATGAGTTTTTATTTGGATTTGTTTTACTACATGTCTGCTTGGATGGCAGAAGAGGTAAGTTGATCTTATCGTCGGATTTGAGCTTTATGAGTGTAGTGGAGTAGGAATATGTTTTGAGCTTTATGGGTGTAGCTGAGTAGGGTTGTTTTTGAGTCATATTATCACTGTTACAGTTTGTTAAATTATTAATTGCGTGGGTGATTGTTTATATTATTGTTATTGTTCCAGCCGTGTTGGCCGAGGTATATGTGGCCTAGAGGGTGATGTAGAAAGTTTCAGATTGTCCGCCGTACAGGGGAGATGTTGCCGAAATTTCTTCGGACAGGGACTCCTCCGGGGTGTGACATAAGCAAATCTAAACCACATGTCAGCATACAAGAAAACTAAACTTGCTGAATTTTAAACTTATGTGAAGCTTATTTCTTTTGTTTAAAAACTTATACTTTAATACTTCAAAATAATAAGTTTAACTGAACTGATACATAAGCTGAGTTAAACTTATGCTAGGCTAATGCTGAATCTGAACTGTATTCACGTAACTGATTTGTGAAGTTTTGAAAACTATTTTCATAATAGATAAAAATAATAATCATGCTGCTGATGGGCCCGACAACTGTACTTGCTATGCGCTCATCGCTAACTAGATCCGAGGTAGCTAGTCCCGAATCTAGTAGGGTTTACTAGGTTATCTAAACCTAGGGACGACTATGGGAGCCCAACCCAAGGACAACTAAGAGTCCAACACAGTGCCACTGATAAAAGTAAAATACTGATTCATAAGCTGATTTATCTTATCTCGCCCTTTCTAGGTTATCTGAACCTAGAGCTAGGTTATCTGAACCTAGGGGCAACTATGGGAGCCCACCCATTGGAGCGTAGTCCCATATAAACTGAAGCAAGACTAAGCATGCTATTTATAAGAATTGTAGAATGAAATGCTAACTATAAGGACTGTTCTTTATGTTTAGTAACAAAGCATGATCCATTCTGCAGTAAGCTACAAAAAAAAAACAAACCTACAGGCTTTAGAAGAAAACTAAACTCTTTCTTGTTCCTTGCCCAGCGGCAGGAAATCTGAAATCCCCAAAGGCCGTTCATGCTTAGTTATTCAACACAAAACTGAATCTATTTGAGGTCACAAGCAATCTATGTAGGGTTCGGATTATAAATCTATGTGAAACCTATGCAAAGCTTATACCTTTAAAGAGCAATAGAGGTCTTTAAGCATGTTACAACATGATCTAAACTGGAATACTAAACCATAAGCTCAAACCGTAAACTAAATCTTTTCATGTTCTGTACCACAACAAGGAACCCAAAAGGCAACTAGCAAGGATAATTTTTATTGTAAACCCAAACCATAATTGTTCTTCATGCTATGTGCCACGACAACAAAAGAAAAGCAGGGAATTGCTACTGTTTCAGTCCACGGCAAGGAGGTAAAAAGGAACTACAATACCACCCATAGCCATTCAAAATAGAACAATTTACTCCTTTCCAAATTTAAATGAACTAAATTTATTTTCATGGCAGCACCTCCAATCAAACAATAAGGAATACTCTAAGCCACATATTTAAATTAATTAAAACCTCTTCTCATCTTCTTTATGAAACTCACGGCAGGAAACCTTCAAAATCTTCAAGCTTTGCGGCATGCGTCGGAAATCAAGAACACATGAATCCGAAACTACTCTACTGCAGGTGAGGAAGCACTTACCTTGCTTCTTGGACTCACAACCGAGAAGAAGAGCTCTAGGGTTTCCGGTTAGCTCGAGCTTTTCGGCCTCCTCTTGTGCCTACGCGCTCACCTTGCCGGAAAAGTCGCAACCGCGTGAAGAATCCCTCGGATTGAACCTTGGCCGGCCATCGGAGATAAAACCCTAGCTTCCTTCGATTCCGCCCGAGCTCCGCCTTCGCGGGCGAGAGAGAAAAGGAGAGTAGAGGTTTAGGTTTTCCCGAACATAACCCCTAAGTTCTCCCTTTATAACTCCAGCATTCTGTTAACTATTACTTTTTAAATAAATTTCCCTATCTTTTCTAAACAGCACGACCCACTTGGGCACTTGGCTATCGCGCTTCGCTTAAGATTCGGGTCGGGCTGGAGGTCGCGGGTTCGAACCTCAGCCGAATCCCTTTTATTCCTATTTATTTTCTATTTATTAACTACTACTTAAATAAATTTCACTGTTCCTTTAATCAGTAACGCCCGCTTGGGCACATGGTTAGCCGAGACAACTAAAGGCTTTACTTAACTGGAAGTCTCCAGTTCGAACCTCGGCTTAATTTCTTTATTTTTTTGCAACTTATTTCTTTTAGTAAAAATACCAAACGAACTCCAAAAATTACATAAAAATACTCTAAAAATTTCTAAAAATCTCTAGAATTTTTCTAAAGCATTTATAAATATTTTTAATTACCATTAGGACTCGAAATGAGGAAATTTGGGTTGTTACAATTCCCCGTATCTTATAAAAAGTTCGTCCTCGAACTTAGAATAATTCTGGGCAGTGGGTACTTGTTAAGTTTGGGCAAAAGAAATTGATGTTAGAGTGTATACTAAAAGCCTAGCTTTTGGTATAAATATTTATTTAGAAATAAGAATCACATTGGTCAAATATCTACATTTATGATAAATGTAGTTGTTCAATTAATTTATATTGTAGATAACATGGTGTGTGGTGTCACACACAGAAGATCATGTTATCAATTCTTTATAAATTATAAGCAGTTGCTCACGACTAAGATGAAAAGGAACAAACCATTGGAATAGTCGTAGTGTAATTAGGTATTAGTCTATCTTGACTAATAAATTACACTAGTACACTCTAAGTGTATTGAGTAGGACCATTTTAGGTAAGTTCTTTTTATACTGACTTGATAAAAGAACTAGACCTTAGTTATTATGGAAGTGTGTGTTCTTAATCCTAATATAATAACAAGCACATATATTTGATATTTATTTCTTTAATTTATCAATGGGTGAGATTTAGTTCAATAAATCAATAAGCCCGATAAGTTGGTAAATGATATCACTTATAGTGTGTGTTGTTGATTATAGAAGGAATCTGTGTCCTAGTAATCTAGGTTGAGAATGACCCCAAGAGGGGCTCATAAGGATTGTCATGTTAAACCCTGCAGGTGGACTTAGTCCGACATGACAATAAGGTTGAGTGGTACTACTCTTGGACTAAGATATTAATTAAGTGAGTTGTCAGTAACTCATTTAATTAGTGGACATTCATTATCTTAAACACAGGGAGACTAACACACTCATAATAAGAAGGAGCCCAAAAATGTAATTTGGGATTGGTGCGGTAGTTCAATAATAGTTCTTTAGTGGAATGAATTATTATTGATGAAATTAAGTTATCTGTTCGGGGCGAACACGGGATGCTTAATTTCATCGGGAGACCAAAACCAATTTCTCCTCTCGGTCCCTATCGTAGCCTCTTGTATATAGAGATTTATACCCACTACATACCCACCTTCTTACCCAACCAATAGGGGCCGGCCAAGCCTAAAGGTTGAGCCTTAAGGTGGCCGACCAATAGCTTGGAGCCCAAGCTTAGGTGGCCGGCCATATCATATTAAAAAGATTTTTTGTTAAAATTATTTCTTATGTGGATATCATGGTTTTAAAAGAAAGTTTAAAATTTAAATCTTTCCTTTTATAGCTTTCTACAAAAGATCAAGAAAAGATTTGAAATCTTTCCTTATTTGTAGATCGAAAGGTAGATTTTAATTTTGAGAAAACTTTCCTTTTTACCCATGTTCATGATTTAAAAGAGAGTTTAAAAATTAAATATTCTCTTTTATAAGTTTCTACAAAAAATTAAGAAAAGATTTGATATATTTCCTTATTTGTAGATTTAAAGAGATTTTAATTTTTAGAGATAACTTTCTTTTTATCCACATGTTTAAAAGAAAGATTTTAATTTATAAAATTTCCTTTTTACAAACCACCATGAAGGGAAAATTATTAGAGAAATTTTTTATAAATTTCCGGAGACAAATTAGGAAGTTTTAATTTTTATTTTAATTAAAACTCTCCTTGTTTTGGGGAAATAAGTGGCTGGCCATGTATATTGAGAAGAGAAAATTATTTTTAATTAAATAAATTTTCCTTTTCATGGCAAAAGAATTAAGGAAGTTTTTTTATTTAAAATTCCTTATTTGCCAAGACGAAGGATTATAAAAGAAGGGGTAGAGGTGCCTTCATGGCTAACGACTCTATTATTCTTCTCCTCTCTTTTCCTCCTTGGTGGCCGGCCATAGCTTCTCCCTCTTCTCTTCTTCTTGTGGCCGGTGGCAACCCCTCTTGGCGCTCTTGATGGTGGCCAGTTCTAGCTAGGAGAAGAAGGAGAGAAAGGAGGTCTTGTTTCTTGCATCCCTTGGAGCTTGGTGGTGGTGGCCGGACCTCTACTTCTCTTGGAGAATTGTGGTGGCCGAAACCTAGAAGGAAGAAGAAGGTGCTTGGTGGTTCTCGTCTCGGAAGATCGTTGCCCACACAACGTCCGAGGTTAGAAGAGGAATACGGTAGAAGATCAAGAGGTTATTTTTGCTTACAAAGAAAGGTATAACTAGTAATTGTTTTCCACGTCATACTAGTTTTCTTTGTATTGTTATTTTTGAAAATACCAAACACAAGTGGCATATGATTCTAGAGTTTTCGAAATAGTTTTTCGAGTTTGTGTTTTCTTCTTTTTCGAATTTGTGATTCGATTGTTCTTTTTGGTTAACTTAGAGTTATTTAAGGAAATAAATATTAACTTTCCTTAAAAGGCCTTGCCTAGGCGGTGGTGGTTGCTCCCATATCCAAGAAGGCCATGTGCCTCGCCATGCAGTCCTGGAAGCCAATTTTGAAAATTAATATTTATGGAATTAATAACTTAGGTAGATTTGAATCAATAGTGTTAAATTCCTCTTGCGATTCAAATCTAAACCATTAAGAACAGATAAGTTAAATTTGGAATCAATGATGTTAAGTTCCGTCTGCAATTCCTAATTTAACTTCTAAAAAACACAATAGGTTATTTAAGGAAAGGTTTGACACTCGTACAAAAAATTTTTGTACAGAGGAACCGGTACGCTTTTCTTAGGACTAACCAACAATTGACACAAAAGAGTGGGTAACCCCAGTATCAAATAAGACGGTAACTAAATGCTAAAGGGTAGTTATTTGACCTATGACTACCATAGAGGCACCGACAGCTTCTTCCTTACTGAGAGAAAATACTCTGGCATCGGTTGGAAAGGGTGGGGCTTCCAACCTTCCCTGACTGAGATTGGGTCCCTCTAGTGATGTTGTCATGTGGTGTAACTGTGCAGGCTTGCCTCCATATTGCACTGACTGTTGCTGAGGTGCCTTAAACTTGTTAGGGCACACTCTAGCCAGATGACCTTCTTGATCGCACGAATAACATCCAGTCATACCCAAGAGACAGACTCCTGGATGTAATTTCCCACATTTAGGGCAGGGAGGGAACTTGGCCTGCTCATCTACTGGACCTCCCTTTTGGCTGCCTCCTGTATTCCATCGTTTCCTTTTGTTATCTTTGCCCTTCCAGTTCTGCTTACTTGCCTAGGGTTCCTGGCTCTCTGCTGTTCTGTTCTCTATCTTGACTGGCTTGAGTTGCGCTTGTTGTGTCTTGATGTTGTTCAGATAGTGCTCAGCGACTAATGCCCTGCTGACCAGCTCTTCCCTAGTTGGTGGTCGGTGAGTTAAACTACTCACATTAAGTGTTATTTCTGGTCTCAGCATTCGGAGCATCAGTCTGACTCGTTCCTTCTTTGTACTCACTAACTCTGGGCAAAGCCGAGCTAGCCTGTTGAATCTTATGACTGCTTCTTCTACCGGCAGATCACCTTGTCTGAATTCTATAAACTCCTCATAATGTTTATTGGTGATCCGTTGGCGGAAGAATTCTTTGTAAAACTCTATCTCGAAGTCAGCCCAGCTCATCTGATTGACTACTCTCTTGCTCTTAACTCTCTCTCACCACATACGAGCATCTCCAGATAGGCAGAAAGAGGCACACTTGACCTTCTCGACTTCTGGCCAGTCAAGAAGTTCCATGGTACTCTCTAGTGTCTTAAACCAAGCCTGGGCATCCCAGGGCTCAGTAGTGCCTGAGAAACTTTCTGGCTTCAGCTTCAGCCATTGTATCAGGTATGTTTCTTGTCTTCTAGGTGCTGTGGCGACTTCCAGGGTGGCTGGTGGAACCTCAGTCACCACTGGAGTCTCCACATTAATAGTTGGAGTGGGAGGGACTAGTTGCTGATTAGCCAGCAGATTGACGATCACTTGCTGCTGCTTTACCACTTGTCTCTGGAGTTGAGCAACAACTTCAGAGAGATTTGGTTCAGTTGTTCTAAGCTCTTCGTTCTCCTGAGCTCGGTCCTTAGTACGAACGGTACGGGGATGCCCTCTTCTTGCCATCTAGTTATATAAAAGAGAAAAACTAAAATCGTCTCTATTCTCCCTAGACACACACACACACACACACACATATATATATATATATAAACATAGAGGAACTAGACAAGAACTTTTATCTCACATTAGCACTTATAAAAAAATATTTCTAAGGATCTCTCTATACCACAAATAATATGGAAAAGCATACTAAATAAAAGAATTTTTTTAAATACTTTCTTACTTGAAGACGACAAGCATGATACTGATGTGTGATGCTGGAGAATAGGAACTGCTCTGATACCAACTTGTAACACCCCACCCTCCTCACTACTAGTCTGCGAGGGTGGAGCGCTACTGGACTACTAACTTATCTTAACTAATATTAAACACATGTAATTATCAATACATAAACTCTCTAAACATGCAACTGATAGCAGCGGAAAACATAAACAACTTATCTCTACATTCTACTTCAGCATATGAACACAACTAAAACTATACATCAATCTAATCATGTTGAAATAAATATATTAATCTAAACATGCATGCAACCATTATACCACTCAGATAATAGGTCTAATATGCATAACAATTTCAACAGTCTGAATACAAAATATCTTAATAAAATCTTTAACTAAATCCCAAGGCTTCTATAGTCCAGGCATCACACATCCATCCGCACCTCCTTGTCGCCTTCCTTTACTATAGCTTTTCCTTTCCTTTATCTGCAGTAAGAGGAAAATGCAACTATAAGCAAAATTACTTAGTAAGCGCTATTTAACTCACAAAACTCGAATATGCATGTGACTGGAAGAAATCTAGGAATTGAATGCTCGAAAGAAGATACTACTCATGCTCGTCTAACAGCAAAAGAAACATAGCATACTGAAATACTAAACATGTAAGAAAATCTAAACCACATGTCAGCATACAAGAAAACTAAACTTGCTGAATTTTAAACTTATGTGAAGCTTATTTTTTTTGTTTAAAAACTTATACTTTAATACTTCAAAATAATAAGTTTAACTGAACTGATATATAAGCTGAGTTAAACTGATGCTAGGCTAATGCTGAATCTGAACTGTATTCACGTAACTGATTTGTGAAGTTTTAAAAACTATTTTCATAATAGATAAAAATAATAATCATGCTTCTGATGGGCCTGACAACTGTACTTGCTATGCGCGTATCCCTAACTAGACCCGAGGTAGCTAGTCCCGAATCTAGTAGGGTTTACTAGGTTATCTAAACCTAGGGACGACTATGGGAGCCCAACCCAAGGACAACTAAGAGTCTAGCACAGTGCCACTGATAAAAGTAAAATATTGATTCATAAGTTGATTTATCTTATCTCGCTCTTACTAGGTTATCTGAACCTAGAGCTAGGTTATCTGAACCTAGGGGCGACTATGGGAGCCCACCCATTGGACCGTAGTCCCATATAAACTGAAGCAAAACTAAGTATGCTATTTATAAGAATTGTAGAATGAAATGCTAACTATAAGGACTGTTCTTTATGTTCAGTAACAAAGCATGATCCATTCTGCAGTAAGCTACAAAAAAAACAAACCTACAGGCTTTAGAAGAAAACTAAACTCTTTCTTGTTTCTTGCCCAGCGGCAGGAAATCCGAAATCCCCAAAGGCCGTTCATGCTTAGTTATTCAACACAAAACTGAATCTATTTGAGGTCACAAGCAATCTATGTAGGGTTCAGATTATAAATCTATGTGAAACCTATGCAAAGCTTATACCTTTAAAGAGCAATAGAGGTCTTTAAGCATGTTACAACTGTTGGAACCCCAAGGTTGTTTTGGTGTGATCAACAAGTTAAGTTAGGTCCTGCGTTGTTTCTAACCTTGTGTCTAAGTGTGCAGGAGCTTAGGAGCACAGGTACTCGAGCAGAAGACGCAGCTAGCGAGAAGGACGGCACGCGGTGCGTCTGAGGGACGAGGTGTTGCGGAAGAGTACACCGGCAGATGAGAAGGAAGTGCGTGCGGTGGTTTCGAGGTACGAAAGCCGGAGCGGAAGATTGCTCGGAGAGCAAGAGACGCAGGTAGCGCGAAGGTTGGCACGGGGTACGACCGAGGGATGAAGTCTGCGGATGAGTACGCTGGTGGACGAGAAGGGACACGCGGCAATTCCGAGAGACGAGAAGCCGGAGGGAAGAACGCTCGAGAAGACCGGAAGATGGGTTCGGGTGAGCCCTTTTCCGGATGGCAGAGATCACCCAAGCGAGCGGATCCGGAGGAGAAGAACCGGACCGAGGAGGGACTGAACCAGAGAAGAGGTCCCGGACGAAAAAGTCAACGATGTTGACTTTGGGCTCCGGGGCGCCCGGAACAGTCCAGGGTGCTCGGAGCCATCCGGGGCGCCCGAAACCCTTCCGGGCGCCCGGATCCTGATTTTGACCAAGATCGCGATTTACGCGATCTGAACGTTGGGGGATAAAGTTTTATCCCCCCAGGGCGCCCGGAACCCTTCCAGGCGCCCCGACCAAGGCTATAAATATAGCCTTGGTCCAGAAGCTTTTCAACAATCACGATCATTCTATTTCCAAACACTTGTATGCTTTAGTTGTAGTTAAGCTTCTGTTTTCTGTGCCTAAACGCTGTAAGATGCTTCTCCGCCTGAAGGAGTTTTTGAGCTTAATCTTCCTTGGATTAACAACCACATCGGTTGTAACCAAGTAAACATCTGGTGCCTCGTCTTTTCTTATATGCTTTTATTTATCTACTTAATTCATTTTACAAGTGTTAGCATAATCGTTCGAGAAAGGGTTGTTTATTTTTAATTGACAGGTTATTTACCAACCCTTCTAGCCGGCCCAACGGTCCTACAACAACATGATCTGAACTGGAATACTAAACCATAAGCTCAAACCGTAAACTAAATCTTTTCATGTTCAGTACCACAACAAAGAACCCAAAAGGCAACTAGGAAGGATAATTTTTATAGTAAACCCAAACCATAATTGTTCTTCATGCTATATGTCATGGCAACAAAAGAAAAGTAGGGAATTGCTACTGTTTCAGTCCACGGCAAGGAGGTAAAAAGGAACTACAATACCACCCATAGCCATTCAAAATAGAACAATTTACTCCTTTCCAAATTTAAATGAACTAAATTTAGTTTCATGGCAGCACCTCCAATCAAACAATAAGGAATAAACTAAACCACATATTCAAATTAATTAAAACCTCTTCTCATCTTCTTTATGAAACTCACGGCAGGAAACCTTCAAAATCTTCAAGCTTTGCGGCATGCGTCGGAAATCAAGAGCACATGAATCCGAAACTACTCTATTGCAGGTGAGGAAGCACTTACCTTGCTTCTTGGACTCACAACCGAGAAGAAGAGCTCTAGGGTTTCCGGTTAGCTCGAGCTTTTCAGCCTCCTCTTGTGCCTACGCGTTCACCTTGCCGGAAAAGTCACAACCGCGTGAAGAATCCCTCGGATTGAACCTTGGCCGGCCGCCGGAGACAAAACCCTAGCTTCCTTCGGTTCCGCCCGAGCTCAGCCGTCGCGAGCGAGAGAGAAAAGGAGAGGAGAGGTTTAGGTTTTCCCGAACATAACCCCTAAGTTCTTCCTTTATAACTCCAACATTCTGTTAACTATTACTTCTTAAATAAATTTCCCTATCTTTTCTAAACAGCACGGCCCGCTTGGGCACTTGGCTATCACGCTTCTCTTAAGATTCGGGTCGGGCCGGAGGTCGCGGGTTTGAACCTCAGCCGAATCCCTTTTATTCCTATTTATTTTATGTTTATTAACTACTACTTAAATAAATTTCACTCTTCCTTTAATCAGCAACACCCGCTTGGGCGCATGGTCAGCCGAGACAACTAAAGGCTTTGCTTAATCGAAGGTCTCCGGTTCGAACCTCGGCTTAATTTCTTTATTTTTTGTAACTTGTTTCTTTTGGTAAAAATACCAAATGAACTCCAAAAATTGCATCAAAATACTCTAAAATTTTTTAAAAATCTCTAGAATTTTTCTAAAGATTTTCTAAATATTTTTAATTACCATTAGGACTCGAAATGAGGAAATTTGGGTCGTTACACTCACTGAATTCATGATCATTACTATGACCTCAAGGATGATAATTGCCATCCATAAACATACTTGGATGTCCATATCCAAATCCATGCATTCTGCTATTAACCAAAGGTACAGTTGGACACATTCTAGATGTTGGCCATGGGCCATTCATTCCTTGGGAAATATATGAATAAGCAGTAAATGCCATGGGATACAAGTATTTGTAATGTAATTGTTAACCTTAGCCATCAAATAAATACAAAATAAAAATGTAAATACTCTAAAAAGGAGGCACACGATGATATGAAGGCCATCCAATATATGGCCAGCAAACGACTGCAAGCAGGCATATTTTTGAAATTACATAAACAACGATTGCCATCTAAACTGCATACGATGACATGAGGCATAAGTTGTTGTCCCTGGATTCTTACAGATGAGTTGTTAGCATTACATCCTGAACTATAAGAGGAAGATCTAAACTTTGTTGGACTGTGCTGCCCATTGAAGTATGCAACATCATACCATACTTTAGTTGACCAAATTTCATCAGAACTATACTGAGTCTTGAGAACCTCCATTCCCTTTTGAGGCATTTTGTAAATTTTGGTGGCTAGACCACGTGGTTCCTAGCTCATTATTTGTATTTCCACTGATATCACCATCTGTACGTGTTAGAATGTATACTAAAAGCTTAGCTTTTGGTATAAAACATTTATCTAGAAATAAGAACCACATTGGTCAAATGTCTACATTTGTGATAAATGTAGTTGTTCAATTAATTTATATTGTAGATAACATGGTATTGTTGGATCGTGATACGTCGATAGAGGGGGGGGTGAATATCGATTCGAAAAACATCGAGTATAAACGCAGCGGAATAATAAACACTGAGACAAATGAACACGGTGTTTTTACTTCGTTCGGAGCCTGTGACGACTCCTACTTGAAGGCCCGTACTTCGTGAGTACTTTCGTTGGGCAATCACTATCAATTCGAATATTACAGAGTTAAGTACAAGAATTGACAGATAAAGAAAATACCGACAATAGAATTAAAACAAAACCAGCACTGAGTCGGAGAGCTTTTCGTGGCGTCGCAAGAGCACAGAGCAGCAGATCTTGGATTCTAAGTTCATTTCGAAGCTCTACCCTTGCCCCTTCTTTTATATGAAGCTCAGGGTGCCCCGGATCCCTTCCAGGCGCCCTAGTGAGACGTGGCAGATCCAACCAGTGAGCTCCACGTGGCGACGCGCAATCGGGATAAAACTTGCCTCCCGGGCGCCCGGACCACCTTTCTCCAGAACAGGTCCTTCTCCTGCAAGACAAGGTTAATCCGAGGCAAGTATAATAAATTTCCTGCAAAACAAAGTGTTAGCACAATTCATGAGTTTGACATGAAAAAGTATGACTTAGATTCCATCTTTCCGAGACCGGAATCTAGTCACGATCTCGACTTAGATATCCGAAATGGATCTAAGCCGGATCGACGCCTAATGTTCCCTTCCCGGGAACGCGTCCTCACAGTCACTCCCTTCCAGTGACTTACCTTTTCTCACCTGCCAGACGTCCGGTCAGCCCTTCGACCCATCTGGACTTCTCGCCAGCTATCCGGTCAGCCCATCGACCTAGCTGGACTTCTCGCCAAGCGTCCAGTCAGCCCGTCGACCCGCTTAGACTTCTCGCCAGCTATCCGGTCAGCCCATCGACCTAGCTGGACTTCTCGCCAAGCGTCCGGTCAGCCCGTCGACCCGCTTGGACTTCTCACCAGCTATCCGGTCAGCCCGTCGACATAGCTGGGCTTCGTGCCAGACATCCGATTAGCCCGTCGACCTGTCTGGACTTCTCCTGCACACTCGATCAGAGTGTTAGACAACAACAGACTAACTTAACCTGATTTGTCATTCATCAAAACCTAGGTTAAATCGTTAGTGCTAACCGCACCAACAGGTATGTGGTGTCACACACAGAAGATCATGTTATTAGTACCTTATAAATTATAAACAGTAGCTCACGACCATGATGGAAAGGAACAAACCATTGGAAGGTCATAGTGTAATTAGGTATTAGTTTATCTTAACTATATAATTACACTAGTACATTAAGAGTGTATTGAGTAGGACCATTAGAGGTCGTTTCTTTTATACTGACTTTATAAAGGAACAAAGACCTCAGTTATTATGGAAGTGTGTGCTCTTAATCCTAATATAATAACAAGCACATATATTTGATATTTATTTCTTTAATTTATCAATGGGTGAGATTTAGTTCGATGAATCAATAAGCCCGATAAGTTGGGAAATGATATCACTTATAGTGTGTGTTGTTGATTATAGAAGGAAACTATGTCCTAGTAATCTAGGTTGAGAATGTCCCCAAGAGGAGCTCATAAGGATTGTCATGTTAAACCCTGCAGGTGGACTTAGTCCGACATGACGATGAAGTTGAGTGGTACTACTCTTGGAGCTAGATATTAATTAAGTGAGTTGTCAGTAACTTACTTAATTAGTGGACATTTGTTATCTTAAACACAGGGAGACTAACACACTCATGATAAGAAGGAGCCCAAAATATAATTTGGGATTGGTGTGGTAGTTCAATAATAGTTCTCTAGTGGAATGAATTATTATTGATAAAATTAAGTTGTGTGTTCGAGCGAGCACGGCTTAATTTTTGGGAGACTAAAACCAATTCCTCCTCTCCCTATCGTAGCCTCTAGTATATAGAGATTTATACCCACCGCGATACCCACCTTCTTACCCATCCAATGGGGCGTTAGCTTGGAACCCAAGCTAGGGCCGACCAAGACCAAGTGGATGAGTTAGGTGGCCCAAAGCTTGGGTCCCAAGCTTAGGTGGCCGGCCACTAGAATATTTAAAAGGATTTTTATTAAAATTATTTCTTATGTGGATATCATGATTTTAAAAGAGAGTTAAAAATTAAAAATTTCCTTTTATAGATTTCTACAAAAGATTAAGAGAAGAGATTAATCTATTTCCTTATTTGTAGTTTAAAAGGATGGTTTTAATTTTTGGTAAAAACTTTCCTAATTTGTAAATCATCTACATGTTTAAAAGAGAGTTTAAAATTTGAAATCTTTCCTTATTTGTTGATTAAAGGAGGATTTTAAATTTTAAGAAAACTTTCCTTTTTAACCATGTTTATGATTTAAAAGAGAGTTTAAAATTAAATATTCTCTTTTATAAGTTTCTACAAAAGATTTGATATCTTTCCTTATTTGTAGATTAAAAGAGTTTTTAATTTATAGAGATAACTTTGTTTTTATCCACATGTTTAAAAGAAAGATTTTAATTTATTAAATTTCCTTTTTATAAACCAATCATGATGGGATAAAAATTATTGGAGAAATTTTTATAAATTTCCGGAAGCAAATAAGGAAGTTTTAATTGGTGTTTAAAATTTTATTTGCTTGGAGATTTTATTTGTTATGGCCGGCCATTGTAATTTGAAAAGAGAAAATTGTTTTAATTAAATAAATTTTCCTTTTCAATGGAAAAAGAATTAAGGAAGTTTTTATTAAATTTTCCTTATTTGCGAAGACCAAGGATTATAAAAGAGGAGGTAGAGGAGGCTTCAAGGCTAAGGACTCTATTCTATTTTTCTCCCTCTTTTCCTTGGTGTGGTGGCCGACCCTTCCCTTTCTCTTCTCTCCTCTTGTTGTGGCCGAAATCTATCATCTCTTGGAGCTTGGAGGATGTGGCCGAATCAAGGAAGGAGAAGAAGGAGAGAAAGCATGCATCCCTTGGAGCTTGGTTGGTGGAAAATTCTTCATCCTTTGGAAGTTCTTGTGGCCGAAATCTTGAAGGAAGAAAGAAGGTGCCTAGGTGGTTCTCATCTCGGAAGATCGTTGCCCACACAACGTCCGAGGTTAGAAGAGGAATACGGTAGAAGATCAAGAGGTCTTTCTAAAAGGTATAACTAGTAATTTTTCTTTCCGCATCATACTAGTTATTTTTGGAAATAATACTAAATACAAGAGGCATACGATTCTAGTATTTCGAATTTGTCTTCGATATAGTGTTCTTTTATTTTTCTTTTCCTTGTGATTTGATTGTTCTTTTCGGTTGACCTAAAGTTATTTTAAGAAATTAAATATTAGCTTTCCTTAAAAGGTTTTGTCTAGTCGGTGGTGATTGCTCCCATATCCAAGAAGGTCATGTGCCTCGCCACGTCAGTACTGGGAACCAATTTTAGAAATTAATATTTAATGGAATTAATAACTTAGGTGATTTGGATCAAACGTGTTAAGTTTCGCAGGAGATCCAAGTCAAAACCTAAAAGAACAAATAGATTAAGTTTTGGATCAAACGTGTTAAGTTCCGCAGGCGATCCAAAATTTAATTTAAAAGAACACATGGTAGCTAGGAAAAGGTTCAAACCTTTGTACAAAATTTTTGTACAGTGGAACCTCTAGGTTTTCCGAGTAGCAACCAACAATTGGTATCAGAGCTAGGGTTTTGCCTCTGTGAATTTGGTATTAGTTTAATTATGCACATGTCATACATAATTTAGGTAGGATAATAGTAGGATGTGCTAACTTTGTGGATGCAGGATCCAACTATTATGACTTATAGTTATTATGTGTGTGATTGGACCCTTGGACATGTCAAGGGCATTTATTGTGTGTGCATGATTGTATTATAAAATACAGCAGGAGCTGTATTTAGTTTTATTAGGATTTTATTTTTTGATCTAGTTTACATGAACATTCCTTCGAGGAATATAGGATCGAAAAATGTAAAATTCTATTTATGTCGCGGATCGAATCTTGCAAGGCGTGGAACTTTTTTGAGGACCAGAGGCGCAGCGGAACAAGGAGCAAGATGGATGCGACAACTAGATCCGGTGGCGGTGGCTAAAGATGGCAGTAGCTAGGGTTGGCGACACACGGAGGACAACAATAGATAAAAGCCATAATAGTTGAAAATTAATTTGTCTATTTATTGCTTTTTCTGTTGTGTTGTGTGTGCTTGTTAGTATGCATGTTAGGTAGACTAGCATAGTCAAAATTCCTCACTTTAAATAACTAAGTGGGAGAGGGATTTATTTTAAATAAATTCCACGGTCTCCATTACTGGTTTATAAGTGATGTAACAAGTTTGCGCGTTGGCTCTGAGTGCCTTCCTCCATATCGGATGAGCTTGTATGCAGATCACTAGATTAAACTTCCATTTTGGATGACTATAGGAAGTTAATTAAGAGCGTGTGATCTTCCCCATCGGAAGGGGCATAATCTTATTAATGGACTTAGTGTCAAGTAATGGTATACACTTAGGCACGTCTAATAGTATCCTCCCCATCGGAGTCACTGCTATTATTTGTGTGACCGAAGAAAACCAACTATTAATTTGTCAAATAAATAGGTTGACAAGATAATAAAATTAAAAACCCCTCTTACGAATGTTTGATTTTGTATACGTCCACACTATCGTGGCATACAAAATTCATGGTGTTTGAGGTAATTTTATTTGTCATAAAGATTTATTGACAAGGTAATTAATGGGTAAACCCCTCCTCTTATAAATGTTTAATTTTGTATACGTCCACACTATCGTGGCATGCAAAATTCACGGTGTTTGAGGTGTTGGTGAATTTAAATAATATTGTTTGAGGAATCAATGTTATTTTAAATTCAAAAAGTTTTGACCAAATATTTGATCAAAGATAGATCAACTATTAATTTTATTCATCATAAAGTAAAGTTGACGAGATAATAAAATTATTGAATAAAATCTCCTCTTCGATTTTGTATACGTTCACACTATCGTGGCATACAAAATTCATGGGAATTTTAAGGAGTTGATCTTGACCAAATATTTTTGTGATTTTTAGGATTTAAAATGTTTGTCAATCCCCTAGTAGTCATACTATAGAAAAGACTTAGTAGTCCAAATTGTAATGATTGGAAATAGGACTTGGACATTACGGTAGACTGTCTTCTTAGAATTAAGAACAATATAGGTGTATTTAATTCATTAGTTGAAACATGTTTAGTGGTGTTATCTACCAGAACCTGGAGTGTAGATACAGATGCCATTAATCATGTCCGCAATTCATTACAGGGTTCCAGGAAACGCGGCAACTAAAGGAAAATTAAAACACCGTCCACATGGGCACTACTGTAAAAATGGTAGCTGTTGCAGTGGGAGATGTTTATCTTTTGATAAGAATAAAACATGGATTTTTGAGTAATTGTCTTTACGCACCAAGTTTAGAAAGAACTAGTTTTCAGTTTCTAAACTATTCGATATTCTGTCTCTTTTAATAACAAAGTTGTTATTAAGAAAAAGAGGGAAGTTATCTGTTCTGGTACGTTGGTTGGCAATTTATAAATCCAATAACTCTCATGATGCAACAAATGGAAATTAGTAACATATCTTCTAACTTTAAGAGAAAGTAACCTTCGGAAATGAACCAATTATATCTTTGACATCTAAGGCTAGGTTATATTAACTTGAGTAGGATTCATTGGTAGCTGATGAACTTTTGGGTTCATTAGTAGTGGAAATCTTTCCAACCTGCGAGTCTTACTTGGAAGGAAAAATAACCAAGAAGCTTTTAAGTCTAAGGGGTATGGAGTCAAAGATATGTTGAAATTGGTTCATTCTGATTTGTGTGATCCTATGACTATCCAGACAAGAGGTAGTATTGAATATTTCGTCTATTTTATAGACAACTATTCAAGATACAAATAAATTTACTTAATACCGCAAAACTAAGTACTTTGATTAGTTCAAAGAGTACAAGGCTGATGTGGAGAAATGTTAAAGTAAAAGTCACTATGGTAAGATCGTAGTGGCAAGTACCTCTTGGGAGAATTTAGGAGTCACTTATCAGAAGTAGGGATTCAATCCCAACTAACTACACCTGGTACACCCCAACAGAATGGTGTAGAAAAAGGAAGGTATAGGACTCTTATGGAAATAAGTAGATTGATGAGTTATTTAGAATATTACCAAAATCATTTTAAGGATATACTCTGGAAACGGAAATGAATATAGTACCTTCCAAAGACAGAACTCTCTACTCATATAGAATTACTGAATAGGCGTAAGCCTATTTCGAAGCATATTCGGATTCGGGTAGTCCAGCACATATGCAGAAGAGAGACAATGATAAGTTAGACAGGAATTCACTTGTTTGTGGGTTATCCTAGAGAAATGAAAGTAGGTTTATAGTCTTAAAAATCAGAAGGTCATTGTTAGCATCAATGACCGATTTTTAGAAAAGGACTATGTAATAAACCATGTGCCCATAAGAAAATTTGTTCTTAAGAAAAAAATAAAAGACATGTCTAATTTAGTACCAACTGTACAAGATGAGATACCACAAGGAAACTGCAACACGTATCACAAATGATACACAATTGCAGAAAGTGCCTTGTCGTAGTGGGAGAGTTGTTAGGCAACCTAAAAGGATTCATGTTTTGGGAGAGTTTTTTGGACTCGATCCCTGGAGGACATGAACCTGATCTCCGGACATATGACGAAGCACTCCAAGATAAAGATGCAACATCTTGGCAAAGAGTAATGAATAACAGAATTAGAATATATGTATTCTAATAAAATCTGGAAGCTTGTAGAAACACCAAATGGTGTAAAAGCCTTTGGGTGTAAAAAGGTCTATAATAGGAAAAGAGGGATAGACAGGAAGGTAGAAACTTTCAAAAGCAAGGCTAGATGAAAAAGGAAACTTTTTCAATGGTAGCCATGCTTAAGTCTATCCGGATTCTTTTATCTATTTGGCAAGTGGATGTCAAGACAGCATTCCTTAATGGAAGTCTTGAAGAAAGCATCCATATAAAGCAACCAGAATGGTTCATTGTAAAGGGCTAAGAGCATCTTGTGTGCAAGCTCAATCAGTCTATGGACTGAGGCAAAGCTTCAAGGTCTTGGAACATCCAGTTTATCAAAGTAATCCAGACCTATGGATTTATTGAGTAAACGGATAAGTCTTGTGCATACAAAAGGTGTGATGGAAACGTGGTGGTGTTTCTTGTACTATACGTAGATAACATTTTTGGTAGTTGGAAACAATATCAAAATGTTGTCAGAAGTAAGGGTATGGTTGTCCAAATAATTCGATATAAAGGACTTGGGAGAATGTATATATTTTTGAGATCAAAGTAATAAGGGATTGCAAGAAAAAAAATATATATTACTTATCCCAAGCTTAATACATCGGAAAAATCCTTGCTCATTTTTAGCATGCAAAACTCCTAGAAAGGTTTCTTACCTTTTAAGCATGGAGTGTATTTATCTAAAGAGATGTCTTCGATGACATCAAAGGAGATTGAGGACATGTAGGCAGTTCTTTATGCTTCAGCAGTTAGACAACCTAATGTATGCTATGCACGAGATCAGAAATCTGTTTTGCCAAGGACATAGTTAGCAGATATCAAAGTAACCTTAGACAAGGACATTGGACTGCAGTAAAGCATATATTAAAAGTACCTTAGAGGCACTAGAGATTATATGCTAGCTTACAAGGCAGTTAATTTGGTTCCTGTAGGTTGCACGGATTTTGACTTCCAATTGGATAGGGACAATAATAAGACGACCTCAGGGTTTTGTGTTTACTTTAGGAGGAAAAGTCATAACTATGGAAGAGTGATAAGCATAGGTGTATAGGTGTTTTTCTGGACTCCACCATAGAAGCTGAGTATATGGCAAGCCTCTGAGGTAGCCATAAAAGCTGAATGACTTAAATAACCTCAAGATAGACTTAGATATGATTTCTAGTTTGTCCAAAGATTATTACAATTTATTGTAATAATAATGGTGCAGTAGCAAACTCGAAGAAACCATGAGTCTATAAGGCAAGTAAACACAATAGAGCGCAAGTACTACCCAATACGAGAAATTGTATAACGAGGAGAAGTTGTTGTCGCCTAGATTGTATCAGATGATAACCTAAGGTCCTTAAGGCAAGAGCTTTTTGAAAGGCATGGGAATCAGATGTATGGCAGCAGATATGGCAGCTTAGTCTTTTAGTATAAGTGGGAGATTGTTAGAATGTATACTAAAAGCCTAGCTTTTGGTATAAAACATTTATCTAGAAATAAGAACCACATTGGTCAAATGTCTACATTTGTGATAAATGTAGTTGTTCAATTAATTTATGTTGTAGATAACATGGTATGTGGTGTCACACACAGAAGATCATGTTATCAGTACCTTATAAATTATAAACAGTAGCTCACGACCATGATGGAAAGGAACAAACCATTGGAAGGTCATAGTGTAATTAGGTATTAGTTTATCTTAACTATATAATTACACTAGTACACTAAGAGTGTATTGAGTAGGACCATTAGAGGTCGTTTCTTTTATACTGACTTTATAAAGGAACAAAGACCTCAGTTATTATGGAAGTGTGTGCTCTTAATCCTAATATAATAACAAGCACATATATTTGATATTTATTTCTTTAATTTATCAATGGGTGAGATTTAGTTCGATGAATCAATAAGCCCGATAAGTTGGGAAATGATATCACTTATAGTGTGTGTTGTTGATTATAGAAGGAAACTATGTCCTAGTAATCTAGGTTGAGAATGTCCCCAAGAGGAGCTCATAAGGATTGTCATGTTAAACCCTGCAGGTGGACTTAGTCCGACATGACGATGAAGTTGAGTGGTACTACTCTTGGAGCTAGATATTAATTAAGTGAGTTGTCAGTAACTTACTTAATTAGTGGACATTTGTTATCTTAAACACAGGGAGACTAACACACTCATGATAAGAAGGAGCCCAAAATATAATTTGGGATTGGTGTGGTAGTTCAATAATAGTTCTCTAGTGGAATGAATTATTATTGATAAAATTAAGTTGTGTGTTCGGGGCGAGCACGGGATGCTTAATTTTTTCGGGAGACTAAAACCAATTCCTCCTCTCGGTCCCTATCGTAGCCTCTAGTATATAGAGATTTATACCCACCGCATACCCACCTTCTTACCCATCCAATGGGGCCGGCCAAGTTAGCTTGGAACCCAAGCTAGGGCCGACCAAGACCAAGTGGATGAGCCATGTAGGTGGCCGGCCAAAGCTTGGGTCCCAAGCTTAGGTGGCCGGCCACTAGAATATTTAAAAGGATTTTTATTAAAATTATTTCTTATGTGGATATCATGATTTTAAAAGAGAGTTAAAAATTAAAAATTTCCTTTTATAGATTTCTACAAAAGATTAAGAGAAGAGATTAATCTATTTCCTTATTTGTAGTTTAAAAGGATGGTTTTAATTTTTGGTAAAAACTTTCCTAATTTGTAAATCATCTACATGTTTAAAAGAGAGTTTAAAATTTGAAATCTTTCCTTATTTGTTGATTAAAGGAGGATTTTAAATTTTAAGAAAACTTTCCTTTTTAACCATGTTTATGATTTAAAAGAGAGTTTAAAATTAAATATTCTCTTTTATAAGTTTCTACAAAAGATTTGATATCTTTCCTTATTTGTAGATTAAAAGAGTTTTTAATTTATAGAGATAACTTTCTTTTTATCCACATGTTTAAAAGAAAGATTTTAATTTATTAAATTTCCTTTTTATAAACCAATCATGAAGGGATAAAAATTATTGGAGAAATTTTTATAAATTTCCGGAAGCAAATAAGGAAGTTTTAATTGGTGTTTAAAATTTTATTTGCTTGGAGATTTTATTTGTTATGGCCGGCCATTGTAATTTGAAAAGAGAAAATTGTTTTAATTAAATAAATTTTCCTTTTCAATGGAAAAAGAATTAAGGAAGTTTTTATTAAATTTTCCTTATTTGTCAAGACCAAGGATTATAAAAGAGGAGGTAGAGGAGGCTTCAAGGCTAAGGGCTCTATTCTATTTTTCTCCCTCTTTTCCTTGGTGTGGTGGCCGACCCTTCCCTTTCTCTTCTCTCCTCTTGTTGTGGCCGAAATCTATCATCTCTTGGAGCTTGGAGGATGTGGCCGAATCAAGGAAGGAGAAGAAGGAGAGAAAGCATGCATCCCTTGGAGCTTGGTTGGTGGAAAATTCTTCATCCTTTGGAAGTTCTTGTGCTTGGCCGAAACTTGAAGGAAGAAGAAAGAAGGTGCCTAGGTGGTTCTCATCTCGGAAGATCGTTGCCCACACAACGTCCGAGGTTAGAAGAGGAATACGGTAGAAGATCAAGAGGTCTTTCTAAAAGGTATAACTAGTAATTTTTCTTTCCGCATCATACTAGTTATTTTTGGAAATAATACTAAATACAAGAGGCATACAATTCTAGTGTTTCGAATTTATTTTCGATATAGTGTTCTTTTATTTTTCTTTTCCTTGTGATTTGATTGTTCTTTTCGGTTGACCTAAAGTTATTTTAGGAAATTAAATATTAGCTTTCCTTAAAAGGTTTTGTCTAGTCGGTGGTGGTTGCTCCCATATCCAAGAAGGTCATGTGCCTCGCCACGTCAGTACTGGGAACCAATTTTGGAAATTAATATTTAATGGAATTAATAACTTAGGTGATTTGGATCAAACGCGTTAAGTTTCGCAGGAGATCCAAGTCAAAACCTAAAAGAATAAATAGATTAAGTTTTGGATCAAACGTGTTAAGTTCCGCAGGCGATCCAAAATTTAATTTAAAAGAACACATGGTAGCTAGGAAAAGGTTCAAACCTTTGTACAAAATTTTTGTACAGTGGAACCTCTAGGTTTTCCGAGTAGCAACCAACAGTACGTGTATCCCTTGGGATTGAGAGCTGGTCAGAGGCAGAGACAGAAGGGTCTCCCTGATGACTTGAACTAGTTTTCTATGTGCCTAGAAAAGGGGATGTGAATATTGATGTTTCTACTGGTTATAAACTTTTCTATCATGCCCCATTGATGAAGCTGTCATCCCATTCGAAGAATAAGCACTATATGTAGGATATCCATAACCTTGATACATGTCTCCATAGACTCCCTATTAGCAATAGGGAAACATTTATTTATAATGCATGAAGACAAGCACACTTAGTGTCTAACAACAACAGGACATGTTTGCTTTACTAGGAGTTCGAGCATAAATAGTGAGAAATTAACTCACTTCCAATACATGAGAAAATTAATTTGATTAGTGAAGCGCAATGGAAATACAAGAACCAAGTTACTGTAAACGATTACATATAATAGCATTTTTTCTCTCTAACAAGCATAACATCCAAAACAACTCTATTGAAGAGCTTAAAAAAAAATTGTCTTATAGACGATGACTCCAAAACTGATTCCAGAAATATAGACAAAAATAATTTGCAAAGTTGGGAGAATAGACTAATGTTTCTGAATAAGTTAATTTGATTTACAACATTTACACATATCAGTTATGAAGTAGATAGACATTATGCATATTTTAGTGTAACTTATATATCACACCTGCATGCCATCTTGATTCACGTATGTGGAGTAACCATTCCACTCTTTAAAGCATGATCATATCCTGAAGAATGCAACACAAATAACAATCACATAGATAGGAATAAAAAGATAGCAGATAAGCGCAATAACCAAGTAATATTAAGCATGATTCACCACCTCCATAGAAAAAGGTTGGGGGTGCATAACAAGTGGGCACATATTAGTTTCTACCGTCCATGAATTTGAACGGAATAGGCGAACACTCTAAAGGAACCAATACCATTGACGCATCAATATTACTCGATTCAATATGGACGGGAGAAACCCAAATTTCAAAGAAATTATTTATTAACACCAGCTACAACATCGAGACATAACTTCTGCAAGAAAAACTTAAAATGAATAAAACTATCACCTACTTATTAGCTTCAACGCCATCTTTGGACTTCAATGGAGGATCCAAAGATAGGTATGTAGTAAATTTGAAGCTTTTGCAATGTAACGTTAAGGACAAAACTAACCAAACAAAATGATCTTTTTGATGAGCGTTAAACTAAGAAACTTTATTGAGTATAGTAACCCTGTTAACAAGCACTAGACAAATATCTGGTACACAAAAAAGAACAACCAACTCTTTTCAAAATCAGCTTGCTCTAGAACCTAGCTCAACTAGGGATGAAAGGAACATGAAAAATAGAACAGAATGAAGCAAAAAAAAAAAACAATCATTCTCGCTCTATCTCCCGGCTTACACCCTTCCAAGAAACCTCAATGTTTGGGGTGATGACGAGAAGTGACGGAAAGAAAAGGAATGATACGGTCTTCTGTAGGCGTGATGGGCGCCATGGTGGAGGAACTCTGAGGAAGAGGAAGGGCATGATGGAGAGGCGATGGATTGTAGAGCTGCCACAGGAATGTTGGAGAAGAAGACGAAGAGGGTGAAGGAGAGAAGGGTTTTAATTATGGCATGAAGAAGGTCATTCAAAAGGCGTAGTTGGGCGCATTCTAGGTCACTAGCGGCGTGGAAAATTGGCAGAGGAGGCTAGGTCACGGGTGGCATGGAGGAGTGGCAGAGGAAGCTAGGTCGCCGTGGTGGAGAAGGCTAGGTGCTGCGTTTAGGGTCGCCGTGGTGGAGGAAGCTAGGTCGCCATGGTGGACAGCACAGAGAAGATCGTAGGTGGAGAGAGCGTTTAGGGTTCGTGGCATAAAAATGTCAAGGGAGAGAAAAGAAAAATGGAAAATGTCAAGGAAGAGAAAAGAAAAATGGGGCGACAAAAAGAAACTACAAAGGGGAAAATTTCAAAAAAAAAATGCACAACGACTTTTAAAAATTATTGTCATAGTTCTAAAAAAAGCATAAATATATAATAGTTGATAAAAACCATTATTGTAACCCAAAAAATAAGCTCATAGACAATGGTTTTAAAAAATAATTGTCTTTGTCATATATAAGACAATGATTTTTTAAAAACTATTGTCTTTAAAAAAAAGGACAACACCAATAGTTTTCAATAAAACATTATTAAATGAAATAAGACAACAATTTTTTGAAAAACTATTATCTATTGAGTGTGGTTGAATCTCAAATTTCTTGTTGATGCGTTGATACTTTATAGGCAAGGCGGCGAGAGCGACGAGGAGCGTCTTTCGTGGAGGAGTTGCAAAGGAGGAGTCAAAGCTAGGTTTTTGTTCATGTAAGAGTCCCGGAGAAGTGGGTTTTAGATTTTTATTCATGATTTTTTTTTCCATGAAGTTAAAAAATTATTGTGTTTTTGGGATTCAACAACATTCAATAGATAACAGTTTAATAAAACTGTTGTATATTATCATGTAAGTAAAGCTAAAAGACAATGGTTTTTTTAAATTGTTGTCTTTGACATATATTAGACAATAGTTTTTTAAAAAATCGTTGTCATTTTAAAAAAAATTATAGTGAACAATAATGGTTTTCAATAAAATCGTTGTTAAATGACAAAATGATAACAATTTATCTAAAAATCGTTGTCTATTAAGTGTGGTTAAATCTAAAATTTCTTGTAGTGAGTTCCACAAGTGGCCTTGTCTACATGCATTGTGACATCTTGTACTGGTTGAAGGATGTGCCTTCGCTCAGCATGTAGTATATCAACTTGTCGAACATCCCCTTCTTCACTTTGTAGATCTCTAACGGCTCGATTGATTGGCCGCACACCATTGGTACATGCTATTGAATGCTTCCTCCACCACAACGTAGTAGTCCTCCATCACCATCGTCGGAGCTGGAGACCACTCCCATTCCCATATATCCTAGTACAAGACGTAATACCCTAGCGTTGCTCTCCCGCCTGTCTCAGCTTAGCTCGTGTAGTCAACTAGTGCCACGTTGTACTGCTCCAAGTTTCACGTCTTCGTGCTCACCACCACTTACAACTTCACTTCATCCCATTAGAATTAATGTTTTCCTAAACTGCATGAATTCTAGAACCATAAGAACTCATATAAAGGAAAACAAAACTAAGCAAAGGATCTAGTTTCATCGCAAAACTATAACAGGAAAATTAAATGCATAAACTAAAAGATGATGGACCTGAATACAGTAGAAAAGCCATCATCATAAAATGTCATCCACAAAGTCTAGAGATCTTGTAGAGAAGAAGAGGAGTGAGGGGTTGGTCTATCGAAAGAATTAGGGTGATGACGTTGTAATCTCTACACTAATGGGAATGCAGAAATCTGACATATCTCTAATCCAATAGGGTCCAAATCCAATATATGGTGGACCCACATCCATTATCAGTCCATCAATAATAACGGTGCAGGTTAACATGTTCTACACGTGTAAACCTCACATCTAACAATATAAATCCCAAATAAAGATCAATAAGATCACTTAATGGATTTGGATTTTTAGTGGCACAAATATGCATGCTTACAAATACAAGTAAGCACACTGAATAGGAGATAAAATTTAACAATCTCCCAATTGGGCAACATGTTATTTGTATATAACACATGAACAAAACTTTAGTTGACGTCAACAACAATGCCAAACTTAATGGATATAGAATACCCCTATAAAATAATGTAGTTCATTTTATTGATATATGACCAAAGAGGTCATAATTATTATAATATGACTATAACAAACTCTAACAGTAATCACAATACCAATGATTAATGGCATAGATCAAGATGTGAATGTGTAGTATGGAAATTATATGAAATATGATCAGTGTATGCCAATTTCCAACTGATCCTAGTGATGCCCCAAAAGAATCTAATCATATTTGCAAACACTTTATGTTAAACTGCAATAGTAAATCATGATCTAAACTTTATAATTTCAAAAGGAATCTATATCATATTTTCAAATAACATATGCTAAACAACAGTAGTAATAATGATAACTTTATTTCAGTGTCAAAATAAAATACACATGAATGTTTTGAACTTAAATACTACAATAAAATAAAATAAAGCTCATGTATTCAAAAATAAATATGGCTCATCATAATAAATACAAACTTCCACTACATGAGTACTTCTTCCAAAAGAAGGACCCCTCATATCCACAACATGCACATGAAACATCTTAGATACCAAGCCCTTGGTGAGTAAGTATGCCAATATGGAATCTGTGCTAACGTGCTCTATCATCACCTGATGACTTTGAACTATTTCTTTAACTTCTAAAAATTTGATGTCGATGTACTTCAACTTTGACAAACTACGGTTGTTCTTGGCATAAAATTCTATGACTTTATTACCACAATTACTCCTTAATGGTCTATCAATGCCATTAACGATCTGTAATGCAACGACGAAGTTCTGCAGCCAAATTTTGTGATTGAATGCTTTGTAACAAACTATCAATCTGCCTCCATAGTAGAGGTGACTGCTAGCATCTACTTTATGCTTTTCAACAATATAACCTCTCTAGCAAGTATAAAAATATAGCTTGAAGTGGACCTCCTGCTATCCACGCATCTAGAAAAATCAGAGTCTGAATATTCAATCACCTCCAGATGATCAAACCTCTAATACGTGAGTATATATTCTTTAGTCTTTTGCAAATACCGCACCACTCTTTTCACAACTTTCCAATGTATTGATCCTGAGTTAAATATCTGTCTAACATTAGAACTATATACATTATATCATGATGCATACAAACTTGTGCATTCATGAAACTTCCCACAATTGGTGCATAAGAGAATTATTTCATCTTCTTTATTTCAAGTTCGAGTCATGGATACTGTTGCAAACTAAATCTGTCACCTTTAGACATAAGTGTGTCACTGGGAGCATAGTTTTGCTTGTCATATTGTACAAGCACCTTTTTAATATATCATTTCAAAATTATCTAATAGAAATGGCTTAGTTCCATGTAGTAGACCTTTATTATTGCTTGCGAGCAACATGCTATCCATATACACAACAAGTATAATAAACTTACTCTTATTGAACTTGGCATATATGCATTGATCAATAGAGTTCTCTTTAAAGCAAAATGAGATAACCACTTGATCAAATTGTCACGCCCCCAGAAGAGTCCCTGTCAGAGAAAATTTCGGCAGCATCTCCCCTGTACGGCGGACAATCAAAATTTTCTACAAGCACTAAATACTCAGCCACAGGCGGCTGGAATAATAACAGTAAATAAAATCAATCACCACGCAGTTTATATATGTATTCAGCCTCTGGCTGTCACAACCACGCAGTTAATAAAATAAACAACATAGTAATACTCTGACTCGAAATCAACCCTACTCAACTACACTCGTAAAGCCCAAATCCGATTTTTTCTTACCTCTTCTGCCGTCCAGGCAGGCATGTAGTAGAGTAAATCCAAATCATACTAAAAGTCCATCCAACGGAAAGATTCCATACAATATCCATATGTAAGTCCAAAACAAAACTAAAATAAAGTCTGATAGCGAAAAGCTAAAATGAAACAACTCAAAAACCAGCAGCGGAGTAGCACTACGTGCAGTGGGGACTAGCGACTGGAACTCCCTCCTGACAGCATCAACCTGAAAATAACAACAATGGAGGCGGGGTGAGTCCAACACTCAGCAGGTACAGTTGATATGCAAAGTAAAGAAACAACACCTAGCACTAATCATGCGTACAGTCTCCTGATAAGAAAGATAAAAATGCATCTGAAGTAAACAGGAGAATGCTGTACTGACCAGGTCCTGAATATAAGGTCAAACAGTCCGAGGGATATAGGAATCCTGTATGCATGTCAAACATAGGTATCCAAACAATATGCAGCATATAAATGCAGCAACCACAAACACAAGCAATAAATGCATCATGCATATGATGCCAATGATGCGTCCTGGTCACCCCTGACGTCAGTCGATCATCTCATACAAAAGTGAGGCCGAGTGGGTAGGGCTGTGACAACCGTGCACTCTGTCGTCACTACTCCTGATGAGTGACCGAGTGGACGGGATGCTGTCGGAGTACACCTATCCTCCTACCCCAAATCATAGATGGGGGAGCGCAATGCTCTCAACTCCCGGTACTCAAAGACGGGGAGGAATCCCTGCCGGATAACACGTTGTGTCACACTACCCATGAGCGGACCAACGGTGCCTAACAGAGTCCCTGCTGCAACACACTCAGCCTGAATCGACCACTAACCCATGAGTGGTGGTGTGTGCAGATCCATGTAACTGGCGATGTGCTCAACAATAATGGAGCGGACTATCGCACAGCATGCAATCATGCAAATGGTGCATGGCACTAACCCCAAGAATATCCTGACCTAATCCACATATATATATAAAAATGCATCAAAGGTCAACGAATCCAAAACAATCCCAAGGTATACAGAAGGTATAAAACCTAGGTCCTGAACATGGTCAAGCATGGCATATCACTACCCCTATAAGCATGTATAAACAGGTAAAATATACCTGAGACGCAAAACCAATCAATCAATCAAGCATGTAAGATTTGGGTAGTGATTAACCGAAACAGATAAGAAACACAATTAATGCAACATGTTAATTTAATTGCTAAGCATATCAAATGACATAAGTCAAAAGTACCCGCCTCCAATAGGAATGTCCAAATCCGACATCGAGATACTCGTCTCGCGTCAAAATCCTGTATCCAATAAATACATTTTTATTTAACTAAAATTCGAATGAATTGCTAAATAAATCCTTAAAATCATTTAGGGCAAAACCCTAAATAATAATCATCAACTTATCTAAATAAAGTCTAACGATAAATTAGGGTTAGTTACCTAATCCCCAATCCACCATTAGATCAATTCCAAACTACCTAATCCTATCAATCAATCATCAACAACATAATCAAAGTAAAACCCTAAACCTTACCTCAGTTCACAATCCAAATGACTGCAGTGAAAGGTTGCTTGCTGTTGAAAAATCCTCCACACTACCAGGATCAAAATAAAATCCACAACAACAATTAAATACCCTATACTATCAATTAGGCAGCACCCATAACTCTGTAAATCTGAGCCTCAAACCAAAAATACCTAAATTTCCTTACCTATCTCATAGCTGTGTTTGTTGATCCTCCACAAAGAAGGATTGATCTATAACAAATAAGAATATCCAAGTTCTGATCTTAAAGATCACTGCTCGGAAGGAAGGAGGGCGTCGGAAAGGGCACCGGCAGCATCAGAGAATCGGCGGCTGTCAACAAGACAGCGCACAGTGGCGATCGGCAAAGGCTCAACTATGGCTTGCTTCTTCTGTGCAAAGGACGACTCCGAGAAAGGAAGACAAAGCCTGCCGTGGTGCTCGGGTCAAGAGTCGGCGGCGGTCGGAGAACTCTCGGTGGCTGGTGGAGGAGAGGAGAAGAGAAGAAGGTAGTCGGGCGGCACCGGGTGGCTAGGGCAAGCAGAGGAGAGGAGTTTGGCTCAGGCAGGCGGTCGGGCGGCGGTGCTAGGGCTCCGGCAATGAACCGGTCGCCGGCGTTCGGGAAGAAGAAACCGTCGGCCGGCGGTTAGGGCAAGGAGGGGAGAAGGCTCGACGGCGTCGGGGAGATAAGAGAGAACGGCGAGAATGAGAGAAAATAAAAGAAATAAGATAATAAATAAGAAAAGGAAAAAGAGATAAATAAATAAATCTTTTCCTCTCTTAAATGGGTAGCCCAAACAGGCTTTCTCGGGGCCCCGTTTTTATCCCCGTGAACTCGTCCGTACAAGCTCCGAAAAATCCCCGAAAAATGTCCAAAAATTCCAGAAAATTCCCTTATTCATATCCGCCTATTTCCGATATTTTACACAAATTTTCAGTACCATTGATGGGATGTGTATTTCAAATCATAAATGGACTTCTTTGATTTACATATTAAGTGCTTTAAATACTCAGATTCAAAGTTCTCCAGTTGTATCATATATATAGTTTCTCAATATCACTATTGAGGAATGCAGTTTTGATGTCTATTGATGTAGCTCCAAATTAAAATGAGTTACAAGTGTCATGATTATCTTGAGAGAGTCTTTCGTCGACATAGGTAAAAAAGTCTCCTTATAATTAATATCTTCCTACTTAGTGAATCCCATGAAAATAAGGCGAGTTTTATACTTTTCAGCATTGCTTGTTAAATCTCATTTGTTTTTAAATATTCATTTGCAACTAATAGGCTTTGTACCTTTAGACACTTCGACTAGTTCTCAAATGCCATTATCAGCTATAAAATTCAACTCTTCTTGCATAACATTTATCCACCTTTCAGGATTAGAATATTGTTTGATATTTTGAAAAGATATAGGATTACTTTCCAACCCTATGTCAAGCTCATACTTTTGAAGATAAACATAATCATGAGAAATCATGGATCTCCTATTCCTAGTGGATTGCCTTAACGGTACTTGTGCTTGAGGCGATTGAGGTACTTTCTCATCAATATGAGGTAGTATCTCAATTTGAGTGAAAAAACCCTCCAATTATATTGGATATAATATGGAAATATCTTAGTTCACTACCCTCACTAGACGTTCAATATCCGTAATGTAGAGAATGGTAACCATATTGTTACTCATTGCACTAGTAGTGACCATAGGAGGATTGCTAATATTTTCTCTAAACATATTTCTCTTACCTTAGCACTCACACTGTGCTCAATAAATTGGCGTTTCCCATTTCAAAAAAGGATCTTTTGGAGGGCTCATTGATAACTAGCATTTTTATGCATTATTTTGGCTCTTATTCTTGGAATTTTTAACTTCTCGCATGCTTAGTTTTGTGTTTATATTATGTTTTATGAGGAGGATTCATTTTGGACTTAATTGTAAATTTCCAATAAATTGTGGAATTTAATCTCATGTTTTTATGTGGTTTTATAGAAAATTCAAAGAGCCATGGATTATGGTCGAGCCGGATCAAGTTAAATTAATATGAACCGTTGATCCAGATTTGGAGAGATCTTGTTCCTTCATTTAGATCTAAGCCATCCAGCCTTCCATCCAGATCTGAAGTTATGTGGACCGTCATATCTAAAGAGCAAATCAACCTCAATTTAATCTTAAGATGAATGGCTCAGATGTAGATCCCCTTGATCACTTTAATCAAATGGTCAGAATCAACTCATCAGCAAATCGGGCGGCTCAGATTAAAGGAGGAGAAAAAAACCTTTCCTTTTACTCCTTTCACGTGGACGAACAGAACATATCCATCTCTTCCTCTCGACTTTCTTGCTCATGCAGCTAGGGCACGCAACATCCCCACCTGCACCTCCTTCTTCCTTCCTCACTACTGGTCGGCGACCACTCTTTCCTTACCCTTACTACCGCTAGTCGACCATCCACAGTCCATCCTTCTCCTTCTCAGATTCCAGCGGCAAGAGACAGCAAGTTTTCTTCCAGTGGCAGCAAGTTTCGGCAGTGAGCTCCGATCATCTACCTCGCCGAAAAGGTTCTCCGGTGAGATCCTTCACCTTCTGGCACTTTTCCAAGGCTCCACCGTTTGGGGTTTAGGCGGTAGAGGTAGAGGAGTGGCGGTAGTCCAGTTTTTCCAATCAACTTCCATCCGAGGGGATTCTTCAGTGGAAGATTCGTATCATCCCATCATCATTGTCGAAGTCAACATCGAAAAGCAGTCAGCTACTATCCACCAACTTTGGGGGTTCCAGAGGCGGGTCTTTCGTGTGACGATGAAGGGTAGTAGTTGGAATCGGTAGTTGATGTATGAATTGTGGTTGGAAGTCTTAGTTTATTTCATGTTTACTATTGATGTTTGTTAATTCTTATTGAATGTTTGTAGAAAACTTGATCTTCCATGTTTAGATTGCACACACTTTATCTAATTTGATCTACGCATATAACATGTTCGATGAATTGCTTCAACCATTAGTTAGGTTCAATTTGATGCATTTTAGCATGTCAATTAATTCTAGCTTTGTCTTGTTCTATCAATTTCATTAAGTTTTAGTTCTTTATTTGGATGTAATTAGGATAGATTAGTTTAGGTTTCATTACATGCTTTATGTTTCATTATATGCTTAGTTTTGTTAATGCATGCTTTACTTCATGTTGTCTTTTATTTTCTGCAATTGTAGTTAGGATAGATTTAGCTTTTTTACTTGTATTGTCTTTCATTTATTAGATTATGTTTCATTTAATGCTTTGTAATTTCATTTCTTAGTTTAATTGTGTTGATGGTTAAACCATAGCGTAGAGTGTGAAGGCGCTGGAATTCCGTTCTGTTTCAATTTCCCTGTACAAAAAAAATTATACAAGAATAGAACTTTTCCTAGCAACTCGTATGTTCGATCAGTCATGTGTTTGATCAATCAAGCAAGTTCTTGAATGATCAAAGTACACCTTGATCGAAATACAAGATCGTTGGCCTCTTGTGCTGGTATTCCAAAAATGAAACAAAGAAAACTAACTAATTATGCAGCGGAATAAAAGAACTAGTTGTACCTTTTCTTTCTAGCTAAAGACCTCTTGATCTTTTGCCATATTCCTCTCCTCTTCTTGGCCGTCGTGTGGGCGACGATCTACCAAGACAACACCACCCTCCTTCTCTTCTCGGTTTCCAAACCGTCAGTTACAAAAGAAAGCTCTAGGATGGGGCACCTTCTAATCTTCTTCCTTCTCTTCTTCTTCCTCTTCTTCTTCCTCTTCTCCAATCCGCCAGCCACCAAGTAGGAGGGAGCATTGTCCACCAAGGAGGAGGGGCGCCAGCCCTAGGCGAGGAGGAAAGGGAGGGGCGCCGGCCATAAGGAGGAGAAGAGAGAAAATTAAAATTAGGTTTTTGGAGCCACCACCTACTCCTTTTATAGGCTTGTTGTCGGTTACAAAGAAAGAAAAATAACTAAATTTTGTTTAGAAAAAATCTCTCTTTCTATAACCAAGTTAAACCAAACCAAGTTTAGTTAAACCAAACCAAGTTAAACCAAACTAAGTTAAGTTAAACCAAACCAAGTTAAACTAAACTAAGTTAAACCAAACCAAGTTAAACCAAACTAAGTCAAGGATGGGTGGATGCGAGGCTTTATATAGAGGCTACAACAGGGACCTAGTGGAGGAATTGGTTTAGGCCTCCAAATGGGCTTGGGCTTCCTGTGTTCGGCCCGAACACCCAACTCAAGTCCATCAATAATAACCGATACCACTAAAGGGTTATTATTGAACTACCGCACCAATCCCATATTATAATATGAGCTCCTTCTTATCATGAGTGTGTTAATCTCCCTGTATTTAAAATATCGTATGTCCATTAATTAAAAGAGTTACTGACAACTCAATTAATTAACATATGATTGTTAGTAATTCGAGCCGCAAAAACCGCTTTTTGCGTTGCGGAAACCTTGAATGCTAGCCACGGATCCGTGCGAAAAATTAATAAAATTCTTTTACTTGTTTCCTACTCTAGATCGATCTACTTTAGATCTACATGGTGAGTGTTATACCATTGAAGCGAAGGCCTTCGCAAATCCCGCTCGTCCAAGGTCGTTCGGATCTCGTGTGTGTTCAAGCGTACACACCTCTAGTAGTATCCACACGAACAAGAAGTGTTCTCTAACACTCAAGGATGGAAAAGAGAGCACCACAAGTGTGCTAGCACTCCCTAGGGCTCTCAGGTGGGATTGGAAGAAAGGTAGGAGAAAAGAGAAAGATATAATATCAAACGCTCCTCTTATTTTCTATGTGACTATTACTCTACCTTTCTTCTTGGATAAACTCACTAACTTTCTTGTCTTGCTTGCAACTCTCGGCAAAGAGAGGAGCACAAACAAGAAAGAGCTAAGGAGGAAGAAGACATGCCCACACAAAATCAATGCCAATGAATCTCATATTCATTTGGTCGGCCACACATAGAATGTTAATAAATTACATTCAATGTTAATGAATCTTGCATTCAAATGGCCGGCCACACATGGAATGCCAATAAATTACATTCAATGTCAATGAATCTTGCATTCATATGGCCGGCCATACATGGACATTCCATGCCTCTTGCTCTCCCTTGATGATGTGGAGATGATGTGGCAAGAATGTATTTATTGGCCATGCCATGTAGGACGAGTCATCCTTCATGAAGTGGTATTTAGTCAAGTCAAACTTGATGTTTCAACTTCACAATTCATTAATATAAATTGACTCAATGAATCAACTCTAAATTAGACTTATTCAACAATTGAATTCAATTGAGTCTAACCCAATAAGTCCAATTCGGATTACTCTTAATCCAATTTTGGTTCATATGAACCTAATCCAATTGGTTCATCATATGAACCTAATCTCCATCCACTCATTCTTTGTGTGTGACCCAATAGGTTCTTGTAACGTTGGCAATGTTTCTAAATGTTATTTAGAAACATAAACAATGAGCGGCATCTAGCAATACATCATTACTACCCAAGTTACAAGAATGTTGAGATCCAACATCACCTTTGTGACTACTAATTGTGACTCTCACAATATATGACAAGTGTCCTTCTATCCTTGACATCTAGATTGATCAACTTGAGGCATAGACCGTGTCATCCTCTAATCAATCTAAATCTTGAACTCCAAGTAGACTCACTCTAATCAAATGAGCTCAATATCACATATTTACTCATTTGAGCATGGCTATGCACTTAGTGGTCTCACTCTATCAAGAATAACGATGTCACTCCCGTTATATAGGAGGGATAGATCCCATCTACATCACTCACATCCCTCCGCATAATTTGTTGCATACCCAGTAATCGCCTTTATAGTCCACCCAGTTACAGGTTACGTTTGACGAAGCCAAAGTATGTAACTCCTTATGTAGGGAACCATGGTGACTTCAGGTCCAAGGACTAATAGTCATACTAATAGCCACATGAGAAAGTATATGTCACTCATATAACGATCCATGATACTTTCTCATGGTGGGTCATTCAGTATACATTCTCCAATGCATACCCATATGTCAACTTGATATCTCCATATCCATGAATTGTGAGATCAAGTCATCGAGTTGACCTACATGCTAGTCTCGTCGCATTAACATTGTCCCTGAATGTTAATACTTGACTAGGAATGATTAAGAGTAGTGTTCTCTATATCATCTCACTATCGATTCAACCAATCGATTGATATAGATAAGAACCTTCTACTCAAGGACGCTATTATACTTAGTTATTTGGCACCAATACAAGTAAGTATAATAACCAAAACAAATGCCTTTATATACATAGGAATAAGATACAATGAGTCCATACAACAATCATCATATGATTGGCTCTAGGGCTCTAACTAACAATCTCCCACTATCACTAGTGTCAATCAGTGTAGGCTCTAAGGCCCAACGACCTAGTGTGACCATCATGCTTTCTCTGTGCCAAAGCCTTGGTCAAGGGATCAGCGATGTTAGTCTCTGTGGGTACTCTGTAAATCTTCACATCTCCTCTATCGATGATCTCTCGAATGAGATGGAAGCGCCGTAGTATGTGTTTGGTCCGCTGGTGTGAGCGAGGTTCCTTAGCCTGTGCAATTGCTCCATTGTTGTCATAATAGAGCTCTATCGGATCGACTATGCTAGGAACCACCCTAAGCTCAGTAATGAACTTGCGGATCCAAACTGCCTCCTTTGCTACTTCTAATGCAGTAATATACTCGGCCTCTGTTATAGAATCAGCGACTGTGTCCTGCTTCGAACTCTTACAGCTCACAGCACCACCATTTATACAAAACACGAACCCAAACTGCGATCGATAATCATCCTGGTCAGTTTGGAAGCTAGCATCACTATAACCCTTTACAGTTAGCTCGTCATCGCCTCCATATATCAAGAAATATTCTTTAGTCCTTCTCAAGTACTTAAGAATATTCTTGACCGTTGTCCAGTGACTTTCACCTGGATCTGACTGGCAGCTGCTCGTCATGCTCAAAGCATACGAGACATCAGGACGAGTACATAGCATGGCGTACATGATAGATCCTATAGCTGAAGCATAAGAGATTTGATCCATGCGGTCTCTCTCCTCTCTAGAAGAGGGACTTTGAGTCTTCGAAAGACTTAGACCATTTGACATCGGCAGAAATCCTTTCTTGGAATTCTACATGGCAAACCATAGTAATACCTGTCAATATATGTACTTTGACTTAGGCCAAGCAATCTCTTACATCTATCTCTATAGATCTGTATGCCTAGAATACAGGCTGTTTCACCTAAGTCCTTCATTGAGAAACAATTCCCTAGCCAAGTCTTTATAGACTGTAACAAAGGGATGTCGTTCCCAATGAGCAGTATGTCATCCACATACACAAGGAAGACAACTGTGATCCCAACTGTTGGTGCAATATCCTTTAGGTCAAGGTTGACTGAGTTGACCAAGCTTGGGTCTTGGTCATAGTTTCGATGTTTGACAATACATGTAGACACATGGACAATGCAGGTGCAGTTGTTCATGTGGGGAGATTCTGATCAGGGATTGATCAGTGTGATTGAAGGAGAGTCAAGTAGGTCAAGAGTGACCGGATACCTGACTGGGAAGTTCTAACTGGTATGTTAGGCAGCAGATTGGAAGTCCTGGTGAGTGAAGCCAGGCAGAAGGAAAGCCCTAGTGAGTGAAGCTAGGCAGATTGGAAATCCTGGTGAGTGAAGCCAGGTGAAAGTCCTAGTGAGTGAAGCTAGGCAGAAGGAAGTCCTGGTGAGTGAAGCCAGGCAGAAGGAAAGCCCTAGTGAGTGAAGCTAGGCAGATTGGAAATCCTGGTGAGTGAAGCCAGGTGAAAGTCCTAGTGAGTGAAGCTAGGCAGAAGGAAATCCTGGTGAGTGAAGCCAGGTGACAGTCCTGGTGAGTGAAGCCAGGCAAGGGAAAATCCAGATGGATCAAGGATGATCAGACATCTGGTGGAAGTTCAAGTAGGACAAGAGAGTGACCGGATACTTGGCACGACGAGTAAAGTCCAAGTGGGTCAAAGGGATTGACCAGACACTTGGTGGGAAGTCCTAGCAGGTCAAAGGAGTGACCAGATGCTAGGCATGATGTATCAACAGGTCAAGGTTGACCGGATGTTGGTTTGAGAGGCTTGGGACTTGGTTTTGGGCAAAAACCAAGTGCTGGATCGATCAGTGGATCGATCCAGGCCTTTCCTAGCGAACAGAGAGCCTCTGGATCGATTCGTGGATCGATCCAGATGTCCAAATCAATCAGTGGATCGATTGGGACGCGGCAACTTTGCGCGATAAGCGCTGGATCGATCCGTGGATCGATCCAGGCGTTTTTCCAGAGCACAGAGGCGCTCTGGATCGATCCGTGGATCGATCCAAAGCCTCCCCGATCGATTGGGAATATTCGAATCGATCGGGATCCGACCGTTGCGTCGTATTTGAGCTGCAGGCGTGCGTTAGCTGCAGAAACTCTTCACCATTTCATCTCAGATCTTCGCCAGCTCCTCCACAGCACTCTAAAAGCTCGTGATCGCCAGTTCTTGAAGGTTCTTGGAAGCTCTCCGAGTCAAGAGGCGGATCAAAGGCAAGAAGAGAAGCTAGGGTTAGGGTTTTCTGCATTCATTGTAAGCTTTGTACTTGTATTTTGTTTCCCTTTCCTTCTTCTTGTACCGAGAGTCTTGTAGGGCTTCTCCGCCCTCGGTAGTTACCGAAAAGGAGTGTTTCATAGTGGAGGGTGCGTGCGTGGTGTGGATCCTTGGATTAGTCACCTCCTTTGGAGGTGGATACCAAGTAAAATCCTAGTGTTAGCGTAGTTGTATTTGTTTCTGTATTTTCCGCTGCATATTCTTGAAGAAACAAGCAACGCCAAGCAACGCCAAGCACCGAGCGAACGCGACGAGCTATTCACCCCCCCCCCCTCTAGCTACTTTTGGTCCTAACAAGTGGTATCAGAGCGAGGCCGCTCTTCACCGGAATCATCGCCGGAAGGGTCAAGCATAACAAGAAAAGCTAGAGGGTGAAGAAGTTGGAGCAAATTCTTCAAGTTCAAGATTTTATCAAGCTCAACTTCAAGATGCAATTCCAAGATGGACTTGGATTTGACACAAGGGTGGCTCCACCATATTCATCTACAAGCTTCGATTCTTGGAAATCAAGAATCGAAAATTTTTTCATGATGGAGATAGAGCAATGGTTTGCTCTCATGGAAGGTTTTGAAGCTCCCACAAATTCCAAGGGCAAAGTACTCAAAAGGAGCAAGTGGAGCAAAGACCAAATCCAAAGATGTGAGGCCAATGACAAAGTGACCAAGCTTTTGGTCAATTTATTGCCAAGCAACATCTTGGAACAAATTGGAGAGTTTGAAGATGCCAAGGAGCTTTGGAGCAAATTGGCAAGAATTCATGAGATCCCCTCCACTATACCAAATCAAGGAGAATCCAAAGAGGGCGACTCATTGGATCAAGACCAAGAGGAGGACTCCGAGGTTGAGAGATGCTCAACCTCCGAAGAAGAAGTCCAAGAAGAAGCTTCATCTTCAAGGGAATGCAACGAAGGGAACAAGGAGGGAGCATACTCCTTGTTTCATATTCAAGATGATGAAGCCTCCACCTCTAGGATTGAGGGGGAGCAATCCTTGGTGACGCCGGATCAAGATGAAGGAGAATCCTCTACATCCGGGTCAAGAGAAGAAGAGGATGAAGAAGCTTCTACCTCCACAAGTCAAGAAAAATCAAATGGAGGGGAATCAAGGTTCGATCAAGAGGAAGCTTCCACCTCCGGATCCAAAGGAAAAGATGCCATCTCTACAAGCGAAGGTATAAACATTTCAATTAATAATAAAAATCATATTATATGCTTTGAATGTAGGGAACATGGGCACTACAAGAGCAAGTGCCCCAAATTGGCCAAGAAAAAGGGCCAAATGGCACAAAAAGGAAAGGAGAAGCTCAAGGAGACCATCCCCGGAACAAAGAAGAGCAAGGAGCACATTGTGTGCTTCTCTTGCAATCAAAAGGGGCATTACCGGAGTCAATGCCCCAAGGGGAAGAAGATGGTCAAGGCTCAAGGAGGCATTAGTCAAGGGGGAGCCTCCAAGGTAAAGAAGAAGGTAACATTCATTGAGCCTACCTCTTTACACTATGGTAAAAAGCATGATAGTTCAAATTTTTATCATTTTAATGCAATTTACCATAAGAATAGAAAGCATGAGGGCTTTAAGGAAAAGCATGTGGCCCTACATGCCAAAACTACCCAACCTAAGGTTAGGAAGGTAGATAGACACTTGGGCAATAACTCTAAAGATTTTAGATACAAGCCCAAGAACAAATATGCTCATGGATCAAATGAAAAATCTAAAACTAAGGACTTAGTGATAGAAAATCAAGTCTTGAGGTCAAGGCTTGATAAAATGGAAAGGATCCTAAAAAGGATGGAAAATATCCTAAAAGGGCAAGATGAGCATAGCCTAGGTCTAGGAGCACAAAGGTCATCTAATGGCCATAGAGGTTTGGGATACAAACCAAAGGCTAAGAAGGATGTGCCCTCTTACCATAGAGTTCCATATAGTTATGGAACAAACCCTAGGTCTAGTGGTCAAGCCAAGAATACTAGGGAAGTCATCCCTAAGAGTATTTTTGCAATAAATGTGACTAAGACTTCTAAGAAGTCTAAGAAAGTCACAAAGAAGGTTACAAGGGAAGCTATCCCTAGAGTTGACCTAGAAACTGTGACCAAGGCCTCTAAGAAGCCCAACCAGGTCACTAGGAAGGTATCTAGGGAAGTTATCCCTAGTGAGTACCTAGAGCATCCAAGGAGCACCAATAGGTGTTGGGTTCCTAGGAGCATCTTCTCTACCCCATAGATGGGTTAGAGAGTGTCAACTCCGATTAGAAGGGTAGTTAACCCAACTTTGAGGAAATTGACACTCAAGGAACATTTTCAAGGTTTTTGTTAACCTTTGAAAATGAAATGGAACTAATATTTACTCCTTGAAAGAGTAAAATGTGCCTATTAGTGGAATAATTGATTTTATCTTAAAATGGCACAAATTGGAAATTCATAGAGAAATACCAAGTTGGGATTTTGGTATTCTCTTAAAATGTAAGGCAACCCAGGCCTTAATTTAAAAGTGCTGCTCTTGTGGAAAAATGAAATATGCCAACATTTGAGGAATATGCTTAATTTCAATTGGCATAAATTTATCAAGGGAATTAGAAATGCCAATTTAAGGTTTGGCATTGTCTTGGAGCAATTTAGGGCAATCTAGGTTTAAGTTGAAACTAGTGGTATTTTGAGTTAGCTAAGTGGTTAAGGATACTTAGATAGATAATCTAGGTATATTTTATTTATGCTAAATCTTGCCATGATTATTTGCCCATCATATGCCATGACATCATGTCTATTTTTGCATTCATTGTTTTATTATGAAAAATCCAAAAATACCATGTCATGACATTCATACATCATGTAGTTATAGGATATTTTCTTTTGAAAATTATCTCCTTTTTGATGTATGCCATAACATAATCATGCATTAAGTTTAATTCCTTGTACTTAAGGACAAATGGCATTCAACAACACTTTTTAACAAGTGACATCCTAGGTGGATGTCTAATAACTCTAGAATGCCTAGATAGATATGCATGATCCCTATATTAGGGCAAAATCAAAATCTTATATCTCACAAGGACTATAAGGTGACTTTTATGTGTTTGTCCACAATAGATACAAGTGAGATGTTAGGATGATGGACAAAACTCAACATGTTGATTTAGTGCATTCTTTTGAGTTTTAGGTTCATCAAAACACATAGTTATGTGTTTTCCCATCATTGGGAAAGCTAATGTACAAGTCATGTGCATTAAGCCCAAGGAATGTGATGGGATATTGGTTTTGAAAATTATTTTAAAAGACTTTTGGAAAACCTTGGTGAAGGCTATCTTTTGATAGTAATCACCATTGAATAGTTAGACACAAACTTGAAGAAAACGCTAAAGTTTTAGCATGTTTTCAAGTTTGTGTCAATATTTGAAAATATGAAGTATTTTCATAGAAAACTATTTTTCCATGATAAAGTATGCCCTAAATAATGTCTATATGAAATTTCATGATTTTTAGATTTTTGTAGAATTTTCTAGGGGTTTCTGAAGTTGGCTGAATTTGAAATTCAGCAACTATCAGAGCTCTAATCGATCCATGGATCGATTGGAGTGCCTGAATCGATCCGTGGATCGATCCAGAAGGCAATTCTCGCGAGCAGAAGCTCACTGGATCGATCAGCCGATCGATCCACACATCCTGAATCGATCAGTGGATCGATTCAAATAGGTTGAATCGATTGGAACCCAACTCCAATCGATCCAGGACGCTGATTTTGGCTGGGAAGGTCTGATTTTAGCACTCTAAACCTATTTTAGTCAATGTAACCATTCCTAACCCCTCAAAATACATTTGTATACATAAAAAGGGTGTTTTCATGTTGAAAACAAGGATGGATTGGTTAACGAAGACTAAGTAGAAGTTTAGGTTGAGGTTGTTTCAAATATTGAACATTTAAACCTCAAAACTTCTAAAATTTGGGTTTCCTAAAGGTTTAGGAATTCCAAGTCATTGTTGGTGCAATGATAGAAGTTACCACCATGTCTTTAGGGGGAGGGACTCTTTAAAGACATAAAAATTATTTTTCATGAACCTTGGAAGGTGGTTAACCTTCTGTTAAGAACATGCTCAAGGTTGAGCGTTTGAACTTTAATGGGGATTGGATATCCTCATTGTTCAAGTGGGTTCTAAGTGGATAATGCTCAAGGATGGGCATTTGCCTACATTGGGGGAGAATGTAAGGTTAAGGATAATGAAGGGTATGGGACCTTCATTATCGTGTTGACCACAACGAGTGAAGTTGTGAACAACGATGAGCAACTCTTCAGGGGGAGAGTTTTCAACAATGGGGCATTTGTTGAAGTGTGCTTAAAATTGAGGCATGGGTTGATGTGTGCTCAAAGATGGGTTGATGTGTGCCAATAGGGGGAGAATGTGTGGTTTAAGCTAGGCTTTCATTACCTATGGGGGAGCTCATAGGGGGAGAATGAAGGGAACCAACATTCATACTTTTGGCATGAATGGAGTTAAGGCTATGGGACTAGCTTAACTCAGAATGGTCCTAACTTAAAGGTATTGTCAAACATCAAAAAGGGGGAGATTGTTGGTGCAATATCCTTTAGGTCAAGGTTGACTGAGTTGACCAAGCTTGGGTCTTGGTCATAGTTTCGATGTTTGACAATACATGTAGACACATGGACAATGCAGGTGCAGTTGTTCATGTGGGGAGATTCTGATCAGGGATTGATCAGTGTGATTGAAGGAAAGTCAAGTAGGTCAAGAGTGACCGGATACCTTACTGGGAAGTTCTAACTGGTATGTTAGGCAGCAGATTGGAAGTCCTGGTGAGTGAAGCCAGGCAGAAGGAAAGCCCTAGTGAGTGAAGCTAGGCAGATTGGAAATCCTGGTGAGTAAAGCCAGGTGAAAGTCCTAGTGAGTGAAGCTAGGCAGAAGGAAGTCCTGGTGAGTGAAGCCAGGCAGAAGGAAAGCCCTAGTGAGTGAAGCTAGGCAGATTGGAAATCCTGGTGAGTGAAGCCAGGTGAAAGTCCTAGTGAGTGAAGCTAGGCAGAAGGAAATCCTGGTGAGTGAAGCCAGGTGAAAGTCCTGGTGAGTGAAGCCAGGCAAGGGAAAATCCAGATGGATCAATGATGATCAGACATCTGGTGGAAGTCCAAGTAGGACAAGAGAGTGACCGGATACTTGGCACGATGAGTAAAGTCCAAGTGGGTCAAAGGGATTGACCAGACACTTGGTGGGAAGTCCTAGCAGGTCAAAGGAGTGACCAGATGCTAGGCATGATGTATCAACAGGTCAAGGTTGACCGGATGTTGGTTTGAGAGGCTTGGGACTTGGTTTTAGGCAAAAACCAAGTGCTGGATCGATCAGTGGATCGATCCAGGAGCTGGATCGATCAGTGGATCGATCCAGGCCTTTCCTAGCGAACAGAGAGCCTCTGGATCGATTCGTGGATCGATCCAGATGTCCAAATCGATTAGTGGATCGATTGGGACGCGACAACTTTGCGCGATAAGCGCTGGATCGATCCGTGGATCGATCCAGGCGTTTTTCCAGAGCACAGAGGCGCTCTGGATCGATCCGTGGATCGATCCAAAGCCTCCCCGATCAATTGGGAATATTCGAATCGATCGGGATCCGACCGTTGCGTCGTATTTGAGCTGCAGGCGTGCGTTGGCTGCAGAAACTCTTCACCATTTCATCTCAGATCTTCGCCAGCTCCTCCACAGCACTCTAAAAGCTCGTGATCGCCAGTTCTTGAAGGTTCTTGGAAGCTCTCCGAGTCAAGAGGCGGATCAAAGGCAAGAAGAGAAGCTAGGGTTAGGGTTTTCTGCATTCATTGTAAGCTTTGTGCTTGTATTTTGTTTCCCTTTCCTTCTTCTTGTACCGAGAGTCTTGTAGGGCTTCTACGCCCTCGGTAGTTACCGAAAAGGAGTGTTTCATAGTGGAGGGTGCGTGCGCGGTGTGGATCCTTGGATTAGTCACCTCCTTTGGAGGTGGATACCAAGTAAAATCCTAGTGTTAGCGTGGTTGTATTTGTTTCTGTATTTTCCGCTGCATATTCTTGAAGAAACAAGCAACGCCAAGCAACGCCAAGCACCGAGCGAAGGCGACGAGCTATTCACCCCCCCCCCCTCTAGCTACTTTTGGTCCTAACACCAATAACCTTCTTGTAGACACATGGTTCATCTTCATTCTTGAGGAAACCAAACTGTTTGATCGTGTTGGGGTTGCAAGGTTGCAAACATAGTCCCACATTGAAAACACATGGAAAAGATCATGGGTTTATAAGAGAAAGATATCTCCATTGGCATGAGGCCTTTTGGGTAGAGTCCAAGAGCAAAACCATGAGGGATTAGGCCCAAAGTGGACAATATCATGCTATTGTGGAGATATCTAAATTCTTTTCGATCCTACAATTGGTATCATAGCCCGGATTGCCAGAAGGTTTAACCGCCGATTGTGCACAAGAGCTATGGTCTGATTGATCAATGTGGGTACAATATTGACCTCGAACAAAGAAAATGGAGGCTCCTATGTTCAGATCAAGAAGACCAGACACCAGGCAAGAAGTCCTAGTTGCAGCTAAGCAAGAAAGTCCTAGTAGGTTGGGTGGACCGAGGGGCAGAAAGTCCTAGTGGGTCGAGGATCGGACGTGGGTAGCCTGTGGTCCTTTGTTTGAGGGGGGGGATTGTTAGGGTTGCAAGGTTGCAAACATAGTCCCACATTGAAAACACATGGAAAAGATCATGAGTTTATAAGAGAAAGATATCTCCATTGGCATGAGGCCTTTTGGGTAGAGCCCAAGAGAAAAACCATGAGGGCTTAGGCCCAAAGTGGACAATATCATGTTATTGTGGAGATATCTAAATTCTTTTCGATCCTACAGATCGCATCATCAAATCGAAGATTCCAGCTCCGAGAAGCATGCTTTAGTCCATAAATAGACTTATGCAGCTTGCATACTCTGCCAGTATGCTGTGGATCTACAAAACCCTCAGGTTGTGTCATGTACACATCCTCGAGCAGGTTTCCATTCAGAAACGCAATTTTGACATCCATCTGCCAGATCTAATAATCGTGGTATGCTGCATTAGCAAACATGATCCGAATGGACTTAAACATCGCTACTGGAGAAAAGGTTTCATCATAGTCAATACCATGAATTTGCTTGAAACCTTTTGCTACCAAACGACCCTTATAGGTAATAAGTCCATCCATGTCAGTCTTTCTCCTAAAGACCCACTTACACCCAATGGGTTTGACGCCTTTAGGTGGATCAACCAAAGTCCATACTTGGTTGGTGTACATGGATTCCATTTCGGATCTCATGGCTTTTAGCCATGACTCAGAATCTGGTCTCATCACAACTTCCTGATAGGAGGTAGGCTCATTCTCAATGAGCATAGCGTCATCATGGTCAGACAAGAGAAATGAGTATCTCTCAGGCTGACGACGTACCCTATCAGACCTGCGAAGAGGTAGGTCTACTTGAACTGGTTGTGGTTCCTCAACTCCTTGTGGAACAACATTATCCACAACACTTTGTGGTTCCAGTTCAACTTCCATCGAGGCTTCAGTGCTATGGTCCGCATCTTGAACTTCTTCAAGATCGAACGTACTCCCACTAGTTTTTCTAGAAACAAAGTCCCTTTCTAGAAATACCCCAGTCTTTGCCACAACTACGTTGTGTTGACTGGGAATGTAGAAGTAATATCCCTTAGTTTCCTTGGGATATCCAATAAAATAGCACTTATCATATTTGGGTCCTAGTTTGTCCGAGACTTGACGTCGAACGTAAGCCTCACAACCCCAAATCCTCATAAAAGACACCTGGGCATCTCTCCTAGTCCATATCTTATATGGTGTCTTTATCACAGTCTTGAATGGAACACGGTTGACTATGAAGGCTGCAGTGTCCAGAGCATAGCCCCAAAGAGATGTAGGAAGATCTGTGTGACTCATCATAGATCGCACCATATCTAATAGGGTATGATTCCTCCTTTCGGATACACCATTCCACTGTTGTGTTCCAGGAGGAGTGAGTTGAGATAGAATCCCACACTCAGCTAGATAGTCACGAAACTCATGGCTAAGGTATTCTCCACCTCGATCTGATCGAACTATCTTAATACTCTTGCCAAGCTAGTTTTGTACTTCATTCTTGAATTCTTTGAACTTTTCAAAGGATTTTGACTTATGTGTCATCAGATACACATAACCATATCTACTGAAGTCATCAGTAAATGTAATAAAGTACCTATAACCTCCTCTGGCAGCGACATTGAAAGGGCCACATACATCACTATGTATAAGTCCTAATAAGTCAGTCGCTCTCTCGCTGTGTCCACTAAAGGGAGTCTTGGTCATCTTGCCCAGTAGGCATGACTCACATGTTTCATATGATTCAAAATCAAATGAGCCTAACAAACCATCTTTATGGAGCTAGGATAAGCGTTTGTCATTTATATGACCTAAGCGACAGTGCCAGATATAGGTTTGGTTCATGTCATTTGACTTGAACCTCTTGGTACTTATGTTATAGATAGGGTTCTCTAAGTCTAGAATATAGAGTCCGTTCATCAGCGGTGCACTACAATAGAACATATCATTTAAATAAACTGAACAACATTTGTTCTTTATTATAAATGAAAAACCTTTCTTGTCCAAACAAGAAACTGATATAATGTTCTTAGTAAGAGCAGGTACATAACAACAATCATCTAATTCTAGTACAAGCCCAGATGGCAGAGATAGAGAATAAGTCCCTACAGCAACAACAACAACCCGTGCTCCATTGCCTACGCGTAGGTCCACCTTGCCCTTTGTCAATGTCCTACTATTTCTCAGCGCCTGTACATTAGTACAAATGTGAGAAGCACATCCGGTATGTAATACTCACGATGAAGAAATAGAGAGATTGACTTATATAACATGTATACCTGAAGTAGAAATCTCATTTCTCTTCTTCTTAAGATCTTCCAGGTATCTTTTGTAGTTCCTCTTCTAGTGCCCTGCTTGTCCTTGATATAGTTCACGAAGATGTTCAACCATATCATAAGCAGTCATCAACTCGTGTTGCTTCTGAAGCTCAGAGTTCATGGTTTCGAGCATGAGGCATGACACATCTAATGCTTCATCTTGATGCTTCTTATAAGCATCTCGGTATGCTCGCGTGGCAGTGGTAGGAGGTGCCTCCGGAATGGGCTGCTCCATGACGTAAAATTTTCTTTCTTGTGTGATAATGATTCTCAGACTCCTGTACCAGTCCAGGAAATTAGCTCCATTGAGCTTGTCCTTCTCAAGGACAGAACGTAGGGAGAAAGAGTTCGTATTTGACGTCATGACAATCTACAACAAAAATTAAAGAAGAAAGTAAATATCATATTCTTTTTTATCATTTAATTAGGCCTTTAACTAAATGATGCTCCCACTGAATTATAGGGTCTTTGTAGAATCAAGTCATGGATGTGGTCAAACCACACTACTAGATTCCACCGAGTAGCTATAATACTTGTGGGGCAAGATCCACATCATACTACGCCTTGAGTTAGCTTTGGCTAAATCGCCCAAGACCTAGTATGATCGGTAGATAACTAATTATCAATTACATCTCTATGCAACTCTTGTTTATAGAATAAAGACCCTCATTTATAATAAACCTTGAGTTAGCTTTGGCTAAATCGCCCAAGTTTTAGTATAAATGCGAACTTTATCCTATCTTTCCAACGGTTGGAATATGCCTATAGTTTACTTGATCCAATTAAGTTAACTAGTTTGACTCAATCTAATTGAGTTTGTTCTCACCCAAGCTTTGATAGGCGGGACAAGGTTGTCCCTCCGCACCCTACCAAGATAAAATGCGTTGTTCTGCTTTGGCAAATTCAACAACAACATATGATCGAGGTAGTGATGGGTATCAAAACTTGTTAGGCATTTTTTGAGTTGATTCGATTATGATCTAATCTAATCGAGGATGTGTATCAAATATGCATAAAGGCACTAATTTCAATAAATTAGCATGCATCACATACAAGAGCAATGATATATATATATATATATATATATATATATATATATATATATATATATATATATATATATATATATATATATATATATATATATAATTTCAATAAATTAGCATGCATCACATACAAGATCAATAATATATATATATATATTTATATAATTTCAATAAATTAGCATGCATCACATACAAGAGCAATAATATATATATATATATATATATATATATATATATATATATATATATATATATATATATTAATTAACTATTTAATTAATTGTGATGAGATCATGGCCCTACTACGATCTTCTCAAGCCAATGAGAAGATCGGATGGCCAACCTAGGGTTAGCCGCTTCATCAAGCGCCTTCTTTGACCACCATGTGTTGACTTCAGCCTCCTCATAACTCCTCCTTGAGTGGACCTTCCACGGCTTCAATTTTGTACATTACAAATGTGAAACTCGAGTTACATTCGAGTCTAAAACTATTTTACAACCAGAATATAAAAGAGAGGGCACGACATGCAGGTCGCGTAACAAATACAACACGCACAACACAAAGATGGCACGCAGGCCATATTATGAATTACAACACATTATTAACCAATCGTATTGGGTCTTTTGGGCCATGATCATCACAACATCACATATAATTCTAAATTATGTATTTTATATAAATTTCTATAATTTTACTAATATTTTATCTATTTTACGAGTTACAACTTCTCGACGGTTCCAATTAGCGATTTTTGGGCGCAATCGCGGAACAAAGCCCCTTGCGGGGTTAGGGGCAACACCCCTACTCGCGATAAAACCACTTGCGGAAACCCCGAATGCTGGCCACGGATCCATGCAAAAAATTAATAAAATTCTTTTACTTGTTGCCTACTCTAGATCGATCTACTTTCGACCTACATGGTGAGTGTTATACCTTTGAAGCGAAGCCCTTCGCAAATCCCGCTCGTCCAAGGTCCTTCGGATCTCGAGTGTGTTCAAGCGTACACACCTGTAGTAGTATCCACACGAACAAGAAGTATTCTCTAACACTCAAGGATGGAGAAGAGAGCACCACAAGTGTGTTAGCACTCCCTAGGGCTCTCGGGTGGGATTGGAAGAAAGGTAGGAGAAAAGAGAAAGATATAATCTCAAACGCTCCTCTTATTTTTCTATGTGACTATCACTCTACCTTTCTTCTTGGATAAACTCACTAACTTTCTTGTCTTGCTTGCAGCTCTCGGCAAAGAGAGGAGCACAAACAAGAAAGAGCTAAGGAGGAAGAAGACATGCCCACACAAAATCAATGCCAATGAATCTCATATTCATTTGGCCGGCCACACATAGAATGTCAATAAATTACATTCAACGTTAATGAATCTTGCATTCAAATAGCCGGCCACACATGGAATGCCAATAAATTACATTCAATGTCAACGAATCTTGCATTCATATGGCCGACCACAGATGGACATTCCATGACTCTTGCTCTCCCTTGATGATGTGGAGATGATGTGGCAAGAATGTATTTGTTGGCCAAGCCATGTAGGATGAGTCATCCTTCATGAAGTGGTATTTAGTCAAGTCAAACTTGATGTTTCAACTTCCCATTTGGTAAAGTCAAACTTGACCACACATCTTCCTTGTTGAGTTAAATCCAATCTTTGATTTAAGTCAATTTCAATTTAATGAATCACAATTCATTAATATAAATTGACTCAATGAATCAACTCTAGATTAGACTTATTCAACAATTGAATCCAATTGAGTCTAACCCAATAAGTCCAATTCGGATTATTCTTAATCTAATTTTGGTTCATATGAACCTAATCCAATTAGTTCATCATACGCACCTAATCTCCATCCACTCATTCTTTGTGTGTGACCCAATAGGTTCTTGTAACGTTGGCAATGTTTCTAAATGTTATTTAGAAACATAAACAATGAGCGGCATCTAGCAATACATCATTGCTACCCAAGTTACAAGAATGTTGAGATCCAACATCACCTTTGTGACTACTAATTGTGACTCTCACAATATATGACAAGTGTCCTTCTATCCTTGACATCTAGATTGATCAACTTGAGGCATAGACCGTGTCATCCTCTAATCAATCTAAATCTTGAACTCCAAGTAGACTCACTCTATTCAAATGAGCTCAATATGAATATTGACTCATTTGGACATGGCCATGCACTTAGTGGTCTCACTCTATCAAGAATAACGATGTCACTCCCGTTATATAGGAGGGATATATCCCATCTACATCACTCAAATCCCTCCGCATAATTTGTTGCATACCCAGTAATCGCCTTTATAGTCCATCCAATTACGGGTCACATTTGACGAAGCCAAAGTATGTAACTCCTTATGTAGGGAACCATGGTGACTTCAGGTCCAAGGACTAATAGTCATACTAATAGCCACATGAGAAAGTATATGACACTCATATAATGATCCATGCTACTTTTCATGGCGGGTCATTCAGTATATATTTTCAATGCATACCCATGTGTCAACTTGATATCTCCATATCCATGACTTGTGAGATCAAGTCATCGAGTTGACTTATATGCTAGTCTCGTCGCATTAACATTGTCCCTGAATGTTAATACTTGACTAGGAATGATTAAGAGTAGTGTTCTCTATATCATCTCACTATCGATTCAACCAATCGATTGATATAGATAAGAACCTTCTACTCAAGGATGCTATTATACTTAGTTATTTGGCACCAATATAAGTAAGTATAATAACCAAAACAAATGCTTTTATATACATAGAAATAAGATACAATGAGTCCAGACAACAATCATCATATGATTGGCTCTAGGGCTCTAACTAACACTGATTCCAAGAGTAGTACCACTCAACTTTATTATCATGTTGGACCAATTTCACCTGCAGGGTTTACATGATAATCCTTATGAGCTCCTCAAGGGGACATCATCAGCCTAAATAATTAGGACATAGATTCCTTCTATAATCAATAACACACCATATAAATAATACTATCTCCCAACTCATCAGGACTATTTATTTAACGAATAAATCTCACCCATTGATAAGTTAAAAAAATAAATACTAAGTATACAAGCTTGTTATTATATAGGGATTAAGAGGACGCACATCCATAATAATAGAGGTTCTGTTCTCTTATATAGTCAGTATAAATCAAACAACCTCAAATGGTCCTGCTCAATATATACATAGTGTACTAGTGTAATTTTATAGTCAAGACAGACTAATACCAAATTACACTACAACCATTCCAATGGTTTATCCCAATCCATCTTGGTTGTGAGCTACTATTTATAATTTATAAGGATCCGATAACATGATCTTCTGTGTGGCACCACACACCATGTTATCTACAATATAAATTAAATGGACAACTGCATTAACATATATATATAAATATAAAATACAAATATTTGACCAAAGTGATTTTCATTTCAAAATATTTCAAAAATAGATGTTCATACAAAAGCTAGGCTTATAGTATATATCCCAACAATCTCCCACTTATACTAAAAGACTATGCTGCCATAAATGTTGCCATACATCAGATTCCCATCCCCTCAACATGCCTATCAAAAGCTCTCGCCGGAAGGGCCTTAGTGAAAGGATCTACCAGGTTATCTACTGATGTAATCTTAGTGACAACAACTTCTCCTCATTTTACGATGTCTTGTATCAGGTGGTACTTGTGTTGGACCCCTTGGTAGTTTTGATGTGATCAACCAAGTTGGTTAGGTCCTGCGTTTTGTCTGACCCCTGTGTCTGAGTGTGCAGGAACTTAGGAGCACAGAAAGTCGAGCGGAAGACGCAGCTAGCGAGAAGGACGGCACGGGAAGGGAGCCGACGGGCTCAGTGCGTCCGAAGGACGAGAGAGCTGCGGAAGAGTACTCCGGTGGAGCGAGAAGAACGTGCGCAGCGTTCAAGGGATGAGAAGCCGGACGGAAGCCTGCTCGAGGAGAAGGCCGGGAACTGGGTTTAGGTGAGCCCTATTCCGGATGGCCACAATCACCCAAGGAGCCGAACCGGAGCAAGTCAACTGGAGTTGACTTGTCAACGGTTCGGTCGACCGAACTCCATGATCGGTCTATTAGCTAGAGCCCTAGAGCCAATCATTTGATGATTGTATTATGGACTTATTGTATCATATTTTTATATTAATAAAGGCATTTGTTTGGTTATTATACTTACTTGTATTGGTGCCAAATAAACTAAGTATAATAATGTCCTTGAGTAGATGGTTCTCACCTATATCAATCGGTTAGTTGAACCGATAGTGAGATGATATAGGGAACACTACTCTAAATCATTCCTAGTCGAGTATTAACATTCAGGGACAATGTTAATGCAATAAGACTAGCATGTAGGTCAACTCGATGACTTGATCTCACAAGTCATGGATATGGAGATATCAAGTTGACACATGGGTATGCATTGGAGAATGTATATTGAATGACCCGCCATGAGAAAGTATAATGGATCGTTATATGAGTGTCATATACTTTCTCATGTGGCTATTAGTATGACTATTAGTCCTTAGACCTGAAGTCACCATGGATCCCTACATAAGGAGTTATGTACTTTGGTTTCGTCAAACGTCACCCGTAACTGGGTGGACTATAAAGGCGATTACCGGGTATGTAACAAATTACGCAGAGGGATGTGAGTGATGTAGATGGGATCTATCCCTCCCATATGACGGGAGCGACATCAATATTCTTGATAGAGGGAGACCACTAAGTGCATGACCATGCCCAAATGAGTCAACATGAGATGTTGAGCTCATTTGATCGAGTGAGTCTACTTGGAGTTCAAGATTTAGATTGATTAGAGGATGATACGGTCTATGCCTCATATTGATCAATCTAGATATCTAGGATAGAAGGACAATGCCACATATTGTGAGGAGTCACAATTAGTAGTCACAAGGTGATGTTGGATCTCGACATTCTTGTAACTTGGGTAGTAATGATGTGTTGCTAGATACCGCTCATTACTTATGCTCCTAAATGGGTTTAGGGCATTGCCAACGTTACAAGAACCTATAGGGTCACACACTAAGGACAATTAGATGGAGATTTGGTTCATATGATGTACCAAGAGGATTAGATTCATTTGATGAATCAAATTGGATTAAGAGTAATCCTAATTTGGCTAACTTGAGTTGGACTCAAGTTGATTCATGTATTCAATGAGTCTAATTTAGATTATGACTCATTAAATCATCTTAATTTAATGAATTAGATTCATTATATTAAGTTGGCTTGAATCAAATGGTTAGATTAGATCAACCATGAAAGAGACTTGGTCAAGTTTGACTTGACTTGATAGGATGAGGAAAAGTCAAGTTTGACTTGACTTTATGCCACCTCATTGGTGAGTTGGCATTGATGTGGACCAATGATGAAGCACCACATCATCATGGTTGCCACCTCATGGGAGTTACTAGTGAGTGCCACCTCATGGAGGTTACATTCCCTCTTTGATGACAACTTAATGCATTAATGAGGGGGTTACATTTGGGAAATGTGGCCGGCCACAATTTGTATGAAAATGGATTCATTTTCATTCAAGTGATTATTATTGCATCTTCTTCCTCTCAAGCTCTCCCTCTCCTCTTCTTGCCGTGGCTGATCAAGGGTGCTAGCACACCTTTGTTTAGTTTCTCTCCACCTAATTAGTTCGTGTGGATACTTCTAGAGGAGTGTCTATTTTGACACTCTCGAGATCCGGCACCGTTTGGCCGAGCGGGAATTTTACGAGGGCAAGCTTCAAAGGTAAAAGCTCTCAACACATAGATCTAGGAGTAGATCTAAAGTTTTGAAACTCGTACTTGTATTTCATTCAGTTTTTCCTTGCACGGATCTACGGCTTTGGGTGATTCGGGGTTTCCGCGACGCGAAAAGCGATTTTCGTGGCCCGAAAAACCCAACAGTGGTATCAGAGCCACGTGCAAGGCTTGTACGAGTTTAATTTTTGGTTTTATGAAAACTAAACCTTCTGTGATTTTCTGTAAAAATTTAGTTTTTTATGTTTTTATGGGTAATTTTTCGTAGAAGCGAAGCACAAGTATCTCGGCACTTGTAAGCTTCGGCTACCGGGAAGTTTGTCCTTAAACGGCTTCGTTTTGCCCCAAATCCGTTTGGGACAGCGGGCTTGGGTGCCATTAGATCGTAAAGGAGCAACTCACGATGGTTAGATCGTGGGTAGGGGTACTTCCCCTAACCCCGCAAGGGGATTTGCTCCGCGATTGCACCCGAAATCGCTAAAAACGAACCTGCCGGGAAGATTTTTCTGAAACGGCAATGTCTCGACCCAAATCGTTTTGGGACAGCGAGTTTAGGCGCTGTTGGATCGCAAAGGAACCCTCACGATGGTTAGATCGCGGGTAGGGGTGCTGGCCCTGGCCCCGCAAGGGGATCCGTTCCGCGATTGCGCCCGAAACTGCTAAACGGGACCGCCGGGAAATTTTACTCGTAAAAATTGTAAAAATTAATTTTAAAATTATAGAAAATTATGAAAATATATAATTTTGAATTATATATTAATTTTGTGATAGTCGTGGCCCAAAAACCCAATATGATTGGATTGTGTTGTAATTCATAATACGGCCTGCGTGCCGTTATGTGTTTGCGCGTGTTGTATGTTTTTATTTTTCCGCGTCCTGCGCGTCGTGCCTTTCTCATATATTCTGGTTGTAAATTAGATTTAGACTCGAATGTAACTCGATTTTCAAATTGTAATGTACAAATTGAAGCGGTGGAGGGTCCACACGAGACGGAGTTCCGAGGCGAGCACGGGCAACACAAGGTGGTCAAAGGTAGGAGCTTGGAGAAGCTGTTGACCCTAGGTTGACCATTCGATCTTCTCATTGACTTGAGAAGATCATAGTGGGGCCATGACTAAATCACAAATAGATTAATTAGTTAATTGCTTATGTATATGATGCATGTTTAATAAGTAATTAATTAATTAGTGCCTTACGATTAGATTAGATCTAAGTCGTGCACATGATGCACCCTTGCGATTAGATTAGATCTAAGTCGTGCACAAGATGTATCCTTTTCGATTAGATTAGATCTCGATCGAACCAACTCTAAATGCCTAACCGTGCCGTGATACCTATCACTACCTCGATCACATGTATTGTTGAATCTGCCAAAGCAGAGCAATACATATTATCTTAGTAGGGTACGGAGGGACAATCTTGGTCCCGCCTATCAACGCATGGGTGAATACAAACTCAATTAGATTGAGTATTCCTAGTTGCTCGGTTAGATCGAGTCAACTATTGGCATTCTTCCAACGGTTGGAAAAGATAGGTCAAAATCACATCTATATTAACTCTCGGGCGTATTAGCCAAAGCTAACTCGAGTTTTAATATAAATGCGGATATTGATTTTATAAACAAGAGTTGCATAGAGATATAATTGGTAATCGTTACCTACCGATCATACTAAGGCTTGGGCGTATTAGCCAAAGCTAACTCAAGGGTTAGTATGATGTGGATCTTGTCCCACAAGAATTATAGAATTCAGTGGGAGCATCATTTAATTAAAGGCCTAATTAAATAATTTTAAAAGAATATGATATTTATTTCTGCAAATTTTCTGTTGTAGATAACCATGACGTCGAATACGAACTCTTTCTCCCTACGTTCTGTCCTTAAGAAGGACAAGCTCAACGGAGCAAATTTCCTGGACTGGTATAGGAACCTGAGAATAGTTCTCACTCAGGAACGTAAACTGTATGTTCTGGAGCAACCCTTTCCGGAGGCTCCTCCTGCCACTGCCACGCGAGCTGACCGGGATGCTTACAAGAAGCATCAAGATGACGCATTAGATGTGTCCTGTCTAATGCTCGCAACCATGAACTCTGAGCTTCCGAAGCAACATGAGTTGATGTGTGCTTACGATATGGTTGAACATCTTCGTCAACTATATCAAGGACAAGCAGGGCACTGGAAGAGGAACTTCACAGGATACCTGGAAGATCTTAACAAGAAGAGAAATAAGATTTTTACTTCAGGTATAAATGTTATAGAAGTCAACCTCTCTATTTCTTCGTCGTGGGTATTAGATACCGGATGTGCTTCGCACATTTGTACTAATGTACAAGCACTGAGAAATAACAGAGCATTGACAAAGGGCGAGATAGACCTACGAGTAGGCAATGGAGCACGGGTTCTTGCTATTGTTGTAGGGACTTATTTTCTATCTCGCCCTCAGGGCTTATACTAGAGTTAGGCGATTGTTGTTATGTGCTGCATTAACTAAGAACATTATATCGGTTTCTTGTTTGGACAAGAAAGGATTCTCGTTATAATAAAGAACAAATGTTGTTACGTCTATTTAAACGATATGTTCTATTGTAGTGCACCTCTGATGAACGGACTCTATATTCTAGACCTTGAGAGCTCTATCTATAACGTTAGTACCAAGAGGTTCAAATCGAACGATATGAACCACACCTATCTCTAGCACTGTCGCTTAGGTCATATAAATGACAAGCGCTTATCCCAGCTCCATAAGGATGATTTGCTGGACTCATTTGATTTTGAATCATATGAGATATGCGAGTCATGCCTACGAGGCAAGATGACCAAGACTCCCTTTAGTGGGCACAGCGAGAGAGCGACTGATTTGTTAGGACTCATACATAGTGATGTATGTGACCCTTTCAATGTCATGCTAGAGTAGATATAGATACTTCATCACATTTACTGATAACTTCAGTAGATATGGTTATGTGTACTTGATGACACATAAGTCCGAATCCTTTGAAAAGTTCAAAGAATTCAAGAATGAAGTACAGAACCAGCTTGGCAAGAGTATTAAAATACATCGATCAGATCGAGGTGGTGAATACTTAAGCCATGAGTTTCGTGACTATTTAGCTGAGTGTGGGATTCTATCCCAACTCACTCCTCCTGGAACACCACAGTGGAATGGCGTATCCGAAAGGAGGAATCGTACCCTATTAGATATGGTACGATCTATGATGAGTCACATAGATCTTCCGACATACCTTTGGGGCTATGCTCTAGACACGACAGCTTTCATTCTCAACCGAGTTCCATCCAAGGCCGTGATAAAGACACCATATAGGATATGGACTGGGAGAGATGCCCTGGTGTCTTTCATGAGGATTTGGGGCTGTGAGGCTTACGTACGACGTCAAGTCTCAGACAAATTAGGACCCAAATCCTACTAGTGCTATTTCATCGGATATCCCAAGGAAACTAAGGGATATTATTTCTACAATCCTAGTCAGCACAAGGTAGTTGTGGCAAAGACTGGGGTCTTTCTAAAAAGGGACTTTGTTTTTAGAAAGACTAGTGAGAGCACGTTCGATCTTGAAGAAGTTCAAGATGCGAATACTAGCACTGAGGCCTCGATGGAAATTGAACTGGAACCACAAAGTGTTATGGATGATGTTGTTCCACAAGGAGTTGAGGAACAACAACCGGTTCAAGTAGACATACCTCTTCGCAGGTCTGATAGGGTACGTTGTCAGCCTGAGAGATACTCATTTCTCTTGTCTGACCATGATGATGTTATGCTCATAGAAGATGAGCCTACCACCTATTAGGAAGCTGTGATGAGATCAGATTCTGAGAAATGGCTAGAGGCCATGAGATCCGAAATGGAATCCATGTACACCAACCATGTATGGACTTTGGTTGATCCACCTGAAGGGGTAAAACCCATTGGGTGTAAGTGGGTCTTTAACAGAAAGACTGACATGGATGGACTTATCTATAAGGGTCGTTTGGTAGCTAAAGGTTTCAAGCAGATTCATGGTATTGACTATGATGAAACTTTTTCTCCAGTAGCGATGTTTAAGTCCATTCGGATCATGCTTGCTATTGCAGCCTACCATGACTATGAGATATGGCAGATGGATGTCAAAACCGCGTTTCTGAATGGAAACCTGCTCGAGGATGTGTACATGACACAACCTGAGGGTTTTGTAGATCCACAGCATACTAGCAGAGTATGCAAGCTGCATAGGTCCATTTATGGACTAAAGCAAGCTTCTCAGAGCTGGAATCTTCGATTCGATGATGCAATCAAGCAGTTTGGTTTCATCAAGAATGAAGATGAACCTTGTGTCTACAAGAAGGTTGTAGGGGATATAGTTGTCTTCCTCATATTGTATGTGGATGACATACTACTCATTGGGAAGGACATCCCTATGCTTCAGTCTGTCAAGACCTGGCTAGGGAGTTACTTCTCAATGAAGGACTTAGGTGAGGCATCCCGCATTCTAGGGATACAGATCTATAGAGATAGATCTAAGAGATTGCTTGGCCTAAGTCAGAGTACATATATTGACAAGGTACTCCTTCGGTTTGCCATGCAGAACTCCAAGAAGGGATTTCTGCCGATGTCACATGGCGTGAGTCTTTCGAAGACTCAAGGTCCCTCTTCTAGAGAGGAGAGAGACCACATGGATCAGATCCCTTATGCCTCAGCCATAGGATCGATCATGTACGCCATGCTATGTACTCGACCTGATGTCTCGTATGCTTTGAGCATGACGAGCAGATACCAGTCAGATCCAGGTGAAAGTCACTGGATAGCGGTCAAGAATATTCTTAAGTACTTAAGAAGGACTAAAGAATATTTCTTGATATATGGAGGCGATGATGAGCTAGCTGTAAAGGGTTACAGTGATGCTAGCTTCCAGACCGACCAGGATGACTATAGATCGCAGTCGGGGTTCGTATTTTGCATTAATGGTGGTGCTGTCAGCTGGAAGAGTTCGAAGCAGGATACAGTAGCTGATTCTACAACAGAAGCCGAGTACATTGCTGCATCAGAGGCAGCAAAGGAGGCAGTTTGGATCCGCAAGTTCATCACTGAACTTGGGGTGGTTCCTAGCATTGCTGACCCCATTGAGCTCTATTGTGACAACAATGGAGCTATAGCACAGGCGAAGGAACCTCGCTCACACCAGCGGACCAAACACATACTACGACACTTCCATCTCATTCGAGAGATCATCGAAAGAGGAGATGTGAAGATTTGCAGAGTACCTAGAGAGGCTAACGTCGCAAATCCCTTGACCAAGGCTTTGGCACAGAGGAAGCATGATGGTCACACTAGGTCATTTGGGCTTAGAGCCTACACTGATTGGCACTAGTGCAAGTGGGAGATTGTTAGCTAGAGCCCTAGAGCCAATCATTTGATGATTGTATTATGGACTTATTGTATCATATTTTTATATTAATAAAGGCATTTGTTTGGTTATTATACTTACTTGTATTGGTGCCAAATAAACTAAGTATAATAATGTCCTTGAGTAGATGGTTCTCACCTATATCAATCGGTTAGTTGAACCGATAGTGAGATGATATAGGGAACACTACTCTAAATCATTCCTAGTCGAGTATTAACATTCAGGGACAATGTTAATGCAATAAGAATAGCATGTAGGTCAACTCGATGACTTGATCTCACAAGTCATGGATATGGAGATATCAAGTTGACACATGGGTATGCATTGGAGAATGTATACTGAATGACCCGCCATGAGAAAGTATCATGGATCGTTATATGAGTGTCATATACTTTCTTATGTGGCTATTAGTATGACTATTAGTCCTTAGACCTGAAGTCACCATGGATCCCTACATAAGGAGTTATGTACATTGGTTTCGTCAAACGTCACCCGTAACTGGGTGGACTATAAAGGCGATTACCGGGTATGTAACAAATTATGCAGAGGGATGTGAGTGATGTAGATGGGATCTATCCCTCCCATATGACGGGAGCGACATCAATATTCTTGATAGAGTGAGACCACTAAGTGCATGGCCATGCCCAAATGAGTCAACATGAGATGTTGAGCTCATTTGATCGAGTGAGTCTACTTGGAGTTCAAGCTTTAGATTGATTAGAGGATGACACGGTCTATGCCTCATATTGATCAATCTAGATGTCTAGGATAGAAGGACAATGTCACATATTGTGAGGAGTCACAATTAGTAGTCACAAGGTGATGTTGGATTTCGACATTCTTGTAACTTGGGTAGTAATGATGTGTTGCTAGATACCGCTCATTGCTTATGCTCCTAAATGGGTTTAGGGCATTGCCAACGTTACAAGAACCTATAGGGTCACACACTAAGGACAATTAGATGGAGATTTGGTTCATATGATGAACCAAGAGGATTAGATTCATTTGATGAATCAAATTGGATTAAGAGTAATCCTAATTGGGCTAACTTGAGTTGGACTCAAGTTGATTCATGTATTCAATGAGTCTAATTTAGATTATGACTCATTAAATCATCTTAATTTAATGAATTAGATTCATTATATTAAGTTGGCTTGAATCAAATGGTTAGATTAGTTCAACCATGAAAGAGACTTGGTCAAGTTTGACTTGACTTGATAGGAAGAGAAAAAGTCAAGTTTGACTTGACTTTATGCCACCTCATTGGTGAGTTGGCATTGATGTGGACCAATGATGAAGCACGACATCATCATGGTTGCCACCTCATGGGAGTTACTATTGAGTGCCACCTCATGGAGGTTACATTCCCTCTTTGATGTCAACTTAATGCATTAATGAGGGGGTTACATTTGGGAAATGTGGCCGGCCACAATTTGAATGAAAATGGATTCATTTTCATTCAAGTGATTATTATTGCATCTTCTTCCTCTCAAGCTCTCCCTCTCCTCTTCTTGTCGTGGCTGATCAAGGGTGCTAGCACACCTTTGTTTAGTTTCTCTCCACCTAATTAGTTCATGTGGATACTTCTAGAGGAGTGTCTATTTTGACACTCTCGAGATCCGGCACCGTTTGGACGAGCGGGAATTTTGTGAGGGCACGCTTCAAAGGTAAAAGCTCTCAACACATAGATCTAGGAGTAGATCTAAAGTTTTGAAACTCGTACTTGTATTTCATTCGGTTTTTCCTTGCACGGATCTACGACTTTGGGTGATTCGGGGTTTTCGTGATGCGAAAAGCGGTTTTCATGGCCCGAAAAACCCAACACGGTCGACCGAACCCCAATCCTCAGAAGACCAATAGCTGGTGACACGTCAGCAAGCCAGCCATTGGGGGACTTATCGGTCGACCGAACCCCTTGATCGGTCGACCAAACCAACATTTATCCAGAGACCAAGTCGAGCAGTTTGATCATGCCAACTCAACTGGAGACCGTTGGCCGATCAGTCGACCGAACAAAAGGATCGGTCGACCAAACCTAAGCTCAATCCACAGAGACTGCACCTAGACAGAAGACTGGGCAGGTACAGCAGGTTCGGTCGACCGAACTTGGGGATCGGTCGACCGATCCCTCTCGAGTCAAAACCTGATCCCGAAGATCATGTCATCCGATAAGCTCTAGAACCCCTATATAAAGAGGGTCTCGAGCAGCTTTAAAGAACAACGATCACGAACGAAATAGCAACTCTAGTAATCTCTGTTTAAGCAACTACTGTGCTGTCAAAGTGTAAAAGGCTTCTCCGCCTTCTGAGAAGGAGTTTTTCTTACTGCGCTCTTCTTACTGCCCTGGATTAACAACCCTCTTAGTTGTAACCAGGTTAATTTCTGTCTCCTTTTATTTCTGTAGTTGATTTAATATTGTTGCTTTATTTTTAAGAGTTGGAAAGCTTTGAGGAGGGTATAATTTTTATCTGCAGGCAATTCACCCCCCTCTTGCCGGTCCCCGCTGCACCAACAACTTGCGCTCAATGTGTTTACTTGCCTTATGGGCTAGTGGTTCCTTCGAGTTTACTACTGCACCACTACTGTTACAATAAATTGTGATAACTTTAGGCAAACCAGGAATCACATCTAAGTCCATCAAGAAGTTTCTGAGCCATACAACTTCTTTGGCTGCCTCAGAGGCTGCCACACACTCAGCTTCCATGTTGGAGTCTGAAACGCATCTCTACTTAACACTCCTCCATGCTATGGCTCCATCTCCCAAAGTAAACACATACCCTGAGGTTAATTTACTACTGTCCCTATTTGATTGGAAGTCTGAATCCGTGTAACCCACAGGGAGCAAATAATCTGCCTGGTAAACCAGCATATAATCTTTAGTCCTTTTCAGGTACTTTAATATATGCTTTATGGCAGTCCAATTTCCCGATCCTGGGTGACTTTGATATCTGCAAACCATGCCCACAGCAAAACAGATATCCGGTCTTGTACATAGCATCGCATACATTAGGCTTCCTACAGCCAAAGCATAAGGAACTGCCTTCATCTCCTCTATCTCCTTTGATGTATTAGGCCACATCCTTTTAGATAAAGGTACTCCATGCCGAAAAGGTAGAAAACCTTTCTTGGAGTTTTGCATGCTAAAACGAGCTAGGATAGTATCGATATATGAAGCTTGGGATAAACACAACATTCTTTTCTTGCGATCCCTTATTACTTTGATCCCAAGAATATGTCCACATTCTCCCAAGTCCTTCATATCAAACTTCTTGGACAACCATACCCTTACGTCTAACAACACTTTGATATCTTTGCCAATGAGCAAAATGTCATCTACGTATAGTACGAGAAATACCACCATGTTTCTGTCACTTTTCTTGTGTACACAAGACTCGTCCGGACACTGAATGAATCCATAAGACTGGATCATTTCATCAAACCAGATGTTCCAAGATCTCGAAGCTTGCTTCAGTCCATAAATGGACCGATTGAGCTTACATACAAGATGTTCTTTGCCCTTCGGAATGAATCCCTCTGATTAGAATGCATAGATTCTATTTCAGAGTTCATTGCACTTTGCCAAGATGCTGCATCTTTATCTTAGAGTGCTTCATCATAAGTCCAGGGATCAGCTTCTTGTTCACCAGGGATCAAGTCCGAAGACTCTCCCAAAAACATGAATCTTTCAGGTTGTTTAACAACCCTCCCACTACGACGAGGTACTACCTGTAATTGTGCATCATTTGTGACACGTGTTGCAGTTACTTGTGGTATCTCATCTTGTACCGTTGGAACTAAAGTAGAAGTGTCCTCTCTTATTTCCTCAAGAATAATTTTACTCATGGACTTGTAGTTCATTACATAGTCCTCTTCTAAAAATCGGGCATTGGTGCTAACAATGACCTTATGATCTTTAGGACTATAAAACAAACCACCCTTCGTTCCTCTAGGATATCCAACAAACAAGCGAACTTTTGTACGTGATTCCAACTTATCAGCGTCTCCCTTCAGCACATGTGTTGAACTACCCCAAATCTGAATGTGTTTCAAACTAAGCTTACGCCCATCCACAATTCTATAAGAGTAGAGGGTACTGATTTAGAAGGTACCAAGTTCAGAATGTACGCCGTCATTTCCAGAGCATATCCCCAAAATGAATTTGGTAATTCTGAATAACTCATCATTGATCTAACCATTTCCATAAGAGTCCTATTCCTTCATTCTGCCACACCATTCTGTTGGGGTGTAGCAGGTGCAGACAATTGGGATTAAATCCCGGCCTCTGATAAGTAACTCCTAAACTCTCCTAAGAGGTACTTTCCACCACGATCAGACCTTAGTGTCTTGATACTTTTACCATGATGTTTCTCTACATCAGCCTTATACTTGAACTTATCAAAGCACTTAGACTTGCGGCGCATCAAGTAAATATATCCATATCTTGAATAGTCGTCTATAAAAGAAACAAAATATTCGAAACCACATCTTTCCTAGATAGTCATAGGCCCACATAAATCAGAATGAACCAATTCCAACACTTTTTTGCCTCTATACCCCTTTACCTTAAAAGGCTTCTTGGTCATTTTTCCTTCCAAGCAAGACTCACAGATCAGAAAGTTTTCCACTACCAATGAACCCAAAGGTCCATCGGCTATTAACCTTTGAATCCTACTCAAGTTAATATGACCCAACCTTAGATGCCAAAGATATGTTTGGTTCATTTCCGAAGGTTGCTTTCACTTATTAGAATTGGAAGATGTGTTATTAATTTTCATTTGTTGTATCATGGGAGTTATTGGATTAAGAGTATACAAATTGCCAACTAACGTACCAGAATAGATATCCACCATATTTTTCTTGACAACCACTTTGTCATCAAAAGAAAACAAAATATCCATCCATAAATAATTTAGAAACTGAAATCAAGTTCTTTCTAAAACATGGTACTTAAAGACAATTTTTAAAAATCAAAGTTTTATTCCTATCAAAAGATAAATAAACATCTCCCACTACAACAACCGTTGATGTGCGTAGATTATATACACTTTTATGCATGCTTTGACGCACATCTACTTGTATTTCATTAGCATAATTTATGTTTATTGCACCTTATTTCATTGTGATGTCATACTTCCATTATATTTTGTTCGGAAATCTACTCTTTGCTTGTTTTGATTGATAGGACGCAATTTGGAGCAAAAACGGAGCTTAAATGAAGTCTAGAGCTTTTGGAGTGTCATGGGCATGCAAAAACATAGTTTTTCCAAGTTCTGGCCATGTGGAGACCACACCCCCGTGTGGAGGCCATGTGGGGGGCATGTTGAGGCCGTGTAAATGTCACACGGTCATGTAAAGGCCGTGTGAATGTCACACGGCCGTGCGAAGGCCATGTGGAACTTTTCGCACTGCATACCAAAAGTAAAATGACCATAACTTTGTACTCGGTTGGAGTTATGAGCCGTTACATATATCAAAATGTAGATAACTTCAAGATATAAAACTCTTATGAATACTTGAACCAGATAAAACCACTTCTTGAAGGTCTAAAATGCGTTTCTATGTGACACAACCTTAGCACAGGGCCGTGTGGAATTCTTGCATTGCACACTAAGAGTAAAATAGGCATAACTTTGTGCTTCATTGGAGTTTTGGGCTGTTCTTTGAACCAATATGTAGATAACACCAGGATCTACAACTTTTATGAAGACATCAACTAGAGAAAATCCCATCTTGATGGAGTAAAAGACGTTGCAATAAGACATAGCTATGCAGGGCCAATCAAGGGGTGTGTGAGCCACATGGCCATGTGATGCAAGGGGGTGTGTGAGCCACACGGCCCTGTCATGGGGAGATGGCTTGGTCGTTTGGTGGTGCTCACCCATGCAACTTCAGCAAAGAAGGGGAGGAGCATGGCCGTGTGAGCATCACATGGCCGTGCAACATATCCAGAGGCCAAGTTTGCCTTGGCTGTGTCCCAAACACGGTCGTGCATGAGTTCCAGAGCTAGAGGCAGCACAGGCCGTGTAGATCTACACGACCATGCAAGGATAGCAGAGGAAGAGCATGTCATGGCCATATGCACCACACGGCCATGTGAGACAGGCAGAGAAGGGAGTGAACCAGGTCGTGCCCCACACATGGCCAGGTCCTGGGGTCGTGTGGCGCCCGAATTTCCCCTTCTATATAAGGGTTTCTTCCTCATTTGAAAGGGGATCATCTCCCTTTTGGGGAGGAATCAAGATTTGGGGCATTCCTTCACCTTCTTGGAGGAATTTTCGGTGATCTAAGGGTAGATCTTCATCGTTTCGACTCCGGGGAACAAGGATTGGATCCGAAGACGGTTCTTCATCATAGATAAGCTTTTCTTCCCTTTCTTTCTCGAATTTGGGATCAAGATGCTTGTATTCTCTTTATATTTGGATTTCTTTCCTTGTTCTATGAATTAGATCTCTTGTTCTAGTATGGAGGGAGTATTTGTAATGGAGATTTGATGTAAAACTCTTGTGGATTTGCCAATTTCATATTTCTATGATTTTGCCCTGTTTGTATCTATTCTTTCTTGTGTGGATTGTTGTGATTAGGGCTCAATTACCATGCTTGATTGAATGTTTGAATATCTTGTGGATTTTGTATGGATTGCTTCTCATTCGATTTTCTGAGGGATGTTCATGACAGGAACATGCCCATGTAAGGACATTTGAGAGGTAATCTTGAAAGGGAAATTAGGTATTTCAAGAGGGTAGGATAGATTGTATATATTATATATTATATCTTGATGTGGTTGAGGGGTGATGAATTCTATGTTGATTATCCGAGGGACGCACGTGACAGGCAAGTCCGTGTAAGGACAACATAGATTCATTCCTAATTGATCATGTTTAGGTATACATTTCAGTCCTAGGTCGGTTATCTATTGCAAGAGAGAACCGGCAACCTTCTACAAATGATGGTCAATTGAGGAATAAGATTTGGTAGATCATTACATTGAATAACATTACAAAGAAATCAAAACTCTTAGAACATACCTTTACCATTGCCCTTATTCTTGTTTCTTATTCTTTCATTTCTACGTTTTACTTTGCATAGTTGCATTTACCTTTTGAAAACCAATTGATTAGTTGTTTAGCTAATTCGTGTTGAGACATCTTTAGTGCTTATTCCAGTCCCTGTGGATACGATATCTTTTATTATTACTTACGACATTTCCATACACTTGCAGAGGTCAACAGCCGCCACTCTCGTAGCAATGCCCATCTAGACGGTGATCTCCCATTCATGTAGTCGTCGAGTTTCCCGGAACCCCTGCAATAAATTGCACACATGATCAATGGCTCCCGTATCTACACACTAGGTACAGGTAGATAATACCGCTAAACATGTTTCGACAACTAATGAATAAGATATACCTTTACTGTTCTCCTTTCTCATGGCCTCCTACCAGGAAGCCCAATTCTGGTGTCTGAAGAGTTCCTTGAGATTGAGCATCATGTCATAAGCAGTGGGTATGACTTGATGCTGATGTTGCAGCACATTTGACATAGAAGCCGAAATGTAACACCGCACCATCTCATCAGCCTTGACCCATTTCCTATGTCTCTCTATCTCCTCTTCACTAGAATCCTTATCAGGCACGCTAGGACATACCTCAAGAAGTATGAACTTGTATTCTTTAGCAGTTAAGGCAATGTCCAAGTTGTTAGAATATATAATAAAAGTCTAGCTTTTGTATAAACATTTATTTTGAAATAAGAATCACATTGGTCAAATGTCTACATTTATATGCTAAATGTAGTTGTTCATTTAATTTATATTGAAGATAACATGGTGTGTGGTCTCACACAGAAGATTATGTTATTAGTTCCTTATAAATTATAAATAGTTGCTCACAACCAAAATGGAATGAGACAAACCATTGGAATAGTTGTAGTATAATTTGGTATTAGTTTATCTTGACTATAAAATTATACTAGTACACTTTGAGTATATTGAACCTATGTTGTCCTTACACAGGCTTGTCTGTCACGTGCGTCCCTTGGATAATCAACATAGAATTCATCACTCCTCAACCGCATCAAGATATAATATATGAACACAAACTATTTATCCTACCCTCTTGAAATACCTAATTTCACTCTCAAGATCCTACCTCAAACGTCCTTACACATGCATGTTCCTGTCACGAACGTCCCTCAGATAATCGAACAAGATACAATCCATACAAGATCCACTAGATATTCAAACATTCAATCAAGCATGGTAATTAAGCCCTAATCACAACAATCCATACAAGAAAGAATAGATACAAACAGGGCAAAATCATATAAATAGGAATTTAGGCAAATCCACAAGAGTTTACATCAAATCTCCATTACAAATACTCCCTCCATCCTAGATCAAGAGATCTAATTCATGGAACAAGGAAAGAATCCAAAGGAATAGGAAAAGACAAACATCTTGATCCCAAAATCTAAGAAAGAAAGGGAAGAAAAGCTTATCTACGATGAAGAACCGTCTTCAGATCCAATCCTCGCTCCCCGGAGTCAAAACGTTGAAGATCCACCCTTATATCGCCGAAAATCTCCTAAGTATAACGCCCGCCCTCCCTGCTACTAAAAGGGACGGGGCTACTTACTTACTTAACTATTCCAGGATACATGCATATTTAAAATTTCTTTCTAGTAACATAAAGCAGCGGAAATGTCATGAAGTTATACTGGAATGTAACATAAATACAATTGGTTCATGTCAAACATAACAAAAATAACATAGCAGGTCTTTATTTGTCTTAGCCGAGCCACTGCCACACACACCTCCTTGCCTCTCCTGCAGCTCCCTTAGGTCATCCATCCCTTGCCTTTATCTGTGGTACAAGGAAGTAAGCTATGAGCACACAGCCTCAGTAAGATCCTTTCCTACTCACAAAAACCGTATCTCAAAGCATAATCATATAAGCATATAATCAATGAAGACATAATCATCTAACATTATGTAATGCGAACATAGTTCCTTATCATATCATATCACTATGAACCATGATTCTAACAGATCATAAATAAAGGGATCATGTGATGTGAATCATAAGGAGCATAACATATCATCATGTCATATGAATAATAAACAAAAACATCTCATAACCTCATGTCCTATAAGTCATAAGAGTATGGCATAACATCATGTCATATAATTCATAAAAAAACATATCATATTATGAATGGGTACATTATGCAAAATGTCCTTTTTAAAACATATGCCATGTCAAGTGCAAGATGTCTTTAAACATATTTTTTAATACTTAAACATAATATCATCATCATGAGGGCCCGGCTTGTACCACATACATACATAAATGCGCGCAATCCCTAGGACAGGGTAGCTAGCCCCGAACCTACTAGGGATCTAGACCCGTTCATAGTCCGTTGGCCTAGGGGCGTACTAAGGAGCTCACCCTTGGTACAAGCCATACAAAGTAAAATACATGTCATGCATATCATATCATCATAACTGTCATATCATATCATCATAAATGTCATGCTCTTGTCTTAACCTGAAGAGTGCTCTTAATCCCAACTTAAGGGAAGCAACTCTTTGCCATTTTCTTATCATATCATAAGGAATACATTCTTGGGCACATAGCCATCATATAAAACCATTATCATGCTTGGTTCATAAGCTTACGTAAATGAGCATGCTACATATTTGAAATCATACATGCTTGGGTACATAGTCATCATAAGAATCATTTCATGCATAATTTATAAACATACATAAATAGACATGTTACTTGTCTTGTCATAAAGCATGCATACTTAAGCATAAAACATATCATAAGAGTCATCATCATGCATAATTCATGAGCATCCTTAATTAAGTATATAAATCATCATAGGCAACCATAATCATACATGGAAAACATTTACTAGCATCTCCTAATTCATATCCTAGTATGTGAGACACCTAGCAAAGTCATAATTGGCTCTCTAACCCTAGTTTCATATGGTGGCCGAAAGTCACCATGCTTAGTTTTAGGTTACAACAACATATAAGCATGTAAACCTTAAATCAAATTCATATCATAAACTATAAAGAATATCATGAGCATAGGTAGTAGGTTCTAAGCTTCCTAGGCCTTTTAACTTAGTTGTGGCCGAACCTTTAAGAGCATGAAACTAAGTTCTACATAAGCATAATATGGAATATTGTCTCAAGACTGACATCTCAATGTGGTTCTCCGTCAAGGAAGGGTTTACACCTCCGAAGGACAAAGAAGGTAAGGAACTAGACTCATCAAGGTAATCCGTCGAGCAAACTCGCAAAGGACAAGCCGATGCCAAGGCAGTGGTCACTCTACAATGTGGGATAGCCAAGGATCAACTCGTCAAGGTAGGTCCATTCATGAGCGCAAAAGACTTGTGGAGCAAGCTCATCGAGCTCCAAGAAGGAACTCGAGACTCTCGGATCACCAAGAGAGATTTATTCTTAAATCAATTACAAAACCTCGCCATGAAGGAGAACGAGACGGTAAGTGAACTACACGGAAGGTTCAAAGAAATTATCAATGGTCTTCATTCCGTAGATGAACGCGTAGAGAATCGCGATCTTATAAGGTATGCTCTCAAAGCCTTTCCGAGGAATGCCTTGTGGTCATCTATGGTAGATGCCTACAAGGTCTCCAAGGACCTTTCAATTGTTAAATTAGATGATTTTTTTTGTGAAATGAAACTCCATGAATTTGCTAACAAGGGTCAAAAAGAGAAAGGTATTGCCTTAGTTGAAGGAGAAAAGAGCAAAGATGGAAGAAGGAAGAAAGAAAAGAAGAAGGAAAAAGAGATTCCTTCATCCTTATCCTCCTCCGAGTCCGATGATGAAGGTGGATCATCATCAAGCGAGATGGCCAACTTTGTAAGGAGAATCATGAGAAGGAGTCGGAGATACAAAGGGAAAGGTAAATCTATCGATCAAAATGTTGATAAAACTAATGTCACTTGTTTTGAGTGTAGCAAGAAAGGACACTATCGGAGCGAGTGTCCAAAACTCAAGAAGAAAGAGGAAAGGGCCAAGAAGAAGAAAGCTCTCAAAGCTACTTGGGATGAATCCTCCTCAAGCTCATCGGAGGAAGAGAAGAAGGAGAAAAGCACACGTCAATTGGCGCTCATGGCAAGGGAGGAATCGGATTCCGGGAGTGATGGTGACACGAGTGATACCTTAGCCGTGGGTTCATCATCTTCGGATGATGAAGAGGTAACTTCTCCTCATTTAGAAAAATGTTATAAAACCATTGCACATTTATCTACTTTGCTTAAGAAATCAAAAACTCAAATTAAATCATTAAAAGATGAAGTAGAGCACTTGAGGGCCCTTAGGGAAGATGAGGTTGATGACCTACATCAAGAGGCCCTTGAGGATGAAAACAAAGCCTTAAAGGGTGAAGTTGAGAAACTCAAGAAAATGCTTGAAAAATTCTCAACTATCTCTAAGACCTTAGATATGATTCTAAATGCCCAAAGGGCGGTCTACAACAAGGCTGGGTTAGGATATCAACCTAAGGAGTCTAGTTTCATTTCGCTAGTGTCTAGAACCCAATTTCATAGATCACATGCTTCTAGGGTTCATGAGACTAGGAAGGTTGTGACCAAGGCATGGGTTCCTAGGTCGCTCATTGTAGATGCATTAGGTCCCAAGATTTGGGTACCTAAAACGTCTATCTTTCGTGTCTTGTAGGCATTGGTCAAGGGGGAGCATCTATTAACTTGGTTCGTTGATAGTGGATGCTCCAAGCACATGACCGGGGACAAGTCACTCTTTACTACCCTTCAAAACAAAAATAGAGGTAATGTGTCGTTTGGTAATAATGGTAGCCTTAAGGTTATAGGAGTTGGAGACATTCATATATCCGAATGTCACCAAATCAAGAATGTCCTTCTAGTCAAGGGGATGACCTTTAATCTCCTAAGTGTCAGCCAATTGTGTGATACGGGTTACACAATTGAGTTTCATTCAAGTCAATGTCTGGTCAAACACATTGACACACTTGACACAGTACGAATAGGCACAAGGGTAGATAACATTTATCAAGTATCTTTTAAAAGTGCTACTAATGCCTCTGCTAAGTGTTTCATGTCAAAAGAAGAAGAATCATGGCTTTGGCATAGGAGGTTGGCCCATGTGAACATGAAGAATATTCGAAAGCTGGCCAATAAAGGATTAGTGCGAGGCCTACCAAACATCAAGTACCAAAAGACAAAATTATGTGATGCAGATCAAAAGGGTAAGCAAACAAAAGAGTCTCATAAAGGTAAAAGCGTTGTAAGTACATCTACTGCTTTAGATTTATTGCATAAGGATTTATTTGATTGCAGTAATGTCATTTCATTGAATGGAAGTAGATACTGCTTAGTGATTGATCCTGTCTGAGAAGCTGACCGTGAAGGAGATCCGGAAGAAGGAGACCCACTGTAATGACGAAGAATAATGCCGGTGAAACCTCGACCCGAGAAACCCAAAGCGGATCGGAAGAAAACCCGAGTCACCGAAGGAAATCTGATAAGTAGGGAGAAATCCCCGTCCAAATAGGAGAAAGCCGAACCTTCAAGCTCCCGAGGCTCCCTGCGCACAAGAGACCAACCAACACTATCGTCAGTGACCTAAGACCGGGGTGGGAGTCCCTGGCTAGGCCCTCCGACGCTCAAGTTAGTGATCTCCCTTGATGCAGAGGAAAGAAGAAGAAAGAAGATGAACAGTAGCCTCCGAATTAGAGATGTGAACTTACCTAGCCAACGGAGAGGATTCCCCCTTTTATACCACTTCATATAACCTCCGTAGTCATGAAGTGGACCCCGGTTTGTTAGAGTTCGTTATGACATCAGCTGCGTACTTAGGGAAGATGATTTTTAAGGAATCTTTTTTGTACCCCAGATGTACCTTCTTTGTCGTTTAGCGCCTGCAAGACAAGCTGAAAGCATATTTTCCGCCAAAATATATATTCTCTATCATGAATTATTCTATTCGGTATATTCATGTATGATTCTCCTTCATGTGCCTTCTGTTTGTATTTTTGTTATGTTAAAAAATAACATTTTATTCAACATGTTTCTAAGGTATTCATTGAAGGAACTATGCGGGTTCTTTGCTCGAAAGAACCCTCTTGACTGATATTGGTCTATCTTTGCTTCAGAGTATGTAGCGGTCGTTATTGGCTTACCTTCATACGGCAAGCATGTGTCGACCGATATTGGCCTATCTTCGTTCGGCAGGCATGTATCGACCGATATTGGCCTACCTTCGTTCAGCAGGCATGTATCGACCGATATTGGCCTACCTTTGTTCTGAAAGTATGTTTCAGCCGTTATTAACTTACCTTCATACGGCAAGCATGTATCGACCGATATTGGCCTACCTTCGTTCGGCAAGCAGGTATCGACCGATATTGGCCTACCTTCGTTCGGCAGGCATGTATCGATCGATATTGGTCTATCTTTGCTTTGGAGTGTGCATCGGTCGTTATTAACTTACCTTCATACGGCAAGCATGTATCGACCGATATTAACTTACCTTCATACGACAAGCATGTATCGACCGATATTGGCCTACCTTCGTTCGGCAAGCATTTATCGACCGATATTGGCCTACCTTCGTTCGGCAGGCATGTATCGACCGATATTGGCCTACCTTCGTTCGGCAGGCATGTATCGACCGATATTGGTCTATCTTTGCTTTGGAGTGTGCATCGGTCGTTATTAACTTACCTTCATACGGCAAGCATGTATCGACCGATATTAACTTACCTTCATACGGCAAGCATGTATCGACCGATATTGGCCTACCTTCGTTCGGCAAGCATTTATCGACCGATATTGGCCTACCTTCGTTCGGCAGGCATGTATCGACCGATATTGGCCTACCTTCGTTCGGCAGGCATGTATCGACCGATATTGGTCTATCTTTGCTTTGGAGTGTGCACCGGTCGTTATTAACTTACCTTCATACGGCAAGCATGTATCGACCGATATTGGCTTACCTTCTTTCGGCAGGCATGTATCGACCGATATTGACCTACCTTTGTTCTGAAAGTATGTTTCGGCCGTTATTGGCCTTCCTCCTTTGACTCTTTTCTTCCTTTTCTTTCCTCATCTGAAGACCCACAAAACCTAACCCATATCACTAGCCTTCCCTTCAAGTCTAGTCGAAGGAGGTGTAGACGACTGACTAGACAGAAGTATGATCTTGCTTTTTCCTACCCGTGACTCTGCTCCAGATTTTGAAATGACCTCACAGATTTTGTGTACCACTGTCTTAATAGATTAAGTGTGGCCATACTGTAAGCCTTTTTCTCCTTTAAATAGGGCTACAACCTTCTCTTCACCCACAACCTCTCTTAGTTCTTTTTCTTCCTTGCCACTTTTTGTTGCTAAGGCCATGGTCGTGGATCCTCCTTTTTGGAGGCAACTTTTGTTGGACCAGGTGAGATCTATATATGAGTTTATCGGGATTTTTGCTTCGGCTACTTCAGAGGTTCAAGGGATCGTCTTAAGAGAGGAAACTTCACAGTTCAAATCTTCTATCCAAAGATGCAGGTGCTCTGAAGGACCCAAGAAACTTCAGAGAAATTTTTTCTACTTATAGAGGGGCAGCCAAATGACCCAGGGGTGTTGTGTGAAGGGCACAGCACATGTCACCCTTGGGCTAAAATTGGTTGCTTCACTTGTTGAGCTCATACGGCTTGAGAGGGGAAGTGGTTTTCACATTTACTTTTCCATCATGGAATGAATCAATGTTTCCCTGTCTCGTTGCCCTTGAGCTTTTGTTTTTTATTGCTTTCTTCGTCTCGGGCAAAATATTGCCTCTTATGAGCCTTGACAAGCTCGGACGAAGTGGGCTATTTCTATCTATGCTCCATGGTAAGTTTGACTCCAGTGGGACTAAAATTTTCTGCGTGCCCTAAGAGTTTATGCTTGTAATATTTGTTATCTATTTGGGGTTTGCTGTTCTTGAGGAAATGTGACGCTATGTATTTGATCAGATTCTAAGTGTAAAGACAAATTTTTGTATTTAATCAAAGGCTTTTATTGAATCCCTCTATCATTTACAATGTGGTGTTGTGTGCATCATTTCTTAACGTACCTTATATATCATTTATCATAGCTAAGGTTATCTTAACTATTAGTATAGTTTGATATTATAATCACAATATGTATCTAACATAACCACAATTGCCCTTGTTAATAAAAATATTTTCAATAAATACTAAGTCATGTTCTGCACGGACAGATTAACATTTGTCACTCTTCTAAACTTTTTACTCTTAAAATATTCTTGTCTTTAGCCTGGGTATGGTCAAAAAAGTTCAGTCCTTTTTATTTTATTATGCCCAGTCGATCACGTTTTCTTTCGAGGTTTCTAAACTGGTGATTGGCTCTCCTTCGGGTGAGAGAATGTTCGAGGCACTACCAACCCCATCGCGATCCGATTCGTCACGTCTGATATAAATGCCCCTCTTTTTCTATGATGACTCGACATATGCCTTTTCTGATCACCACGTTACATAGGCCTTTTGCCTTTCTATTGCGATCCTCAGCGTCTGCTGAGCTACCAACGTCCTAATCTGACGACCGTCTTGCGTTTTTTCAAACCCTAAACCTTTCGTCTCCTCTTTAAACCTCGTCCTTTCTTTTTCCTTCTCTAAAGCTCTTTTCCTGTTGCTGTCTTCAACCAGTCTTCGTGCTCGCCGTTGCTCGACAATCCCTTTTCTTGTCTTCAGTAAGTAATACTTTTATTGCTCTAGCCCATACCTTTGTCCATGGCTGAAGAAGCGATTGCTCCTTGGTATGTCCATATGTCTTCTATCTTTGATAAGAATGCTAGATTATCCATCCGTCGTCAATATGAAATTCCTAAGGAATATAAAATCATACTCCCAGCACCGACTGATTGACCTCATCATCCCTTTGATAACTGCGTGATTTTTTTCAGGGATCAGCTGATAGGGGGCTTAAGGTTCCCCATTCCTCCTTTCTTAATTGAAATAAGTCGATATTTTGATATTCCTTTGCAACAATTTGCTCCAAATGCCTTTCGTTATCTATGCGGCACTTATATGTTGTTTCGTCTACGAGATATTCCCCCTACTCCTCAAAATTTCTTCATGTTTTCCTACCCCAAGCTTTCGGAACCCGGTGTCTTCTTATTCCAATCAAGAACTGAAATGGTCCTTTTTGGATATATGTCATCGTCTCTCAAAGCCTGGAAATCTCATTTTTTCTTTTTAAAGTTTCCGGGACCTATTCCTTGGTCTCATGCTTGGAAGTCTTTCTTGCCTCCCCTACCCGATGTTAGAGAGTTTCATCTCCTTCCTACTTTTCCTATTTATTGTGAGAAGTTATTAGGTCACCGGCTCTCGATCCCGAAATGGTTGAAGGTCGAGCTGCTATACCTGTTTGGTTTAAGCCCAGCCAGACCCGATACTCACATTTCCTTAAGTAACGTCTTGTTCCATTCTTTTTGTTTATAACTGCCTAAATTATTTCTCTATCCTATACAGTGGAGAGTTTTTATGATGCTCTGATTGACGAAGAAATACGCGTGGAAGAAGAATTGCTTCGCGCCAAGGAGGCCGAATTTCTGGCCGCTATCGCCCCTCCACTGTCAACTGAAGAGCCGGCTATCTCAGCTAAAATACCTAGCTCTTCTGGGCTTCATGAGACTCCAGGAGGTTCTTCTAGGGATCCTGCGGCGCAGATCCTCCCTGATCCTGCTCCCGCTATTACGTCTCCCGCAGCTGTTACTGTCTCCCCCTCTGCCTCTGTTCCCCTTATCGAGCTTGCATCCCCTGGTAGCTCTGATAAACCCATAACTGAGATTTTTGCGGGCAAGCGTCCGGGACGCAAACTGACCAGGGCTCCTCCTCCAAAAAGGAGGCTAATCCTTTCTGCTAATGAGCTTGGTTCAGAAGATTTTGTCTCAACTGATCTTCTTTCCGATGAGCCCACATTAGCAGAACTTTATCCTTCCTTGAATTTTCCTACCTCTCCTTTTCATAAAACTAGTACTTCTGGTGACGTTTCTTTTACTTTTCCTTTGTCTATTCCGACTTCAGGATCTCTACCCTCTTCGCCTTCTTCTTACTTGGTTTTTGCTCCACCATCCATCCCTACTTCTTCCTTCTCAACTGGCTCTTCTACCATTCCTGTTCTCCCCATATTACTGGGGGGTTCTTTCGCTAGTTCTTGGGATGAGGTGCGTCCCCTCTTTGAGGGGCTTTCCATTCCTGAAGCGATTGACCGCTTTTCTAATAAAGAGAATAAGGTATGTTTAAATACTTCTACTTTCTGTTTATGAAGTATCGTCTTATGGTTTTGAATATGCTCCCAGCGGTGGCTAGAAAACATGGGTTTCTCCCGACTATTGCATAATCTGTACACTAAGAACGAGAAATTGAAATCAGAGAACAAGGGGTTGCGACAGCAGGTTATTGAATTGTCTTCTGCCGAGTTTTCTGCTGCCGCCAAGAAGCAATTTGAAATTCAAATTGAGAACCTTGAAGCCCGATTCAAATTGGTTACAGACCTCAATCAAGAGCTAACCTCAAAACTTGGCGAACTAAAAGAGAATTATGAAGCAGAATTGACTGAGAAACTTAAAGCCTTACAGCTGAAAGAGGAGGAGGTAGCTTCTTTGACCACCTCCCTTGATTCGGCTAAAGCCGAGGCTTCTGCCAGAACAGATGAATTAAAATCCTCTCAGATGGCGTTGGTAGTTTACAAAGGGGGCGAGGACGTTCGTTATAAGGAACGAGCCACCGCCATGATCGAGTCTACTGAGTTCAACCGGCCGATTGTGAGATCCATCTTGTCTGCTTTTACGGCAGGGGCCAAAGGAGCGATTCGACAATTGGAAGAGGAGGTCTACTTAGCGCGCGTTCCTCCTCTCAATTTCCTGAACCGTAACAGACTCATTGAAGAAAGACCTCCTGACTTGTACCCCAAACTAGTTCTAACTCATTCTCCAGTGGTTGTAGAGAAGGGGAATTAAGGTTTTACAAACTGACGTGAATCTGAATAGTCTCTTTTGATTGCTGATCTTATTCGCATTTTTGGAAAATTTGTCAGTTTCATGTACATGTACTAAATGCTACTTAGCTTGTTAATGTCCAATTTCTCCCTATGACCCATTCTTCAATGACCCGGTCGATATATGTATACACATCGATAAGTATCGTTCGATATTTCGGAGATAACCCCAATTATCCTCATTCTATACTGACCCGGTCGACTTAGGTATAATTATTGATAGGTATCGTTCGATATTTCGAAGATACCCCCAATTATCGGTCGATTTATTAAGATGGTTCAATTTAACCAGGCTGTTTTCATTAATCAATATTCGAGGCTTTAACTCGTGCTTTAAACCTATTAATTTTTGTTTTTGTCTCATCAAGTTTCTTCCAAAATTATTTCTAGGGAAATTTTACGTTTTTTTTTCTTTTTCCGAGGTGGTTTATTTGACTTCATCTCTTTCCCTTTATTCTATGATATTATTTCCTTTTATGACGCTTGACATTCTGAGCATCTTTTATTTCCCTTTCGTATCTTATGTTTAGAGGTTTTAGCATAGGACTAGAAAAAGGGACAAGGGTTTACGGAATCTTATTCTGCTTCCCTCCGTCCATCTTCTTGCTTCTCAATTCCTCTTCTTTCGACCTTCTCTCTTCATGGCGGTTTCTTCTCCGGCATGGTTCCTCTCTTGCTCTTCCGACCTTACAGATACAGAAGAAGTGGACTTACAGGCAACCTATGGTTTTCCCTCTTACATTGTCCGCCCTGCTCCCCACGAGGGTCCTCACCTTCCTCCCTTAGACTGTATCTCCATCTTCAGGGACCAAGTCTTGCAAGGTTTTAGATTTCCTCTTCACTCCTTTTTTTGTGAGGTTAGCCGTTATTTTGCTATCCCGTTAAACCAGTTCGTCCCTCAATCCTTTTCCATTCTAGTGGGCTTCATTGGAGTATCCAAACTGTTAGATTTCCCACTGTCTCCTCGTCTCTTCCATCATTTCTTTATCCCTCGTCAGGTAGATGGTGGTATTTTTAAGTTTCAGTCTCGTCCCAAAGCCATCCTATTTAATCGTATTCCCCCTCAAGGTGAATGGTATAAAAAAAATTTCTATATGCGTTTACCTTCTCCCCCTCCTTTTCCTATTCAATGGATACATGATCTGCCCTCGCCTCCTGACACTCAAGGTTTTCTCAATGATCCTTCTGTGGTCTCTGCCTTGCCTAAACTGCGGGGAGCGAAATTCAGTTTACCGCATCTAATTGAAGAGGGCTTAATGTTTCCCTTTGCGATAGGCAACATTAATACTCCTTTGGATAGTTCCTTTGGTGAGTATAATTATTTTACTTCGCCTTTACTGATTAGTATATCTCTATAATCATGATGTTTATACTCTGTTTTTCAGGCGACGCTATTCTTCCGGCTCTTATGTACAGGAATTCTGCTATGACCAAGTCCTTTATCAATAATCTTGGAGAACAATGGTTACTGGCTCGCCAATCTGACCCCAATCCCTCTACCTTGGGCTTGCTTTCTGAAGAAGAACAACAAGCAGAGGGTGTCGCACTCATGGAAGAGGAAGAAGAAGAGTCTTTTGTCACTTTAGTTAAAAAGCCAAATCTTACCAAGGATTCTCCCTTTGGTGATTTCTTTGGTACCTTTGTACAAACTCCTCTTGTTCCGGCGCCTATTTCTTTTGAAAGAGGTAAAGCACCGATGACTCCCACCAATATCATCTCCAATCCTTCTCTTCAAATGATGAGGCCTGGTCTGCTTATCTCTTCTTCTTCTACTGTTTCAGCTTCTCCTGCTCCTGCTTCTGAGATGGCCGCTATCTCTCCTGTGCCTTCTACATCCTTGGCATTGGCCTTACCTCCCTCGGTTTATAGGCCTCGAGCGAAACGAACACCTTGCCAGAGATCTTCTCCCATTGTCAGCTCTTCAACCGCTAGTGTTTCCACAATTGTAACAACCCCTCCGGCACTACTACCTTCGGTTCCCTCTAGCTCCCACTCTGCTCCTCCTTCTTTTACTATCCCTTTTCCTCAGATTGCCTCCTCTTCTTCTCCATCTCCGGCTTCCTCTCATCCCCCCCCCCTTTATTTAGAGTGGCTACGGGATTACCTTCTCAATTGGGACAGCCTACTAGTCCTCCTGGCTATGGCACTTTGCAACTGCAAGGTTTATTGGCTGAATCTTGGTCGCAAGGTTATGAACAATTACGAGGCCTTAGTCTCCCACATCGAGCGGATCGCCATAGTCGTCAGGCAGTGGCTATAAGTATTCCTAGTTATGTGTTTATTAGCTTTGTAACTTTATCTCTAACTGACATTATCCTTTTATTTAGTTTCTAGCCACAAGTCTGCATATCGATCAGCTACTCACAGCTAAAGATTATGAGAATACTAAATTGAAAGCTCAATTGGAAACATTGAGGGCCGCGTCTCCTTCTTCCGCTAGTGACCCGACTCAATTGCAGGAGAAGGTGGCCTTGTAGGATCATCAGTTGGGGATCCTAAAACAAGAGTTGGAAGAATGCCAACAACTATTAAAAGACAAAGAGCTGGCTAGAAAAACCTTAGAATTACAGGTGGATCGACTGCATTCCGGTCTTCGTTTGGAGATCGCTCTAAAAGAGAAAGCTCTCTTAGATGCTTCTCAGAAAAGTCTTATCTTAGAGAAAGTAGAGAAGCTTCATAATGCCTATCTTTCTGACCAAGCTCAGGACCTGGCTTCTCATGATTTCACTATTCTACAGGAACAAGAGCTGAGGAAAGCTCAAGATAACGAATTATCACTGCTCCAGAAGGAATTGGAACAGCTAAGATCGGAGAAAGATGTTTTAAAAGAACAAAACACAAAGCTTCAAGCTGATTTCCAGAATTATAAGGAGCAGGAAAAGGGTCGGTGGGAAGAATGACGGCAAGTTTATTTACAGTCCCCGGCATTTGCCCGGAAATTTGTCCGCAGGATAGTGGGTGCACTAAATCATTCCGTATCAGGAGTTCTACGACAGTTAAAAGAGGGTGGATATCTACCCAAAGAACCTCCCCTATCTTTCATAAATCGCCGTAGGCTTAATGAAGAACTACCCTCAGATTTGAAAGGCCCTTTTCCTAATGTCTAAGGAAATTATTCATAAAAACTTGTAAAGTAAGAACTGACAGTGGAAAAAGTGCATTTGATACTGAGTAATCAAGTACTGGCTAGGTGTAAGAAAAACTTTAACACTTACTTGCTTCTCCTTTATGCTAGTTCAAGAATACCCCTTCCTGACATGCTTTTGATTGCTAAGTATAAACTTTATTGGAAAAATCCCTTGTTCATCTTTCAGAGTTAAACCTTATCTTGATGGATTCTTCCTTAAGTAACATCCGGTATGCTTTGTATCTCCCCGAGGATGAATGATCTTAGTTGAGACTGAATACGGAATTGTATTATTGATCTTCAGGTTAAGTATAATATCTCAACCGGATTTTGAATAAAGACTTTCATATATCTGAGCTCCCATATAGAATCCTTTCTTAATTCCTGCTTAATTAAGCTTCGAAGCCCGGAGATTCCCTGATTAATCATACCTTGTGTTAGTTCGAAATCTCTGATTTCATCCGTGAAATCTCGCCCGATGTATTTCATAGAATTTCCCTATCAACTTTGGTTCATAGCCTCCAAGTCTTCTTATGAAAGCCCGACCGAATTACTTCATAGGATTTTCTCGATCGACTTTGGTTTATAGTCTCCGAGTCTTCCTATGAAAACCTGACCGGGTTACTTCATAGGATTTTCTCGATCGACTTTGGTTTATAGTCTCCGAGTCTTCCTATGAAAACCTGACCGGGTTACTTCATAGGATTTTCTCGATCGACTTTGGTTTATAGTCTCCGAGTTTTCCTATGAAAGTCCGACCGAATTACTTCATAGGATTTTCTCGATCGACTTTGGTTTATAGTCTCCGAGTCTTCCTATGAAAACCTGACCGGGTTACTTCATAGGATTTTCTCGATCGACTTTACTTTGTCTCAGTTTATAGTCTCCGGTTTTTCCTATGAAGACCTGCCGGGTTGCTTCATAGAATCTTCCCGATCGACTTTGGTTTATAGTCTCCGGTTTTTCCTATGAAGGCCTGCTGGGTTACTTCATAGAATCTTCCCGATCGACTTTGGTTTATAGTCTCTGAGTATTCCTATGAAGGCCCGACCGGGTTACTTCATAGGATTTTCTCGATCGACTTTGGTTTGTCTCAGTTTATAGTCTCCGGTTTTTCCTATGAAGGCCTGCCGGGTTACTTCATAGAATCTTCCCGATCGACTTTGGTTTATAGTCTCCGAGTATTCCTATGAAGGTCGGACCGGGTTACTTCATAGGATTTTCTCGATCGACTTTGGTTTGTCTCAGTTTATAGTCTCCGGTTTTTCCTATGAAGGCCCGACCGGGTTACTTCATAGGATTTTCTCAATCGACTTTGGTTTATAGTCTCCGAGTCTTCCTATGAAAACCTGACCGGGTTACTTCATAGGATGTTCTCGATCGACTTTGGTTTATAGTCTCTGAGTCTTCCTATGAAAACCTGACCGGGTTACTTCATAAGATGTTCTCGATCGACTTTGGTTTATAGTCTCCGAGTATTCCTATGAAGGCCCGACCGGGTTACTTCATAGGATTTTCTCGATCGACTTTGGTTTATAGTCTCCGAGTCTTCCTATGAAAACCTGACCGGGTTACTTCATAGGATTTTCTCGATCGACTTTGATCTGTGCGAAAGTATAATACTTGGGCTAACCTCGTGTTGGCCTGTAATTCCTTGAGGGGAGTTGAATAGGCCTTTATGATTTCCCCTTATTTTACTGCTTGAAAAATAGAAAGGAGGCTTCTCCTGATATTTATCAATTTGTATGAACCATATTCATCTCCTGTGTCAATATTTATCTTGCTTGACTTTCATCAAAGAAACAAAGTACATAAACTGCAAGTATCTCAACTCGCCTGGGAATTCCAATAACTGTGAACATATTTAAAGTAATATGATCAAATCAGGCTCGATAGGGTTGCAAATGATTAGCGCTCCAAGGGCGTTCCAACATTCTTCCTTCGGCATCTTGGAGATAGTATGAGCCTGATGCGAGCTTTTCTATCACTTTATAAGGCCCTCCCCATTGTGGTGCCAACTTGCTGACATCTCCCACAGGCTTAACTCATTTCCATACCAAATCCCCTACTTGGAAGAATCTGGGGATGACTCTTTTGTTATAATTCTGTCTCATCCTTTGTCGATATGATATAAGACGAGTAGCAGCTTTATCCCTTATTTCCTCGATTAAGTCCAGCTCCATAAGTCGTCGGTCTCTATTATCTTCATCATACGATTGTCTTCTGTCAGACTCTACTCCTACCTCAATGGGGATTACTGCTTCTCCTCCATAGACTAATTGGAAAGGAGTGATTCCTGTAGCTTCACGAGGCGTAGTACGATATGCCCAGAGAACACTGGGTAACTCGTCTACCCAGCTACCTCCAACATGATCCAGCTTAGTTTTTAGTCCTCTAATAATCTCCCTATTAGTTACTTCTGCTTGACCATTGCTCTGCGGGTAAGCTACAGAGGTGAAGGCCTGGGTAATCCCATAACTCTGACACCAGTCTAGGATTCTATCTCCTTGAAACTGCCTTCCATTATGAGAGACCAACTTATGAGGAATGCCAAACCTACAGATTATGTTTTTCCATAAGAATTTAATGACCGCGTCTTCTGTAATTCTAGCAAGTGGTTCTGCTTCCACCCATTTAGAGAAATAATCCACAGCCACCAGCAAGAACCTCCTTTGTGCAGCAGCCATAGGAAATGGACCCACTATGTCCATACCCCATTGATCAAAGGGACACGATACGATAGAGGTTCTTAATAACTGGGTAGGGTGATGTAATATATTCTGATGCTTTTGACAAGAAATACAAGTTCTTACCAATTTAGCGGCATCTTCATGTAGAGTAGGCCAGAAATATCCCGCTAGGAGGATTTTACGAGCCAAAGATCTTCCTCCTATATGACTACCACAAGAGCCCTGATGCACCTCCTGCAAAATAAATTGTGTGTCTTCTGTGCCTACACACTTGAGCAAAGGTATGGAAAAAGCCCTTTTATATAATTACTCCCCCACCATAGTATATTGAGCAGCTCGTTTCTTAAATACCCTAGCTTGTTCTGTATCTCTCGGAAGAAGGCCTTGCTGTAAATATAATATAATTTGAGCTCGCCAATCACCTTGAATTTCTATATCAGTCTGTCTTTCAATACAGGAAATTAACAGGGTCTGTTCCACTGGTCGATCAAGACTCCATGGTACTACAGCAGAGGCTAGCTTAGCTAATTCATCTGCCACTTGATTCTCTGATCGAGGAATTTTTTGTATGCTCACATCTTGAAATTGAGACTTCAACTTATCGAATGCCTCTGCATATAACTTAAGCCTGTCATTATTGATTTCAAAATTACCTGATAATTGTTGAGCTGCTAGCTGAGAATCAGAATATATAAGGACTCGAACTGCTCCTACATGCTGAGCAGCTTGTAAGCCAGCTATGAGAGCTTCATATTCAGCCTCATTGTTGGTGACTCTGTAATTTAATCTAATGGAGAGTTGAAGTCTGCCTTCTTTTGGGGATATAAGAAGAATACCAATTCCACTGCCGTGTCTAGTTACAGAGCCATCCACATAAATTTTCCAGGTATCTTCTTCTTCTGGGCCTTGAACCTCTATGATGAAATCTGCTAGAGCTTGTGCCTTGATGGCCGAGCGGGGTTGATATTGGATGTCATATTCTCCAAGCTCGGTCGTCCATTTGACCAACCGTCCTGAGGCTTCTGGGTTGAGCAATACTCGTCCGAGAGTGCTATTGGTTAAGACAATAATCTCATGTGCTAAGAAATATGGGCGCAACCTCCGAGCAGTCAATATCAGAGCATGAGCCAGTTTTTCTAGTGTAGTGTATCTATACTCCGCTCCTTTTAATAAATGACTAGAAAAATATACAGGTTGTTGCTCTTTTCCTTCCTGTCTGACTAATACAGAGCCTACGGCGTTTTCATTAGCCGACAAATACACCCACAAAGTTTCTCCTGCCATAGGTTTAGCCAACACAGGGAGGGTAGCTAAATAATCTTTCAACTCCTGAAAAGCCTTATCGCATTCTTCATTCCATTGAAATTTAGTAGCCTTTCTGAGTATTTTAAAGAAATGAAAACTGCGATCGGCTGATCTAGAAATAAATCTAGACAAGGCTGTGATTCGGCCTGTCAATCTTTGAGCTTCTCTAAGGCTGCGGGGTGGCTCCATGCTCTGCAATGCCTTGACCTTGCTCAGGTTGGCCTCTATCCCCCATTCGGACACCATATATCCCAGGAATTTTCCTCCCTTTGCGCCGAACAAGCATTTTCTTAGGTTCAACTTGAGCCCATACTGTCTTAATGTCTTGTAAGTCTCCTCTATATCCCTGCATAGATCAACAGCTTGAAGAGACTTAATTAAGATGTCATCAACATATACTTCCATATTCCTACCAATCTGCTTCTGAAAGACCTTATTCATAAGGCTTTGATAGGTTGCTCCTGCATTCTTTAGTCCAAAGGGCATAACATTATAACAATAAGTGCCTTCAGATGTTATAAAACTAACCTTTTCTTGGTCCTCTTTGGCCAAGGGGACTTGATGATAACCTTGATATGCATCCAGCATGGAAATATATTCACATCCGGCAGTAGAATCAACTAGTTGATCAATCCTGGGTAAGGGATAGTAATCCTTCGGGCAAGCTTTGTTGAGATCTCGAAAGTCAATGCACACTCGCCATTTATTCCCAAGTTTAGAGACTAACACCACATTAGCCAACCAACTCGGGAATTTCACTTCCCTAATGTATCCGACCTCCATAAGCTTGGTTATTTCTTCCTTGATAATCTAATTTTGCTCCATACTGAAACTCCTCTTCCTTTGCATGACGGGGCGGGCATCCGGAAAGACATGCAAGGAATGTTCCATGACGGCAGGAGAAATGCCCGAAACTTCTTTGGGAGTCCAGGCAAATACATCATTATTCCTCTTCAAACATTGCACCAACTCAGCTTTAAGATCAGGATCGAGATCGGCTGCAACGTAGGTGGTAGCTTCTGGCCGCCCAGTCTGGATTTGAACTTCTTCCTTTTCCTCATAAACCAGGGCCGGCTACTTTTCTCGAATGGCATTAACTTCCATTCTTTGGATCTTCCGAGCGGTGTTAGCCTCAGTCCGAATGATTTCTACGTAACATTTTCGGGCTGTCTTTTGATCACCCCGTACTTCTCCGACCTGATCCTCCACGGGAAACTTAATCTTCTGACAGAAAGTAGAAACGACCGCCTTGAACTCATTCAGGGCAGGCCGTCCCAATATCACATTATAAGAAGATGGAGCATCTACTACCATAAAGTAGGATCTCCTGGTTCTCATAAGGGGTTCCTCTCCCAGAGAAATGACCAATTTTATTTGACCCAAAGGTTGCACTTCATTGCCTGTGAATCCATACAGAGGAGTTGCAATCGGCTGAAGTTCACTGGGGTCAACTTGTAGCTGATCAAAAGCCTTTTTGAATATAATGTTGACTGAGCTGCCAGTGTCTATGAAGGTACGGGCGATGGCGTAGTTAGCTATCACAGCTTTGATGATTAATGCGTCATCATGAGGTATCTCTACCCCCTCAAGATCCTTGGGCCCGAAGCTTATTTCAGGACCGGCTGCTCGTTCCATGCTGCATCCTACTGCATGAATCTCCAACCTTCGGGCATGTGCTTTTCTGGCTCTGTTAGAATCCCCATCGGTGGGTCCGCCCGTAATCATGTTAATATTGCCCCGAGCAGCATTGTTTCTGTTCTCTTCCTGACGAGTCATTGTGGCTTCGGAAGGTGCTTTATCTGATACTTGGATGGTACCAGCTGGGACCGACATTGCTTCTTGCCGAGTTCCATCTGGGTGATATTCCGGCTTGAGTGGACTTTGTTGCCTGGGGTATTGTTGCCGGTAATAGTTCTGCTTCTGATAGTGCTCTTTATTGACTCTTCCATTTCTCAAAACAAAACAGTCATCAGAGTGATGACTGCTAGTTTTGTGATAAGTACACCATCTCCTCGGTGCCTCCGGCTGCATCTCTACATACTATACAGCTTGTGGACGATAATCTGGTTGTCGATGAGGTGGATGAGTAGTTCTAGGTCCTCTTGGTGGGGGTACCGGGGTCGGAGCCTTCTCCTTCGCATGAGTAGGAGAAGAGGGAACACCTTCTTTCCTACGAGCATCTTGGGCTTCTTCTACGTTAATGAACTCAGTGGCACGTTCAATCAGGGAATCAAAATTAACAGGAGGATTTCTTACCAGATCTTTAAAGAAATCATTATCATTTAGGCCCTGAGAGAAAGCACTTACTAATATTTCAGTAGTAGCATTAGATACATCTATAGCTACCTGATTGAACCTTTTAATATATGCCCAGATGGATTCTTTAGACGTCTGCTTAATTGAAAATAGGCTCCACGGGGTCTTATGATACCTTTTGTTGCTGGAGAAATGATGTAGAAAGACTTTCTTGAAATCCTTAAATTTTCGAATAGACTTTTCAGGCAATCTCTTGAACCAACGTTGCGCTGCTCCCCCAAGAGTAGTGAGAAACATCCGACACTTCACCCCATCGGAGAATTGTTGCAACAAGGCTACATTCTCAAATTTTAACAAGTGATCTTCAGGATCTGTGGTTCCGGTATATTCTCCAATTTGCAGATTCTGATATCGCTTAGGAAGTGGGTCATCTAATACACTTTGTGAAAATGGGGAGATGACCTTTTCCGGTGAACTATCACTAGTTATCATTTTAATCTTACGTTTCTCTCTGTCCGGCGCCTCACCAGAGGACTCTTGGAACACAGGCCTCTTACCCCTGGATCCAAGGGAGTGCGAAGGAAAGCTCGTGGACGCCTGGTTGGAGAAACAGTAGCTGGAGGAAAATACAAAGGTTCTTCTTCTTCCATCTCCTTTCCTTTACGATGCTCAGTAGTTGATATCGCCGGATGATGAGCCGTCGGCAAAGTGGCCCAAGTATGAGCTTGCAGTTGTTGCTGCTGTTGTTGTAGGGCTTTCTGAACATGAGAATTAATGAGGAGATCCAAATCTTCGCGACTGATAGTAAGTAGGTTCAACTTCCCAGCCTCTTCCATCACGTAGTCTCAGATTCAGGCGAAGTTTCCCACAGACGGCGCCAAATTTGATCCTGTCTGAGAAGCTGACCGTGAAGGAGATCCGGAAGAAGGAGACCCACTGTAATGACGAAGAATAATGCCGGTGAAACCTTGACCCGAGAAACCCAAAGCGGATCGGAAGAAAACCCGAGTCACCGAAGGAAATCTGATAAGTAGGGAGAAATCCCCGTCCAAATAGGAGAAAGCCGAACCTTCAAGCTCCCGAGGCTCCCTGCGCACAAGAGACCAACCAACACTATCGTCAGTGACCTAAGACCGGGGTGGGAGTCCCTGGCTAGGCCCTCCGACGCTCAAGTTAGTGATCTCCCTTGATGCCGAGGAAAGAAGAAGAAAGAAGATGAACAGTAGCCTCCGAATTAGAGATGTGAACTTACCTAACCAACGGAGAGGATTTCCCCTTTTATACCACTTCATATAACCTCCGTAGTCATGAAGTGGACCCCGGTTTGTTAGAGTTCGTTATGACATCAGCTGCGTACTTGGGGAAGATGATTTTTAAGGAATCTTTTTTGTACTTCATGTTAGTTAGAGCCCTAGAGCCAATCATTTGATGATTGTATGGACTCATGTATATCATATTCTTGTATATTAATAAAGGCATTTGTTTGGTTATTATACTTATTTATATTAGTGCCAAATAGACTAAGTATAATAGCGTCCTTGAGTAGAAGATTCATACCTATATCAATCGATTAGTTGAATCGATAGTGAGATGATATAGGGAACACTACTCTAAATCATTCCTAGTCGTGTATTAGCATTCTGGGACAATGTTAATAAAATAAGACTAGCATGTAGGTCAGCTCGATGACTTGATCTCACAAGTCATGGATATAGAGATATCAAGCTGACACATAGGTATGCATTAGAGAATGTATACTGAATGACCCGCCATGAGAAAGTATCATGGATCGTTATATGAGTGTCATATACTTTCTCATGTGGCTATTAGTATGACTATTAGTCCTTAGACCTGAAGTCACCATGGATCCCTACATAAGGAGTTATGTACTTTAGTTTCGTCAAACGTCACCCGTAACTGGGTGGACTATAAAGGCGATTACTGGGTATGTAACGAATTATGCAGAGGGATGTGAGTGATGTAGATGAGATATATCCCTCCCATATGACGGGGGCGACATCGCTATTCTTGATAGAGTGAGACCACTAAGCGCATGGCCATGCCCAAATGAGTCAACATTAGATGTTGAGCTCATTTGATCGAGTGAGTCTACTTGGAGTTCAAGATTTAGATTGATTAGAGGATGACACGGTCTATGCCTCACATTGATCAATCTAGATGTCTAGGATAGAAGGACACTTGTCATTATTTTGTGAGTAGTCACAATTGGTAGTCACAAGGTGATGTTGGATCTCAACATTCTTGTAACTTGGGTAGTAATGATGTGTTGCTAGATACCGCTCATTACTTATGCTCCTAAATGGGTTTAGGGCATTGCCAACGTTACAAGAACCTATAGGGTCACACACTTAGGACAATTAGATGGAGATTTGGTTCATATGATGAACCAAGAGGATTAGATTCATTTGATGAATCATATTGGATTAAGAGTAATCCAAATTGGGCTAATTGAGTTGGACTCAAGTTGATTCATGTATTCAATGAGTCTAATTTAGATTATGACTCATTAAATCAACTTAATTTAATGAATTAGATTCATTATATTAAGTTGGCTTGAATCATATGGTTGGATTAGATCAACCATGAGAGAGATTTGATTAAGTTTGACTTGATTTGAGAGGAAGAGAAAAAGTCATGTTTAACTTGACTTTTTGCCACATCACTAGTGAGTTGGCAAGATGTGGACCAATAGGATTTCTCCACATCATCAATGTGTGCCACCTCATGGAGGTTACAAGCCTCCATAGCATTTAATGTGGCCGGCCCACATTAAATGAGGAGGTTACACTTATTGCCATGTCATTTAGTGAGGTGACAAGATGTGGACCAATGGTGTTGATCCACATCATCCTAGAGTGCCACCTCATGGGGGTTACAACTCTTAATGGTCTCCACATTAATTGGAATTAATGTGGAGGTTACACCTCCTAGAGTGGCCGACCACTTTGTGAATGAAGGGAAAATTCATTTTTCATTCATGTGGTGATTTCACTCTTCTTCTCCCTTGGGTGCTCTCTCTTCTCCCTCTCCCCTTCCTTGGCCGAACCACATAGGTGCTAGCACACCTTGGTTTTTGGTCACCTCCATCTAGTGTGTCCGTGTGGATACTTCTAGAGGACCGTACACTTGACGGTCTTGAGATTCGGCACCATTTGGACGAGCGGGATTCGCGTGGGGCGCGCATCAAGGGTAATAATCTTAACTTTAGTGTAGATCTAAAGTTTTTACAAACTCGTACAAGAAAAAAGTTTTTCGAAAAGTTTTTTTTACGAATCTTTGCACGAGATCCATGGCTTTGGGTTACTCGGGGTTTCATGAAAAGCAGTTTCGTGGCCAGACAACGATGGTATCGAGCCACGTGCAAGGACTTGTACGAGTTCGTTTGTATTTTTATGAAAAATATACCTTCTGTGATTTTCTGTAAAAATTGAGTTTTTAGAGTTTTTATGATTAATTTTTCCGTAGAAGCGAAGCACAAGTGTCTCGGCACTTGTAGGCTTCGGCTACCGGAAAGTTTTCTTTTAAACGGCTTCGTTTTGCCCCAAATCCATTTGGGATAGCGGGGTCGGGTGCCATTAAATCGCAAAGGAGCAACTCACGATGGTTAGATCGTGGGTAGGGGCATTGCCCCTATCCCCGCAAGGGAATTTGCTCCGCGATTGCACCCGAAATCGCTAAAAACGAACCCGCCGGGAAGACTTTTCCGAAACGGCAATGTCTCGACCCAAATCTTTTTGGGACAGCGGGTTTAGGCGCTGTTGGATCGCAAAGGAACCCTCGCGATGGTTAGATCGTGGGTAGGGGCGCTGCCCCTGGGCCCCGCAAGGGGATTCGTTCCGCGATTGCGCCCGAAACTGCTAAACGGGACGTCCGGGAAATTTTACTCATAAAAATTGTAAAAATTATTTTTAAAATTATAGAAAATTATGAAAAATATATAATTTTGAATTATATATTAATTTGTGATAGTCATGGCCCAAAATACCCAATAAGATTGGATTTGTGTTGTAATTCATAATACGGCCTGCGTGCCGTCATATGATTGTGTGTGCTGTATTTTTATTTTTTTTCACGGCCTGCGCGTCGTGCCTTTCTCTTATTCTGTTTGTAAATTAGATTTAGACTCGAATGTAACTCGAGTTTCAAATTGTAATGTACAAATTGGAGCGGTGGAGGGTCCACACGAGACGGAGTTCCGAGGCGGGCACGAGCAACACAAGGTGGTCAAAGGGAGGAGCTTGGAGAAGCTGCTGACCCTAGGTTGACCATTCGATCTTCTCATTGGCTTGAGAAAATCGTAGTAGGGCCATGACTAAATCACAAATAGATTAATTAATTAATTGTTATGTATCTGATGCATGTTTAATAATTAATTAATTAATTAGTGCCTTAACGATTAGATTAGATCTAAGTCGTGCACATGATGCACCCTTGCGATTAGATTAGATCTAAGTCGTGCACAAGATGCATTCTTCTCGATTAGATTAGATCTAGATCGAACCAACTCTAAAATGCCTAACCGTGCCGTGATACCTATCACTACCTCGATCACATGTATTGTTGAATCTGCCAAAGCAGAGCAATACATATTATCTTGGTAGGGTACGGAGGGACAATCTTGGTCCCGTCTATCAACGCATGGGTGAATAAAAACTCAATTAGATTGAGTCTTCATAGTTACTCGGTTGGATCGAGTCAACTATAGGCATTATTCCAACGGTTGGAAAAGATAGGTCAAAATCACATCTATATTAACTCTCGGGCGTATTAGCCAAAGCTAACTCGAGTTTTAATATAAATACGGATATTGATTCTATAAACAAGAGTTGCATAGAGATGTAATTGGTAATCGTTACCTACCGATCATACTAAGCCTTGGGCGTATTAGCCAAAGCTAACTCAAGGGTTAGTATGATGTGGATCTTGTCCCACAAGAATTATAGAATTCAGTGGGAGCATCATTTAATTAAAGGCCTAATTAAATGATTTTAAAGAATATGATACTTATTTCTGCATTTATTTCTGTTGTAGAATTGCCATGACGTCGAATACGAACATTTTCTCCCTGCGATTTGTCCTTAAGAAGGACAAGCTCAACGGAGCAAATTTCCTGGACTGGTACAGGAATCTGAGAATAGTTCTCACCCAAGAACGTAAATTGTACATTCTGGAGCAGCCCATTCCGGAGGCCCCTCCTGCCACTGCCACGCGAGCAGACCGAGATGCTTACAAGAAGCATCAAGATGACGCATTAGATGTGTCTTGTCTTATGCTCGCAACCATGAACTTTGAGCTTCAGAAGCAACATGAGTTTATGAGCGCTTACGATATGGTTGAACATCTTTGTCACCTATATCAAGGACAAGCAAGGCACTGGAAGAGGAACTCCAAAGAATACCTGGAAGATCTTAAGAAGAAGAGAAATAAGATTTCTACTTCAGGTATAAATGTTATAGAAGTCAACCTCTCTATTTCTTCATCGTGGGTATTAGATACCGGATGTGCTTCGCACATTTGTACTAATGTACAAGCGCTGAGGAATAACAGAGCATTGACGAAGGGTGAGATAGACCTACGAGTAGGCAATGGAGCACGAGTTGCTGCTATTGCTGTAGGCACTTATCATCTATCTCTGCCCTCTGGGCTAGTACTAGAATTAGACGATTGTTGTTATGTGCCTGCCTTGACTAAGAACATTATATCAGTTTCTTGTTTGGACAAGAAAGGATTTTTGTTTATAATAAAGAACAAATGTGTTCTATCTATTTAAACGATATGTTCTATTGTAGTGCACCTCTGATAAACAGACTCTATATTCTAGATCTAGAGAGCCCTATCTATAACGTTAGTACCAAGAGGTTCAAATCGAATGATATGAACTACACCTATCTCTGGCACTGTCGCTTAGGTCATATAAATGACAAGCGCTTATCCCAGCTCCATAAGGATGGTTTGCTGGACTCATTTGATTTTAAATCATATGAGATATGCGAGTCATGCCTACGAGGCAAGATGACCAAGACTCCTTTTAGTGGGCACAGTGAAAGAGCGACTGATTTGTTAGGACTCATACATATTGATGTATGTGGCCCTTTCAATGTCGCTGCTAGAGGCGGTTATAGGTACTTCATCACATTTACTGATGACTTCAGTAGATATGGTTATGTGTATTTGATGACACATAAATCTGAATCCTTTGAAAAGTTCAAAGAATTCAAGAATGAAGTACAGAACCAGCTTGGCAAGAGTATTAAGGTACTTCGATCAGATCGAGGTGGTGAATACTTAAGCCATGAGTTTCGTGACTATTTAGCTGAGTGTGGGATTCTATCCCAACTCACTCCTCCTGGAACACCACAGTGGAATGGTGTATCCGAACGGAGGAATCGTACCTTATTAGATATGGTACGATCTATGATGAGTCACACAGATCTTCCGACATATCTATGGGGATATGCTCTAGACACGACAGCTTTCATTCTCAACCGAGTTCCATCCAAGGCCGTGATAAAGACACCATATAGGATATGGACTGGGAGAGATGCCCAGGTGTCTTTCATGAGGATTTGGGGTTGTGAGGCTTACGTACGACGTCAAGTCTCAAACAAATTAGGACCCAAATCCGACAAGTGCTATTTCATCGGATATCCCAAGGAAACTAAGGGATATTACTTCTACATTCCCAGTCAGCACAAGGTAGTTGTGGCAAAGACTGGGGTCTTTCTAGAAAGGGACTTTGTTTCTAGAAAGACTAGTGGGAGCGTGTTCGATCTTGAAGAAGTTCAAGATGCGAACAATAGCACTGATGCCTCGATGGAAGTTGAACTGGAACCATAAACTGTTGTGGATGATGTTGTTCCACAAAGAGTTGAGGAACAACAACCAGTTCAAGTAGACATACCTCTTCGCAGGTCTGATAGGGTACGTCGTCAGCCTGAGAGATATTCATTTCTCTTGTCTGACCATGATGACGTTATGCTCATAGAGGATGAGCCTACCACCTATCAGGAAGCTGTGATGAGATCAGATTCCGATAAATGGCTAGAGGCCATGAGATCCGAAATGGAGTCCATGTACACCAACCAAGTATGGACTTTGGTTGATCCACCTGAAGGGGTAAAACCCATTGGGTGTAAGTGGGTCTTTAAGAGAAAGACTGACATGGATGGACTTATTTATAAAGGTCGCTTGGTAGCTAAAGTTTTTAAGCAGATTCATGGTATTGACTATGATGAAACCTTTTCTCCAGTAGCGATGTTTAAGTCTATTCGGATCATGCTTGCTATTGCAGCCTACCATGACTATGAGATATGGCAGATGGATGTCAAAACTGCGTTTCTTAATGGAAACCTACTCGAGGATGTGTACATGACACAACCTGAGGGTTTTGTAGATCCACAGCATACTAGTAGAGTATGCAAGCTGCATAGGTCCATTTATGGACTAAAGCAAGCTTCTCGGAGCTGGAATCTTCGATTTGATGATGCGATCAAACAGTTTGGTTTCATCAAGAACGAAGATGAACCTTGTGTCTACAAGAACGTTGTAGGGGATATAGTTGTCTTCCTCATATTGTATGTGGATGACATACTACTCATTGGGAAGGACATCCCTATGCTTCAGTCTGTCAAGACCTGGCTAGGGAGTTGCTTCTCAATGAAGGACTTAGGTGAGGCATCCCGCATTCTAGGGATACAGATCTATAAAGATAGATCTAAGAGATTGCTTGGCCTAAGTCAGAGTACATATATTGACAAGGTACTCCTTCGGTTTGCCATGCAGAACTCCAAGAAGGGATTTCTGCCGATATCACATGGTGTGAGTCTTTCGAAGACTCAAAGTCCCTCTTCTAGAGAGGAGAGAGACCGCATGGATCAGATCCCTTATGCCTCAGCCATAGGATCGATCATGTACGCCATGCTGTGTACTCGACCTGATGTCTCGTATGCTTTGAGCATGACGAGTAGATACCAGTCAGATCCAGGTGAAAGTCACTGGATAGCGGTCAAGAATATTCATAAGTACTTAAGAAGGACTAAAGAATATTTCTTGATATATGGAGGCAATGATGAGCTAACTGTAAAGGGTTACAGTGATGCTAGCTTCCAGACCGATCAGGATGATTACCGATCACAGTCAGGGTTCGTGTTTTGCTTAAATGGTGGTGCTGTGAGCTGGAAGAGTTCGAAGCAGGACACAGTAGCTGATTCTACAACAGAGGCCGAGTATATTGCTGCATCAGAGGCAGCAAAGGAGGCAGTTTGGATCCGCAAGTTCATCACTGAACTTGGGGTGGTTCCTAGCATCGCTGACCCTGTTGAGCTCTATTGTGACAACAATGGAGCTATAGCACAGGCGAAGGAACCTCGCTCACACCAGCGGACCAAGCATATACTACGGCGCTTCCATCTCATTCGAGAGATTATCGATAGAGGAGATGTGAAGATTTGCAGAGTACCTACAGAGGCTAACATCGCAGATCCCTTGACCAAGGCTTTGGCACAGAGGAAGCATGATGGTCACACTAGGTCTTTAGGCCTTAGAGCCTATACTGATTGGCACTAGTGCTAGTGAGAGATTGTTAGTTAGAGCCCTAGAGCCAATCATTTGATGATTGTATGGACTCATGTATATCATATTCTTGTATATTAATAAAGGCATTTGTTTGGTTATTATACTTATTTATATTAGTGCCAAATAGACTAAGTATAATAGCGTCCTTGAGTAGAAAGTTCATACCTATATCAATCGATTAGTTGAATCGATAGTGAGATGATATAGGGAACACTACTCTAAATCATTCCTAGTCGTGTATTAGCATTCTGGGACAATGTTAATACAATAAGACTAGCATGTAGGTCAGCTCGATGACTTGATCTCACAAGTCATGGATATAGAGATATCGTCGACACATAGGTATGCATTAGAGAATGTATACTGAATGACCCGCCATGAGAAAGTATCATGGATCATTATATGAGTGTCATATACTTTCTCATGTGGCTATTAGTATGACTATTAGTCCTTAGACCTGAAGTCACCATGGATCCCTACATAAGGAGTTATGTACTTTAGTTTCGTCAAACGTCACCCGTAACTGGGTGGACTATAAAGGCGATTACTGGGTATGTAACGAATTATGCAGAGGGATGTGAGTGATGTAGATGGGATCTATCCCTCCCATATGACGGGAGCGACATCGCTATTCTTGATAGAGTGAGACCACTAAGCGCATGGTCATGCCCAAATGAGTCAACATTAGATGTTGAGCTCATTTGATCGAGTGAGTCTACTTGGAGTTCAAGATTTAGATTGATTAGAGGATGACACGGTCTATGCCTCACATTGATCAATCTAGATGTCTAGGATAGAAGGACACTTGTCATTATTTTGTGAGTAGTCACAATTGGTAGTCACAAGGTGATGTTGGATCTCAACATTCTTGTAACTTGGGTAGTAATGATGTGTTGCTAGATACCGCTCATTACTTATGCTCCTAAATGGGTTTAGGGCATTGCCAACGTTACAAGAACCTATAGGGTCACACACTTAGGACAATTAGATGGAGATTTGGTTCATATGATGAACCAAGAGGATTAGATTCATTTGATGAATCATATTGGATTAAGAGTAATCCAAATTGGGCTAATTGAGTTGGACTCAAGTTGATTCATGTATTCAATGAGTCTAATTTAAATTATGACTCATTAAATCAACTTAATTTAATGAATTAGATTCATTATATTAAGTTGGCTTGAATCATATGGTTGGATTAGATCAACCATGAGAGAGATTTGATCAAGTTTGACTTGATTTGAGAGGAAGAGAAAAGTCATGTTTAACTTGACTTTTTGCCACATCACTAGTGAGTTGGCAAGATGTGGACCAATAGGATTGCTCCACATCATCAATGTGTGCCACCTCATGGAGGTTACAAGCCTCCATAGCATTTAATGTGGCCGGCCCACATTAAATGAGGAGGTTACACTTATTGCCATGTCATTTAGTGAGGTGGCAAGATGTGGACCAATGGTGTTGATCCACATCATCCTAGAGTGCCACCTCATGGGGGTTACAACTCTTAATGGTCTCCACATTAATTGGAATTAATGTGGAGGTTACACCTCCTAGAGTGGCCGACCACTTTGTGAATGAAGGGAAATTTTTTCAATTTCTCCCTTGGGTGCTCTCTCTTCTCCCTCTCCCCTTCCTTGGCCGAACCACATAGGTGCTAGCACACCTTGGTTTTTGGTCACCTCCATCTAGTGTGTCCGTGTGGATACTTCTAGAGGACCGTACACTTGACGGTCTTGAGATTCGGCACCATTTGGACGAGCGGGATTCGCGTGGGGCGCGCATCAAGGGTAATAATCTTAACTTTAGTGTAGATCTAAAGTTTTTACAAACTCGTACAAGAAAAAAGTTTTTTGAAAAGTTTTGTTTACGAATCTTTGCACGAGATCCATGGCTTTGGGTTACTCGGGGTTTCCGCGACGCGAAAAAGCAGTTTTCGCGGCCCGACGAACCCAACACTTCAGATGTACCTTCTTTGTCGTTTAGCGCCTGCAAGACAAGCTGAAAGCATATTTCCCGCCAAAATATATATTCTCTTTCATGAATTATTCTATTCGGTATATTCATGTATGATTCTCCTTCATGTGCCTTCTGTTTGTATTTTTGTTATGTTAAAAAATAACATTTTATTCAACATTTTTCTAAGGTATTCATTGAAGGAACTATGCGGGTTCTTTGCTCGAAAGAACCCTCTTGACCGATATTGGTCTATCTTTGCTTCAGAGTATGTAGCGGTCGTTATTGGCTTACCTTCATACGACAAGCATGTGTCGACCAATATTGGCCTATCTTCGTTCGGCAGGCATGTATCGACCGATATTGGCCTACCTTCGTTCGGCAGGCATGTATCGACCGATATTGGCCTACCTTTGTTCTGAAAGTATGTTTCGGCCGTTATTAACTTACCTTCATACGGCAAGCATGTATCGACCGATATTGGCCTACCTTCGTTCGCCAAGCAGGTATCGACCGATATTGGCCTACCTTCATTCGGCAGGCATGTATCGACCGATATTGGTCTATCTTTGCTTTGGAGTGTGCATCGGTCGTTATTAACTTACCTTCATACAGCAAGCATGTATCGACCGATATTAACTTACCTTCATACGGCAAGCATGTATCGACCGATATTGGCCTACCTTCGTTCGGCAAGCATTTATCGACTGATATTGGCCTACCTTCGTTCAGCAGGCATGTATCGACCGATATTGGCCTACCTTCGTTCGGCAGGCATGTATCGACCGATATTGGTCTATCTTTGCTTTGGAGTGTGCATCGGTCGTTATTAACTTACCTTCATACGGCAAGCATGTATCGACCGATATTAACTTACCTTCATACGGCAAGCATGTATCGACCGATATTGGCCTACCTTCGTTCGGCAAGCATTTATCGACCGATATTGGCCTACCTTCGTTTGGCAGGCATGTATCGACCGATATTGGTCTATCTTTGCTTTGGAGTGTGCATCGGTCGTTATTAACTTACCTTCATACGGCAAGCATGTATCGACCGATATTGGCCTACCTTCTTTCAGCAGGCATGTATCGACCGATATTGGCCTACCTTTGTTCTGAAAGTATGTTTCGGCCGTTATTGGCCTTCCTCCTTTGACTCTTTTCTTCCTTTTCTTTCCTCATCTGAAGACCCACAAAACCTAACTCATATCAGTGATCATTGATGATTTTACTAGATATACATGGACTTTCTTTTTGAAAAATAAGGATTAAACCATAGATATTTTTGTTTCTTTTTGTAGAAGAACTAAAAATGAAAAATCAACAACAATTAAAACAATTAGAAGTGATCATGGTGGAGAATTTCAAAACCATAGATTTTTAGAATTTTGTCAAGAAAAAGGATATATGCATGAGTTCTCTACTCCAAGGACCCCACAGCAAAATGGGGTTGTGGAGAGAAAGAACCGAGTCTTGCAAGAGGCTGCACGAAGCATGCTCAATGAGTACTATGGGCTGAAGCTGTAAATACAGCTTGCTATGTACAAAACCGAGTCTTGATACATAGGTTTTTAGGAAAGACTCCCCATGAACTTTGGTTTGGGAAACCCCCTACAATTAAACATCTTAGGGTGTTTGGTTGTAAGGTGTTTATCTTGAACACCAAGGATCATCTTGGAAAGTTCACGGCTAAGGCTGATAAAGGGATACTGGTCGAATACTCTCTCATCAACAAAGCTTATCGAGTCTACAACAATAGGACTAAATTGATTGAAGAATCCTCGGATGTAGCATTTGAAGAAATCCCTAAATCAAATGATCAATCGAGGGATGTAGGAGAAACTCAATTTGAATTTAGAAGTCTAAGTTTGAATGATCAAAACATAGAAAGAGTCGAAGTTGACTCCGATGATGATGAGTAAAGGCAACAAAGGGCTCAGGCTGATCTCTTGCCTGATACTGAGTCCTTGCCTGTGCCTAGTGAGACCACTCATGAGACACCGCCAACACCAAGGCAATCTAGGATAGCGTCTAGTCATCCCCAAGACCAGATTGTTGGAGACATCCAACAAGGGGTTAGGACTAGATCATTCTTTAGAAATGAGTCTAATGAGGTCGCCTTAATCTCAGAAATCGAACCAAAATTAGTTGGTGAGGCATTGCACCATCCTGACTGGATCATAGCTATGCAAGATGAGTTAGGTCAATTTGAAAGGAGGCAAGTGTGGGACTTAGTTCCTAGACCTAAGAAGACCACCATTATTGGAACCAAATGGGTCTTCAAAAATAAGTTAAACCAAAAGGGAGAAGTCGTAAGAAACAAGGCAAGACTTGTAGCCAAGGGCTATAGTCAAGTCGAAGGCCTCGATTATGATGAGACTTATGCTCCCGTGGCCCGATTAGAGTCCATTTGTTTAATGCTAGCTTTTGCTGCACATAGAGGCTTCAAGCTCTATCAAATGGACGTTAAATCGGCCTTCTTAAATGGTTTCATTAAAGAAGAGGTCTTTGTTTAACAACCACCGGGGTTTGTGAATACCGAAGCTCCAAACCACGTGTACAAGCTCAAGAAAGCTCTTTATGGGCTTAAACAAGCACCTCGAGCTTGGTACGAAAGGTTGTCAACTTACTTACTAGAAAAGGGTTTTGTAAGAGGTCAAATAGATCCAACACTATTTTTACGTAGAGATGGTGAAAACATATTTGTAGCCCAGGTGTATGTCGATGACATAATTTGTGGCTCAAATAACAAGGGCTATTTGAATGAATTTATCACTCACATGGAAAGTGAGTTTGAGATGAGTCTGGTGGGAGAATTGACATTCTTCATTCTTCCTTGGACTTGAAATCAAACAAACTCGAGATGACATTTATGTCCATCAGACAAAATACACTCAAGAGATGCTCAAGAAATTCAAAATGAGTGACTCTAAGGAAGTATCCACTCCAATGGCGACAAACACTCGCCTTGACAATGATGAGAATGGAAAACAAGTTGATCTAACGCAATATAGAAGCATGATCGGTAGTCTTCTATATCTCACAGCTAGTCGACCGGACATACTTTTTTGCTGTGGGCATGTGCGCTAGATATCAAGTATGTGCCAATGAATCTCATTTAATTGCAGTTAAGAGAATCCTGAGATACCTTAAGGGCACAATTAGAGTAGGTCTCTGGTACCCTCGTACAAAGTCTTTTGATTTGATAGGTTATACCGACTCCGATTATGCTGGGTGCAAATTGGATCGGAAAAGCACTAGTGGGGGTTGCCAATTTTTAGGTTCATCATTGGTTAGTTGGTCAAGTCGGAAGCAACATTGCGTTGCTCTCTCCACGATCGAGGCTGAATACATTGCCATGGTAGAGTGTGTATCACAATTGTTGTGAATGATCCACACCCTAGAAGATTATGGGCTTTCGTATAAGGGAGTGCAAGTGTTGTGTGACAACATCAGCACAATAAACCTAACGAAAAATCCAGTCCATCATTCAAGGACTAAACACATTGAAGTGCGTCATCACTTCATTAGAGATCACGTAGATAGGGGAGACATTGCGCTCACATATGTTGAGTCAAAATCAAACCTAGCCGATATTTTCACCAAACCCCTTCCGGAAAATGAATTTAGTCATTTAAGGAGAGAATTGGGAATGTGTTTGGCTCAATAGGCCATTAGGACTTCATCATGATCAATAAGGACAATTAAAACGACAAGAGAAATTGGGAAATTGATTTGGGCAACTTGGGGACATCTCACACAAACTATAAGGTTTAACAAATTATTTTTGTTTGCTAGAAATGAGGTAAGATGCTAGGATCAGCCAAATTATTCAAAATGTATCATGCATCCCTTGAATAATTAGGTTGAAGAGACATAAATCGAGTATGGGGAAGACCATTACATAATTCATGTGTATTTGGTTCCTAGATCTTACTCATATATTCCAACCAAGGAAACTTGGTTGGACCTTTACCTAGAAATTATATAACTTTGGTTGATGTGTTGAATGATACCTTTAATCGATACCTTTCATGATTTTGATTGAAATAGGACAAGTTGTTGAAGTAATGATAGCAATTTGGATATATTTTAACAAACTCGAAACTGATCATAGCAAGGATGTGTTTTGAACCAGGTAATAAATAGCCTGAGTCTTGATTAATACCTTGGTTCACTATAGATCATAGTTTCAGAAGTTTTTCTGGTTTTGAAACCTTAAAGTTCAAAACGTCTAAACTCTATGCGTTTGGAGTTGGTCTGAGTTTTTTTTTAATGTTTGGAACTTTCCGGTTCTGAACAATTTCAGACCGTAAGAGCTCATCTTTCGGAAATATTTATGTTTGTAGATTCTTCAGGTTCTAGGTTCTGAATTTGGAAGTTTCTAAACTTCTTGAGTTCTGAATCTTCAGAATTTTCGATAGAAAACTTCTACGAATTTCAGTTACTGAATGGAGAATCTTCAATTTGTCAGACACTGATCAGTCTACAGCACGATCAGGAGAGGCTGGATCGGTCTGTCGACCGATCTAGAACTCTCTGTTTGTTTACTGATCGGTCCACCGACCGATCAAGGTATTCCCTGACCGATCAGGAGGTTCCCTGATTGGTCAGGATCTCTCTTGATCGGACAGCCGTCCAATCATATCAACACCTGGATCGATCACTGATGTGCGTAGATTATATACTCTTTTATGCATGTTTTTACGCACATTTACATATTTTGAGCATGCTTGATCTATGCATTTTTATACTTCCAGCTTTCCTTTTAGCATATTTACTCTTTTGGTTCGAAGATCTGCTTTTTGTGCATTTTTTGTACACAGGAGTCGATTTGGTGAAGAATCTACATCTTTGGGCATGCATTGGAGGAAACAAAGGGAGAAAGCACCGGGCCGTGTGCCTCACACGGCCATGCACTGGTATGGAGCTCGGGCCGTGTGGAGTTTGGCACCAACAGAAGAGGAAGATGACATGGCCGTGTGAACCTCGCACGGCCGTGTCAAGATTTGAAGCCAACCAGAGCAGAAGCCTTACATGGTCGTGTGGATCTACACGGCCGTGTGAAATTTCCAGAGACCAAGCAGGCTTCGGCCGTGTGCACCACACGGCCGTGTAGCATTTCCAGAGACAAAGCAGGCTGTGGCCGTGTGCACCACACGACCATGTAGCATTTCCAGAGAGCAGAAGGGTTCTGGCCGTGTGGAGTCACACGGCCGTGCAGCTTTGGCAGAGAGGGAACTGGACATGGCCGTGTGAATCTCACACGGCCGTGCCGTGTGGCGCCCGATTCCCTCCTCTATTTAAACCCTTCTTCATGAATTGAAAGGGGATCTCTCCCCCTTTGGGAGAAAGCAAGATTTGGTGGTTTCCTCCCAATCTTGGGAGGATTTTTGGGCGATTCAAGGGGAGATCTCGACGATTTCGACTCCGGAGCGAGGATTGGATCTGAAGACGAGGCTTCTTCGTAGATAAGTTTTCTCTTTCCCCCTCTTCTTGATTTCTTGGATTGGGGACTTAAGAAATGCTTGTAATTTCTATTTCTTCGGGTTTTCTTCCTCGATTCATGAAGTAGATCTTGTATTCTAGGATTAAGGGAGTATTTGTATGGTGGATTGATGTAATCTCTTATGGATTTGCCATTTTCTTGTTTCAATGACATTGTCTTGCTTGTATCAATTAGATCTTGAATGATTAATGGTGATTTGTGCTTAATTCTCATTCTTGATTGATTGTTTGAATTTCTTGTGGACTTTGTAAAGATAAACTCTCACTCGATCATCCGAGGGATCCACGTGACAGGTGCAAGCCCGTGTAAGGACGTTTGAGAGATAATCTTGAAGAGGAAATGGGAATATTCAAGAGAGTAGGATGGATCTTGTGATTAGTTTCTTGTATCTTGATAGATTAATGAGTTGTGGGCTTCTATGTTGATATCCGAGGAAGGCATAGTAATAGGTGTGCTTTTGTGTAAGGACAATGTAGGTTCATGTCTAATTAATCCTACTTAGATACATTTCTCAGTCCTTAGCCGGTTGTCTATTGCAAGAGAGAACTGGCAACTTTCTACATGTTTGCCAATTGAGGGATAAGAATTGGTGAACCATTTACATTCAAGAAATCTTACAAAGAAACCGAAACTCCTAGAATCTCCCTTTATCATAACCCAAAACACTAAACTCTTGTTTGTTGATCTTTAAGATTAGATTTGTTTACCTTTACTTTGCTTTTGAAACGATTGGATAGTTGTTTAGCTAATTCGCATTGAGACATTTCTAGTGCTTATTCCAGTCCCTGTGGATACGATAATCTTTTATATTACTTGCGACATTTCCGTACACTTGCGGAGCGTAACAAGTTTTTGGCGATTCACACGGCCATGTCCAGTTCCCTCTCTGCCAAAGCTGCACGGCCGTGTGACTCCACACGGCCAGAACCCTTCTGCTCTCTGGAAATGCTACACGGTCATGTGGTGCACACGACCACAGCCTGCTTAGTCTCTGGAAATGCTACACGACCGTGTGGTGCACACGGCCGAAGCCTGCTTGGTCTCTGGAAATTTCACACGGCCGTGTAGATCCACACGGCCATGTAAGGCTTCTGCTCTGGTTGGCTTCAAATCTTGACACGGTCGTGCGAGGTTCACACGGCCATGTCATCTTCCTCTTCTGTTGGTGCCAAACTCCACACGGCCCGAGCTCCATACCAGTGCATGGCCGTGTGAGGCACACGACCCGGTGCTTTCTCCCTTTGTTTCCTCCAATACATGCCCAAAGATGTAGATTCTTCACCAAATCGACTCCTGTGTACAGAAAATGCACAAAAAGCAGATCTCCGAACCAAAAGAGTAAATATGCTAAAAGGAAAGCTGGAAGTATAAAAATGCATAGATCAAGCATGCTCAAAATATGTAAATGTGCGTAAAAACATGCATAAAAGAGTATATAATCTACGGGCATCACATGGTACCGCCGCTTGCTCCTTTTCCCTATCTCCCCATTTCTAAAGGATTGAATTACTTCTTCCAATTTTTCCTTCTCATTCTTCTTTAGGAGATTTGATTTTCTTCCATGGAAAACGTGATTGAGGAGACTTCGGCCACAAGAAAAGGGAAGGAGAAGGTGGTTGCAAGAGAGGAGAGGAATGTTTGCTTTAAAGGTATTTCTAATGACTTTGGTATTGTTTTCTCTAGTGATGAGCAACGGTATAGATATTCATCCTTATGTAAACGACCTCTTTTAGGCACTAGGTTTCTTGATGTTGAAACTTTAGAAACTTTGGGGTTTAAGGATGATTTAGTTTGGCTATTTGAAAGGATAGGATGGAGTGGTTTAGTGAACATGAGATATCCTACTTATCCTAGAATTGTTTTTGAATTTTTAAGCTCAATAGAAGTTGATAATGTTCAAGGAGGGGGGAAGTGTAAATTTTGGTTGTTTAATGAAAATTATGAATGGACATTGAGAGATTTTAATACTTGTTATGAGTTGCCAAAGAATGATGTGTGTGTGAGTTTGCCCCAATTTGAGAATTCACATTTTTGGCAACAAATTTCTGAACAACCGTTATTTGATCCTCATAATTCCAGAGTTTGCCAAATTATCAATCCTATTTTTAAATATGCTTATTTGGTCATGAAAAACACTATATTTGGAAGGGAGGACAAAGAGGGATCGGTAAGACTTGTAGATTTGTATTGTTTGTGGGCAATGGCCGAAAATGTTCCAATTAATTCTGGTTATTTCTTTCTTAGACATTTGGCAAAATTAGGGAAATCAAATTCTACCACACCTATTATTTTGGGGGGGATTACTTACTCAATTGGCCTTAGTATTAGGATGTGATTTGAGTGAATTAGAGGTGGTGGAGAGTTTTTGTACGTTGGATTTCAATTCATGTTTAGCAATGAAAATGATTAAGCATGAAGAGCATGGATTTAGCTTAGTCATTAAAAATGGTTTCCCTTTAAAATTGCTCAATCATGATTTTACTACAATTCATAATAAAGAGAATTGGTGTTTAAAGTTAGCTAGGCAACAATCTAGAGCTTTGTCAACTTTTACTCAAAAAAATGTTTCTAAGGGTAACCAAGAGATTCATAGTTTTATGTTTCAAGAACTTAATTCTGCTTTAAAGAATATTCATAGTGATTTAGATTCAACTAATGAATTTCTTGAAGATAAGAAGCTTATGGAGGAGGAACTGTTTAAAAAGCTACAAGATTGTTTCAAGCGTGAAAGAGAATTGTGTGATAAGATTTCTAAAATGATGAATGCTTATAGGGCTAAAATGGAATTTCATGAAGATCTTAGAGGTTGTATGAGATTTGTGCAGGATGATATTGATAAATTGTTTGAATATCATAATTTTTTTAGAAACGAAGTTAAATGGTTTGTTAAAGATTTTGCATCTTCCTTCCCTGATTTTCCTGATCTTCCACCTCCTCCACCATACTGATTTCATCGGGACGATGAAAAGTTTAAGTCTGGGGGGGTGTCATGTATTGTTTAGTTTGGTTTTCAGTTTTTAGTTTTTGTTAGTTTTTCATGTTGGTTCTTATTTTCATTGCTTGTTGCTTTATTTTGCTTGTTTTTGAAATAATCATGGCAAAAATTTTTTTGAGAACATCAAATCTTCACTTATATGCTTTCTTGGATTCAAGTGAAATGTTAGCACGATTATTGTCTTGATTCATGATGTTCGAATGATGCTAGTAGTAAACTTTGTGTAGTTCTTTTTTCTATCTTGGGAAGCATTAATAAGCTAAGAATCTTATGGTGATGAGTTTTAGTTTTGGTTTAACCTTAAGGATTTTATCTTCACTACACTTGTGCTTGATGCTTGAATAGTTGATGTCATTGAAATAGTCATGATTCATCTTGTTTGCTTAGTACTTGGTTTCCATGGTGATTTCTCAACTTTCATTTTGGTTACTGGATGAGGCTCAAATCATTAAAGCTCATTTGGAAAAATCAAAATATCCCAACATGTGTGCTAAAAGTACATTTATGAATAAGTTTTGCACAATGCAAACACTTATAAAAAAAAAGAAAGAGGGATATAAAAAACAGTTGTCATGAGTGGAATCTAGCAAGTCACCCCTTTGAGACCGTGTTAGGTTACTGGGGAAATGACTGCTTAGCTTCCCTTGAGATTGAGCACACCTTTGAGACCTTGGGTTAGTTGAGAAATATGAACCAAGTGAATGGTGAGTAAGTGTCTATCACTGGTTACTTGTCTTTCACTGGAAACATTAGGAATTCAAATTTGATGACGACTTGACTAGGACATGGATTGAAACTTGAAGGGTGTTGAGTTACTTTTACACTGTGCACAAGATTCTTATGCTTGAACCATACTTTACTTGTTTCCATGATCACGCTTGTTAATGAAACTTTTTGATAGAATTAGGAAAGTGCACTAGGTTTTATGAATATGTTGTAGAACATATGAATTTAGACTGCAGCATTTTGCTTGAGGACAAGCAAAGGTTTAAGTCTGGGGGTGTGATGTGCGTAGATTATATACTCTTTTATGCATACTTTGACGCTCATCTACTTGTATTTCATTGGCATAATCTATGTTTATTGCACCCTATTTCATTAGAATATCATACTTTCATTATATTCTGTTCGGAGATCTACTCTTTGCTTATTTTGATTGATAGGACGTGATTTGGAGCAAAAACAGAGTTTAAATGAAGTCTAGAGCTTTCAGAGTGACATGGGCATGCAAAACTATGTTTTCTTCATGTTCTGGCCGTGTAGAACTCACATGGGAGTATTAAGGCCGTGTAGGGGTCATGTTGGGGCCGTGTGAACTTCACATGGGCGTGTGAAGGCCGTGTGAACCTCACACGGCCGTGTGAGGTTTTCTGCACTACAGACTAAAACTAAAACGGCCATAACTTTGTGCTCGGTTGGAGATTTGGGCTGTTCTTTATACCGACTTGTAGATAACTTCAAGATCTACAACTTTTATGAAGACTTCAACGGGAGAAAACCCCATATTGGTGGCCTAAAAGATGTTGCAATGAAACATAACTATTCAAAGCTAAGACAAAGGGTGTGCAAGGGCCATGCAAGGGGGTGTGAGCTGCACACGGCCATGTATGGCATCTAGTGCTGAAACCTTACATGGCTGTGTAAATCTACACGGCCATGTGAGGTTTCCAGAGGCCAAGCAGGTGGTGGCCGTGTGAGGTTTCCAGAGGCCAAGCAGGACATGGCCGTGTGGATCTACACGTCCATGTGAGGTTTCCAGAGGCCAAGCAGGTGGTGGCCGTGTGGATCTACACGGCCGTGTGAGGTTTCCAGAGGCCAAGCAGGTGGTGGCTGTGTGCACCACACGACCGTGTAGCATTTCCAGAGAGCAGAAGGGTCTTTGGCCGTGTGCACCACACGGCCGTGCAGCATTGGCAGAGAAGGAACTGGACATGGCCGTGTGGATCTCACATGGCCGTGTCGAGGGGCCGTGTGGCGCCCGATTCCCTCCTCTATTTAAACCTTCCTTCATGAATTGAAAGGGGATCTCTCCCCCTTTGGGAGAAAGCAAGATTTAGTGGTTTCCTCCCAATCTTGGGAGGATTTCTGGGCGATTCAAGGGGAGATCTCGACGATTTCGATTTCGGAGCGAGGATTGGATCCGAAGACGAGGCTTCTTCGTAGATAAGTTTTCTCTTTCCCCCTCTTCTTGATTTCTTGGATTGGGGACTTAAGAAATGCTTGTAATTTCTATTTCTTCGGGTTTTCTTCCTCGATTCATGGAGTAGATCTTGTATTCTAGGATTAAGGGAGTATTTGTATGGTGGATTGATGTAATCTCTTATGGATTTGCCATTTTCTTGTTTCAATGACATTGTCTTGCTTGTATCAATTAGATCTTGAATGGTTAATGGTGATTTGTGCTTAATTCTCATTCTTGATTGATTGTTTGAATTTCTTGTGGACTTTGTAAAGATAAACTCTCACTCGATCATCCGAGGGATCCACGTGACAGGTGCAAGCCCGTGTAAGGACGTTTGAGAGATAATCTTGAAGAGGAAATGGGAATATTCAAGAGAGTAGGATGGATCTTGTGATTAGTTTCTTGTATCTTGATAGATTAATGAGTTGTGGGCTTCTATGTTGATATCCGAGGAAGGCATAGTAATAGGTGCGCTTCTGTGTAAGGACAATGTAGGTTCATGTCTAATTAATCCTACTTAGATACATTTCTCAGTGCTTAGCCGGTTGTCTATTGCAAGAGAGAACCGACAACTTTCTACATGTTTGGCAATTGAGGGATAAGAATTGGTGAACCATTTACATTCAAGAAATCTTACAAAGAAACCGAAACTCCTAGAATCTCCCTTTATCATAACCCAAAACACTAAACTCTTGTTTGTTGATCTTTAAGATTAGATTTGTTTACCTTTACTTTGCTTTTGAAACGATTGGATAGTTGTTTAGCTAATTCGCATTGAGACATTTCTAGTGCTTATTCCAGTCCCTGTGGATAAGATAATCTTTTATATTACTTGCGACATTTCCGTACACTTGCGGAGCGTAACAATCACCCATCCCTCTTAACTCTTCTCGATCCTTTCTCTTCCCATTGCACGCCAAAGCCCTAGCCGACACCCTCCTACGCCTCAACTCTTCTCTCCGTTATCCGAAAGAGACATATATGGCACCAAGGTAACTCCATTCTCCCCGAGCTCTACTCATTTTGGCACTTCATTTTCATTTCTCACCGTATCTTTGTAATTTGGCTTGGTTCTCGGTTGTTGGTGGCTTCCGTGCTCACCTATTTGCCCCGTTCATGTCACATTTTTAACCTTTAGGAAGAAACAAGTTAGTGAGGGAACCTCTAAGTCGTCAACTGAGAAATCTAAATCTAAGGCTCCCTCCCGACCTCAACCATCCATTTCTGGAAGATTTCCAAACCATCACTTTGAACAAGCTTTTCAACAAAGAACCTTCAAACTGCTTCCTTGTAGGTCTGTGGATCAAAAATTCATGGATGAATTTTGTCCATCTGTGTCGGAAATACTTGCCTATTAGAAACTTGATTCTCTAGTCTATTTAGAACGAGACATCAATTACGACTTAGTATATGAGTTTTATAATAATCTTCATCAAACTAATGATGTTAATTATAGAACTAGAGTTGCTAAGCAAACTATTGATTTCCCTTTCTCGGCCTTCTTTGATTATCTAGCTTGCCGGAGGTGTTCAGGAAATGTCTTTTCCATATATCCTGATTTACCAGACCCCTTACCTTCTCCCTTTGATGTCTCATCTAACTCCATTTATGAGTATTTCTTCGGACATCCTAGACCGGGTGGACAAGATGAGTTAGATGTTGATTTTCCTACCTTTGCAGCCCTGAGACTATCTGCAACAGATTACATTCTCTTTAAGATTGTCACAAATTGCCTTCTGCCAATCACATCTAAACCCTTGTCAGAGATCCGACCATATCACTACTTGATGCTTTATGGATTGCGTCGGTGTCTTGATTTTGACATCGTGTCGAGCATTTATTCGTCTATTATCTCCTATAGTGAGTCTAACAGCTTCACCGTTTATATGCCTTATGGCCATATAATTACGGATTGGCTCGAGACCCTATAGATTGATGTCTCCAAGGGAAGGATAGTCAAGATGGTGAGGCAGGACTGCAGACTTGGAAAACATGCATTTTCCAAGTCTGGCATCATAGGAAAGTATGGGGCAGTTCGTTGGAAGGACGGGAGAGCACTGGGTGAGTTACCATGGGCACCTCCATGACAGGTTGATGCTGCTCCTCCTGCTGCTGCTGCTGAGTATGGAGAGGCAGATCCTGATCTGCGCTGGCAGATCGCTGAGCTGGAGAGCCGCATCGATCAGCACGATGAGCTGCTGGCTGCTGAGCTCCATGGGCTGCGCGTTCGGATTGACCAGCGTTACGATGATCTACGCAGTCAGCATTTGACGACGCAGCAGGTGCTTCTGGGATGGATGGCCAGCTACCCACCTCCGCAGTATTACTCGTGCTATCCACCCTCGAGCAACAGCATGCCGCCTCAGGGACTCATTCCTCCAGCTGATGATGATGATGCTCCTCATATTGAGGATGTTGATTGATACACCTTGTTTTATGTTGGTCATTTTGATTGCCTATGTTTCGGATACTGTTTGATAGATACATGTGTCTGACCTGGATATTAGCTGTTTTCATATATTTATGCTACTCGTTTTTCTATTACTTGCTTCTCTTTATGTTTCAGTTCTTATTGGCTATTTATACGCTTTTCATATGCCATATCTTGATTCTCTCTTATTTACTGTCCGATAATACACTTAGAGGGAATTCTATGTGGATTAAGAAAGAGATAGTATGGGTTAAGGGGGAGTCCTTTAAGTCTTATTACCTAATTCGCGCATTTTCGGTGTTTGACAAAGGGGCAGAAGATGACTAAGTTTAGAGATGAATGAAGTTTTGATTTTAGGGGAGAGGATAACCTTGAGGATTATTGACTTCCTTACATAGTGTTGTATCCGTCTTAGGGGGAGGACCTTGATTCCCCTAAAATTATGGAAATATGAGCATTTCTGATCTAAACTTAAATCGTGTTGTCAAACAACAAAAAGGGGGAGATTGTTGATACAGTCTGACCTGGCTGCTGTTTTGATGTTGACACTGATTTAAGTTTGTATCAAATATTAATTAAACTCAGATTGATTACTGATCAAGGTTGATCAGGTGGAAGGGAAAAGTCCAAGTATGGAAACTTGGCACGCGAAGTCAGAGAGGGCTCAGTAGCTCGTTCTCTGGACCGGACGAAGTCGGAGAGGGCTCGGTAGCTCGTTCTCTGGACTAGGTCAGAGAGGGCTCGGTAGCTCGTTCTCTGGACCGGACGAAGTCGGAGAGGGCTCGGTAGCTCGTTCTCCGGACTAGGTCAGAGAGGGATCGGTAGCTCGTTCTCTGGACCGGACGAAGTCGGAGAGGGCTCGGTAGCTTGTTCTCCGGACTAGGTCAGAGAGGGCTCAGTAGCTCATTCTCTAGACCAGGAAGGCTTTAGGGTTTAGGGCTGGGAAGCACTAAACCTACATAGGCATTGGATCGGTCTGTTGACCGATCCAGTGATACTATGGTTATCTGATCGGTCACCAGACCGATCAGTAACCAATCAGTAACTCTCTGTGAACTCACCGAGAATTACTGATCGGTCTGTAGATCGATCAGGAGGCAACGGAGTTCGGGAGAAAGGATAGGGGGATCAGTCTATGGACCGATCCACCTATAGCCTGATCGGTCCACAGACCGATCAGAGCCCTCCTGGACCGATCAAGCTGTAGCCTGATCGGTCAAAAAGGCTGTGGATCGGTCTGCTGACCGATCCACAATAATGTCTATAGTTTCTGCTGTTTCTCTGCAACTTCTGATTCATCTGATTTAACCATCTGCTGTGAGCTTTTTAAATCTGCAGGTTGCAGGTATCATGCCAATGCTTAAATTCAAATCAAGCTCCATCAGAAGAATAAGACAAAGTGTTCTTTCTAATGTGTTTCACTGCAAATGGTGCAATTGGAGCATCAATGTTTACTGGCTGCGATCTGGCTGCGATCAGCTGGCAATCAGCTTGACTCCTGCTTATTGGTTCAAGCTCAGAGACACCTGTGAAGACCATGGGTTCTATTGGTGTGAGTTCAGAGAACCAGATGAAGAGGAAGAGTGATTGGCGACGCCTTAGCTTGCAGCAGCGATTCGGTGCAGGTTGACAGCGATTCTGTACAAGCTGAACGCAGTGGAAAAGCAGAGGCATAAGAAGAAGGATGAAGAGATGTTCGAAAAAAAAGAAGAAAAAAGGAAAACTCTCTTTCGATCAAGCGAGTGTGCTAAGCTTTGAGCTATTGGCTGAGAAGCTGCTTCCTTCTTGCGCTCTGCTTTCACTGTCGTCTTCGCGTGGCTGTGAGCATATTCTTCATTCTCTTTAGCCACTGATCATTGTAAGTCTTGTGCTTTATTTACATATCTTCTTAGACTTTGTGGAGAGGTTACTCCACCGAGAAGGAGGAAATCTTTAGCCAGAATCTATCCGGGGTGTGATCTACCAAAAGATCAAGGGATCGTCCACCGTACGGACATGCCGAGGAGTAGGGGTAAGTTATCCCCGAACCTCATACATACTGGTGTTAGTGGTGTTTGTCTCTCTTTCTTGTATTATATTTTCGTTTGCATATTTCCACTGCGCTAACGACTTGTACGAAGAAATTCTTTAAGCTTTTAGAGAAGGCTATTCACACCCCCCCCCTCTCTAGCCATCCGAAGATCCTAACAACTATCTCAAGACTCCCCCTACGCAAAGGCACTAAGGTTTTCCTAACTAAACTTTACTTCTCTCCCTTTACCTAACATCCAAAAAGCTTTCGAAAAAATTCCAATTGTTGAAAATTTATCATCCGACTGACCCTAAACTCATGTATTTATCCCTCATGGATCCCATACATTTATACGAACTGACTCGGTCAAAATCCAGTGTTGAAAACACTTTCAGACTGGTATCAGTCGACTACAAGAAGTACCAGTCGACTGCCCTTATCGAAATGAGCTTACAGAGACATTCTGTGCTAAAAAATACTATTACCAGTCGATTGTTAACTGTACCAGTCGACTGGTACACTATTCATGCAAAAATCAACCTTTTCTAGTCAACTTCAGAAATGCGCCAGAAATTCCACAGACCTCCAAAAATTCTCAAATTTTGTAAAGAGGTCTATTTTATCAATGTCTACTTGGGATAAATATATATAAAAATATATTTATCACAAATCCCAAGATTGACACAAAACACAAAACTAGCTAAAAAGTTCAATTGAACCTTCACCTAAAGTCCTAGTTTTGACTTCCTCTTGATGTATTTGTCCATACTAACCAATAATGCATCCCTAGCATTGGTTTATATGGAATCTATACATCAAAAAGCAATTATCATGCTATATGACTCCTATGTCATATTTCTAAGTATGAAACACAACTCAATTGTGTCAAAACCCAATGTTTGAGACTCAAGTCCGTCTTCAAACCACTTGGCACATTCCATGACCCAACTTAGACTCCCAAGTAAAACCCACTTGAGATCCATTGGCCATGGGTCCCAAATTGACTCTTTGAGCTCCCCCTAGAGCTCTTAACCTTAGCCACCTCTCTAGGTGACTTATCCACAATAGCTAGGCCATATCGGTGCACCTCCGGTGACACTTGGCCTACAAACCTAACCTTTTTAACCTTGGACTCCTTGTCCTTGGTTAGTTTCTCCTTACCTTTAAATGGCTTTCTCTTGTCATTTATTGGCTTCTCCTTGCTATAGTCATATGCAACCCTAGCATAAGACTTTCCCTTAACATTGGAGACACTAGATCGGTATCCTAGACCCGATATATCATTGTTGGGTCTTTGACTACCAAACACCATACCCAAACCCTTAGATCTAACAGTGAATCTTTCTAGGGGTTTCTCCAATTTATCAAGCTTTGCCTACAAATCTTGATTTTGTTGATGCGGGAAGCATCCGACGATCAAACCTGAGTTTTGATAATTGCAAAGGATTCAAAGTTAAGGTGTGTTGTGATCTAACAAGTCTGTTAAGTGTTTCAGGAAAAGACCTAACTGTGGTTAGGCAAGGTAAAAACCCTAGGGGGTGGTAACCCTATGTCATAGGAGGTGGTATCCCAATGCCGAAAGTCTTGGTGGGTCGAGTGCTTCAGGCAAAAGTCATAGGGGGGTAACCCTAGGTGGAAAGTCCTGGTGTCGCGAACCAGGTGAAAGACTGGACCAGCCGGGAAGCGGAAGTCCAGCAGAAAGTACGGAAGCATCGAGCACCGAGCAAAAGTCCAGTCGATCTAGAGGATCACACTGGCAATAGGTAAATCTCCTGAGTGGAGTAGGTGAGGATGCGTTCCCCGTAGAGGGAACAGTTGGCGTCGGGTCGACCTAGGGTTTCCGGTTGGAAATCCGAAGTCAGACCCGGACAGTCCGATGACTGTCAAACTTCATATTTACGATATTATATGTGCTAACTTTTGTTTTGCAGGATATGTTTGTGTTTTGGATCTAATATGTCTTGAAGGTACGAAAGAACAAGGTTAAGCCTCGGATAAATAGTGTCCGAGGCGCCTCCATGGAGCTTGGAGGCACCTCGGGTGCAAAAGATGATCTGGCTGCGAAGCAAGCTTGGAGGCGCCTTGAAGGGAGCTCAAGGCGCCTTCGACTGGTGGATGAAGGCGCCTTGAGGAAGCATGAAGACGCCTTGAACCTGATAAGGTTCGACCAGTTCAGCTCTTATCTCAGCGTGTGACTCGGCCAGTATGGAGGCGCCTTGCATGGCTTTCAAGGCGCCCTGAACACCCTTTATAAGAGGGTTTCGACCAGCAGCTTAAAACAACTTATTCCAAGTGATCCTCTTGCTGCGTGCTGCTAAATCGACGACCCAGAAATGCTGCAACTTGACACCGATAACCCGGAGCTTCGCTTTTTCATCTATTGTTGTCGGTATAAGATTTCTGGTTTAAATTAAGTTGTAAATTGTTATACTTGTAAACCTTAATGAGCTTATAGTTGTTGCCCATGGAAAGCAATCAAGGATCGCGAGCCTTCGAGTAGGAGTCGATCTAGGCTCCGAACGAAGTAAATCCTCGTGTTCTTTCCGTTTGTTTCTCTTTATTCCGCTGCGTGTTTTAACTCTGATAGTTTTACGATTCCGAACCGAGTGAAAGCCACGAGTGCTATTCACCCCCCCCCCCTCTAGCGCTTCTCGATCCAACAATTGGTATCAGAGCGGGGTCGTTTTGAATTGGTGCAACCACCATTCAAAATAATTTTTCGTGGTATTTTCATATTTTCGGAGTCAATTAGAATTTAGCTTTATATCTATATTCTAATTCTTTTCTCGAATCGGTTTTTTCTCAAAGATGGTGCAACACCACTCGAGATTGTTTTCTTTTAAATACTTCCCGCACTACTAATCCAGGACCAAGTCCTGGAATTTTCTTGTCATTTATTTTCTTCATAGTTGATCTAAAATGGCCCAACAAGAGGGTTATAGCACTGTCCGTCCCCCGCTCTTCACCGGAGAGGACTTTGGTTATTGGAAGGGCAGAATGGAGAACTTCCTGAAGATCCAATTCGAGACGTGGATGATCGTCAAGACTGGTTTGGATCTGCCAATAGATAAAGACGGCAATCCTACACCCTGCGAGGACTGGGAACCTGCATTAATCAAGAAGGTGGAGGCAAATGCCAGAGCAACTTGTTCCCTCCAGTGCGGACTAACAAAGGAGGAACTAAACCGCGTCGGTCCATTCTCAAGTGCTAAGGAGCTATGGGAGAAGCTGATCGAGCTTCACGAAGGGACCTCCGATACCAAGGTAAGTAAAAGAGATCTTTTACTTAATAAATTATATAATCTGAAAATACAGGAAAATGAGACGGCAAGCCAGCTGCACGCAAGAATTCAAGACATCCTCAATTCTCTCCACGGAATCGGGCAAAAGGTAGAGAATTGGGACGTCATAAGGTATGCACTAAACTCATTTCCTAGGAGCACATTGTGGGCATCAATGGTAGATGCCTACAAAGTCTCCAAGGATTTATCTTCAATAAAGTTAGATGAATTATTCTGTGAGTTTGAATTACATGAGCAGACTAATGCACAGCCAACCGAGAAGGGGGTTGCTTTGGTTGCAGGTACCAGTCGAACGCGCGAACCGAGATCACGACGAAGAACTGAACCAGAGTCAGAAGAAGAACCCGACTCAGATGATGAAGATGAAGAACTAACAACCGAGCTCATGAACCTTGTGAAGAGACTCTACAAGAAGAAGAAAGGCTTCAACAAGAAGGACCTAAAGAAGGCAGTCCAATCCAAGGAGGCCCAACCAAGTTCTAAGGTAAAGTTCAAAGTGATCTGCTACGGGTGCAACCAGAAGGGGCACATCAAGGCCAACTGCCCTAATCAAAAGGATGCAAAGAAGAAAAGAAGGAAGAAGGCCTTAAAGGCGACATGGGATGAATCTTCCTTAGAAGACGACGATGACAAACTCGATCAGACGAGTTTACTTGCGCTGATGGCCCGGGACCAGATCGACGAATCCGAGAGCGAGATCGAGTCGAAGGCCGAGTCCGAGCGAAACCACGGATCCGTATCCATTTCCGAAGGGCCCGATGCCTCTGTAAGTATCCCTCGACTCAATAACTTAGTCAATTATTTATTACGAAATTAGCTAAGTTGAATCTTAGAATTAAGTCACTTCTAAAGGAAGTAGTTGTCCTTAAGGAAGTGACTGACTCCAAATCTTTGACTGAACCAGTTCAGACTGGAAACTCAACTCAAGTTCAAAAACTTGAAGAAGAGAACTCCAGTCTGAAAATTCAAGTCAAGGATCTGGAGAAAACACTAGAACGATTTTCTTTAGGTTTCAAGAATCTTGACCTAATTCTTGGAACACAAAGAGCCGTTTATAATAGAACTGGTCTAGGATTTAAACCAAAAAGAAAATATAAATCATACTTATCTCTTGTAGAAAGAACAAATAGAAAAACAGTCCAAGCATGGGTCCCCAAGTCCAAATTGATTAATCAAGTTGAACTTGGTCAATATTGGATCCCGAAGGATCAAATACACTACCTCGATAGACCATATCGAGGCTATGATCCAGGGGGAGCAAAAAGAAAAGCGATATTAATAAAACGAACATAAAAATCTGAAATTAAATTAAAATTCAAAATTAAATTAAAAAATTCAAATTCAAAATTAAATTAAAAATTTGAAATTAAAATTCAAAATTAAATTAAAAATTAAATTAAAAATTCGAAATTAAAAATTAATTCAAAATTCAAATTCAATTTAAATCAAATAGAAGGAGGATCCAGAATAGCTAGCACCCCCAAACTAAACTACCCGACTGGGTAACCGAACTTAATCTACCCGAAATGGGTAAACAAGAGTAAACTACCCGGTAGGGTAATTAAGGTTAGATTAAAAGGAGTTAGGTTTAACTTGACCCACGGTACTGGTGAAGTATTGGATGATAGTACGTTGGGGAAGCTTAGTCATCGCATGTCTAGGAAGAAATGGCTTCGACCTGGTGCATTTGGCTAAGTGGAACTGACCGAGGCTACCCTTTATGGATCCTAACTAGTTAGACCAAGGTTTTGTATTAAGTTCAATGGGTAGAACTATTTGGAAAACCTCGAAGGCATGGTTACTTTAATGATGTCCTTGTGACTCACCATAGCCCAGAAGTTTATCCAAAGAACGCCTACTTGTTGAACTCAAAGCTAAACCAGAATCTAACACAAAGTTAAACCAAACCCTTAAATTAAACCTCAATTCATCTCACAGAAATTATAGGATTCCCTGATTGAAAATTTAGATCAGGTGAGATGACTAAGGAATTTAAAATTCGAATTCAAAATTAAATTCGTAATTAATATTATTTTTTTTAAAATAAAATTATTTTAAAAAAATATTTTAAAACTTAATTTCAAAATTATTTGAAAAATATTTTAAAAATCAGTTAAAAAAATCTTTTAAAAACTTATTTTCAAAATTATTTGAAAAATCATTTAAAAATTATTTTAAAAATCTTTTAAAACTTAATTTCAAAATTATTTGAAAAATATTTTAAAAATCTTTTAAAACTTAATTTCAAAATTATTTGAAAAATCTTTTAAAACTTAATTTCAAAATTATTTGAAAAATATTTTTAAAATCATTTTAAAAATCTTTTTAAAATCTTAATTTCAAAATTATTTGAAAAATCTTTTAAAAATCATTTTAAAAAAATCTTTTAAAACTTTGAAAAATCTTTTAAAAATTATTTTTAAAAAAATTAATAATAATAATAATAATAAAAAAGGGCACACGTGGCACCTGAACAAAGGCGCCTCCCACACGAGGGAGGCGCCCTCAACAGCGGCGGGAAATTTCCCGCCGACCTACTTAAGGCGCCTTAAGGAGCCTTTAAGGCGCCTTCACTCAGCGTTTTTGCCACGAACAGAAGCTCCTCCTTCTGTTCATTTTCTACCGAAACACAACCCAAGTGCGATTTTTCCCAACCAAGGCGCCTTCAACCCATCTCTTCCTCCTTTAATCCTAGCAATGCCTCCTAGGTATAATCTAAACTCTTCTCAATCATCTATTACATAAATTTCGTGCTAGTTTTGCTATTTTTATTGTATAATGTCAACAATAGGAAGCGTCGTATTGTGGATCCCACACCGGCTAGGGCCCCTTCCACGGACCCTAGATTCCCCTCGGAACAACATAGGATAGATTTCGCTAGGTTTACCTTTGAGTCTATTAAATCTAGATATATTGGTAGGGAATTTTTATCCCAATTCTGTCAACCCGCAATTCAGATGATAGACTACTATCATCTAGATAAACTGGTTGACTGTACCACTACAGTCAACCAAGACCTGTGTGCCCAGTTCTATCACAACCTTGAAAAGGTTGATGATAGTACCTATTCCACCAGAGTTGGTGGTACTGACCTTCAGTTTACTCCCTCCCTACTTCGCACCAGCTTAGAGCTTAGGGAGTACCAGTGTACATTCTTGTGTTACCCGAGTAGGGAGCTACCTTTTGGTGATCCCTATTCCCACATTGCCTTAGATGACATCTACATGCATTTTTTTGGGGAGGAGAGACCCTTGGGCCTGACCGAGTTCAGATCCACTCTTCTTCGCGTTCAAGACTATGCTATGTACAGAGTCCTGACAGCATGCATTCTACCCATCTCATCTCGAGACATCTCGAAGATGCGACCGTCCCACTCGTTCTATTTGTATGCCCTCAGCCAGCGCCTAGATATAGACATAGCTCTACATATGTTTCATAACATCATTCTTGCATCTAGTATAGTTACATCTGGAGTGATTCATATGCCCTACTGTCATATCCTGACCCAGATATTCTCTGGCTCTGGGATAGACATTACTAGAGGGGTACTCATCCCACTTACCATTTATGATGAGTTAGGTCAGCGTAGCCTTAGATTAGCGGGTGCAGAGGTCACTGCCGAGGGGATTCTGGCATGGAAGGGCCGACCACCACCAGTTGCTGCTCCTGGTGCTCCAGAGGACGAGGACGTACCAGGTGAGGATGAGGAGTGGCCCGATTTCCTGGTAGAGGACTTTTTCACAGATCCTTCCACCTCTGCCGGACCATCCACATCAGCCGGGCCTTCATCTTCGGCACCACTCTCTGTCGAGGACAGACTCACTCGGCAACCATCTCAGACGCGATGAGCTGTGCTAGATAGCCATCGCTTCCTTCGATCTATGGGATCCGAGATGGCTGCAGGTTTCGCGTCTCTCTAAGGTGAGATACGGCGTCAGGGACAGCCTCAGCCGACACCCGAGAAGCCTCTAGCTGATCCTCCAACTGACGATCCGCCTGCTTGACTCTATCTTTTTAGACTGTCTGGATATCTTACTCACTTCTTGGATCTGGATATCTTACTCTTCTTTTGGATTGTATCTTGGATTTGCTTATCTGATGTTTAGTTGACTTATATTTAATTCAGTACTTATGTGTCACTTTTTCAAAATTGTGAGTATAATTTCAAAACCACTTTTAAATTATTTTTAAAAATATAAGAAAAATAATGATTTTAAAATCCCCTTTTCTTAGAATTTTCAAAAATTGGACTTAGTTTAGGCTCTGCCCTAGAAATCATGTTCCCCTAGATTTAAGCCAGAGCATCTCACAAACACCTTGGTATACCTTGCTTGTGTTTGAAAAACATAGAATGGTGTGAGATGCATAGGGTACAACCTGGACTCAAGAATGCTTATTTCTGTGCATCAATATGAGTCTAGGCGTTAAATACTTTATTAACAGTAATCAAGTCAAGTCTTCCAGTCTGAGTCAAATCTAACTGGACTAAATGACTTTACTCGACTAACCAAGTGAAAGCTGCTGCCCTCTAGACAATCAGCAAGTAGCTAAAGGTTAGACAGTTGGTGAAGGAAATATTAAGATTAAGCATGCTTGTATTTTAGGGCTCTGATACCTGATCAAAACAAATTAGATATTTTTGAATGCTATCTAACTTGACTCATGCTTGGACTTAAGGACCAACCAATTTGATTAAATAAACTAAATTAAATATTTAGTTTCTCCCTCTTCGTCCTAAAAATTAACAAGTTCTTACTCCTATGTTTTCAACAATAAGTATTGTTTTATTCAAATTAAGCTAAGTGTCTTTTTAACTTAATCTATATTTTCAAAATTCAATGTTTGCAAAAGACTAAGCTAAGTAGTTCATATAGAAACCTTCAAACTTTTTCAAACTTAGCCAACCTTCAAATCTAACTTTTTTCTTGCTAAGCTATTTTTACTTACCTAAAAGTATTAAAAATCATTGCTTTCAAAATATTTTTTGCTATGTAAAAAGAGACTTCAATTTTCTTTAAGATTTTCAAAATTTAGCTAAGTATATTTCAAAAAACAACTAAGTTTCAAAAGTGGCTAAAATCGTCCTTCACAGTCTACTATATATTCACCTTTTAAACTTAGGTGAAAATTTTTCCCAAGTCAATTTAGCTTTTATCCAGTCTTTCAAGCCTAATCTATTTTTCAATAAAAAAAATTAAAAATTGCTTAAAACTGGCTTATTTTTTGATAAATGGCAAAGGGGGAGAGTAGGGAAATTCAAAAGTAAAAGAAAGTCTAATTCAAAAAGAAAGCCCTGTATTAAGGGGGAGCCTCACAAAGTTTAAAGTGTTATCTTAAGTTATGCTTTTATTTGAATTTATATGCTTAAGCTTGCTCACTTAAAACCTTTTAATATTTATGCTTTTGTTTTACTTAACTTTGAATTTGGGTTGCCATAATCAAAAAGGGGGAGATTGTTGGTGCGGGAAGCATCCGACGATCAAACCTGAGTTTTGATAATGGAAAATGACTCAAAGTTAAGGTGTGTTGTGATCTAACAAGTCTGTTAAGTGTTTCAGGAAAAGACCTAACTGTGGTTAGGCAAGGTAAAAACCCTAGGGGGTGGTAACCCTAGGTCATAGGAGGTGGTAACCCTATAAGAAAAGTCTTGGTGGATCGAGTGCTTCAGGCAAAAGTCCTAGGGGGGTAACCCTAGGTGGAAAGACCTGGTGTCGCGAACCAGGTGAAAGACTGGACCAACAGGGAAGCGGAAGCCCAGCAGAAAGTCTGGAAGCATCGAGTACCGAGCAAAAGTCCAGTCGATCTGGAGGATCGCACTGGCAACAGGTAAATCTCCTAAGTGGAGTAGGTGAGGACGCGTTCCCCGTAGAGGGAACAGTAGGCGTCGGGTCGACCTAGGGTTTCCGGTTGGAAATCCGAAGTCAGACTCGGACAGTCCGATGACTGTCAAACTTTATATTTATGATATTATATGTGCTAACTTTTGTTTTGCAGGATATGTTTGTGTTTTGGATCTAACATGTCTTGCAGGTACGAAAGAACAAGGTTAAGCCTCGGATAAACAGTGTCTGAGGCACCTCCATGGAGCTTGGAGGCGCCTCGGGTGCAAAAGATGAGCTGGCTACGAAGCAGGCTTGGAAGCACCTTGAAGGGAGCTCAAGGCGCCTTGGACAGGTGGATGAAGGCGCCTTGAGGAAGCATGAAGGCGCCTTGAACCTGATAAGGTTTGACCAGTTCAACCCTTATCTCAGCGTGTGACTCGGCCAGTATGGAGGCGCCTTGCATGGCTTTCAAGGTGCCTTGAACACCCTTTATAAGAGAGTTTCGACAAGCAGCTCAGAACAACTTATTCCAAGTGATCCTCTTGCTGCGTGCTGCTAAATCGACGACCCGGAAGTGCTGCAACTTGACACCGATAACCCGGAGCTTCGCTTTTTCATCCATTGTTGTCGGTATAAGATTTCTGGTTTAAATTAAGCTGTAAATTGTTATACTTGTAAACCTTAACGAGCTTATAGTTGTTGCCCACGGAAAGCGATCAAGGATCGCGGGCCTTCGAGTAGGAGTCGATCTAGGCTCTGAACGAAGTAAATCCTCGTGTTCTTTATGTTTGTTTCTCTTTATTCCGCTAAGTGTTTTAACTCCAATAGTTTTACGATTCCGAACCGAGTGAAAGCCACGAGCGCTATTCATCCCCCCCCTCTAGTGCTTCTCGATCCAACAGATTTTTCCTTTCTAGGTTCCTAAACCTAGAGTCAATATGTCCACCATGGACATTCCTAGACCTGCCCATTTTTCTAGGCATATGTCTCCAATTCTTGGGATTAATGCCTTGGGTCTCCTTAGGTTTACCATTTCTAGATTTATCATGAATGTTGGTTGGTCCTAGGAAGATCGTACCAGTTCCACTGTACAAAAATTTTATATAAGTGTCGAACCTTTCCTAACAACCTATTGTGTTCTTTAGAAATTAAATTAGGAATCGCAAACGGAACTTAACATTATTGATTTCAAATTTAACTTATCTGTTCTTAATGGTTTAGACTTGGAGCGTAAACGATGCTTAACATTGTTAATCCAAATCCACCTACGTTATAAATTCAATTAAATATTTTTTTTTTCAGAAATTGGCTCCCAGGTCCAACATGGCGAGGCACATGGCCTTCTTGGGTATGGGAGCATCCACCACTACCTCGACAATGCCTCTTATGGATTCCATGATTTTAAAAGAGAGTTTAAAATTTAAATCTTTCCTTTTATAGCTTTCTACAAAATATTGAGAAAATATTTCATATCTTTCCTTATTTGTAGATTGAACGGAAGATTTTAATTTTGATAAAACTTTCCTTTTTTGTAACCATGTTCATGATTTAAAAAGAGAGTTTAAAATTAAATATTTCCTTTTATAAGTTTCTACAAAAGATTAAGAAAAGATTTGATATCTTTCCTTATTTGTAGATTGTAAGGAGATTTTAATTTTAAAGATAACTTTCCTTTTTGGAAATCATCCGCATGTTTTAATAGAGAAATTTTAATTTATATATTTCCTTTTATAACCAACCATGAAGGGATAAATTATTAGAGAAATTTTTATTTTAAAATTTTTGGAAACAAATTAGAAAGTTTTAATTATTGTTAAAACTTTCCTTGTTTGGGATTATGAGGTGGTTGGCCATATTGTTTTAAGAAAAGGAAATAAGTTTTAATTAATTAAATTTTCCTTTTCATGGCAAAGAAAATAAGGAATATTTTATTTAATTTTTCCTTATTTGCCAAGACCAAGGATTATAAAAGAGGGGGTAGGGGTGCCTTCATGGCGAAGAACTCTATTCTATTCTCCTCCTCTTTTCCTTGGTGGTGTGGCCGACCCTTCTAGTTCTCCTTTTTCCTTTTTCTTTCTTCTCCTTGGCCAAAACTCTTCATCCTTTGGAGCTTGGAAGGTGGCCGGATATTGCTTGGAGAAGAAGGAGAGAAAGGAGGCTTTGTTTCTTGCATCCCTTGGAGCTTGGTGGTGGTGTTCGAACCTCTACATCCTTGGAGGAGTTTTGGTGGCTGAAACTTGGTGAGGAAGAAGAAGGGCTTGGGTGGTTCTTATCTGGGTAGATCATTGCCCACACAACGTCCGAGATAAAAAGAGGATACGGTAGAAGATCAAGAGGTCGATGCGTACAAAGAAAGGTATAACTGGTAATTATTTTTCGCATGATACTAGTTTTTCTTTGTATGAATTCCAAACACAAAAGGCATATGATTCTAGATTTTTGGATTAGATATTCGAATTTGTGTTTTTTTTTATTTTTTCGATCTTGTGATTCGATTGTTCCTTACAGAGGAATGCAGTGCTCTTTTTGAGAAGAATACTTCCCCAAAGTTGAAGGATCCAGGGAGCTTCTATATTCCTTGCAATATAGGAACTGAATTTATCGAGAAAGCTTTTTGTGATTTGGGGGAAAGTGTTAGCCTCATTCCTTATTCTATTTGTAATAAATTAGGTCTCAAAAATATTAAACTTACTACTATGACACTGTAACTTGCTGATCATTCCTGCAGGTACCCTATGGGTATTGTAGAAGATGTGCCAGTAGAAGTAGGTGGGAGTATAATTCCCACTAACTTTGTTGTGCTAGACATGGAGGAGGATCCAAAAATTCCTATCATATTGGGAAGACCATTCCTTGCTACAGCTGGAGCTATTATAGATGTCAAAAATCATAAACTTTCTTTGGTAATTGGTAAGGAACGGTTGGAATATGATTTATCTAATGCCTCTAACCATGTCTCTTCTCTTTTGAGTTCTTGTAGCAGGACAAGCATTTATAAACTTGAGGAGTGGAACTTCCATCCTCATGGGAGGCCACCAAATGAAGAAAATATTGTGGAGGAAGATGTTGGGAGAAGACCTCCCAACAAAAATGAAAAATATGTCTGCCCTCCTAGGGCGAGGAAAAGAGAAGAATAATTAGATTGGTCGAGCTAAAGACTTTAAACAAGCGCTTCTTGGGAGGCAACCCAAGGGTTCTTTTAGATAGTTCCATTGTATGTTTCTATTTTTCATTAGTAGTGTTTTTACTTTGTTTCTGCTTTGTTTTCAGGTTGAAATTTCACTTCCATGAGTTGGCCATGACTTCTTCATGGACATGAAAGTGTTAGAGAAGCAAGGAAGGAGAGGAACTCTCTTTTGGAGCAAAACAGAGCATGGTCATGTGCCATACACGGACAGGAATATGCTACAGAGAAGGGGGATGCTTGGACCATGTCTACATGACACGGCCGTGTAGAGTCTCTAGAGAAGAAAAGGTGCTCGGTTGTGTCTCACACACGGTCGTGTGAATAATCCAGAGAAGAAAAGGTGTTCGACCGTGTCTCACACACGACCGTGTGAAGAAACATGTACAGAAGCATGCACTGGCCGTGTCCCAGACACGGTCGTGTGCTGATTCCAGTAAAGGAGAATGGTGAGGCTGTGCCCTAAGAACGGCCGTGCAAAGATAAACGAGGAGAAGAAGGTTACAGCCATGCCAATTGGCACTACCGTGTGAGCCAACCCGAGAAGGAGAAGGGAAAGGTTGTGTAGATCTACATGACTCGTGTGGAGAAAATTGTTCAAGGCCGTGTCCTCTATACACGGCCTAATCCAGGCCGTGCCCCCCACACACCCTCTTCATCTCAACACCCTCTTCTCTCCAAAATTCCTATCTTCTTCAACCTTTCTTCCAAATCTTTTTAGATCTAGATCTAAAACCCTTTCTTTTCCACAAACTTTATCTAGATCTAGATTTTTCTCTTCTCTTAGACTCAAGATCTCCATTTTCTTAACCTAAGATCTTATTCTTCAAGATCTATTTCTTCAAGATCTAGTTTCTCCAACCATAAACAGTACCCTTCCCCACTCAATATTGACAATATGTCCAACCTTTTGAAGAGACTTCGCAAGGGAGGTGGTGGATCTAGTGGAGATAAGGGGAAGGAGCCAACCAAGGACAAAGGGAAACAATCGGTGAAGGACAAAGGAAAGAGGACCTCACGCGACGAAGGTAATGACAACTAATTCAATATAGTGTTTAGAAATAATGATCAAATAACTAGATTTACAATTCTTGTCAATAGAAAGATCGTGTGTACTAGGTATATGGACCCAACCGTTTTAGATATGATTGGAATTAGATATGATATAGATTGGATGATTGGGTTCTTAGATTGGAGTGATATTTTGTACACACATCTACCTACTTATCCTCGCCTTGTTTTGGAGTTTCTAAGTTCACTAGATGTCCATTTTTCCAATGAGGATGATTATATTGGCAAGATAACTTTTAGATTAATGAGTCAAGAATTTTAATGGGCATTTAGTGACTTTAAAACTTGTTTTGGATTGTCTTCTGGTAGCTCTCGGAGGTTTAACTCTAGGTTTAATTGGAACAATTTTTGAAGTTCGATCACCGGATTAGATCAACCCTATGAGCCCTCTAGAGCCAAGGCTTCTCACATGCAAAACCCTGTTTTTAAATATCTCCATCGAGTCATGAGCAAAACTATTTTTGGTAGAGGGGAAAGTGATGGAGTTGTTAAGAAAGTTGAACTTTATTCTCTATAGGTTATGTTACATAAGGTTGATTTTGATTCCGGTTTTCATTTTTTGCAAACCTTAGTGAGAGCTTCAAGGGCATCTTCGAGATCAATAGTTCTTGGTGGTTTGATTACTCAAATAGTCATTAACTTGGAACTTGATTTAGATGAGTTAGAAGTTATTCATGGCAGTGATATGATCGACATGGATGCATGTCTTGCTATGAAGATGATTGTTTGGGATGAGAATGGTTTTGCATTTCCTAGGAGGAATGGTTTTCCTTTACCGCTTCCTTGTCCTGAACGAACTTCCGTTCGCAACCCGACTAATTGGGTAATCACTGATTCAGACCCCGAGAATGTTCCTTCCATGTTCGAAGATACAGAGCCACACATTGAGCCCTCAACATCTGGATACCCACAGCCCTCCGATCATCCGGATCCTGCTAAGCATTCTTTTGCCTATGGTACGGGTCCCTCCAGATTTGACTTCTCAAATTTTCGTGCATCTCTAGATTCACTTCATGAGAAGCAAAATGTCCAACGTGAAATGTTGGAAGGTCGCTTCTCTTTATCAAATGACCAGTTTAGAGAAGTACAAAATCACTTTTAGTTCACGAGGAATTTTCAAGGTCAAGTGGCTGAATTTGTCCAGGACTATGATACTGATCAGGCTAGAATGAGAGATTTTATGCAAAGCATGAGAGTCACTAGCCAACAAGTTGATGCTTTGTTTGAGTATCATATAATCCTGAGCGAAACTCCAGGTTTTCCTAGTTTTCCCATTGGCCAACCTCGTAGGCCTAGGCCTCCTTTCCCTCGTCCACCTCCACCTCCTCCACCATATTGATTTCATCGAGATGATGAAAAGTTTAAGTCTGGGGGGGTGTCGAACCTGATTTTTCTTTATGCATTCTAGTTTTCAGTTTTTGCTTGTTTTCTGTATGTTTAGTTTTTGTTTTGCATTTGTTCTTGCTTTGATTACTTGATTTTTGATAGTCACTTGACTATTTTTTTTTTTGAAAATCTTGTGGCATATATCTTGAGAACATCAAAACTTCACTTATATGCTTTCTTGAGACTCAAATCATGTAAGCTCATTTGGAAAAATCAAAATATCCCAACATTTGTGCTAAAAGTGCATTTGTGAATAAGATTTGCACAATGCAAATACTTATGAAAAAAATAGAAAAAAGTGAATAAGGGATATAAAAAATAGTTGTTATGAGTGGAATCTAACAAGTAATCCCTTTGAGACCAAGTTAGGTTACTGGGGAAATGACTGCTTAGCTTCTCTTGAGATTGAGCATGCCTTTGAGACCTTGGGTTGCTTAAGAAATATGAACCAAGTGTGTGGCAAGTAAGTGTCTATAACTGGTTACTTTTCTATCACCGAAAACATTAGAAATTCAAATTTAATGACGACTTGACTAGGACATAGATTGAAACTTGAAGAGTTTTGAGTTACCTTGCACTGTGCACAAGAGACTTATGCTTAAGCCATACTTAATTTTTTTTCCATGATCATGCTTGTTAATGAAACTTTTTGATAGAGTTAGGAGAATGCATTAGGGATATGAGAGCATTGTAAAACATATGAATTTAGATTGCAGCATTTTGCTTGAGGACAAGCAAAGGTTTAAGTTTGGGGGTGTGATGTGCGTAGATTATATACCTTTGTTTAGCATGTTTTGACGCACATTCACATACTTTATCTACGTAATTTTGTACTTCCAGCTTTCCTTTTAGCATATTTACCCTTTTTGTTCGGAGATCTACTTTTGTGCATTTTCTGTACACAGGGGTCGAATTTGGTGAAGGATTCATGTTCAAGGCCAAATCTGCAAGCGAAGCTAGAGAGGAAGGCACCATTCCTTAACCTCACACGACCCTGCCATGGGGGGTTGCCCAGGCCGTGTGGAGATCTCAAGCCGTGTGGCTGCATCAGAGGTGGAAGTTGCCATGACCGTGTGAACCTCACACGGTCGTGCTAAGATTTGAAGCCAGAAAGACCATGGTCGTGTACACTACACGGACATGCAAGCTTTCCATAGCTAAAGACTTACATAGTCGTGTAGATCTACACGGTCGTGCAAGGTTTCCAGAGACCAAGAAGACCCTGGTCATGTGCACCACACGGCCATGCGAGGTTTCCAGAGGTAGAGGCAGTGCAGGCCGTGTAGATCTACATAGCCGTGCAAGGGAAGCAGAAGTAGTGTGTGCCACGGCCGTGTATCAACACGGTCATGTAAGGTAGGCAGAGAAGGGAGTGGCCTTAGCCGTGTGAACCTCACACGGTCATGCCTCGGGGCCGTGTGACGCCCAAACCTCCCCTCTATATAAGGCCTCCTTCATGAATTCAAGGGGGATCTTCTCCCTTTTTGGGGGAAATCAAGATTTGGGCGTTCCTCCACCTTCTTAGAGGGATTTTTTGACGATTCAAGGGCAGATCTTCAACGTTTCAACTCCAAGATTGTGGATTGGATCCAGAGATGGTTCTTCATCGTAGATAAGTTTTCTTTCTCTCTTTTCTTGGATTTGGGGGATCAAGAATGCTTGTAATCTTCATCTCTTCAGATATCTTTCCTCATTCTATGGAGTAGATTTCTTTGTTCTAGGATGGAGGGTGTATTTGTAAGATGAATTGATGTAAAACTCTTGTGGATTTGCCAATTTCCTATTTCTATGATTTTGCCCTGTTTGTATCCATTCTTTCTTGTGTGGATTGTTGTGATTAGGGCTTAATTACCATGCTTGATTGAATGTTTGAATATCTTGTGGATCTTGTATGGATTGTTTCTCATTCGATTTTCCGAGGGACGTTCGTGACAGGAACATGCCCGTGTATGGACGTTTGAGGGGTAATCTTGAGGGTGAAATAGGGTTATTCAAGGGGGTAGGATAGATTATAAGTGTTTATATATTATATCTTGATGTGGTTGAGGAGTGATGAATTCTATGTTGATTATCCGAGGGATGCACGTCGTAGGCAAGCCCATGTAAGGACAACATAGGTTCATCCCTATTTGATCACATTTAGGTATAGAGTTCAGTTCTAGGTCGGTTGTCTATTGCAAGAGAGAACCGGCAACCTTCTACAAATAATGGACAATTGAGAAATAAGACTTGGTAGATCATTTACATTGAAGAACTTTACAAAGAAACTAAAATTCCTAGAACATCCCTTTTATCAAAGCCCTTATTCTTATTTGTTATTCTTTCATTTCTATGTTTCACTTTGCATAGTTGCATTTAGCTTTTGAAAACCAATTGATTTGTTGTTTAGCTAATTCACGTTGAGACATCTTTAGTGCTTATTCCAGTCCTTGTGGATACTATATCTTTTATTATTACTTATGACATTTCGGTACACTTGCGGAGAGTCAACAATATCAAAAATTGGCGTCGTTACCGGGGATCTTAGGATTGTTTAATAATCTTACGATTGTTCTTTATTTGAAAAACTTTAAAAAAAAATTTGTTTCAATTGTTTTCATGTTCGTATATCCATGTGTTTGATTTTATATGTTCCTGAGTCTTCTGATTTTATTTTCTAGTTGTCAATGTAAGAACAGGAAATCTCTTTGACCATGGATCCATATTGTAGTATGGAGAGTCATTACTATCAGCCTCAAACTGGATTCTATCAGCCTGAATATCAGTACTACCCACTTATGGATCAACAGAATAGGTATGAGTCAGTTTCTAATGCTTACAATTCTAATTGGGTGGATTACTCACATTTCAGGTATGAGGTTGCACAAGGACAATTTGCAGAGTCGACATGGAAATTCAATGAGGTTATGCAACAAATGAGAGAGCATCAAGAGCAACAATTTGCAAGGATACAGAATATACAGATTCAGTTAGATCAAATTGCATCATCCATTAACCAACTACAAGCACAAAACTCCAGTGGGGAGATGGATAGTAGAGATTTTGTCAGACCTGACCCTACTTCCATTACTTCATAAAATGTTTCTAGTATTATTTGTGATGATGATGTAGTTGTACAGATTTCTGATTATACTAATATTGTTGTTTTAGATGTTGTGAATGATGTAGGAACTGAACCTTTATTTGAAGATGATTTAAGTATAGGGGATTGCTTATTCAAAGCAATACCCCAAGGTGTTGGTTAGTCCTAGGAAGATCGTACCGGTTCCACTATACAAAAATTTTGTACAAGTGTCGAACCTTTCCTTAATAACCTATTGTGTTCTTTAGAAGTTAAATTAGGAATCGCAAACAGAATTTAACATTATTGATTCCAAATTTAACTTATCTGTTCTTAATGGTTTAGACTTGGATCACAAGCGGAACTTAACACTATTGATCCAAATCCACCTACGTTATAAATTCAATTAAATATTAATTTCTAAAATTGGCTTCCAAGTTAAACATGGCGAGGCACTAGGCCTTCTTGGATATGGGAGCAACCACCACATCCTAGACAAAGCCTTTTAAAGAAAGCTAATATTTAATTTTCTTATATAACTCTAGGTTTAACCAAAAAGAACAATCGAATCACAAATTCGAAAAATAAAAAAAAAACACAAATTCGAATAACAAATCTGAAAAACTAGAATCTATTGCCTCTTGTGTTTGGAATTCATACAAAGAAAAATAACTAGTATGATGCGAAAGAAAATTACTAGTTATACCTTCTCTTTGTATGCTAATGACCTCGAGATCTTCTGCCGTATTCCTTGCCTCGCCTTGGACGTCGTGTGGGCGATGATCCTCCAAGATGAACACCACCCAAAAGAGCTTTTCCTCCTTCTAGTATTCGGCCACCGCCACCAAGGAGCAAAAGAGAGCAAAGGGAAAAGAGAGGGAGAGAGGGTCGGCCACCAACAAGAAAATAAGAATTGTGTTATCTCATGAGGCCTCCCCTCCCCTTCTTTTATATTACTTGCCCAAGGCAAATAAGGGAAGACTTTTTACAAAAATTAAAATCTTCCTCTTGTTTTTCCTTTTCCCTTTTTATGTTTCCTTTTCTTTCCTCTTGATTGAATCAATCACCAAATCATGGATTGATTGGATGATGATTTGATTTAAACTTTGATTGGCCGGCCCCTTGCTTGGGCACCAAGCAAGGGTGGCTGGCCACATCATCAAGGAGAGAAGAAAATAATTTTTATAAAATTTTACAAGAAGAAATCCTCTTATAAAATTTTACAAACTCTCTTTCCTAAAGTGGATGTTAAAAAAGGAAAGTTTTAAAAATTAAAACCATGTTTTAAAATTTAAAACTTCTCTTCTAAAAATTTCCTTTTTTAACATGGTTACAAAAATAAAAAATTTAATTTTAAAACTTCTCTTCCTTTTTTCTAAAACCATGAGGATGGTTAAAAAAGGAAAGTTTTAAAACTCTCTATTAAAACATGTGACCTAATTCAAATAAAGAAAGTTTTATATTTTAAAAACTCACTTTTAAAACTTGTAGTTTTCTACAAAGAGAAGATTTTAAAAATTCAAAACACCCCTCCTATTTGAATTAATCATGGCCGACCCCTACTTGCTTGGTCACCAAGCAAAAGGGCTGACCCCCATAGAGGAGGATGTGGCCGACCCTTGCTTGGTCAACAAGCATTGGACTGACCCCCATCTTAGACACCAAGATGAGCTTATAATTGGATGCACTTGAGGCTTTAATGAGGCTTCGACAGAGATCTAGAGGAGAAATTGGTTTTGGCCTTCCGATGAGCTTGAGTATCCCGTGTTCGCCCCGAACACACAACTCAAGTTCATCAACAATAAATCATTCCACTAGAGAGTTATTGTTGCACTACCACACTAATCCAAAATTACATTTATGGGCTCATTCTTTTCATGAGTGTGTTAGTCTCCCTATGTTTAAGATAACGAATGTCCACTAATTAAGTAAGTAGTTGACAACTCACTTAATTAATATCTAAGTCCAAGAATAGTACCACTCAACTTCATTGTCATGTTGGACTAAGTCCACCTGCGGGGTTTAATATGACAATCCTTATGAGCTCCTCTTGGGGACATTCTCTGTAACGTCTGCCCCTCCTGCTAGTAGGGTGGGGTTACTTTACTTACAAGGGGAACATACATGCATATTAATATTTCATTTTCTAAAGTAACACAGCGGAAGAACTTATTTATTTTTTTATATTCTTTTTAATGAACGAGGTCACGATGTCATATTCTATCATAAACATGAATAAGTATCACGAAATCATGCGAAACATTAACATAAATAAACATAAGCAGGTCTTTTATTTGTCTTAGCCGAGCCACCACCACACACATCTCTTGCCTCTCCTGCGGCTCCCCTAGTTCATCCATTCTTTGCCTTTATCTGCGGTACAAGGAAAGTAAGCTATAAGAACACAGGCTTAGTAAGATCCTTTCCTACTCACAAAAACGTATTTCATATCATAATCATATAGGCATATAACAATGGAACCATAATCATCTAACATCATATCGTGTAAACATAGCATCATAACATATCATCTCATAAAGAACATCATGCTATATCATATCATAATTCATAAGTGCATCATGTCATATAAATCATAAGAGCATACCATATCATAAAGAAATATCATGATGTATCATATCATAAATAAAAGAGAATCATGTCATATAGATCATAAGAGCATATCATATCATAAAGAAATATCATGCAAGATATCTTTTAAAACATGTGTCATGTCATGTGCAAGATGTCTTAAAACATATCATATAGTACTTGAACATAATATCATCATGAGGGCTCGTCTTGTACCACATACATACATAAATGTGCACAATCCCTAGGACAGGGTAGCTAGCCCCGAACCTACTACGGAACTAGGTCCGTACTAGGACCGTCGACCTAGGGGCGTACTAAGGAGCCCATCCCTTTTTACTAGACCCGTTCATAGTCCGTCGGCCTAGGGGCGCTTATGGAGCCCACCTTTGGTACAAGCCATACAAAGTAAAATAGCATATCATGGTTCATGTCATAACATAGCATATCATATCTTGTCATATCATGAAGAGTGCTCTTAGTCCCCAAAGGGGAAGCAACTCTTAGGCTTTCACTTGTCATATCATAAAGAGTGCTCTTAATCCAACAAAAAGGGAAGCAACTCTTAGGCCTTTGCTTGTCATATCATAAAACATGCATACTTGAGCACATAGCACATCATAAGAGACATTATCATGCATGGATCATAAGCATACATAAATGAGCATATTATTTGTCATATCATAAAGCATGCATACTTGAGCATATAGCACATCATAAGAGACATTACCATGCATAGATCATAAGCATACATAAATGAACACATCACCTATCATAGAAAAACATAATCATGCATGGGATCATTAAATAACATCTCTTAATTCATAACATAGCATGTGAGGCACATAATAATTCATAATTGGATCTCAATCACCAAATTCTATAGGGAGGCCGAAACATTCAAGGTATTGCCCTAAGGTACAAACAACATAAAAGCATATGAACCTTAAATCAATTTCATAGCATTTATCATAAAGAACATCATGAGCATATTTAGTTAGGTTCTAAGCTCCCTAGGTCTTTCAACCTAGTTATGGCCGAAACATTGTAAAGCATGAACCTAGTTTACAAGTGGCACAAAAGCATATGAACCCTAAACCAATTTCATATCATATACTTTAAGGAACATCATGAGTATGCTTTGTTTAGGTTCCAAGCTTCCTAGGTATTTAAATCTTGTTCTGGCCGAATATTAAGGAGCATGAAACTAAGTTCTAAACAACATACAAGCATGAGAATATCATGTTAACTTCATATCATATCATAAGGAAAGTCATGAGCATGTTAAATCAACTTTTAAACTTTCCTAGGCTCCTAATCCCATCATGGACGAAAGTTCAAAGAGTATGAACTTAAACTCTAAACAACATACAAGCATAAGAATCTCATGTTAACTTCATATCATATCATAAGGAAAGTCATAAGCATGTTAAACTAATTTTTAAGCTTCCCTATGTCTTTAATTCTATCATGGCCGAAAGTTCATGAAGAAGGAAATTAAGCTCTAAACAACATACAAGCATGAATATCAAGCTAACTTCATATCATATCATAAGGGAATTCATGAGCATGCTAGATATAATTTTAAGCTTCCTTGGACCCTAAAATTGATCATAGCCGAAACATAAGGAGGCATGCATCTAGGTTTCAAGCAACATTCAAACATGATAACCCTAAGTTAGCTTTATATCATGTCATAAGAAGAGTCATGAGCATGTGGGAGTAAGTCTTAAGCTCTCCTAGGTCTTAATCCTCATTATGGCCGAAGCCCTAAGGTGCAACATATCAAGGTTCCAAACAACCTACAAGCATGAAACCCTAAGAAATCTTCCTACTCTTTTTCATAAGAAAAGTCATGAGCATGATAGCTTAAAATTTTAAACACTTCTAGGTCTTCATTTCTATCATTGCCAAACCCTAATTCCCTAAGGTGGCATGCATTTAGGTTCCAATTAACATACAAGTGTGAAAACACTAAGTACTCTTCATAACATATTAACAAGCAAGTCATGATCATGGTAGACTAAATTTCTAACCTCTCTTAGTAAATTTCTCTATCATGGCCGAACACTTCATGAGCATGAATTTAGGTTTAAAGCAACATACAAGCATAAAAACACCAAACTAATCTCTTATCATAGGGTACATATCATAAAGACATAGTGAGCATGTTTAGTTTAGATCTTAAGCCTTCCTAATCCTTTATTCATACTTTGGCCGAAAGTTCAAGGGCATGTATCTAAGTTTTAGGTAAGCATACAAGCATAAGAAACATTCACTAACTCCTATACTAGGGCACATATCATAAGAACATAGTGAGCATGCTTAGTTAGGTCTTAAACTTCTCTAAATCCTTTGTTCAAGTTTTGGCCGAAATTTCAAGAAGTGATCCTAGGTTTTTAAGCATTCTAACCTTATGGAAAACACGTAAACAACTTGTACCACAGGAGAGGAGATACTTACTACTTGTTGCTTGTTTTTCCTAAGGAAGATGGTACCCTTGTGAAGAGGAAGAAGAAACTTCTCTTCTTAGTTCTCTCTTTTCTTCTCTTGCTTGTAAGGAGTAGATCTTGAGGACTCCTTCTTGTGAATTAGTTTTTCTTAGCAAGAAAAACCTTAGCTTGGATTTTCGGAAATGAGAGAGGGAGAGGTTTAGAAGGAGAAGGAAGGAGGAGGAAGAAGAAGAAGGAGGAAGAATTAACCAACTTTCTTTCCCTTTTCTTCTCTCATTCCTATTTATTCCCAATGAGAATGAAACATGTCCCCATTCATCCCCTTAACTCCTCTATCTCCTCACTCTCTTAATTCCCATAAAAATAGAGAAAAAAAAAGGAAGAAAGGCAACTTGTCTTTTGCTTGCTTCTTTTCTTAACCAAGAGGAAGAGGAGGAAAGCTACTTGCTTTTCTCTTGTTCCTTTACTTAATTATATTCTTACTTTTAACTACAATTTCCATTCTTTTCTATTCATATATCATTCATTACTCTAGTGGTTACCATAAACCAATTTAACTCTATCATTTGTGGGAGGTTCAAGGTTCAAATCTTAACCTCTCTTTCTTTTTATTTCATTTTGGTTTCTATTTACATTTCTCTTTTTCTTTTATTCTAAAAGAAAAATACCCATAGGTATAGCTTATTATTTCGTGGGTGTTACATTCTCAACCTAGATTTACTAGGACACAGTTTCCTTCTTTAATCAACAACACACACTATAAGTAATATCATTTACCAACTTATCGGGCCTATTGATTTATTGAACTAAATCTCACCTTTTGATAAGTTAAAGAAATAAATATTAAATATATGTGCTTGTTATTATATTAGGATTAAGAGCACACACTTTTATAATAACTAAGGTCCAGTTCTTTTATTAAATCAGTATAAAAAGAACTAACCTAAAATGGTCCTACTCAATATACTTAGAGTGTACTAGTATAATTTATTAGTCAAGATAAACTAATACCTAATTACACTACAACTATTCCAATGGTTTGTTCCTTTCCATCTTAGTCGTGAGCAACTGTTTATAATTTATAAAGAACTGATAACATGATCTTCTTGTTGGATTTTTTGGGCCGCAAAAACCACTTTTTGCATTGCGGAAACCCCGAAACCCCCATGCCACGGATCCGTGCAAAGAAATAAAATTATGTAAAACTTTCATATACATGTTTTCTACTCCTAGATCTACATTAGATCTACAAAAGAAAAAGGTTACCCTTGATGCGAAGCCCTTCGCAATCTCGCTCGTCCAAGGTTCGTCGCCGGATCTCGAGAGTATCAAAGTATATACTCCTCTATGTGTATCCACACGAACAACTCGATGGAGAGAACCTCTAAGGATGTGCTAGCAACCTTAGAAGATCAGTAATGGTGGACAAGAGGGAGAGAAGAGAAGAGCTTGAGGAAGAAGAAGGAGTTACTCACAAAGCACACAAAATGCACTAACTCCCTCATCAAAAGTGGTCGGCCACTTTAAGAGAGAATGTAACCTCCATGGGATGCCTAGAGTCACAACTCTTGATAACTCCCATGAGGTGGCATCTCACTTAAGCAACCATGATGATGTGGAGCATCATCATTGGTCCACTTCTTGCCAACTCACCAATGAGGTGGCAAATGGTCAAGTCAAACTTGACTCTTCATCTTCCTCTCAAGTCAAGTCAAACTTGACCACTTCTCTCCCATGGTTGATCAAATCTAACCATTGGTTCAAGTCAATTATAATTTAATGAATCCCTATTCATTGAATTAAATTGATTCAATGAGTCTAAGTCCAAATTAGACTCATTTAATACATGAACCAAATTGAGTCCAACTCAATTAGCCTAATTTGGATTACTCTTAATCCAATTTGGTTCATCACATGAACCTAATCCTTTAGGTTCATCAAATGAACCTAATCTCCATTTAATTGCCCTTTGTGTGTGACCCTATAGGTTCTTATAACGTTGGCAATGCTCCTAAACCCATTTAGAAGCATAAGTAATGAGCGGTATCTACTTTCACCTGGGTCCTTCTTAAGTACTTTCACCTGGGTCTGACTGACTTTCACCAGGTATCTACTTTCACCTGGGTCGTCGCGGAAACCCCGAATCACCCATGCCACTGGATTTCATGCGAAGGATAGATTTCAAAAATTTACATGTACGAGTTTCTACTTAGATCTACTTCTAGATCTACATGAAGAAAAGGTTATACCTTTGAAGCGCGCCCTTCGCGAATCCCGCTCGTCCAAGGTGCCGGATCTCTAGACCGTCAAGCGTACGGTCCTCTAGAAGTATCCACACGAACAATCCTTGATGGAGAAGACCAAACAAAGGTGTGCTAGCACCTTGTCTTGTTCGGCCAAGAGAGGAGGAGAGGGAGAAGAAAGAGCTCCAAGAGGAAGAAGATGTGAATGCACTTGAATGAGAAAAATGAATTCTCTTCACATTCAAAAGTGGCCGGCCACTTCCCAAGTGTAACCCCTAAATTTTGCATTAAGTGTAATTAATGTGAAGCCATTAAAGAGAATGGCTTTGTAACTTCCATAAGGTGGCACCCCATGATGATGTGGAGTAACATCATTAGTCCACATCAATGCCAACTCACCAATGAGGTGGCATAAAGTCAAGTCAAACTTGACTTTATATCTTCCTCTCAAGTCAAGTCAAACTTGACCAAATCTCTTCCATGGTTGATCTAATCTAACCATTTGATTCAAGCCAACTTAATATAATGAATCTAATTCATTAAATTAAGTTGATCTAATGAGTCATAATCTAAATTAGACTCATTGAATACATGAATCAACTTGAGTCCAACTCAAGTTAGCCCAATTAGGATTACTTTTAATCCAATTTGATTCATCAAATGAATCTAATCCTCTTGGTTCATCATATGAACCTAATCTCCATCTAATTGTCCTTAGTGTGTGACCCTATAGGTTCTTGTAACGTTGGCAATGCCCCTAAACCCATTTAGGAGCATAAGTAATGAGCGGTATCTAGCAACACATCATTACTACTCAATGTTACAAGAATGTTGAGATCCAACATCACCTTGTGACTACTAATTGCGACTTCTCACAATATATGACAAGTGTCCTTCTATCCTAGACATCTAGATTGATCAATATGAGGCATAGACCGTGTCATCCTCTAATCAATCTAAATCTTGAACTCCAAGTAGACTCACTAAATCAAATGAGCTCAATATCTCATATTGACTCATTTGGGCATGGTCATGCACTTCGTGGTCTCACTCTATCAAGAATACCGATGTCTCTCCCGTCATATAGGAGGGATAGATCCCATCTACATCACTCACATCCCTTCGCATAATTTGTTACATACCCAGTAATCGCCTTTATAGTCCACCCAGTTACGGGTGACGTTTGACGAAACCAAAGTACATAACTCCTTATGTAGGGAACCATGTGTTGGTGCGGGAAGCATCTAACGATCGAACCTGAGTTTTGATAATGGCAAAGGATTCAAAGTTAAGGTGTGTTGTGATCTAACATGTTGAATGAGTATTTCAGGAAAAGTCCTAACTGCGGTTAGGCAGGTGAAAAACCCTAGGGGGTGGTAACCCTAGGTCCTAGGGGGTGGTAACTCTAGGTGGAGAAAAGTCCTAGCTGCGGTTAGGCAAAGGGAAAACCCTAGGGGGTGGTAACCCTAGGTCATAGGGGGTGGTAACCCTATGTGGAAAGTCTTGGCAGGTCGGTGGCTTCAGGCAAAAGTCCTAGGGGGTGGTAACCCTAGGTGGAAAGTCCTGGTGTCGCGAACTAGGTGAAAGACTGGACTAGCCGGGAAGCGGATGTCCAGCAGAAAGTCCAGAAGCGTCGAGTGCTGAGCAAAAGTCCAGTCGATCTGGAGGATCGCACTAGCAACAGGTAAATCTCCTGAGTGGAGTAGGTGAGGGTGCGTTCCCCATAGAGGGAACAGTAGGCGTCGAGTCGACCTAGAGTTTCCGGTTGGAAACCCGAAGTCAGGCTCGGATAGTCCGGAGACTATCATTATCACTTCTATTATGTTTCTGTGCTAACTTTGTTTTGCAGGGTATGTGTTTGGGACTAACACATTTTGCAGGAACAAAGGAGCAAGTTACAACTCGGATGAACAGTGTCCGAGGCGCCTCCATGGAGCTTGGAGGCGCCTCGGGTGCAAAAGCTGACCTGGCTGCGAAGCTTCAATGGAGGCGCCTTGAAGGAGGTTGAAGGCGCCTTGGGTAGGCTGAAGGCGCCTTGAACTGGATGAAGTTCGACCAAATCTGTGCTGATCTCCGCGGGTGACTCGGCCTGTTTAAGGCGCCTTGAAGGGCTTCAAGGCGCCTTGAACACCCTTTATAAGGGATCTCGAGCAGCAGCACCAGAACAACAAGTTTCAAGTCTTCTGTCTCCAACGTGATGCTCTAAAAGACATCCGGAAGTGCTGCTACAAGTCTCCGACGACCCGAAACTCCAAGACTCTGTTCTTGTCGTCAGTACCATTAGTTTTCTTTATTTACTTGTACTTCAAAGCTGTAACTCTTTTTCGTACTTATAGTTGTTGCCCACGGAAAGCGATCAAGGATCGCAGGCCTTCGAGTAGGAGTCGCCACAGGCTCCGAACGAAGTAAATCTTTCGTGTCTTTGTTTGTATTTGTTTCTATTTCTTTCCGCTGCGCTTATACTCGAACGACGTACTTGATACGATTCCGATAATCGAAGAACGAAATAGCCACGAGCACTATTCACCCCCCCTCTAGCGCATCTCGATCCAACAATTGGTATCAGAGCGGGGTCGTCTTGAATCAGTGCAACCACTATTCAAGACAATTTTTTTTTCGTGGTTTTGTTCGGAGTCAATTAGAATTTAGCCTCATAGCTATATTCTAATTTCTTTTTACGAATCGATTTTTTTTGCCCGAAGTTGGTGCAACACCACTCGAGCTCGTAATTATTACTATTCTCTTCCCACACTACTAATCCAAGACTCAGTCTTGGAATAGATCTTGTTGTTTTTTGTTCTTTTAGATCTAAATGGCCCAACTAGAAGGATATAGCACCGTTCGCCCCCCACTATTTTCCGGAGAAGACTTCGGATATTGGAAGGGGCGAATGGAAATATATCTAAAGATCCAGTTCGACACCTGGATGATCGTCAGAACAGGACTACAACTACCAACTGGTACCGATGGTAAGCCTACATCCTGTGAAAGCTGGGAGCCCGCATTTATCAAGAAGGTGGAAGCCGACGCCAAAGCCACCTGCACCATCCAATGCGGTCTGACCAAAGAAGAGCTCAACAGAGTCGGTCCATTCTCCTCCGCAAAGGAACTATGGGAGAAACTGATCGAACTACACGAGGGCACCTCGGAAACCAAGGTAAGTAAGCGTGATTTGTTATTAAATAAACTATACAATTTGAAAATGCAGGAAGGCGAGACGGCAAGCTCTTTGCACGCCCGAATTCAAGATATCCTGAATTCTCTACATGGAATCGGGCAGAAGGTAGAAAACAGAGATATAATAAGGTATGCCCTTAACTCATTCCCTAGGAGTACACTATGGGCATCAATGGTAGATGCCTATAAAGTCTCTAAGGATTTGTCTTCCTTAAAATTAGATGAATTGTTTAGTGAATTCGAACTCCATGAACAGACTAATGCACGGCCATCCGAGAAAGGGATTGCTTTGGTTGCAGGAACGAGTCGAACACGGGAATCAAGAGGACGGCGAAAAATTGAATCGGAATCAGAAGACGAATCCGATTCAGAAGATGAACTGGCCGGCGAATTTGTGAATCTTGTAAAGAAACTCTACAAGAAGAAGAAGGGATTCAACAAGAAAGATCTGAAGAAGGCAGTTCAATCCAAGGAGGCCCAATCAAAGACAAAATTTGAAGTCACATGTTACGGGTGCAACCAGAAGGGCCATATCAAGGCCAACTGCCCCAATCAAAAGGAAGCCAAGAAGCAAAGAAGAAAGAAGGCTCTAAAGGCAACCTGGGACGAATCTTCTTCGGAGGACGAAGACGACGAACTCAACCAAACAAGTTTACTCGCATTGATGGCCCGGGACCAGATCAGCGAGTCAGAAGCCGACTCTGAGCAAAGCCACGGATCCGCATCCGTTTCCGAAGGACCAGACTCCGCTGTAAGTATTCCTAGACTCAATAATTTAGTCAATTATTTACTTCGCAAATTAGCTAAGTCAAATTTGAAAATTAAGTCACTTTTAAGAGAAATAACCACTCTTAAAGGAGTAACTAACTCAAAATCTTTAACTGAAGATTCAACTCAAGTACAACGACTTGAGAAAGAAAATTCAAATCTGAAAAATCAGTTAAACGAGTTAAAAATTACTCTAGAAAAGTTCTCTCTGGGTTCCAAGAATTTGGATCTAATTCTTGGGACACAAAGAGCTGTCTACAATAGAACTGGGCTAGGATACAAAAGTAAAAAGAAATATAAATCCTATTTATCTTTAATAAACAAACAAAGTAGTAAATCAGTCCAAGCATGGGTCCCCAAGTCCAACTTGGTCAATCAAGTTGGACTTGGTCAATATTGGGTCCCGAAGGATCAAATACACTACCTCGATAGACCATATCGAGGCTATGATCCAGGGGGAGCAAAAAGAAAAACAATCTTAAAAATTTGAAATTCAAAATTAAATTTAAAATTCGAAATGAAATTAAATTTAAAATTCAAAATTCAAAATTTGAAATTCAAAATTAAATTTAAAATTTGAAATGAAATTAAATTCAAATTTCAAAATTTGAAATTCAAAATTAAATTTAAAATTCAAAATTAAACTATAAATTCAAAAATTCAATTCAAAATTCAAAATTAAACTATAAATTCAAAAATTCTAAATCAAAAATTCAAAATTCTAAATCAAATTCGAAATTCTAAATCAAAAATTCAAATTCAAAATTCAAATTTAATTTAAATTCGAAATTCTAAATTCAAAAATAGATGGTGGATCCAAACTAGCTGGCACCTCCAACTGAACTACCCGACAGGGTAACTGAACCTAATTTACCCGAAATGGGTAAAACAAGAGTAGATTACCCGGCAGGGTAATTAAGGACAGTTTAAAAAGGGCTGAGTTTAACTTTAACCACAGTATCGGTGAAGTTTTTGGATGATAGTACGTTGGGGAAACTTGGGCATCGCATGTCTAGGAAGATATGGCTTCGACCTGGTGCATTTGGCTAAGTGGAACTGACCGAAGCTACCCTTAAATGGATCCTAACTAGTTAGACCAGGGTTTAGTATTAAGTTTAATGGGTAGGACTATTTGGGAAACCTCGAAGGCATGGTTACTTTAATGAGTTCCTTGTGACTCACCATAGCCCAAAAGTTTATCCAAAGAATGCTTACTTGTTGAACCCAAAGCTAAACCTGAATCTAACACAAAGTTAAACCTTACCCCAAAACTCAACCATAATTCATCTCACAACAATTATAGAGTTCCCTGATTGACAATTTAGATCGACTGAGATGACTAAGGAATTAAAAGTTCAAATTCAAAATTAAATTCATAATTAATATCATGTTTTTTTAATGAAATCAATTTAAAATTTATTTGAAAAATATTTCAAAATCATTTTCAAAATTATTTTAAAATTCTTTTAAAACTTAATTTCAAAATCATTTTCAAAATCATTTTCAAAATTATTTTAAAACTCATTTAAAACTTAATTTCAAAATCATTTTCAAAATCTGTTCAAAATTATTTTAAACTTAATTTCAAAATTATTTTCAAAATATGTTCAAAATTATTTTAAACTTAATTTCAAAATCATTTTCAAAATCTGTTCAAAATTATTTTAAACTTAATTTCAAAATCATTTTCAAAATCTTTTCAATATTATTTAAAAATCTTTTCAAAATTATTTAAAAATCTTTTAAAAATCATTTCAAAATCTTTTAAACTTAATTTCAAAATCTTTTCAAAATTATTTAAAAATCTTTTCAAAATTATTTAAAAATCATTTCAAAATCTTTTAAACTTAATTTCAAAATCATTTTCAAAATTATTTAAAAATCTTTTCAAAATCTTTTCAAAATTATTTAAAAATCTTTTAAAAATCATTTCAAAATCTTTTAAACTTAATTTCAAAATCATTTTCAAAATCTTTTCAAAATTATTTAAAAATCTTTTCAAAATTATTTAAAAATCTTTTAAAAATCATTTCAAAATCTTTTAAACTTAATTTCAAAATCATTTTCAAAATCTCTTCAAAATTATTTTAAACTTAATTTCAAAATCATTTAAAATCTTTTCAAAATCATTTTAAAAATCTTTTCAAAATCATTTTAAAATCTTTTCAAATATTTTAAAAATCATTTCAAAATCTTTTAAAATTAATTTGTAAAATTCTTTTAAAAATCATTTCAAAATCTTTTAAAATTATTTCAAAAATCTTTTCAAAATCATTTTAAAATCTTTTAAAATATTTTTAAAATCATTTAAAAATCTTTTAAAATTTATTTGTAAAATTATTTTAAAAATCTTTTAAAATTATTTCAAAAATCTTTTCAAAATTAATTTTCAAAATCAATTTCAAAATCAATTTAAAATCTTTCAAAATCAATTTAAAATCTTTTCAAAATCATTTTAAAAATCTTTTCAAAATCATTTTAAAAGCTTTTAAAATTATTTCAAAAATCTTTTCAAAATCATTTTAAAATCTTTTAAAATATTTTAAAAATCATTTCAAAATCTTTAAAAATTTATTTGTAAAATTCTTTTAAAAATCATTTCTAAATCTTTTAAAATTATTTCAAAAATCTTTTCAAAATCATCTTAAAATCTTTTAAAATATTTTAAAAATCATTTCAAAATCTTTTAAAAGTTATTTGTAAAATTCTTTTAAAAATCATTTCAAAATATTTTCAAAAATCTTTTCAAAATTAATTTTCAAAATCAATTTCAAAATTAATTTAAAATCTTTCAAAATCAATTTAAAATCTTTCAAAATCAATTTAAAATCTTTTCAAAATCATTTTAAAAATCTTTTCAAAATCATTTTAAAAATCTTTCAAAATCATTTCAAAAATCTTTCAAAATCATTTTAAAATCATTTTAAAAATCTTTTCAAAATTCTTTTAAAATCTTTTCAAAATCATTTTAAAATCTTTTAAAATATTTTAAAAATCATTTCAAAATCTTTTAAAATTTATTTGTAAAATTCTTTTAAAAATCATTTCAAAATCTTTTAAAATTATTTCAAAAATCTTTTAAAATATTTTAAAAATCATTTCAAAATCTTTTAAAATTTATTTGTAAAATTCTTTTAAAAATCATTTCAAAATCTTTTCAAAAATCTTTTCAAAATTAATTTTCAAAATCAATTTCAAAATTAATTTAAAATCTTTCAAAATCAATTTAAAATCTTTCAAAATCAATTTAAAATCTTTTCAAAATGATTTTAAAAATCTTTTCAAAATCATTTTAAAAATCTTTCAAAATCATTTCAAAAATCTTTCAAAATCATTTTAAAATCATTTTGAAAATCTTTTCAAAATTCTTTTAAAATCTTTTCAAAATCATTTTAAAATCTTTTAAAATATTTGAAAAATCATTTCAAAATCATTTTAAAATTATTCAAAATCTTTTAAAAATTTATTTCAAAATCTTTTAAAAATCATTTCAAAATCATTTTAAACTTAATTTCAAATATCTTTGAAAAATCATTTCAAAAACATTTTAAAATTATTTCAAAATATTTGAAAAATCATTCCAAAATCATTTAAACTTTTTCAAAATATTAATCAATTAATTTCAGAATATTATTCAATTAATTTCAAAATATTAAAAGGGTTTAAAAATCTTTTCTTCTCAAATCATATTATGACTGCAAATGTTAACTCCAATTAATTTTCACTATAGTCTTCAAGTTTAATATTTACTAATTTGAAATTCAAACTTATATTTTCAATAATCTTAATTGACAAAGTTTATTTTATCTGACACTTACTCATAAGCCAAACATGCCTGAAAACCTAGAATGGGTGAGATGAAAAATTCAACAAAATATAAAAGACCCATTATATTTTTGGACTCTAGGACTCTAGGACTCATTATAGGGATTCATGTTTGCATTAGTTAAGGGGGAGTGAACGGAGTCAAACTAATTATCAAGTTTCTATTGAAGAGCTTTTCAAATTTAATTAAATATCTTTTGAAAAAACTTTTCAAATAAAAATATTTAGATTTAGCATGCTTGTAATTTAGAGCTCTGATACCTAATCAAATCAAATTTAAAATTTAATTAACTTGACTCATACTTGGACTTAACGACAAACTGAATTTAACTTAACTAAACATTTAGCTACTCCCTCTTTGCTAACAAAAGACTTTAAACTAAATATCTTTCAAACTTGAGAATGTTTTTAAGCTAAAATACTTAAAACTTTAGCTACATTTTCTAACTTTTACATCTTTTCAAAATCACCCTTGAAGACTCCTTCAAAAGTCAAGTTTGCAAAAGGCTTAGCTAAGTGATTTCTATGAAAATTAAAAGCTAAGTCAATGTTTCAAAAGAAAAATTCTTATTTTTTAATTTTTATTTCACTTAGCAAAAAGTTAAACAATGAAAATTAATTATAACAAAGCTAAGTGTTATAAAAGCTATTTCAAATTTTTCTAAGTATTACTAGTGTTTAAAAATTTCAGATTTTTTAAAAAGGTGATAAATTTTCAAATCTTGTCTACTCTTATCCCTCTTTAAAAAGTTAAGCATCAAACTAACTTGCTCTTCTGAAAAAATTCAGACTTCTTTCACACTGGTATATTTTGATATATGGCAAAGGGGGAGAGTAGGAAAATTCAAAAGTAGGAAAATTCAAAAAACAAAAAGGAGGGCTTTTATTAAGGGGGAGTTTAGTATTACAAAGTTAAAAGTTTCCAGCTTAACTGTGCTTGCATTTAAAGTTTACTTACTTAAGCTTGGTTAAAACTTAATGCATCTTTTTGTTATCGCATGTCTTTTTCTTAACTTTGAATTTCTTGTTGCCATAATCAAAAAGGGGGAGATTGTTGGTGCGGGAAGCATCTAACGATCGAACCTGAGTTTTGATAATGGCAAAGGATTCAAAGTTAAGGTGTGTTGTGATCTAACATGTTGAATGAGTATTTCAGGAAAAGTCCTAACTGCGGTTAGGCAGGTGAAAAACCCTAGGGGGTGGTAACCCTAGGTCCTAGGGGGTGGTAACCCTAGGTGGAGAAAAGTCCTAGCTGCGGTTAGGCAAAGGGAAAACCCTAGGGGGTGGTAACCCTAGGTCATAGGGGGTGGTAACCCTATGCGGAAAGTCTTGGCAGGTCGGTGGCTTCAGGCAAAAGTCCTAGGGGGTGGTAACCCTAGGTGGAAAGTCCTGGTGTCGCGAACCAGGTGAAAGACTGGACTAGCCGGGAAGCGGATGTCCAGCAGAAAGTCCGGAAGCGTCGAGTGCTGAGCAAAAGTCCAGTCGATCTGGAGGATCGCACTGGCAACAGGTAAATCTCCTGAGTGGAGTAGGTGAGGACGTGTTCCTCGTAGAGGGAACAGTAGGCGTCGAGTCGACCTAGAGTTTCCGGTTGGAAACCCGAAGTCAGGCTCGGATAGTCCGGAGACTATCATTATCACTTCTATTATGTTTCTGTGCTAACTTTGTTTTGCAGGGTATGTGTTTGGGACTAACACATTTTGCAGGAACAAAGGAGCAAGTTACAACTCGGATGAACAGTGTCCGAGGCGCCTCCATGGAGCTTGGAGGTGCCTCGGGTGCGAACCAGGAAAAGCCAGCGCAGAAGGTTGGAGGCGCCTTAGATGAAGTTCAAGGCGCCTTGGGTCTAAGGTTGAAGGCGCCTTGGGTAGGCTGAAGGCGCCTTGAACTGGATGAAGTTCGACCAAGTCTGTGCTGATCTCCGCGGGTGACTCGGCCTGTTTAAGGCGCCTTGAAGGGCTTCAAGGCGCCTTGAACACCCTTTATAAGGGATCTCGAGCAGCAGCACCAGAACAACAAGTTTCAAGTCTTCTGTCTCCAACGTGCTGCTCTAAAAGACATCCGGAAGTGCTGCTACAAGTCTCCGACGACCCGAAGCTCCAAGACTCTGTTCTTGTCGTCGGCACCATTAGTTTTCTTTATTTACTTGTACTTCAAAGTTGTAACTCTTTTTCGTACTTATAGTTGTTACCCACGGAAAGCGATCAAGGATCGCAGGCCTTCGAGTAGGAGTCGCCACAGGCTCCGAACGAAGTAAATCTTTCGTGTCTTTGTTTGTATTTGTTTCTATTTCTTTCCGCTGCGCTTATACTCGAACGACGTACTTGATACGATTCCGATAATCGAAGAACGAAATAGCCACGAGCGCTATTCACCCCCCCTCTAGCGCATCTCGATCCAACACCATGGTGACTTCAGGTCTAAGGACTAGTAGTCATACTAATAGCCACATGAGAAAGTATATGACACTCATATAACGATCCATGATACTTTCTCATGGCGAGTCATTCAGTATACATTCTCCAATGCATACCCATGTGTCAACTTGATATCTCTATATCCATGACTTGTGAGATCAAGTCATCGAGTTGACCTATATGCTAGTCTTATTGCATTAACATTGTCCCTGAATGTTAATACTCGACTAGGAATGATTAAGAGTAGTGTTCCCTATATCATCTCACTATCGGTTCAACTAACCGATTTATATAGGTGAGAACCGTCTACTCAAGGACGTTATTATACTTAATTTATTTGGCACCAAAACAAGTAAGTATAATAACCAAAAACCAAATGCCTTTATTTATATAGAATATGATACAACAAGTCCAAAATACAATCATCAAATGATTGGCTCTAGGGCTCTAGCTAACATGTCTTTCCCAATGAGTAGTATGTCATCCACAAACAATATAAGGAAGACAATTGTGCTCTCAACAACCTTCTTGTAGGCACAAGGTTCATCTTCATTCTTGATGAAATCAAACTATTTGATTGCATCATCGAATCGAAGATTTCAGCTCCGAGAAGCTTGTTTTAGTCCTTAAATGGACCTATGCAGCTTGCATACTCTACTAGTATGCTGTGGATCTACAAAACCCTCAGGTTGTGTCATGTACACATCCTCGAGCAGGTTTTCATTCAGAAACGTGGTTTTGACATCCATCTTCCATATCTCATAGTCATGGTATGCTGCAATAGCAAGCATGATCCGAATGGATTTAAACATCGCTACTGGAGAAAAGGTTTCATCATAGTCAATACCATGAATCTACTTGAAACCTTTAGCTACCAAGCGACCCTTATAGATAAGTCCATCCATGTCAGTCTTTCTCTTAAAGACCCACTTACACCCTATGGGTTTTACCACTTTAGGTGGATCAACCAAAGTCCATACTTGGTTGGTGTACATGGATTCCATCTCGGATCTCATGGCCTCTAGCCATTTCTCAGAATCTGGTCTCATCACAGCTTCCTGATAGGTGGTAGGATCATCCTCTATGAGCACAACGTCATCATGGTCAAACAAGAGAAATGAGTATCTCTCAAGCTGACAACGTACCCTATCAGACCTGCGAAGAGGTATGTCTACTTGAACTGGTTGTTGTTCCTCAACTCCTTGTGGAACAACATCATCCACTACACTTTGTGGTTCCAGTTCAACTTCCATCAAGGTTTCAGTGCTATTGTTCACATCTTCAACTTCTTCAAGATCGAACGTGCTCCCACTAGTCTTTCTAGAAACAAAATCCCTTTCTAAAAAGACCCCAGTCTTTGCCACAACTACCTTGTGCTGACTGGGAATGTAGAAGTAATATCCCTTAGTTTCCTTGGGATATCCAATAAAGTAGCACTTGTCGGATTTGGGTCCTAATTTGTCTGAGACTTGACGTCTAACGTAAGCCTCACAACCCCCAAATTCTCATAAAAGACACATGGGCATCTCTCCCAGTCCATATCCTATATGGTGTCTTTATCACGTCCTTGGATGGAACTCGGTTGAGTATAAAAGCTGCCGTATCTAGAGCATAGCCCCAAAGGTATGTCGGAAGATCTATGTGACTCATCATAGATCGTACCATATCTAATAGGGTACGATTCCTCCTTTCGGATACACCATTCCACTGTGGTGTTCCAGGAGGAGTGAGTTGGGATAGAATCCCACACTTAGCTAGATAGTCACGAAACTCATGGCTAAGGTATTCTCCACCTCGATCTAATCGAAGTATCTTAATACTTTTGTCAAGCTATTTTTGTACTTCATTCTTGAATTCTTTGAACTTTTCAAAGGATTCTGACTTATGTGTCATCAGGTACACATAACCATATCTACTGAAGTCATCAGTAAATGTAATGAAGTACCTATAACCACCTCTAGCAGTGACATTGAAAGGGCCACATACATCACTATGTATAAGACCTAACAAGTCAGTCGCTCTCTCACTGTATCCACCAAAGGGAGTCTTGGTCATCTTGCCAAGAAGACATGACTCGCATGTCTCATATGATTCAAAATCAAATGAGTCCAGCAAACCATCTTTATGGAGCTGGGATAAGCGTTTGTCATTTATATGAACTAAGCGATAGTGCCAGAGATAGGTTTGGTTCATGTCATTTGACTTGAACCTCTTGGTACTTATGTTATAGATAGGGTTTTCAAGGTCTAGAATATAGAGTCCGTTTATCAGAGGTGCACTACAATAGAACATATCATTTAAATAAACTGAACAACATTTGTTCTTTATTATAAATGAAAAACCTTTCTTGTCTAAACAAGAAACAGATATAATGTTCTTAGTTAAAGCAGGCACATAACAACAATCATTCAATTCTAGTACAAGCCCAGAGGGCAGAGATAGAGAATAAGTTCCTACAGCAACAGTAGCAACCCGTGCTCCATTGCCTACTCGTAGGTCTATCTCACCCTTCGTCAATGCTCTGCTATTTCTCAACGCTTGTACATTAGTACAAATGTGAGAAGCACATCCGGTATCTAATACCCACGATGAAGAAATAGAGAGGTTGACTTCTATAACATGTATACCTAAAGTAGAAATCTTATTTCTCTTCTTCTTAAGATCTTCCAGGTATCCTGTGCAGTTCCTCTTCCAGTGCCTTGCTTGTCCTTGATACAGTTGACGAAGATGTTCAACCATATCATAAGCAGTCATTAACTCATGTTGTTTCTGAAGCTCAGAGTTCATGGTTGCGAGCATAAGACATGACACATCTAATGCATCATCTTGATGCTTCTTGTAAGCAACACGATCAGCTCGCGTGGCAGTGACAGGAGGTGCCTCAGGAATGGGCTTCTCCAGGACGTACAGTTTTCTTTCCTGAGTGAGAACTATTCTCAGATTTCTGTACCAGTCCAGGAAATTAGCTCCGTTGAGCTTGTCCTTCTTAAGGACGGAACGCAGGGAGAAAGAGTTCGTATTTGACGTCATGGTTATCTACAACAGAAAATGTAGAAAAATAAATATGATATTCTATTAATCATCTAATTAGGCCTTTAATTAAATGATGCTCCCACTAAATTATAGAATTTTTGTAGAATCAAGTGAGTGATGTGGTCAAACCACACTAACTAGATTCTAACCAACTATCTATAATTCGTGTGGGACAAGATCCACATCATATTACGCCTTGAGTTAGCTTTGGCTAAACCGCCCAAGACTTAGCATGATCGGTAGGTAACTTGTAAAATACGGTGACCAAATAATAATAAAATAATAAGATTATTGGGCAAATAATCTTATTAGATTTTTCAGGAATTTATAGGAATTTTCTGGGATTTAATCGGAGCTTGTAGGACGTATTTTAAGGGGATCAATTATAGGGTTTAGAGGAAGCCTCTTTAGGGTCCCAATTAAGTGGGAGTTGGTTGAGGAGTTAACCTAGGGTTACATTGATTAAACCCTAAGTTTATAAACCAAGTTTTTCCTATTTTCTCCCCGATTCCTTTCTCTCCTCTCCTTCATTGCGCCGAACCCTGTTTCCCCGAGTCCTCACCTCGCGATTCGCCGCACCACCGCCGGCCGCGATGAACCGCACAGCCGGTGACTTCTTCTCCCTCGAGCTATAGCCGCTGGCTCTTCGTCTCGCCAGGGCACCACACAGCTAGCCTTTCTTCCCTCACGCGAGCACCGGAGACATGCCACGGTACCTGATCGCACGGCGTTGCTCAGGCTGTCGCTCGCCGGAGCTTTCTATTCCTCAGCCTCTCATCTACATCTCTGCTAGGAACACACCTTCTCGGATCTTTGCTCCGCACAGCCCGATCTTCAGCGAAAGGGTGGGAAAGCCGAGCCCTAGCTGCCTATTGTGGATGCCGATCTCCCTCTTCATCACTGGATTTGGATCAAGGAGATCCACCGCTTCCCTCTTATCGTCGTGCCCTAGATTGCCGATCGCCTCTCCTCGTCGTTGGATCTTGGACCAAGGAGGGTCAACGCCGTCTCCTTCCACCTGAGCAATTGTATACCTTTCTCGGAGCCCTGCCCTAGCCTCGGTCAGCATCGCATTGCCCTATATCGCCGGTGTCACTTTACCTTCTGTCGTTGCTCATGATCACAGTAGCAGCATTCGTCCGAGAAGAGTGTTTATGGAACTGGATTGATCTTGAAGGTATTTGGTTCTACTCTAGCTCTTGATTTAGGTATTAAGCCTTTTCATGGTATTGATTTGGAGAGTTTTGTTTTGGAAGGCATCAACGTTTCCTGGTGTGGAACATTTCTTGGTGCTAGTCACCACATCACCATAGTCAGCAGCTAACTCTGCCAGTGCTGTGCCATCAGTAGCAGCTGGAAAAGAGGAGGTAAGGAAATATGTAGGATACATGTTTTGAGGATTTTACTTTGATAGTTGTTGATATTGATTGAGGATTGTTGGAGTTTGTGGTTGATTATGGTTTGATGATTTAATTGATAGGTTATTGTAGGTTGATATCATTTGTGTTGTGGATGGATAAATCAAGATTTGTATCATATTATATTGGAGACTTTGTGATCTGTGGTTGTTTGGATAAATTGTTAGAGGTGAATCATGAGAATGATTAAGTATGTTTGATTTATGATGTATAGTAGATAATAATGGGATGTTGGAGTTTATGATCGGTTATGGATTTGTGGATTGAGTTAAACCTAGTTAGATTAATTTGGGTGGATGAATTTTATATGATGGATTCATGATTAGTTTATTCTAATTGGGCTGTGTGATTAAGGATTATTTGGAGATTAATCGGATATCAGATTTGAGTGGAGTTATCTTAAATGGGTTAGGGATTTTATTTAGCTATTTTAATTCATATGAATTTAGCTAAATAAGATTTATACATATTGATTGATGCAGGACCTTGATATGGGATGATTATCACGACGTGAGATTTATTTTGGACACGATCTACAGATAAAGGCGGGTATTTCTTGCTTTATCTCTTTAGTATTTTGATCCTAGTGCATGAGCTTCATGTTCAGATAGTTGCTGTATCTATCTTGACTCCACTCTTATTTTTCCTGCGCTTGATACTTCCACTCAATCTTTGAGCTACTCGTTTATGTATCTATACAGTCTCTCGTTGCTATTCATGATATTTAGCAGATACTATAGTACTAGGTATTGGATACCAGATACCAGACATTAGATAGTAGGTATTGGATATATGGACACCTGATACCATGTTTACCTGCTTTGATTTCTGTTTATTCACACACCTTGCTGAGCATGCTGGCTTCATGTAGCATACCTGTTTCTGTTTATATATATATGATAACTGCTGCATTTTCGCATCATGTCATTGCATGCATAGCCGACGACTTTGGCTCCCTTGTGGTTGAGACGGTCGTCGGCCTGGGCCGCACGCTCGGCCGCTCATGGGTAGTGGTAGCTGGAGCGTGCCGCTTGTCCTGTCGTGTCACACTCGGCCACTCATGGGTAGTGGCGGCTGGAGTTGCGGCAGCAGGGACCCCGTCGCAGACGTAGCTATTCAGCTACTATGCACCTGTCCATCCGGTCACTCGAGAGTAGTGGCGGCCTTTGGGTGGTACAGTTTGTCATCGATCCGGCCTCTCGACCATACAGGGGTCGTGGTGCAGAGAGGTGGGCGGGGTGACCATCCGTACATACGCTGTTGTTATTATATCTGCTGGTTGTTTACTTATGCTGTTGTTTCTTATCTATGTTGCTGTTACTAGATTATGCTGCTGTCGTTTATTTATGCTGTTATGCTTACATAGGTTGAGATTTATACCTGTGATATGTGTTTAGACACTGGCTTACTTACCATTGACCTGTATATACCTCACATGATACCATGTAGTTATGAGCAGTACTGTAGCAGGACTTTGCTACATCTACCTTCCCTTACTAGCCTAGGATATGGTTTCAGGTATGGACACTTATTATGATATCACTGTAGTATCTGCTATTTCCATACGAGACTGTATACCTTTGCATCTCTAGTTCTTTACTATACTCATGCACTATCCGTCTATTACCCGTTGAGTTTTTATACTCACCACCCCGCATATTGGTAATTTCACCAGGTAGCAGGTAAAGGAGTTATGGAGTCGCCTGGAGATCCTGTCCGCCAGTTCCACGTCACATTCGAGGACGACCTTACGATTTTGGTATTTCTTACGTTATTTGTATTTTGGGTTTTGTACTTGTTTATATGTTTGTATACTCTTGTATTTGGTTTGATATTATTGTGTCAAGCCGAGCCGGCTCGCAGTTAGTTACTTTATGTTTTGTGATCGTCGTTTGTGATTTCCGCTGTGTTGATTTAATACAGCCGTGTGGGCTGATTCATATATTTATATAACTGCGTGGTTGTGTTTATTTCTGTTCCAGCCGAGTGGGCTGCTTATATAACCGCGTGGTTGTGTAGATATATTCCAGCCGTATGTGGCTGATGTATATTGTATGTATGTATGCCTCAGATTGTCATCCGTACAGGGGAGATGCTGCCGAAATTTTTTTTCGGTACGGTCTCCTTTGGGGGCGTGACAATTTATTGGTATCAGAGCCAAGGTTTTACGAGACCTATCTTCGTTTGGTGTTTCGTGATTTGGTTTCTCGATGTGACTTTTCGGATTTTGGGACCAGGCAGTGACAGGATTCTCCAAGCTATAGGAGGTATGTTTACATATTGTTGTCTTACATTTCTGTTAGTGCATGCATAGTTGTTATGTTAGTTATGTTTTGTATTAGTATGCTTTTGTTAGTACCTGTCCAGTTGTTTGTAGCATACATCAAATGTGTTGGGCCAATCACTGATCACGGTTGACCCTACTAGAGATCAAGGAATACAGTCTCATAGGACTTCTTTTACCATACCACTAGTATTAGTAATTTCTGATATCACTAGTTTAGTAGTGGTTAGTATCTGCTAAATATCATATTGTTTCGGTTCGTGGAGAACCAATTCACTCGTATTGCCTCGGTTGGTAGAGGACCGATGTACCCTTGTTGACTTGCTTAGTAGGTTTGATTTACTCTGTTGGTTCGGTTAGTAGAGGACCGATCTACTTTGATTGACTTGATCAGTAGAAGATTGATCCGTTCTTGTCGGTGTAGATGGCAGAGTACTGAGTTAATTTTATTAGTTCGGTAGTAAGGGATCGACTCACTCTATTTTATGGAGATTCTGATCCTCATGTTATGTGTGCTGGTTAGATAACCAAAAAGTTACGTTTGAGTTTAGGATTTGTACAGACAGAGAATTGACTAAGTTAGCTGCATACCATTGCTGGTTTGACTAGTCTGTAGAGGATCGATGTATTCTATTCTATGGAGACTTTGACCATGAACTGTATGTACCTGGTAGGATGACCTCGAGGGTACATTTGGATAGATGACCCCCACTGACATGGAAAAGTGTGGAGCTAGTTGCTTAACACTTACGAGATACAACCGTTATAGGGTGTATGAATTGGTAAGTACATTCAGATACTAGAGTGTAGTTGGGAGCATGTTATGATAGATTTTGTTGTGAGATTACCCAGGACATGGAGAGGATACGATGCATTGGAAAATCAGTGATTGGTTGATGAATTTGCTCCCTAGTTATTGATTTGTAGGATGGATGCTTTAGATCGAGTAGCAGGATTATATGGTAGAGAGATTATCGGACCTCAGGGTATATTTCCGAGTGTTGAATTAGATGGAGATTCATGATTCACCTTATGGTAGTGGCAGATTTTACAGCAGACCATAAGTATAAAGTTCTGTTTTGGAATCGCTTTACATCTTTAGGTAGATGAACACACTGAGAGCTTAATGTGGATGTTAGAGGATTTACTGATACTAGGTGTTGTGGATTTTGGATGATTGATTTCCTCACAGTTGACTAGACAGTAGTGTGAGAGTAGCGGAAGCAGGGTGAGCACATAACCCACAGAGTTATTTCTTACGACAGGATATTTGGATGGAGCTGTATATGAGTATGTTGTTGGATTGTTACACTTAGATGTGGATCCCTGAGTCGAGCAGTAAATTTGGGGACCAAATTTTTATTAGTGGGGGAGAATGTAAAATACGGTGACCAAATAATAATAAAATAATAAGATTATTGGGCAAATAATCTTATTAGATTTTTCAGGAATTTATAGGAATTTTCTGGGATTTAATCGAAGCTTGTAGGACGTATTTTAAGGGGATCAATTATAGGGTTTAGAGGAAGCCTCTTTAGGGTCCCAATTAAGTGGGAGTTGGTTGAGGAGTTAACCTAGGGTTACATTGATTAAACCCTAAGTTTATAAACCAAGTTTTTCCTATTTTCTCCCCGATTCCTTTCTCTCCTCTCCTTCATTGCGCCGAACCCTGTTTCCCCGAGTCCTCACCTCGCGATTCGCCGCACCACCGCCGGCCGCGATGAACCGCACAGCCGGTGACTTCTTCTCCCTCGAGCTATAGCCGCTGGCTCTTCGTCTCGCCAGGGCACCACACAGCTAGCCTTTCTTCCCTCACGCGAGCACCGGAGACATGCCACGGTACCTGATCGCACGGCGTTGCTCAGGCTGTCGCTCGCCGGAGCTTTCTATTCCTCAGCCTCTCATCTACATCTCTGCTAGGTACACACCTTCTCGGATCTTTGCTCCGCACAGGCCGATCTTCAGCGAAAGGGTGGGAAAGCCGAGCTCTAGCTGCCTATTGTGGATGCCGATCTCCCTCTTCATCACTGGATTTGGATCAAGGAGATCCACCGCTTCCCTCTTATCGTCGTGCCCTAGATTGCCGATCGCCTCTCCTCGTCGTTGGATCTTGGACCAAGGAGGGTCAACGCCGTCTCCTTCCACCTGAGCAATTGTATACCTTTCTCGGAGCCCTGCCCTAGCCTCGGTCAGCATCGCATTGCCCTATATCGCCGGCGTCACTTTACCTTCTGTCGTTGCTCATGATCACAGTAGCAGCATTCGTCCGAGAAGAGTGTTTATGGAACTGGATTGATCTTGAAGGTATTTGGTTCTACTCTAGCTCTTGATTTAGGTATTAAGCCTTTTCATGGTATTGATTTGGAGAGTTTTGTTTTGGAAGGCAGCAACGTTTCCTGGTGTGGAACATTTCTTGGTGCTAGTCACCACATCACCATAGTCAGCAGCTAACTCTGCCAGTGCTGTGCCATCAGTAGCAGCTGGAAAAGAGGAGGTAAGGAAATATGTAGGATACATGTTTTGAGGATTTTACTTTGATAGTTGTTGATATTGATTGAGGATTGTTGGAGTTTGTGGTTGATTATGGTTTGATGATTTAATTGATAGGTTATTGTAGGTTGATATCATTTGTGTTGTGGATGGATAAATCAAGATTTGTATCATATTATATTGGAGACTTTGTGATCTGTGGTTGTTTGGATAAATTGTTAGAGGTGAATCATGAGAATGATTAAGTATGTTTGATTTATGATGTATAGTAGATAATAATGGGATGTTGGAGTTTATGATCGGTTATGGATTTGTGGATTGAGTTAAACCTAGTTAGATTAATTTGGGTGGATGAATTTTATATGATGGATTCATGATTAGTTTATTCTAATTGGGCTGTGTGATTAAGGATTATTTGGAGATTAATCGGATATCAGATTTGAGTGGAGTTATCTTAAATGGGTTAGGGATTTTATTTAGCTATTTTAATTCATATGAATTTAGCTAAATAAGATTTATACATATTGATTGATGCAGGACCTTGATATGGGATGATTATCACGACGTGAGATTTATTTTGGACACGATCTACAGATAAAGGCGGGTATTTCTTGCTTTATCTCTTTAGTATTTTGATCCTAGTGCATGAGCTTTATGTTCAGATAGTTGCTGTATCTATCTTGACTCCACTCTTATTTTTCCTGCGCTTGATACTTCCACTCAATCTTTGAGCTACTCGTTTCTGTATCTATACAGTCTCTCGTTGCTATTCATGATATTTAGCAGATACTATAGTACTAGGTATTGGATACCAGATACCAGACATTAGATAGTAGGTATTGGATATATGGACACCTGATACCATGTTTACCTGCTTTGATTTCTGTTTATTCACACACCTTGCTGAGCATGCTGGCTTCATGTAGCATACCTGTTTCTGTTTATATATATATGATGACTGCTGCATTTTCGCATCATGTCATTGCATGCATAGCCGACGACTTTGGCTCCCTTGTGGTTGAGACGGTCGTTGGCCTGGGCCGCACGCTCGGCCGCTCATGGGTAGTGGTAGCTGGAGCGTGCCGCTTGTCCTGTCGTGTCACACTCGGCCACTCATGGGTAGTGGCGGCTGGAGTTGCGGCAGCAGGGACCCCGTCGCAGACGTAGCTATTCAGCTACTATGCACCTGTCCATCCGGTCACTCGAGAGTAGTGGCGGCCTTTGGGTGGTACAGTTTGTCATCGATCCGGCCTCTCGACCATACAGGGGTCGTGGTGCAGAGAGGTGGGCGGGGTGACCATCCGTACATACGCTGTTGTTATTATATCTGCTGGTTGTTTACTTATGCTGTTGTTTCTTATCTATGTTGCTGTTACTAGATTATGCTGCTGTCGTTTATTTATGCTGTTATGCTTACATAGGTTGAGATTTATACCTGTGATATGTGTTTAGACACTGGCTTACTTACCATTGACCTGTATATACCTCACATGATACCATGTAGTTATGAGCAGTACTGTAGCAGGACTTTGCTACATCTACCTTCCCTTACTAGCCTAGGATATGGTTTCAGGTATGGACACTTATTATGATATCACTGTAGTATCTGCTATTTCCATACGAGACTGTATACCTTTGCATCTCTAGTTCTTTACTATACTCATGCACTATCCGTCTATTACCCGTTGAGTTTTTATACTCACCACCCCGCATATTGGTAATTTCACCAGGTAGCAGGTAAAGGAGTTATGGAGTCGCCTGGAGATCCTGTCCGCCAGTTCCACGTCACATTCGAGGACGACCTTACGATTTTGGTATTTCTTACGTTATTTGTATTTTGGGTTTTGTACTTGTTTATATGTTTGTATACTCTTGTATTTGGTTTGATATTATTGTGTCAAGCCGAGCCGGCTCGCAGTTAGTTACTTTATGTTTTGTGATCGTCGTTTGTGATTTCCGCTGTGTTGATTTAATACAGCCGTGTGGGCTGATTCATATATTTATATAACTGCGTGGTTGTGTTTATTTCTGTTCCAGCCGAGTGGGCTGCTTATATAACCGCGTGGTTGTGTAGATATATTCCAGCCGTATGTGGCTGATGTATATTGTATGTATGTATGCCTCAGATTGTCATCCGTACAGGGGAGATGTTGCCGAAATTTTTTTTCGGTACGGTCTCCTTTGGGGGCGTGACATAACTAATTACCAATTACATCTCTATCTAACTCTTGTTTATAGGATCAAGATCCGCATTTATATTAAAACTCGAGTTAGCTTTGGCTAATACGCCCAAGAGTTAATATAAACGTGATTTTGACCTATCTACCAGCCATTGGAAAATACCTATAGTTAAACTCGATCCAATTGAGTTAACTTTTAACTCAATCTAATTGAGTTATACTCACCCATGCGTTGATAGGCGGAACCAAAATTGTCCCTCCATACCCTACCAAGATAGTATGCGTTGCTCTGCTTTGGCAGATTCAACAACAACATGCGATCGAGGTAGTGATAGGTATCACGGCATGGTAGGCATTACGAGTTGACGTGATTGAGATCTAATCTAATCGACGAGGTGTATCATATACATGATTTAGATCTAATCTAATCATTAGGGTGCATCATGTACGCGATTTCGATCTAATCTAACCGTCGAGGTGTATCATATACGCGATTGATCGAATCGAATCGTTAAGGCGCTAATTAATTACTTATTCTAGCATGCATCACATATACACATACAAGCAATTAATTAAATATTTTTGTGATTAGTCATGACCCTACTACAATCTTCTCAAGCCAATGAGAAGATCGGATGGTCAACCTAAGGTCAACAGCTTCTCAAGCTCCTTCCTTGACCACCTTGTGTTGCTCGCGCCCTCCTCGTAACTCCGTCTCGAGTGGACCTTCCACCGCTCCATTTTGTACATTACAAAAGTGAAACTCGAGTTACATTCGAGTCTAAACTAATTTACAACAGGAAATAAAATAGGAAAGGCACTACGCGCAGGTCGCATATCACATACAACACGCACATCACAGAAAATGGCACGCAAGCCAAAATATGAATTACAACACAGAATTTCCAATCTAATTGGGTATTTTGGGCCATGACCATCACAAAATAATACATAATTATAAATTATGTAACTTCTATAAATTTCTGTAATTTTTCTTACAATTTTTACAATTTTTATGAGTAAAAATTACCGGCGGTCCCGTTTAGCGATTTTCGGGCGCAATCGCGGAACGAAGCTCCTTGCGGGATCAGGGGCAGCACCCCTACCCGTGATATAACCATCACGAGTGTTCCTAAGCGATCCTACAGCACCTTAGTCCACTATCCCAAAAGGATTTGGGGCGAAACCTTGCCGTTTTGGAAATATCTTCTCGGTAGTCGAAGCCTACAAGTGTCTAAACACTTGTGCTTCGCTTCTACGAGAAAATTACCCATAAAATCAATAAAAATCATAAAACTACAGAAACTTACAGATCTGTAGAATTTCATAAAATTCAAAATAAAACATGTATACGCTTCGCACGTGGCTCTGATACCACTGTTGGGTTTTTAGGGCCGCAAAAACCGCTTTTTGCGTTGCGGAAACCCCGAAACCTCCATGCCACGGATCCGTGCGAAGAAATAAAATTATGTAAAACTTTCATATACATGTTTTCTACTCCTAGATCTACATTAGATCTACAAAAGAAAAAGTTTACCCTTGATGCGAAGCCCTTCGCAATCTCGTCATCCAAGGTTCATCGCCGGATCTCGAGAGTATCAAAGTAGATACTCCTCTATGTGTATCCACACGAACAACTCGATGGAGAGAACCTCTAAGGATGTGCTAGCAACCTTAGAAGATCAGTAATGGTGCAGGAGAGGGAGAGAAGAGAAGAGCTTGAGGAAGAAGAAGGAGTTACTCACCAAGCACACAAAATGCACTAACTCCCTCATCTAAAGTGGTCGGCCACTTTAAGAGAGAATGTAACCTCCATGGGATGCCAAGAGTCACAACTCTTGGTAACTCCCATGAGGTGGCATCTCACTTAAGCAACCATGATGATGTGGAGCATTATCATTGGTCTACTTCTTGCCAACTCACCAATGAGGTGGCAAATGGTCAAGTCAAACTTGACTCTTCATCTTCCTCTCAAGTCAAGTCAAACTTGACCACTTCTCACCCATGGTTGATCAAATCTAACCATTGGTTCATGTCAATTATAATTTAATGAATCCTATTCATTGAATTAAATTGATTCAATGAGTCTAAGTCCAAATTAGACTCATTTAATACATGAACCAAATTGAGTCCAACTCAATTAACCTAATTTGGATTACTCTTAATTCAATTTGGTTCATCACATGAACCTAATCCTTTAGGTTCATCAAATGAACCTAATCTCCATCTAATTACCCTTTGTGTGTGACCCTATAGGTTCTTATAACGTTGGCAATGCTCCTAAACCCATTTAGAAGCATAAATAATGAGTGGTATCTAGCAACACATCATTACTACCCAAGTTATAAGAATGTTGAGATCCAACATCACCTTGTGACTACTAATTGTGACTCTTCACAATATATGACTGTTGGTGCGGGTAGCACTAACGGTCTAACCTAGGTTTTGATGAATGACAAATAGGTTAAGTTAGTTTTGTTGTTGTCTGACACTTTGATCGAGTGTGCAGGAGAAGTCCAGACAGGTCGACGGGCTGACCGGATGTCTGGCACGAAGTCCAGCTAGGTCGACGGGCTGACCGGATAGCTGGCGAGAAGTCCAAGCGGGTCGACGGGCTGACCGGACGCTTGGCAAGAAGTCCAGCTAGGTCAACGGGCTGACCGGATAGCTGGCGAAAGGTCTAGACGGGTCGAAGGGCTGACCGGACGTCTGGCAGGTAAGTAAGGGAAGTCACTGGAGTGGAGTGACTGCGAGGACGCGTTCCCGGGAAGGGAACATTAGGCGTCGATCCGGCTTAGATCCATTTCGGAAATGTAAGTCGAGATCGTGACTAGATTCCGGTCTCGGAAAGACGAAATCTAAGTCATACTTTTTCTGTTAATTCATACTTTATATATTGTGCTAACAATCTGTGTTGCAGGGTATATCTTGCCTCGGACTAACCTTGTTTTGCAGGAGAAGGAATCTTTGGATATTTTTTGCGCCCGGAGCTCCCTATAAATAAGGGGCAGCAGGCGCCCCCAACCCTTGCCCCACAAACTTTTAACTTTTGCCAAGGTTCACTCCGAACCTCAGTGCGAGAGTATTTTAAATCAAAATTTTCTTGCGGTGAAGACGTTGTTGCGATTCAACCGAGGTCGTCAGATCTATATTTGTCGATGGCTCCTCGGTAAAACTTCTTCCCCTCTCTAAAAATTTATTAGAATTTGTCTTCTCATTTTTTTCTTAGAATATTTTTTTATATATACAGTAGGAAACGAACAAATACTGGTGCTGGACCCTCTAATGCTAGCACTGACCCTAGGTTTCCCACAGATGAACTAAGGATTAAGTTTGAGTCAACCGTTTATAAGGCCATTAGGACTACCTGCATAGATAGATCGTTCTTTCTAGGTTCATATCCCTCCGTTATAGAGGTTATAAACCACTATAACTTAAAGAACCTTGTCGAATGTACCAGCCCAGTAAACATAAGTCTGTGTGCTGAATTTTACAATAACCTAGTGAAAGTAGACGATCTCACCTATACCACTAGGGCAGCGGGTACTGATATCACATTTTCCCCTACGACTATCCGAGAGTTTTTAGAGTTACGTCCATCTACTTGTTCTTTTTTGTGCTATCCTCCCAGGGATCTACCATTCGGAGATCCCTACTCACATATTACTCTCGATACGATTTATTCATATTTTTTTGGGGGAGAGCGAGATCCCACTGTGACCCAGTTTAGGTCGGTAGAACTTCGAGTCCAGGACTACGCTCTTTATAGGGTCTTAGTCCTTTGCATTTTACCACTGACTACTCGGGACATCGCTGTGATGCGCCCATTCCATTCATTTTTACTCTATGCCCTGAGTCATAGGTTAGATATTGACATCAGCCTACATATCTTCTCCACCATTATCTACTCGGCTGGATACGTGACTGATAGACGAGTCCACATGCCATTCTGTCACATTCTGACAGCCTATATGTCCTCGTTGCACATTGATGTCACTAGAGGAGACATTACCTATATGACCGAGTTCGATGTTATAGCAGCTCGAAACTTCTCCCTAGCTGGTATCCACGTAGATAGGGATGATGGGACTATGTCTTGGCGGAGGGGGGCACAGCACCAGACCAATCCAGACGCACAGGTGGACGAGTTCATGCTTGCACTGTTTCTAGAGGAAGCCTCACCGGCTCCACCACTGCCCCCAGCTCGAGCACCACGTCACGCTCCCCGCACTCTAGCCGACCGTATGACCGGACTAGAGAGAGCTATGGCGAGTCTCCAGCAGGAGAACTCTGATTTTCATTGGGACATACGACGAGAGGTTGCCGAGTTACGAGCTGCCGGGGAGACCCGACACACTGAGCTGATGGCGCTTCTCCGATCCTTGGGATCTGGACCACCCCCTTCATCATCTCAGTAGCTCTAGTTATGACTCACTTCTGTAGCTACACTACCTGTAAAAGATTTTGGATCTATATAGTGATATTTCAGACCTACATTGATTATGTTCTATCTTGGTAGCCTAGGAATTTTGAATTTTAAAAATAATTGTTTTTAAATTATAAGTTAAACTTGTTTGTTTTCAAAACTTTCCATTTTTAGATTTTCAAAAACAGTTTTGGCCTTAGACTAGTTTTGAATCCTTAGAAAGCATGTACCCATAGGACTAGTTTTTGAGCATCTCACCAACACCTTAGGTTTACCTTGCTTGTGTTTAACAAACATAGAAAGGGGTGAGATGCATAGGCCAACTGTCTGGACTTAAGATGCTTATTTCAGTGCATCGGCATAAGTCTGGACGTTAAATTCAAATCAGACATTAATCAGATTAAGTTCATCAGTCAAGTCAAACACTGACTGCTTATAATCAACTTAATCTGACTAACCAAGTGAAAGCTACTATCTTCTAATAGTTAGTTAGTACTTAATTGGTTAGACAGCTGTTCAATTTTAAGTGTCAAGTTCAGGGGGAGAAATTAATTAAAATTTTGTATATTTTTTTTACATCTATTTTAAAACTAACTTATTTTTGAACACTAGTTTTCAAAAAATTAAAATTAACTGAGTGTTTGAAAAATTAGAAGTTTAAATATCCCACCAAATTTTTAAAAACTTGATTTTAAAGTTGAAAATCATTACAAACTTAATCTTATTTAGTTTTGTAACATATGCTTGAAAATTAAACTTTCCAAAACTTAGCTTTTTTCTAATTAGCCTTAACAAATTTATTTTGGCTAAAACTTTACTTGTTTTTGAAAAATTAAATTTTTTTTTATAAATCAAATTTGAAAACTTGATTAACTTTAAACGTATATTTTTTCCAACTTAAATCCCCCAAGTCAACCTGACTATCTTTTTAACTTGATTTTAAAATTGTACTTTTATCAGTATTTTTGAATTTTGAATCAAACTTAAATATTTTTCAAAATTAGCTGTTTCTTAACAGTAACTCTACACTATGCTTGTTTACCCTTGCCTATTTTTGATGAATGCCAAAGGGGGAGGGTTAGGTGGTTAAGTTAGCTAAACCAAATTGAAAACACCAAAACTAACTTTAAAAAACCATGTACCTGTTTTATTTATTTTTTTGCGTCATTTCACTAACTTAACCAAGTTGTCATTCCATCAAAAAGGGGGAGATTGTTGGTGCGGGTAGCACTAACGGTCTAACCTAGGTTTTGATGAATGACAAATAGGTTAAGTTAGTTTTGTTGTTGTCTGACACTTTGATCGAGTGTGCAGGAGAAGTCCAGAAAGGTCGACGGGATGACCGGATGTCTGGCACGAAGTCCAGCTAGGTCGACGGGCTGATCGGATAGCTGGCGAGAAGTCCAAGCGGGTCGACGGGCTGACCGGACGCTTGGCAAGAAGTCCAGCTAGGTCAACGGGCTGACCGGACAGCTGGCGAAAGGTCCAGACGGGTCGAAGGGCTGACCGGACGTCTGGCAGGTAAGTAAGGTAAGTCACTGGAGTGGAGTGACTGCGAGGACGCGTTCCCGGGAAGGGAACATTAGGCGTTGATCCGGCTTAGATCCATTTCGGAAATCTAAGTCGAGATCGTGACTAGATTCCGGTCTCGGAAAGACGGAATCTAAGTCATACTTTTTCTGTTGATTCATACTTTATATATTGTGCTAACAATCTGTGTTGCAGAGTATATCTTGCCTCGGACTAACCTTGTTTTGCAGGAGAAGGAATCTTTGGAAAAAGGTGGTCCGGGCGCCCGGAGGGGATCCGGGCGCCCGGAGGTCTGGGTGCCCGGAAGGGATCCGGGCGCCCGGAGGCAACTTTTATCCTCTGCGTCGCCTCACCACGTGGAGCATCCTGACTGGACTTACCACGTCGCACCAGGGCGCCCGGAAGGGATCCAGGCGCCCGGAGCAGCATATAAAAGAAGCGCCAAGGGTGGAGCTTCAAACACAACTGAGAACTCTTTCACTGCTTGTCCTGCTGCTCTACGCTCCCACGACGCTCACAAAGCTCCGACAAAGTGCTCCTTCTTCTTTGGTTACGTTAATTTCCTTGTCGGTATTACTTTGTTTCATTAGCATTTCTTGTACTCATTTTGTAATCATATTTGAATTGCTAGTGATTGCCCAACGAAAGTGGTCAAGGACCACGGGCCTTCGAGTAGGAGTCGTCACAGGCTCCGAACGAAGTAAAATCAACTGTGTTCATTTACTTTTCCGCTGCGTACTTTTACACTCAAGTTTTCGAATCGATATTCAGCCCCCTCCCCTCTATCGAACGATCACGATCCTACAATGACAAGTGTCCTTCTATCCTAGACATCTAGATTGATCAATGTGAGTCATAGACCATGTCATCCTCTGATCAATCTAAATCCTGAACTCCAAGTAGACTCACTAAATCAAATGAGCTCAATATCTCATATTGACTCATTTGGGCATGGCCATGCACTTCGTGGTCTCACTCTATCAAGAATATCGATGTCTCTCCTGTCATATAGGAGGGATAGATCCCATCTACATCACTCACATCCCTCTGCATAATTGGTTACATACCTAGTAATCGCCTTTATAGTCCACCTAGTTACGGGTGACGTTTAACGAAACCAAAGTACATAACTCCTTATGTAGGAAACCATGGTGACTTCAGGTCTAAGGACTAGTAGTCATACTAATAGTCACATGAGAAAGTATATGATACTCATATAACGATCCATGATACTTTGTCATGGCGGGTCATTCAGTATACATTCTCCAATGCATACCCATGTGTCAACTTGATATCTCTATATCCATGACTTGTGAGATCAAGTCATCGAGTTGACCTATATGCTAATCTTATTGCATTAACATTGTCCCTGAATGTTAATAGTCGACTAGGAATGATTAAGAGTAGTGTTCCCTATATCATCTCACTATCGATTCAACCAATCGATTGATATAGGTAAGAACCTTCTACTCAAGGACGCTATTATACTTAGTTTATTTGGCACCAATACAAGTAAGTATAATAACCAAAAAACAAATGCCTTTATTTATATAACAATATGATACAACAAGTCTATAATACAATCATCAAATGATTGGCTCTAGGGCTCTAACTAACACTTCTATGTGTGACACCACACACCATTATCTACAATATAAATTAATTGAACAACTACACTTAACAGATAAAATATAGTCATTTGACCAATGTGATTCTTTTATTTCTAAATAAATGTTTACAAAAGCTAGGCTTTTAGTATACACTCTAACAATCTCCAACTTATACTAAAAGACTAAGCTGCCATATTTACTGCCATACATCTGATTCTCATCCCCTCCACATGCTATCAAAAGCTTTCGCCGGAAGGGCTTTAGTGAAAGGATTTGTCAGGTTATCTGCTGATGTAATCTTGGCGATGACAACTTTTCCTCGCTTGACGATGTCTCATATCAGGTGGTACTTGCGCTCTATATGTTTACTTGCCTTATGGGCTCGTGGTTCCTTCGAGTTTGTAACTGCACCGCTATTATCACAATAAATTGTGATGATTTTGGGCAAACCAGGAATCACATCTAAGTCAATTAGGAAGTTCCTGAGCCATACAGCTTCTTTGGTTGCCTAAGAGGCTGCCACATACTCAGCTTCCATGGTTGAGTCTGAAACGCATTTCTGCTTAACACTCCTCCATGCAATGGCTCCACCTCCTAAAGTAAACACATAGCCTGATGTAGACTTACTGTTGTCCCTATCTGATTGGAAGTCTGAATTCGTGTAACCCACAGGGAGCAAATCATCTGCTTAGTAAACTAACATATAATCTCTAGTCCTTCTCAGGTACTTCAATATATGCTTTACAGCAGTCCAATGTCCTTGTCCAATGTTACTCTGATATCTGCTAACCATGCCCACGGCAAAACAGATATCAGGTCTCGTACACAGCATTGCATACATTAGGCTTCCCACAGCCGAAATATAAGGAACTGCCTTCATGTCCTCTATCTCTTTTGATGTCTTCGGAGACATCTCTTTAAATAAGGCTACTCCATGCCTAAAAGGTAAGAAACCTTTCTTGGAGTTCTGCATGTTAAAACAAGCAAGGATTATATCTATATATGAAGGTTGGGATAGGCACAACATCCTTTTCTTGCGATCCCTTATGACTTTGATCCCAAGAATGTGTGCACATTCTCCTAAGTCCTTCATATCAAATTGTTTGGAAAACCATACCCTTACGTCCGATAACACTTTGACATTGTTGCCAATTAACAAAATGTCATATACATATAGTACAAGAAATACCACCACGTTTCTGTTACACTTCTTGTATACACAAGACTCATCCGGACACTGAATAAATTCATATGACTGGATTACTTCGTTAAACCGGATGTTCCAAGATCTTGAAGCTTGCTTTAGTCCATAAATGGACCGATTCAGCTTGCATACTAGATGCTCTTTGCCTTTTTCAATGAATCCCTCTGGTTGCTTCATATGGATGTTTTCTTCAAGACTTCCATTAAGGAAAGTTTGTCGGTGCAGCGGAGACCGGCAAGAGGGGGGTGAATTGCTGTAAACAAAAATGAAACTACCCTCCTCGGATTTCAACTCAGAATAAATGCAGTAGTAAAATAATAAAGACAGAAAATAAAAGCAGAAACAGAAGTTTAACTTGGTTACAACCAAGAGGGTTGTTAATCCAGGGCAGTGAAAAGCGCACTAAGAAAATTCTCCTTCTCTGAAGGCGGAAAAGCCTTTTACACTCTAATTGCTCAGAACTACTACTAGGAGTTGCTTATGGATTGATTGCTTGAGTTGTTGTTGAATTCCTAGCTCTAGGGGCCTTTTTATAGCTCCTGGAAAGTCTATCCCGAGGGTCCAAGGCGCCTCCAACAAGGTTCAAGGCGCCTCCAGCTCGGTCAGCGGATAAAACTTTATCCGCACGCAAACGGTCAAAACTGACCTGTTGAGGGCGCCTTCAACAGGGTTGAAGGCATCTTCAAGGGCGCCTTCCAGGGCGCCTTCAAGGGCACCTCCAATCCTGCTGGAGGCACCTCCAAGCTGGTATCCTAATTTCCAGCTTGATTTCTTCAGCTTCCAACGCTCCGTTCTTTTGGGTGATTGTGGCCAATCGGAATAGGGCTCACCCGAACCCAATTCCCAGCCTTCTCCTCGAGCAGCCTTCCGTCCCGGCTTAATGTCCCTCAAACGCCTCGCACGCTCTTCACTCCCACCAGAGTACTCTTCCGCAGCTCTCTCGTCCTTCGGACGCACCGAGCTCATCGGCTCCCTTCCCGTGCCATCCTTCTCGCTAGCTGCGTCTTCCGCTCGACTTCCTGTGTTCCTAAGCTCCTGCACACTCAGACACAGGGATCAAACACAGCAGGACCTAACCAACTTGGTTGATCACATCAAAACTACCACGGGGTCCAACAATCTCCCCCTTTTTTATGTGCATCAACCCAAGTTCAAGTTAGGGTAAAAATAGACATAAATAGTAATTTTAAAGAAAAATTACTAAACTAACAAGTTAAGAATAATTTTTGCAATTGAAAAAAAAAATTTAAGTTTTTTTTTTAACTCTTTCTAACTCCCCCTAAACTTGTACTTTTCTCTCCCACTTTGATCACAACAAAAATGGGGTCTTAAGTAAAATATTTTCAAGTAAGATGAAATCTTTGAAAAAAAATTTCCTAAGTAAAAATGAATTTTTGAAAAAAAATTCAAGTTAAATTGAATTAAAAAAAATTCTAAGCAAGAATGAACTTTTTAGAATATTATAAAACAAATTTCTAAGTCTAAGCTGAAAAAATTTCTAAGTCAAATGAAGTTATTTAGGATTTTTCTAGGAAATAAAAAATTTCTAAAAATAAAAAATAATTTCTAAGTTTGAATTTTCAAGAAAAATTTTAAGGAATTTTTGTTTATTTTAACAAATATTTGATAAACTTTCAAAGCATTCTTTAATTCTTGTTTAATGTTTTTTCAAAAAGTTAATTAAACATTTTCTTTCAATATTTTAGCTTCCAGGTCGTGGTGAGGCACTAGGCCTTCTTGGTTATTTGAGCAACAACCACTTCCATAGACAAAGCTTCCATAAAGAATTTCAATGTTTAATTTTCTCACTGTAAGCTTTTAATTTTTGAAAAATTAATTAAGCACAGATTTTGGAACCCAATAGAGGTTCCTTCCTACAGGATTATTCAAAAATCTAGGGCGTACATAGTTTCTTGGTATTTTCCTAAGTTGACCTTGATGCTTCCTTATATACCAATTTAATTTACCATAAATTCTTAATTTTGAATTTGGAAATTGATTTAAGCATGCAGCATATTTCAGTTTTTCAATTTCTAATTTTAATTTATCATTTTCTAATTTTACACTATCATACATTTCAAGTGGACATGCTTTTGATAATTCCATTTTTAATTCTTTATTTTATTTTTCTACTTCGAATAAGTCTTTAGAAAGCGATTTAATAAATCGAAATGACTAAGACGGGGTTAGATTGCGTACCTTACTTACCTAATCTGGTGATGCTCCCCCTTCACTGCTGCTTTCTTCTTCTGATGTTCCTCCCCCTTCATCGATGCTCATCTCTGAGCTTGAGTCTTCTTCCGGTTGATGGTTCGCCAATAGCGCTAACTCTGAGAATTCTTTGATGTCCGACTCAGAGGTTGACGAATCTGACCAAGTAGCCTTCAGATTCTTGTGCTTGGAGGGTTTTGGTTTCTTGTATTTTGGCTTTTCCTTTTCTTTCTCCTTTCTCTTCAATTTTGGGCAGTCCTCCTTGATGTGCCCTTCTTCGTTGCAGTTGTAGCAACGAACCGTCCTCTTCTTTCGATGATGCCTCTGCGATTTAAATTTATTAGAACGAAAAAACTTATTGAAGCATCTTACCAGTAGTGCCGCTTCGGATTTTTCGACTGAGGCTTCGGAGTCAGAACCGTTTACTTTTGCGTTTAGAGCTATGTTCTGACTGGTCTTCTCTACTCCATTTGGCTCTGAAACTCGAGATTCATGAAGTTCAAAAGTCAAAAATAATTGTTCTAACGTACTTACCTCGAAGTCCTTAGAGATGTAGTACGCATCTACTAAGGAGGCCCACTCTGGAGTTCTCGGGAAGGCATTGAGCACGTATCGGATAGAATCCCGGTTGGTTACCTCTTCTCCAAGGTTCGTTAGTTACGTTATCAGTTCCTTGATTCTCGCTTGGAGTTGCGCTACCTTCTCGCCTTGGTTCATCCGGAGGTTCGTTAACTCATTCCGGAGGATGTCGCGCTTCGCTAGCTTCGCTTCAGAACTACCTTCGTGAAGCTCCAGGAATTTTTCCCAGAGATCTTTCGCTGAGTCGTAGCTTCCGATCCGATTTACCTCCTGCGGCGTTAGAACGCTGAGTAGGTGGAACTCAGCCTTTCCGTTGGCGACAAAATCTGCTTGCTCCTTTTTCATCCAGGTATTTTCCTCCTTATCTTTTGGAACTGCATAGCCATATTTCATTATTAACAGAATGTCAAATTCAGTTTTAAAAAATACCTCCATTTTGCGCTTCTATGTGGCGAAGTCTCCGTCAAACTTCGGGGGATGGATGTTCGCTCCGGCCATCGTCTTGATCGTAGTGCTTCAGTTGGCGGTTAGTCCTTCTGAGGCGATCAGGCTCTGATACCACTTGTCGGTGCAGCGGAGACCGGCAAGAGGAGGGTGAATTACTGTAAACAAAAATGAAACTACCCTCCTCGGATTTCAACTCAAAATAAATGCAGTAGTAAAATAATAAAGACAGAAAATAAAAGCAGAAACAGAAGTTTAACCTGGTTACAACCAAGAGGATTGTTAATCCAGGGCAGTGAAAAGCGCACTAAGAAAATTCTCCTTCTCTGAAGACGGAGAAGCCTTTTACACTCTAATTGCTCAGAACTACTGCTAGGAATTGCTTATGGATTGATTGCTTGAGTTGTTGTTGAATTCCAGCTCCAGGGGTCTTTTTATAGCTCCTGGAAAGTCTATCCCGAGGGTCCAAGGTGCCTCCAACAAGGTTCAAGGTGCCTCCAGCTCGGTCAGCGGATAAAACTTTATCTGCACGCAAACGATCAAAACTGACCTGTTGAGGGCGCCTTCAACAGGGTTGAGGGCGCCTTCAAGGGCACCTTCAAGGGCGCCTTCCAGGGTGCCTTCAAGGGCGCCTTCAAGGGCGCCTCCAATCCTGCTGGAGGCGCCTCCAAGCTGGTAGCCTAATTTCCAGCTTGGTTTCTTCAGCTTCCGATGCTCCGTTCTTTTAGGTGATTGCGGCCAACCGGAATAAGGCTCACCCGAACCCAATTCCCGGCCTTCTTCTCGAGCAGCCTTCCGTCCCGGCTTAACGTCCCTCAAACACAGCACACGCTCTTCACGCCGACCGGATTACTCTTCCACAGCTCTCTCGTCCTTCGGACGCACCGAGCCCGTCGGCTCCCTTCCCGTGACGTCCTTCTCGCTAGCTGCGTCTTCCGCTCGACTTCCTGTGTTCTTAAGCTCCTGAACACTCAGACACAGGGATCAAACACAGCAAGACCTAACCAACTTGGTTGATCACATCAGAACTACCACGGGGTCCAACAAAGTTGTCTTGACATCCATTTGCCAAATCTCATAATCCATATGAGCGGCAATGGATAAGAGTATCCGGATAGACTTAAGCATAGCTACCGGCTAAAAAGTCTCCTCATAATCGATTTCCTCTTTCTGAGTATACCCTTTCACAAAAATCCTTGCTTTGAAGGTTTCTACCTTCCCGTCTATCCCTCTTTTCCTTTTGTAGATCCACTTGCATCCAACGGCTTTTACACCATCAGGTGATTCTACAAGCTCCCAGACCTTATTAGAATACATAGATTCTATTTCAGAATTCATTGCCTTTTGCCAAGATACTACATCTTTATCTTGGTGTGCTTCGTCATATGATCGGGGATCAGGTTCATGTTTACCCAGGATCAAATCCGAAGATTCTCGCAAAAACATGAATCTCTCAGGTTGCCTCACAACCCTCCCACTACGACGAGGCACTGTTTGTAACTGTGCATCATCTGTAACACGTGTTACAGTCTCTTGTGATACTTCATCTTGTATTGTTGGTACTAAAGTAGACGTGTCCTCTCTTATTTGTTCTAGAATAATTTTACTCATGGGCTTATGGTTCATTACATAATCATCTTCTAAAAATCGAGCATTGGTGCTAACAATGATCTTCTGATTTTTAGGATTATAAAATAAACCACCTTTCGTTCCCTTAGGATATCCCACAAACAGACAAACTTCTGTACGTGATTCCAACTTGTCAATATCTCCCTTCATCACATGTGCTGGAGTACCCCATATCTAGATATGATTCAGACTAGGCTTACGCTCATTCCATAATTCCATGGGAGTAGAAGGAATTGTTTTAGAAAGTACCATATTCAGAATGTACACTACTGTTTCTAAAGCATATCCCCAAAACGAATTTTGGTAATTCTGAATAACTCGTCATCGATCTAACCATTTCCATAAGAGTCCTATTCCTTCATTCTGCCACACCATTCTGTTGGGGTGTACCAGGTGCAGACAATTGGGATTGGATCCCTGCTTCTGATTGTTAGTTAGAGCCCTAGAGCCAATCATTTGATGATTGTATTATGGACTTGTTGTATCATATTCTTATATAAATAAAGGCATTTGTTTTGGTTATTATACTTACTTGTATTGGTGCCAAATAAACTAAGTATAATAGCGTCCTTGAGTAGAAGGTTCTCACCTATATCAATAGGTTAGTTGAACCGATAGAGAGATGATATAGGGAACACTACTCTTAATCATTCCTAGTCGAGTATTAAAATTCAGGGACAATGTTAATGCAATAAGACTAGCATGTAAGTCAACTCGATGACTTGATCTCACAAGTCATGGATATAGAGATATCAAGTTGACACATGGGTATGCATTGGAGAATGTATACTGAATGACCCGCCATGAGAAAGTATCATGGATCGTTATATGAGTGTCATATATTTTCTCATGTGGCTATTAGTATGACTACTAGTCCTTAGACCTAAAGTCACCATGGTTCCCTACATAAGGAGTTATGTACTTTGGTTTCGTCAAACGTCACCCGTAATTGGGTGGACTATAAAGGCGATTACTGGGTATGTAACGAATTATGCAGAGGGATGTGAGTGATATAGATGAGATCTATCCCTCCTATATGACGCGAGAGACATCGATATTCTTGATAGAGTGAGACCACGAAGTGCATGGCCATGCCCAAATGAGTCAATATGAGATATTGAGCTCATTTGATTTAGTGAGTCTACTTGGAGTTTAAGATTTAGATTGGTCAGAGGATGACACGGTCTATGCCTCACATTGATCAATCTAGATGTCTAGGATAGAAGGACACTTGTCATATATTGTGAGGAGTCACAATTAGTAGTCACAAGGTGATGTTGGATCTCAACATTCTTGTAACTTGGGTAGTAATGATGTGTTGCTAGATACCTCTGATTACTTATGCTCATAAATGGGTTTAGGGGCATTGCCAACGTTACAAAAACCTATAGGGTCACACACTAAGGACAATTAGATGGAGATTAGGTTCATATGATGAACCAAGAGGATTAGATTCATGTGACGAATCAAATTGGATTAACAGTAATCATAATTGGGCTAATTGAGTTGGACTCAAGTTGATTCATATGTTCAATGAGTTAATTTAGATTATGACTCATTGAATCAATTTAATTAAATGAATTATATTCATTATATTAAATTAGCTTGAATTAAATGGTTGGATTAGATCAACCATGAGAGAGATTAAGTTAAGTTTGACTTGACTTGAGAGGAAGAGGAAGAGTCAAGTTTGACTTGACTTTATGCCACATCATTTGTGACTTGGCATTAAGTGGCCAATGATGATGTGCCACATTATCATAGTTGGCACATGTGTGTGCCACCTAATGGAAGTTACAAATTCTCTTTGCTTTAATGTGGCCTGCCACATTAATGAGAGGAGTTACACTTTGTTGTGGTCGGCCACTAAGGGAATGAAGGGTATTCATTTTCATTCAAGTGAATTTTGATTCCATCTCCTTCCTTGATCTCTCTTATTGCTCTCCCTCTCCTCATCTTGCCGAGACCTTCTTGGAGTGCTAGCACACTCTAAGGTTCTCCCTCCATCGAGTTGTTCGTGTGGATACGCATAGAGAGTTGTCTACCTTGACAACTTGAGATCCGGCACCTTGGACGAGCGGGATTCGCGAAAGGCACGCATCAAGAGTAAAACTCATACTCTAATGTAGATCTAGAGTTTATAAACTCATACTTGTAAGTTTTTTGAAAGTTTTATTCTTCGCACGGATCCGGTGGCGGGGCTTTCGGGGTTTCCGCGACGCGAAAAAGCGGTTTTTGCGGCCCGAAAAATCCAACAATGATATCAGAGCGACGTGCGAAGCTTGTACGACTTTAGTTTTTGTTTTTATGAAAAAAATTCAGTACCATATTTTTCTGTAAATTTCTGACTTTTATGATTTTTATGGGTATTTTTCTCGTAGAAGCGAAGCACAAGTGTTTCGACACTTGTAGGCTTCGACTACCGAGAAGCTTTTTCCGAAACAGCAAGGTTTCGCCCCAAAACTTTTTGGGACAGCGGACTAAGGCACTGTAGGATCGCTTAGGGGCACTCGCGATGGTTAGATCGCGGGTAGGGACTGTAACGCCCGAAAATTCTCGAAACTGCATTATAAATATTCTACGATTTTTCTGGAATTTTTAGATATTTTTCCGGAATTTTCCGAGTAGCGGAAACGACAAAAATAATTAGGAAACGAAAACGGCCTTAGCGGGAATTGAACCCGAGACCTATGGTCTAGGGATAATATTAGTAACCAGTTGAACCCAGCAGGGCCGTGCTGAAAGGAAAGGGAACCAATAAAATTTATATTGGAGTTGGGCGAATTAATTCTTTAATATAAATAGGAAAATTAATTAGGTGAAGAGTTATTTTGGTTTCCACCGTGATTTCTCCTCACCCTAGCCTCACGCCGCCCCTTCTCTTTTCCTCTCCTTCTCTCGGTGCCAACCACAAGGAAGACCTAGGGTTCTCTCCCTAGGGCTCCGAGGACATCTTCCGGCGAGAACTCCGGCACGAGGACGCTCTCCTTCGCGAGGGGAACGCGTGGACGCGAGAAGATCGTCGAAAGAGTCGTCTCCACCGAAATTCTAGCGAATAGAATCGTAAGAAATTACGAATAGGAGGTAAGAAACCCCTCACCTGCAGTATAATAGCTTCCGTTTGAGTTTTTATGTTTTAGTTAGGGTGTATGCAGATTTTTATCGATATCTAGGGTGTATTTAACTCTCTTCGCAGATTAGGGGTTTAGTTGAACACCTCTAGATGGGCCGGACACGTTTTCCCTCTTCAGATAGGAGGTTAGACGTTGTCGGGTGCCTAGAGGTGGCCTCCCTAATAGGGAGAAGAGTTAGGGCATCCTAGGTGCTTGATTAAAGGTCTAACTCAATAACAGACAGCTTAATTAATTTATTAAATGCACTAGAAGCATTTAAAACAGCAAATTAGTTTTATTCTAGCTTACATGGGACTACGGTCCAATGGGTGGGCTCCCACAGTCGCCTCTAGGTTCAGACAACCTAGCTCTAGGTTCAGATAACCTAGAAACAACAATTTAGAACAGTTTAGCTATACTCAGTATTTTACTTTTCAGTTGGCACTGTACTGGATTAGATATCCATTGGGCTGGGCTCCCATAGTTGGTCCCTAGGTTTAGATAACCTAGTAGCTCTACTAAATTCGGGATTTGCAACCCCGGGTCTAGTTAGAGATGCGCGCATAGCACGTACAGTTGTCGGGCCCCTCAGCAGCATGTTTAGTATTTTCACTTACTATATGTATATGGTTTTCAACCTTTCAGAAATTAGTTCGTGAATTCAGTACAGTTCTAGCAGAAGATCAGTATTAGCGTAGCTCAGTTCTTAGTATCAGCTTACTTTTTCCTTGTGAATATGCATGATGACTTTATATTTAGCTGTAGATATGCCATGATTGTATGCTTATATGTCATGCCATGCTTAGTTTATTCAGTATATCCAGCATATGTTTTAAACAGCATGATTTAAAATCATATTTGCATCGTTGCATGTTTTCGTGAGGTAGATGGTTTCTTACTAAGCTTTAAGCTTACAGATTCTATTTTTCCTTATACTGCAGATAAAGGTAAAGGAAAGATGGACTAGCGGAGGATGGAGGTCAATGCACTGATGAGGATGTGTGTGGATGGAACCTGGAAGAAGATCTTAGGGAACCTTAGCAAGCTTTATTTCAAACATTAGAACTTTTCAGTGTTTCTTTTTATCATCTTGCACTTTAGTATGTTATTCATTACGAATTAGTTAACCATGCACTTTATTATGCTTAGAACACCTCTTTTATGTTGTTAGAATGTTAGTTGTTGTCATTAGAGTGTTTCTTAGTCATTTTAGTACTTGTAATGTGGTTGAGGCACGAAACAGTGCTGAAATCAGACATTTGGCACGAAATCAGTAACTCGAATCGATCAGCTGATCGATTCGAGGGTTTCCAATCGATCAGCTGATCGATTGGGCAATCTGCTCCGCGAACAGTAGGCCTCTGGATCGATCAGCCGATCGATCCAGCCATTTCAGTCACGAACAGAGAGCCCTGGGATCGATCACTGGATCGATTGACCAGCCTGGATCGATCAGCCGATCGATCCAAATTATCGTCCCGGCCACAGTAGCATGCTGGATCGATCACTGGATCGATCCAACTTATGTCCCGCATACAGTAGCCGGCTGGATCGATCACTGGATCGATCCGACTATTCCAATCGATCCGTGGATCGATTGGGAGGTCTGGTATCAGCAGGGAAGTGTCTAAGTCCAGTTCCTTGGCCATGGGGAAGGTAAGACATGTTATGAGTAGTTAGTTACCTTCCTTAGCATGTATAGAACCAAGAAATGTCAGTGTTTTAGTAAAATTTTAATTAGCACAGCTTCCGCATCTAGTTCTAGTGATGGTCAGGGAATAGTTTAGCACAGTATAACTGTAGCGATCGGCCTTACAGCCTAGTAGTAGAAGGCGGGTCGTTTCAGGGACACTGCCCCTGGCCCCGCAAGGGGATTCGTTCCACGATTGCGCCCGAAAACCGTTAAACGGGACCGCCGAGAAATTTTTCACGTAAAAATTAGTATTAAAATTACAGAAAATTATGGAAATTACATAATTTTGAATTATGTATAATTTGTGATAGTCATGGCCCAAAAAGACCCAATCTGATTGGATTTGTGTTGTAATTCATATTACGGCCTGCGCGCTATCATTTGTGTTGTGTGTGCTGTATATTTGATACGCGACCTACGTGTCGTGCCTTTCTCCATTTATTCTTGTTGTAAATTAGTTTAGACTCGAATGTAACTCGAGTTTCAAAATTGTAATGTACAAAATTGAAGTCGTGGAAGGTCCACTCGAGACGGAGTTACGAGGAGGGCGCGAGCAACACAAGGTGGTCAAAGGGAGGAGCTTGAGAAGCTGTTGACCCTAGGTTGACCATCCGATCTTCTCATTGGCTTGAGAAGATCATAGTAGGGTCATGACTAATCACAAATTAATTTATATAATTGCTTGTGTGTATGTGATGCATGATTAGTAATTAATTAGTGTCTAACGATTATATTAGATCTAAATCGTGTACAAGATGCACCCTCTCGATTAGATTAGATCTCAATCACAGCAACTCTAATGCCTACCGTGCCGTGATACCTATCACTACCTCGATCACATGTGTTGTTGAATTTGCTAAAGCAGAGCAACACATATTATCTTGGTATGGTACGGAGGGACAATCTTGGTCCCGCTTATCAACGCATGGGTGAGTACAAACTCAATTAGATTGAGTATTCCTAGTTTACTCTGTTGGATCGAGTACAACTATAGGCATTCTTTCAACGGTTGGAAAGATAGGACATAAATCACATTTATATTAATTCTTGGGCGTATTAGCCAAAGCTAACTCAAGTTTTAATATAACTGCGGATAATGATCCTATAAACAAGAGTTGCATAGAGATGTAATTAGTAAATCGTTACCTACCGATTATACTAAATCTTGGGCGTATTAGCCAAAGCTAACTCAAGAGTTAGTATGATGTGGATCTTGTCCCACATGAATTATAGAATTCAGTGGGAGCATCATTTAGTTAAAGGCTTAATTAAATGATTTAAAATAATATGATATTTATTTTCTGTATTTTTCTGTTGTAGATAACCATGACGTCGAATACGAACTCTTTCTCCCTGCGTTCTGTCCTTGAGAAGGACAAGCTCAACGGAGTAAATTTCCTGGACTGGTACAGGAACTTGAGAATAGTTCTCACCCAAGAACGTAAACTGTACGTTCTGGAGCAGCCCATTCCGGAGGCTCCTCCTGCCAATGCCACGCGAGCAGACAGAGATGCTTACAAGAAGCATCAAGATGACGCATTAGATGTGTCCTATCTAATGCTCGCGACCATGAACTCTGAGCTTCAGAAGCAACACGAGTTGATGGGCGCTTACGATATGGTTGAACATCTTCGTCAACTGTATCAAGGACAAGCGCGGCATGAGAGATTTGAGATTTCAAGGGCACTATTTCAGTGCAAGATGTCAGATGGGGCTCCCGTAGGCCCATATGTACTCAAAATGATTGGGTACATAGAAAACCTACAGAGGTTGGGGTTCCCGCTTGGCCAAGAGCTGGCCACTGACCTGATCTTGCAATCCTTGTCTGATAGCTATAGTCAATTCGTTCTAAACTACAATATGAATGAAATTGACAAGTCACTGCCCGAGCTGCTTAGCATGTTAAGAACTGCTGAGCTGAACCTTAAGAAGGCTAAGCCCCACTCTGTTCTGATGGTTCAGAAACACAAGGGCAAGGGCAAGCCCAAAGGCAAGGGAAAGTCCCAAGCCAAGGGCAAAGGCAAGGCACTTAAGCCTAAAGGAGGGGTCGCCAAGGATGCTACCTGCTTCCACTGCAAGGTGTACCTGGAAGATCTTAAGAAGAAACGAAGTGAGACTTCCACTTCAGGTATATATGTTATAGAAGTCAATCTATCTATTTCTTCATCATGGGTATTAGATACCGGATGTGCATCTCACATTTGTACTAATGTGCAGGCGTTGAGAAATAGCAGGGCATTGGCGAAGGGCGAGGTGGACCTACGCGTAGGCAATGGAGCACGGGTTGTTGCTATTGCTGTAGGGACTTATTTTCTATCTCTGCCCTATGGGCTTGTATTAGAGTTGAATGATTGTTGTTATGTGCCTGCATTAACTAAGAACATAATTTCAGTTTCTTGTTTGGACAAGAAAGGTCTCTCTTTTATAATTAAGGACAAATGTTGTTCTGTTTATTTAAAAGATATGTTTTATTGTAGTGCACCTCTGATAAACGGACTCTACATTCTAGACCTTGAAAGCCCTATCTATAACATAAATACCAAGAGGTTCAAGTCAAATGACCTGAACCAAACCTATCTCTGGCACTGTCGCTTAGGTCATATAAATGGCAAGCGCTTATCTCAGCTCCATAAGGATGGTTTGCTGGACTCATTTGATTTTGAATCTTATGAGACGTGCGAGTCATGCCTACTAGGCAAGATTAGCAAGACTCCCTTTAGTGGGCACAACGAAAAAGCGACTGATTTGTTAGGACTTATACATAGTGATGTATGTGGCCCTTTCAATGTCGCTGCTAGAGGCGGTTATAGGTACTTCATCACATTTACTGATGACTTTAGTAGATATGGTTATGTGTAGTTGATGACACATAAGTCAGAATCCTTTGAAAAGTTCAAAGAATTCAAGAATGAAGTACAGAACCAGCTTGGCAAGAGTATTAAGATACTTCGATCAGATCGAGGTGGAGAATACCTTAGCCATGAGTTTCGTGACTATCTAGCTGAGTGTGGGATTCTATCCCAACTCACTCCTCCTGGAATACCAAAGTGGAATGGTATATCCGAAAGGAGGAATCGTACCCTATTAGATATGGTACGATCTATGATGAGTCACACAGATCTTTCGACATACCTTTGGGGATATGCTCTAGATACGACAGCTTTTATAATCAACCGAGTTCCATCCAAGGTCGTGATAAAGACACCATATAGGATATGGACTGGGAGAGATGCCCAGGTGTCTTTTATGAGGATTTGGGGTTGTGAGGCTTACGTTAGACGTCAAGTCTCAGACAAATTAGGACCCAAATCCAACAAGTGCTACTTTATTGGATATCCCAAGGAAACTAAGGGATATTACTTCTACATTCCCAATCATCACAAGGTAGTTGTGGCAAAGACTGTGGTCTTTCTAGAAAGGGACTTTGTTTCTAGAAAGACTAGTGGGAGCACTTTCGATCTTGAAGAAGTTCAAGATGCGAACAATAGCACTGAAGCCTCGATGGAAGTTGAACTGGAACCACAAAATGTTGTGGATGATGTTGTTCCACAAGGAGTTGAGAAACAACAACCAGTTCAAGTAGACATACCTCTTCGCAGGTCTGATAGGGTACGTCGTCAGCCTGAGAGATACTCATTTCTCTTGTCTGACCATGATGACATTGTGTTCATAGAGGATGAGCCTACCACCTATCAGGAAGCTGTGATGAGATCAGATTCCGAGAAATGGTTAGAGGCCATGAGATCCGAGATGGAATCCATGTACACCAACCAAGTATGGACTTTGGTTGATCCACCTGAAGGGGTAAAACCCATTGGGTGTAAGTGGGTCTTTAAGAGAAAGACTGACATGGATGGACTTATCTATAAGGGTCGCTTGGTAGCTAAAGGTTTCAAGCAGATTCATGGTATTGACTATGATGAAACCTTTTCTCCAGTAGCGATGTTTAAGTCCATTCGGATCCTGCTTGCTATTGCAGCTTACCATGACTATGAGATATAGCAGATGGATGTCAAAACAGCGTTTCTGAATGGCAACCTGCTCGAGGATGTGTACATGACACAATCTGAGGGTTTTGTAGATCCATAGCATACTAGCAGAGTATGCAAGCTGCATAGGTCCATTTATGGACTAAAGCAAACTTCTCGAAGCTGGAATCTTCGATTTGATGATGCAATCAAACAGTTTGGTTTCATCAAGAACGAAGATGAGCCTTGTGTCTACAAGAAGGTTGTAGGGGATATAGTTGTCTTCCTCATATTGTATGTGGATGACATACTACTCATTGGGAAGGGCATCCCTTTGCTTCAGTCTGTCAAGACCTGGCTAGGGAGTTGCTTCTCAATGAAGGACTTAGGTGAGGCATCCCACATTCTAGGGATACAGATCTATAGAGATAGATCTAAGAGATTGCTTGGCTTAAGTCAGAGTACATATATTGATAAGGTACTCCTTCGGTTTGCCATGCAGAACTCCAAGAAGGGATTTCTGCCGATGTCACATGGCGTGAGTCTTTCGAAGACTCAAGGTCCCTCTTCTAGAGAGGAGAGACCGCATGGATCAGATCCCTTATGCCTCAGCCATAGGATCTATCATGTACGCCATGCTATGTACTCGTCCTGATGTCTCATATGCTTTGAGCATGACAAGCAGATACCAGTCAGATCCAGGTGAAAGTCACTGGATAGCGGTCAAGAATATTCTTAAGTACTTAAGAAGGACTAAAGAATATTTCTTGATATATGGAGGTAATAATGAGCTAGCTGTAAAGTGTTACAGTGATGCTAGCTTCCAGACCGACCAGGATGATTATCGATCGCAGTCAGGGTTCGTGTTTTGCATTAATGGTGGTGCTGTGAGCTGGAAGAGTTCAAAGAAGGACACAGTAGCTGATTCTACTACAGAGGCCGAGTACATTGCTGCATCAGAGGCAGCAAAAGAGGCAATTTGGATCCGCAAGTTCATCACTGAACTTGGGGTGGTTCCCAGTATCGCTGACCCTATTGAGCTCTATTGTGATAACAATGGAGCTATAGCACAGGCGAACGAACCTCGCTCACACTAGCGGACCAAACACATACTACGACGCTTCCATCTCGTTCGAGAGATTATCGAGAGAGGAGATGTGAAGATATGCAGAGTACCTACAGAGGCTAACACCGCATATCCCTTGACCAAGCCTTTGGCACAGAGGAAGCATGATGGTCACACTAGGTCATTGGGGCTTAGAGCCTACACTGATTGGCACTAGTGCTAGTGGGAGATTGTTAGTTGGAGCCCTAGAGCCAATCATTTGATGATTGTATTATGAACTTATTGTATCATATTCTTATAGAAATAAAGGCATTTGTTTTGGTTATTATACTTACTTGTATTGGTGCCAAATAAACTAAGTATAATAGCGTCCTTGAGTAGAAAGTTCTCACCTATATCAATTGGTTAGTTGAACAGATAGTGAGATGATATAGGGAACACTACTCTTAATCATTCCTAGTCGAGTATTAACATTCAGGGTCAATGTTAATGCAATAAGACTAGCATGTAGGTCAACCCGATGACTTGATCTCACAAGTCATGGATATAGAGATATCAAGTTGACACATGGGTATGCATTGGAGAATGTATACTGAATGACCCGCCATGAGAAAGTATCATGGATCATTATATGAGTGTCATATACTTTCTCATGTGGCTATTAGTATGACTACTAGTCCTTAGACCTAAAGTCACCATGGTTCCCTACATAAGGAGTTATGTACTTTGGTTTCGTCAAACGTCACCCGTAACTGGGTGGACTATAAAGGCGATTACTGGGTATGTAACGAATTATGCAGAGGGATGTGAGTGATGTAGATAGGATCTATCCCTCCTATATGACAGGAGAGACATCGATAATCTTGATAGAGTGAGACCACGAAGTGCATGACCATGCCCAAATGAGTGAATATGAGATATTGAGCTCATTTGATTTAGTGAGTATACTTGGAGTTCAAGATTTAGATTGGTCAGAGGATGACACGGTCTATGCCTCACATTGATCAATCTAGATGTCTAGGATAGAAGGACACTTGTCATATATTGTGAGGAGTCACAATTAGTAGTCACAAGGTGATGTTGGATCTCAACATTCTTGTAACTTGGGTAGTAATGATGTGTTGCTAGATACTGCTCATTACTTATGCTCCTAAATGGATTTAGGGGCATTGCCAACGTTACAAGAACCTATAGGGTCACACACTAAGGACAATTAGATGGAGATTAGGTTCATATGATGAACCAAGAGGATTAGATTCATGTGATGAATCAAATTGGATTAAGAGTAATCCTAATTGGGCTAATTGAGTTGGACTCAAGTTGATTCATATGTTCAATGAGTTAATTTAGATTATGACTCATTGAATCAATTTAATTAAATGAATTAGATTCATTATATTAAATTGGCTTGAATTAAATGGTTGGATTAGATCAACCATGAGAGAGATTAAGTCAAGTTTGACTTGACTTGAGAGGAAGTGGAAGAGTCAAGTTTGACTTGACTTTATGCCACATCATTTGTGACTTGGCATTAAGTGGTCAATGATGATGTGCCACATCATCATAGTTGACACATGTGTGTGCCACCTAATGGAAGTTACAAATTCTCTTTGTTTTAATGTGACCGGCCACATTAATGAGAGGAGTTACACTTTATTGTGGCCGGCCACTAAGGGAATGAAGGGTATTCATTTTCATTCAAGTGAATTTTGATTCCATCTCCTTCTTTGCTCTCTCTTCTTTCTCTCCCACTCCTCATCTTGCCGAGACCTTCTTGGAGTGCTAGCACACTCTAAGGTTCTCCCTCCATCGAGTTGTTCGTGTGGATACGCATAGAGAGTTGTCTACCTTAACAACTTGAGATCCAGCACCTTGGACGAGCGGGATTCGCGAAAGGCACGCATCAAGGGTAAAACTCATACTCTAATGTATATCTAGAGTTTATAAACTCATACTCATAAGTTTTTTGAAAGTTTTATTCTTCGCACGGATCCGGTGGCGGGGCTTTCGGGGTTTCCGCGACGCGAAAAAGCGGTTTTCGCGGCCCGAAAAACCCAACACTGATAAGTAATTCCTAAACTCTCCAAAGAGGTATTCGCCACCACGGTCAGACCGTAGTGTCTTGATACTTTTACCAAGATGTTTTTCCACATCAACCCTATATTCTTTGAACTTATCAAAGCATTCAGACTTGCGGTGCATCAGGTAGATGTATCTAGGGGTGTTCATTCGGTTCGGTTCGGATTATTTGGGTTATTCGGTTCGGGTTATTCGGATTTTATAATTTTCTAAATCCAACCAAGAACCAAACCGAATTAGCTATAAACCAAACCGAATTACCCGAAACTAATTCGGGTTATTCGGTTCGGGTACCAATTAACCCAATTTTCTTTTCATTTCAAATTTTCAATCTTCTTCACATAAATAAACTCTTAATAGTTTACATTTATAAATAAATAAGCTCCAAATTTGATAAAATAGTTTCATTCAATATAAGAAAAAAAACTTACACATTCCAAAGATTCCAAAGATTATACTCAAAAAAAATTAAAACATATATATTAATTCCTTATTCGGGTTTCGGGCGGGTTATTCGGATGGGGAGTTAAATCCAAAACCAAACCATTAATCCAATTAACATTTCGGGTCAGTTCATTCAACCGACCCGAATTTCATTTAACCAAACCAAATAACCCAAATGTTATTTGGATCGGGCGGGTTAATGGATTGACCCGAATAATGAACACCCCTAGATGTATCTGTATCTTGAATAATCATCTATAAAGGAGACAAAGTATTCATAACCACCTCTTGCTTGGATAGACATAGGACCACACAAATCAGAATGAATCACTTCTAACACATCTTTGGCTCTATACCCCTTGGCCTTAAAAGGTCTCTTAGTCATTTTGCCTTCCAAGCATGATTCACAGGTTGGAAAGTTTTCCAACTCTAATGAACCCAAGAGTCCATCGGCTATGAGCCTTTGAATCCTACTTAAGTTAATATGACCAAGCCTTAGATGTCAAAGATACGTTTGGTTCATTTCTGAAAGTTTTTTTCTCTTATTAGAGTTTGAAGATGTGTTATTAATTTACATATTTTGCATTGTGGGAGAAATTGGATTTAAAGTATATAAATTGTCAATCAATGCACCAGAACAGATAATAACCTTATTTCTCTTTATAACCACATTATTATTAAAAGAAACAGAATATCTATCCAAATACAGTTTAGAAACTAAAATTAAATTCTTTCTAAAACTGGGTACATAAAGACAATTTCTTAAAACCAAACTTCTATTCCTATCAAAAGATAAGTAGACGTCTCCCATTGCAACAGCTGCCACCTTAGTAGCATTACCCATGTAGATAGTTTTCTCTCCTTTAAATAGTCGTCGGGTTTCCTGGAACCCCTGCAAAGAGTTGCAGACATGATCAGTGGCTCCTGTATCTACACACCAGGTGCTGGTAGATAACACCGCTAAACATGTTTCAACTACTAGAGAATGAGATATACCTTTATTGTTCTGATTCCTACGAGGACAATCCGCCTTCCAATGTCCTGACTGCTTGCAGATGAAGCACTTTCCCTTCGACTTCTTCATTCCAGCTTTTTGTGCTGTACCCTGAGGTTTATTCACCTTCTTTGCTGAAAAGACCTATTTCTTCTTCTTCTTGCCTTTCGACTTAGAAGTAGAACCATTTTCAGCATAGTGAATATGAGAACTGTGACGAAATATTCCTTCTGCTACCTGTAGTTCTGTCAGAAGTTCCGCCAACGTATACTCCCTTTTATTCATGTTATAGTTTAGGTGGAATTGCTCAAAACTTCTGGGTAGCGTTTGGAGAATTATATCGGCTTGGGTTTCCCCATCGATTTCACCTCCAAGGACTTGTATTTCATTCAGATAAGCCATCATTTTGAGGATATGATCCCTTACAGGTGTCCCCTCCGACATGGTGGTTGTCATTAACTTTCTCATTGCCTCTTGCCTAGCAGTCTGACTCTGGTGCCCAAAGAGTTCCTTGAGATTGTCCATTATATCATAAGCAGTTGGTAAATCTTGATGTTGATGTTGCAATACATTTGACATTGAAGCTAAAATGTAACACTGCGCCATCTCATCTGCTTTTACCCATTTCTTATGATATTCAATCTCCTCTGGGGTAGAGTCACCATTAGGTGTATCTGGGCATACCTCTGACATTACAAACTTATAGCTTCCAGCAGTTAAGACAATATCCAGGTTTCTTTTCCAATCTATATAGTTGGGACCAGTAAGTCTATTCTCTTTCAGAATAATGGTCAGTGGGTTGAAAGTCATCCTAAGAATCACAAAATAAATATTTTGGTCAGGACTCTAAATTTAGAATAATATTGATTCCACAAATAATACTATTTAAATTTACCAACACCTCAAAACACCGTGAATATTGCATGCCACATTAGTGTGGACGTACACAAATTCAACATTTGTAAGAGAAGGATGTAACCCATTAATTTTATTATCTTGTCATCCTAACTTTATGACAAATAAAATTAATAGTTAGTTTTCCTTTGGTCACACAAAACAATAGTAGTGACTCCATTGGAGAGGATACTATTGAATGCGTCTAAGTGTATACCATTACTTGATACTTAGTTCATTAAATAGGATTGTGCCCCTTCAGTTGGAGAAGATCACACGCTCCTAAATAATTTCCTATAACCATCCATAAGGGAAGTTTGATCTAGTGATCCGCAACAAACCCATCCGTTGTGGAGGGAGGCACTCAGAGCCAACACGTAAGCTTGTTGCATCACTTACAAGCCAGTAATGGAGACCGTGGAATTTATTTAAAATCCCTCTCCCACTTAGTTATTTAAGGTGAGGAATTTTAACCTATGCTAGCTTACATCACATGCACATATACATCACAGTAAATAAAAGCAATAAATTTAGAAATTAATTTTCCAACTATTATGGTATTTTCCATCACTGTCTTCAGTATGCTCCAACCCTAGCTGCTGCCATCTTTAGCCACCACCATCGGGTCGAGTTGTTGCATCTATCTTGCTTCTTATCCCGCTGTGCCTTTGGTCCTCCAATAGCACCACGCCTCGCAAAGATACGATCCGCGACAAAAATAGAATTTTACATATATTGATCCTATGTTCCATAAAGGAATGTACATGCATTTTAGATCGAACAAAAAAGTAAAATTCTAAAACTAATACAGCTCCTGCTGTATTTAATACATACAATCATGCACACACAAAATAATGCCTTTGACATGTCCAAGGGTCCAATCACACACAATATCTAAATGTCATAATAGTTGGAGCCTGCAACCACAAAGTTAGCACATCCTACTATTATCTTGCCTAAATTATGCATGACATATGCATAATTAATTTCAAAACCAAAACACACAGAGGCAAACCCTAGCTCTGATACCAATTGTTGGTTAGTCCTAGGAAGATCTACCGGTTCCACTGTACAAAAATTGTGTACAAGTGTCGAACCTTTCCTTAATAACCTATTGTGTTCTTTAGAATTAAATTAGGAATCGCAAATGGAACTTAACATTATTGATTCCAAATTTAACTTATCTGTTCTTAATGGTTTAGACTTGGATCGCAAGCGGAACTTAACACTATTGATCCAAATCCACCTACGTTATAAATTCAATTAAATATTAATTTTCAAAATTGGCTTCCAGGTTAAACATGGTGAGGCACTAGGCCTTCTTGGATATAGGAGCAACCACCACTTCCTAGACAAAGCCTTTTAAGGAAAGCTAATATTTAATTTCCGTATATAACTCTAGGTTTAACTAAAAAGAACAATCGAATCACAAATTTGAAAAACAAAAAAAACACAAATTCAAATAAAAAATCTAAAAAACTAGAATCTATTGCCTCTTGTGTTTGGAATCCATACAAAGAAAAATAACTAGTATGATGCGGATGAAAATTACTAGTTATACCTTCTCTTTGTATGTCAATGACCTCGAGATCTTCTGCCGTATTCCTCGCCTCACCTTGGACGTCGTGTGGGCGATGATCCTCCAAGATGAACACCACCCAAAAGAGCTTCTCCTCCTTCTAGTATTCGGCCACTGCCACCAAGGAGCAAAAGAGAGCAAAGGGAAAAGAGAGGGAGAGAGGGTCGGCCACCAAAAAGTTCACCAACAAGAGAATAAGAATTGTGTTATCTCATGAGGCCTCCCCTCCCCTTCTTTTATATTATTTGCCCAAGGCAAATAAGGGAAGACTTTTTACAAAAATTAAAATCTTCCTCTTGTTTTTCCTTTTCCCTTTTTATTTTTCTTTTTCTTTCCTCTTGATTGAATCAATCACCAAATCATGGATTGATTGGATGATGATTTGATTTAAACTTTGATTGGTCGGCCCCTTGCTTGGGCACCAAGCAAGGGTGGCCGGCCACATCATCAAGGAGAGAATAAAATAATTTTTATAAAATTTTACAAGAAGAAATCCTCTTATAAAATTTTACAAGCTCTCTTTCCTAAAGTGGATGTTAAAAAAGGAAAGTTTTAAAAATTAAAACCATGTTTTAAAATTTAAAACTTCTCTTCTAAAAATTTCCTTTTTAACATGGTTACAAAAAAAAAGAAAATTTAATTTTAAAACTTCTCTTCCTTTTTTCTAAAACCATGAGGATGGTTAAAAAAGGAAAGTTTTAAAACTTTTAAAACTCTCTATTAAACCATGTGACCTAATTCAAATAAGGAAAGTTTTATATTTTAAAAACTCTGTTTTAAAACTTGTAGTTTTCTACAAAGAGGAGATTTTAAAAATTCAAAATACCCCTCCTATTTGAATTAATCATGGTCGGCCCCTACTTGCTTGGTCACCAAGCAAAAGGGCCAGCCCCCATAGAGGAGGATGTGGCCGGCCCTTGCTTGGTCACCAAGCATTGGACCGACCCCCTTCTTGGACACCAAGATGGGCTTATATTTGGATGCACTTGAGGCTTTAATGAGGTTTCGACAGGGACCTAGAGGAGAAATTGGTTTTAGCCTTCTGATGAGCTTGAGTATCCCGTGTTCGCCCCGAACACACAACTCAAGTTCATCAGCAATAACTCATTCCACTAGAGAGCTATTGTTGCACTACCGCACCAATCCCAAATTACATTTATGGGCTCCTTCTTATCATGAGTGTGTTAGTCTCCTTGTGTTTAAGATAACGAATGTCCACTAATTAAGTAAGATACTGACAACTCACTTAATTAATATCTAAGTCCAAGAGTAGTATCACTCAACTTCATTGTCATGTCGGACTAAGTCCAACTGTAGGGTTTAACATGACAATCCTTATGAGCTCCTCTTGCGGACATTCTCAACCTAGATTTACTAGGACACAGTTTCCTTCTTTAATCAACAACACACACTATAAGTAATATCATTTCCCAACTTATCGGGCCTATTGATTTATCAAACTAAATCTCACCCTTTGATAAGTTAAAGAAATAAATACTAAATATATGTGCTTGTTATTATATTAGGATTAAGAGCACACACTTCCATAATAACTAAGGTCCAGTTCTTTTATTAAGTCAGTATAAAAAGAACTTACCTAAAATGGTCCTACTCAATACACTTAGAGTGTACTAGTATAATTTATTAGTCAAGATAAACTAATACCTAATTACACTACGACTATTCCAATGGTTTGTTCCTTTCCATCTTAGTCATGTGCAACTGTTTATAATTTATAAAGAACTGATAACATTATCTTCTATGTGTGACACCACACACCATGTTATCTACAATATAAATTAATTGAACAACTATACTTAACAAATAAAATGTAGTCATTTGACCAATGTGATTGTTTTATTTCTAAATAAATGTTTACAATAGCTAGACTTTTAGTATACACTCTAACACAAGGATCACTTGAATCGGAGGGAAAGCCATTACTTGATGAGGAGGAGGTCGCAATCACCATTCTAGAACCCACAGGTACATTTCAACATGATAAGGTTAGTATTTCTTTTGATTTATTAGAAAATTTCATAGAGATACCATTAATTGAATTTATGGAATGTGATGCCCATTTTTCTTTTCATGAAAGTGTTCGGGAGGGGTTGTTTTTATTTTCTTTTGCAGGACACAATAGATGTTTAAAATGGGTACTTAATCTGAACCGGCTCCGACCTTCAGAGAGAATTTTCAAAGGAAAAATGATGAATAAAAAGAATTTGAGTGGAACCACAATTACTCCACTACCGGCGTGGATTCTTCTTCTAAATCTTCTTTAACCACCGAGAATTAAGGGGAGTTTGTTCCTTGTTTTTCTTGTTGCTTTATACATTTCTTTAGTTTTGTACTTTACATTTACATTTTACTTCCATCCTTTGCATTTTGTTTAGTATACATAGCATGTCATTTTGAATAAATACTCTATGGAATTGTTCTAGTAATATTTTTAAGATAGTAAAAGTTTCTTAAATCTGACCATCAATCTTAGGTCATTTGACATGATTGGATGCCCTACTTACATGATATTGGTTAGTGTGGTGGTGGATTCTACTTTGATTAATTGAGTTAGATTGCATGAAAATTACCTATAGAGGACCACCTTAAGCCTATGCTCGATTATTCTCTTTGTGTGACATGCACTCATGACAATTAAACTCTAGAACTTGCTTTGCTTCTTTTCAAAATCACAATAGCATATGTATGCATGGAAATGAAGGATATTTTCACAATTTCTAATTTCTATCCCCATAATTTTCTTAAAACATTCTCATCTAGCATTTTAACCCTTGATCATCTTTGCTTGACATTCTTTCATTGAGAGTTTTGGTTGAATTCTTGATGAGTTAGATCACCGAGATGGATTAAATCTTAAGTGTGGAGGAGGATTTGGACAAAATCGGAGGTCTTGAAGAGTTTTGGATGGCTTCATGAGGGTTGCTCTTTGATTTTTGAGCATGAAATGGAAGTGACAAGAGTTTTTTATTTATATGATTTACTGAAACTGCTAGAACATTATTAAGTGCTAAAATGGTTGAGTTAAAATTTTCAGATTTCGAATGGAGTATGTTCTTGCAGAAATTGAAGTTGTGTAAGTTCATTATGGAAGCTGGAAATTGAATTTGGACTCGCCAGAAATTGAATTTTACATAATAGAACCTACTTTGTGGCAATAGCAACAACATTTTAGAGATAGATTCCTTCATTTCTTATGTGGATTTGCATGGCTATTAGTTTAGAAAAGTCAATTTCTATGAATAAAAGAAAGGGAACCAAATTGAAAAGAACTTAAAAGATGTTTCAATTAGAATTGTTTCTAGCTAGAGAATTGCATATTGATTCAACACAATGGTTTATTGGAACCTATAGAAGATGTAGAGAGGTCTTTACATTGACTGAAACTGAATTGCAAGATTCTTACTGGTTGAAGGTGCTAAAGCTTGCTTTTTCTTGTTGTTGTGTGGTTATTGATAAAGTATCATTCTCAATTGGATAAGTTGTAGCTATCACACCAGTTTAATTTTTGTTGCTGTAATTGATGCATAGAGTTTAGTAAAGGGTTGTTGTAACCTAGAATTTGAAATCTACAACAGTTTCCAGAGTTGATACTTGGGAGCCAGGCGATGAATAAAACTGAGCCTGTTATTACAGTGTTGAATGAGATCCTTCCCTAATTTCAACTCTTCATGAATAAAGCTAGAATCTAGAATTTCATCATTGGTTTAAAATTGAACAAAGAATCATCTTAGAAATTTGAATGCAGAATACTGATCAAGTCAATATATTCTCGATTGTGAAGACTTGAAACTAAATTTCGGAAAATCTTTGGAAGTTTCAACTTTTTGAACTCTTGCTGAATCTGATTTATGAACCTGAGTTAGCTGTGATGCAGGATTTGAGACGCATGCTTTCAGAATGAGGTTGTTAGGGATATGCCAACCTACTCCTCCAGCAAATTAAGGGGTAAGTGTAGTCTACAAAGAAAAGGAAAAAAATATAAATGAACTTTTCCTTTCAACAGATCAGAAGTTGGAAAAAAGATGCAACAAACTGATACTTATTGCATAAGGTGCAGAAATCAATCAACGAAATGTGGAAAAATGTGTATCAACTTAAAGTGTTGTGTGCCAACTTTTCTTGTGTAAATTCTAACTATTGGGAATTTCAAGTTGAGCTCATGATCTCTAGTTGTCATTTGGTATTTTTTTTAGAATCAAATTTCTGACACTAAATCCAGAAATCTGATAGTTGCTGTTGTTGAGTAATGTGGATTGTGAATCAGAATTATTGTGTGCCAATATGAGAAGATGCTTGCAAGCTATAGAGGAACAAATGTTCATGAGATATTGATGATAAGAAGCAATAGGATGGAAGCTAGGAAACTAGGGAGTTGAAGTGATAAAATGCAGGAATTCAAGACAAAAAAAATCAAAATTTTGTAATTTTTGTTGGTGGTTGTTGTCCAAGTTAAAAGTCTTGAAATATTCAGGATTTTGAATTTGGAAATTTTGAAATCTCTGAAAATGCAAAGAGGTAAGATTCAAGGCATGCTACTTCAATGAATCCATTTCTGAATGTATACAACTTAAGTGCAGTGATTGGGAAGTCTACTATCTTCCACATCAGCTGAGTATTGAATCATTTGGAATACTCATTAAAATGTGGAGAATTTGTGTAACATAGATGGCATGAGTAAAATTAGTGAGGAATTTTCCATGATCAGAATTAAACAAGAATATGTTTTGTGCCAACTTCTCTTGTTGTTTTTGTCCATAATACAAATTGAATTCCACCTCCTAACAATTCACTACTTAATGGGATCTCATTTCAAGCAAACCCCTTCATGACTCAGGACAAAATTTCCTTGAATTATGAACACTAAAACTTGAAGCTGATTTCTGCAAACAGATTTTGTTACTGATTCTATTGATAATAAAGCTTTGAAATGTTAGTGTGAATGCCTAACAATAGTAATGACCTTCTTTCCAATGAAGCATATCAGATAATCAAAAGAAACTAATGACTTCATTTCTGGAAATTGGAAGAAAAAGAATTGAATTATGGAAGTTTTTGAAGTGTGCAGTAGTGGAACTCTACAGCAGCAAGGAACCTGGAATTATGTATCACTGCCAGTTTGTGCCGAGCTTCCTGTGAAATTTTCGAACCAGTGAAAATTTCAAGTTAAATTCTTGTTTATTCATAAACAAATGGTGTTCTATTTGCCAAAATGTTCCACGGATTAAAACTTGAATCAACACAAATCCTGGAATCTGGAAACTGCAACTAAATCAAGTTACTGGAGTGGAATGTATTTTTTGTGCCAACTGCTAATGTTGTTGCTGATCAGTATGGGTTTTAATTAAAGCTCAAATCCTTCAGTGTTTAAAAAAACAATGAAGTAGCAAAATCTAATTTCTAAAATCAGATTATGATGTTGAATTCTGTAAAATCAGGAATTGTTAGTTACAGAAGTGGCGAGAGCCGAGTTTCAAAGCTGTTGTTGGAATATTAAACTTTGTTTTGGTTTCCTTATTGGTGTAATATGAATGCAAATTTCAAAATAGAAGAAGGGGATGTTACCTGAATTTTAAAAAAAATACAGAATAAGTGAATCTAGATTCTGAAAATTGGCTAGCTGCACTTCAGAGCTGAAATCGGTAATGTGAAATGCTTATCAAGGGATACATGAGTTATCTACCAAAGGAAGAATTAAATAAGTAAGAGCAGATGAAAGGTATTAAGGAACGGACACTCTTCTAAGTAGGAATGTGACTCATTTTAAAGGAATTCAATTATACATCTGAACCCAGAATATGCTGCTATATATTAAATTTATGAGTTCTAAAGTTCAATTGAAGCTCTTATGTCAATTCTTTTTGAAGTTTCTCATCAATATTCATTTGCCAAGAATTAAATTTGAATTTATGAAGTTGAACCTTAATTACCTAAGGGGCAGTCATTGATAGGAGTTGTTGTATGCCAACCCATTTCGGAATTCTCTATCTGTAGATAACTTCAATTGAACCTTTTACTGCTCCATTATCACTTGTTGTCCTTTTCTTTCTAAGATTTCCATGGTTTAAAGCATGCAATTTCAGTGAACTTAATTTCTGACACTGTCAAGCTTATTTTCAGTCAACTTCAAACTTCTTGATTTTCTAATCAGTGAGCATTCTGGAATCTGATTTCTGGAATTGAATTATAGTAGCTGGTACATTTGGCAACTCCTACATCTGAGCAACATGACATCTTCAATAGATAAACAAATGATGAATTTTGGATTTGTACCAAGTATATAAGGTTAGAATTAGCCAATAAGACTGAACCTAATGTATCAACATGTTGCATGCCAAGTTTTCATTACAACTCTCTAGTCATTGAAAAATTGAAGTGTAGCTGTAGATGGGAATGGATCAAAAGTATATAAGACTTTGACATCCTTTTGAGTAGAATGAGGATTTATTCTTAAATGAATCTGTCAAGAATCTATCAATCACCTGGAATCAAAGAAAAAAAAAATCTGCTGGAAACTGCAGTGCAGAAGTCAGCAATTTGGTATGAGTTTCAAGAGATGATTCTGGAATTGGTTGCAGCAGTTATTTCCTCAAAACACCTACATTGTGCCAACTTTTAAAGTTGATGATGACCAACAATAATTCGAATTTAAATCCTACCATTGCAATTCCTGGAACTGGAATTAGATTTCTGAAACTAAAGTCCATGAAATTTCTTATTTGAGTGAAAGTTCTGGAGTTTGAAATTTTTTAGCAGAATTTGAGCACTAGGAGAAGGAATTATTTCCAACTTTGTTAACATTGTTGAATGCTATATCAGTTTAGTTTTCCAATTTGAAATCTTTTTCAAGTGGCTGAGTTTCAAATCAATATTATGGATCAACACAACTTAGTTAAAGCATATTTGAGTTTTAAGTTGCTTGTTTTTCTGGATTTAATCATTACATAATTGTCAAGTTTCTATCTCCACACCAATTCAGCTGTGTAACCCTGATACTAGAAACTTTAGTTGCAGATTACAGAAACCAAAATCTATTTACAGGAAATAGCAGCAAATCATAGATTCAAATAAAACAATTAGAATTGCAGAAATATTAGACGGTTTTGCTATTTTCTGAATTTGATGATGGGAATTTGATTTCTGAATTTGGTTAGTTGGTTCGAGTAAGTCAATCTGAAATCAAGAGAAGGTCGCATTCTATTGTAATGGCTGATAATATCAATACTGAAATTTTGTAACAGAATCTTGAAGAGCTAAGTTGGTGCTGAATAGTAAGACGAAACAAAAATAGAGAAAAGAAAAAGAGAAGAAGAAAAGAACCTGCAGAATTAATGAAGAAAGGAATAAAAAGATGTTAGAAGAGTGCCATGATGTGTTCTATTGCCCAAAACGGATAATATTTTAAGTGTGGGGGAGAGAGTTCCTTATAAGTTGATTGAGATTAAGATTATTTGGGTTTCCAAGTGTTGGAATTGAAGTGCAAAAACAGTGAAGTAAAAAAAATAGTAATCAAAAGAGTATCATGTATGGAGATAGAGTATCAAGAACTGTGGATGACCATCAAATTGAAGGAGAGTTTAGCTTGATCTTTTGAGTTGGTAATGACTAATGGTATTCATCTCTTTTCACATCAAATTAGTCAACTCATCAGGTTTATTCTTCCAATACTCTCATTTTCTCACTTTCATCATTGAATTCTTTTCTTTTGCCTACTACATTCACTACATTTGATCTTTTTGATTCCATTTCAATTCTTGATAAAATCCTTTTGATTCATGTATGCTATGTTTTATAGTGGTGGAGAAGTAGAAAATAAGCAAGTTTATGGTAGTGAAATGCTGTGAGTTGCATTGAGTGAGCTCCACTTATATGCATGTTTGAGTGTGAGAGTTAGAATAGGTGAATACCTTGTAAGATTGCAACTTGCTTAATTTTTCAATTGGATTGAAACCACCATGTCTACTGATTATTGTTTGGTTTGTATTCATGATTGTTTATGATCTTTAGATGATGTAGGAGCAGCGGAGACCGGCAAGAGGAGGGTGAATTGCTGAAAACAAAAAATAAAAATACCCTCCTCGGATTTTAACTTAGAAATAAATGCAGCAATAAAATAATAGCAACTAAATTAAGGAAACAGAAAAAAAAAACAGGAACAGAAGAGACTCAAGGATTTAACCTGGTTACAACCAAGGAGGTTGTTAATCCAAGACAGTAGAAAAAGTGCAATAAAAAAAATCTCCTTCTCTGAAGGCGGAGAAGCCTTTTAAACTTTGGAAGCTCACTAGTTGCTTAGGAATTTCTTACAGATTGATTGCTTGAGTTTATGTTCATTTCCTAGCTCCAGGGGCCTTTATATAGCTCTTGGAAAGTCTATCCCGAGGGTCCAAGGCGTCTCCAACAAGGTTCAAGGTGTCTCCAGCTCGGTCAACGGATAAAACTTTATCCGCAACACAAACGGTCAAAACTGACATGTTGAAGGCGCCTTCAAGCTGGAGGCGCCTCCAAGCCTACTGGAGGCGCCTCCAAGCTGGCAGCTCATTTTCCAGCCTGGTTTCTTCAGCTTCCGACGCTCCGTTCTTTTGGGTGATTGCGGTCAACCGGAATAGGGCTCACCCGAACCCAATTCCCGGCCTTCTCCTCGAGCAGCCTTCCTTCCCGGCTTAACGTCCCTCGAACGCTGCGCACGCTCTTCACGCCCACCAGAGTACTCTTCCGCAGCTCTCTCGTCCTTCGGACGTACCGAGCCCTTCGGCTCCCTTCCCGTGTCGTCCTTCTCGCTAGCTGCATCTTCCGCTCGACTTCCTGTGCTCCTAAGCTCCTGCACACTCAAACACAGGGATTAAACATAGCAGGACCTAACCAACTTGGTTGATCACATCAAAACTACCACGGGGTCCAACAATCTCCTCCTTTTTGATGTGCATCAACCCAAGTTCAAGTTAGGGTTTACAAATAGACATAAATAGTAATTTTAAAGAAAAATTACTAAACTAACATATTTAAGCATAATTTTGCAATAAATAAAATTGCAACACATCTTCAAAAAAAATAGGTAAAATTTTCATTTTCCTAATTCTCCTTACTCCCCCTAAACTTGTACCTTACTCTCCCCCTTTGATCACAGCAAAAAATGGGGTCTTAAGTAAGAAAAAAAAATTCAAGTAAGATTGAAGTTTTGAAAATTTTCTAAGTAAAAATGAATTTTTGAAAAAATTGCAAAGTTAAATTGAATTTTCCAAAAAAAATTTCTAAGTAAAAAAAATCCTAAGTAAAATTTTTGAATGTTCCCAAAAAAAAATAGTCTAAGTCAAATGAAGTTTTCCAGAAAAAAATTTCTAACCAAAAAAAAAATTAAGTTACAATTTTTCAAGAAAAAATTTCTAAGGAATTTTTTTTTGTTTATTTTAACAAATATTTGATAAACTTTCAAAGCATTATTTAATTCTTGTTTAATGCTTTTTCAGAAAGTTAATTAAACATTTTCTTTCAATATTTTAGCTTCCAGGTCGTGGCGAGACACTTGGCCTTCTTGGTTATTGGAGCAACAACCACTTCCTTAGACAAAGCTTCCATAAAAAATTTCAATGTTTAATTTTCTCTCTTAAAGCTTTTTAATTAAAAAATTAAAAAATTAATTTATCACAGATTTTGGAACTCAATAAAGGTTCCTTCCTACAGAATTAGTCAAAAACTTAGGGGGTATATAATCCTTAGGAATTTTCCTAAGTTGACCATGATGCTTCCTTATATACCAATTTAATTTTCCATAAATTCTAAGTTTTGATTTTGGAAAAACATTTATTTTTAAGCATGCATCAGTTTTTAATTTTTCAATTTCAAATTTTAAAATTTTATTTTCTTATTTCAAATTTTTATTTTCTTTTTCTAATTTATCTAATTCTCTAGAAAGAGCTTTAATAAATCTAAACGATTGATTCGGGGTTAGATTGCGTACCTTACTTACCTGATCTGGTGACGCTCCCCCTTCACTGCTGCTTTCTTCTGACGTTCCTCCCCCTTCGTCGATGCTCATCTCTGAGCTGGATGTTTCTTCTAACTGATGGCTGGCCATCAGTGCTAGTCCCGAGAATTCTTCGACTTTCGATTCGGAGGATGACGAATCATCCAACGTGGCCTTCAGATTCTTGTGCTTGGAGAGTTCTGGTTTCTTGTATTTTGACTTTTCTTTTTCTTTCTCCTTTCTCTTTAGCTTTGGGCAGTCATCTTTGATGTGCCCTTCTTCGTTGCAGTTGTAGCAACGAACCGTCCTCTTCTTTCGATGATGCCTCTGCGATTTAAATTTGTTAGTACTGAAAAACTTATTGAAGCGTCTTACCAGTAGTGCCGCTTCGGATTCGTCGACTGAGGCTTCGGAGTCAGAACTGTTCATCTTTACCTTTAAGGCAATGTTCTGACTTGTCTTCTCTGCTCCATTGGGTTCTGAAACTCGAGACTCGTGAAGTTCAAAAGTGGAAAATAATTGTTCTAAAGTACTTACCTCGAGGTCAAAAGTGAAACTCGAGACTCGTGAAGCCCACTCTGGAGTTCTCGGGAAGGCATTGAGCGCATATTGGATAGAATCCCGGTTGGTTACCTCTTCTCCAAGGTTCCTTAGTTGCGTTATCAACTCCTTGATTCTCTCTTGGAGTTGTGCTACCTTCTCGCCTTGGTTCATCCGGAGGTTTGTTAACTAGTTCCGAAGGATGTCGCGCTTCGCTTCGGAAGTACCTTCGTGAAGCTCCAGGAATTTTTCCCAGAGATCTTTCGCGGAGTTGTAGTTTCCGATCCGATTTACCTCCTGCGACGGTAGAACACTGAGTAGATGGAACTCAGCCTTTTCGTTGGCGACAAAATCTGCTTGCTCCTTTTTCGTCCAGGTATTCTCCTCCTTATCTTTCGGAACTGCATAGCCATATTTCATTATTAACAGAATGTCAAATTCGGTTTTAAAAAATACCTCCATTTTGCACTTCCATGTGGCGAAGTCTCTGTCAAATTTCGGGGGATGGATGTTCGCTCCGGCCATCATCTTGATCGTAGTGCTTCAGTTAGCGGTTAGTCCTTCTGAGGCGATCAGGCTCTGATACCAATTGTAGGAGCAGCGGAGACCGGCAAGAGGGGGGTGAATTGTTTAAAACATAAAATAAAAATACCCTCCTCGGATTTCAACTCAGAAATAAATGTAGCAATAAAATAATAGCAACTAAATTAAGGAAATAGAAAAAGAAACAGGAACAAAAGAGACTCAAGGATTTAACCTGGTTACAACCAAGGAGGTTGTTAATCCAGGACAGTAGAAAAAGTACAGTAAGAAAAATCTCCTTCTCTGAAGGCGGAGAAGCCTTTTACACTTTGGAAGCTCACTAGTTGCTTAGGAATTGCTTACAAATTGATTGCTTGAGTTTATGTTCATTTCCTAGCTCCAGGGGCCTTTATATAGCTCCTGGAAAGTCTATCTCGAGGGTCCAAGGCGCCTCCAACATGGTTCAAGGCGCCTCCAACTCGGTCAGCGGATAAAACTTTATCCGCAACGCAAACGGTCAAAACTGACCTGTTGAAGGCGCCTTCAACAGGGTTGAAGGCGCCTTCAAGCTGGAGGCGCCTCCAAGCTGGCAGCTCATTTTCCAGCCTAGTTTCTTCAGCTTCCGACGCTCTGTTCTTTTGGGTGATTGCAGTCAACCGGAATAGGGCTCACCCGAACCCAATTCCCGACCTTCTCCTCGAGCAGCCTTCCATCCCAGCTTAACGTCCCTCGAACGTCGCGTACGCTCTTCACACCCACCGGAGTACTCTTCCGTAGCTCTCTCGTCCTTCGGACGCACCGAGCCCGTCGGCTCCCTTCCCGTGTCGTCCTTCTCGCTAGTTGCATCTTCCGCTCAACTTCTTGTGCTCCTAAGCTCCTGCACACTCAGACACAGGGATTAAACACAGCAGGACCTAACCAACTTGGTTGATCACATCAAAACTACCACGGGGTTCAACAGATGATCTTAGTTAACTTCCTTTTACCATCTTCTAGGTATTGCTAGGGAATTATTATGGAGATAATTTTTAATAGTATTATATTTTGTTTGCTTGTTCGGGATGAACAAGAATAAGTGTGGGGGATTTGATAACCATGATTTTTCTATATTATTTTGATTCATACATGATGTTGTTTTCATAGATGAAACCTATATGTACATCACATTTAATGCATTACATTTATTATTGGATTTAATTGCAAATTATCTTATTTTTATGTTATTTGATGCTAATATTTGATTATTATTTTGTAGGCATCAAAGGATCTTGGATTTGGATCTATTCGAACCAAATTTATGCTCAAATCAGAGTTTAAACGAGAAGATCAAACTTTGGAGCATTATGAATCGTTCATCAAAGATTGGAGCAGATCTAAGTCATCCATTGAAGATCTGGTTCATCCAACCTAAGGGAGAGTAGATTAAGACCCTGGATTAAGATCAACACCTTCGGATTAGATTTTTAGAGACTTTTCACCGTTGATCAAGATCCAAATCATTCTCAACCGTCCATTTAGATATAATCTGATTTAAATTGAGAAGCTACAGTGTTCTTCTCGTTCGTCAATCTCCACAGTGTTCGCGTCAAGCACGGCGCGAGCGTCTTGGCGATTCCGACCCCTTCTCCACTTCCAGATCCACTTTCTGGCAGACTTCATCGGCGACGAGGTTCTCAGCTATTGGCGGCCAGCTTCCGTCCATCGAAGCTCGCTTTAAGGCATTCGTATAGCGACAATTCGATTCTGGATGCTCTGCTTCCGCCGCTGAACAGAGGCGTTCTTCCATTCTAGTGGCTTCACCTCACAACAGTGATCATTGGCGGCGTTCCTCCGGTGTCACTAGATCCCTCCTGACGACATTCCAGTCTCCATCAGCTCCACACCGGATGAGAACTTCAAATTTTCAGAATTACAAATTTGGAAGGGATTTGGAAGTTTGTTCCTCACAACTTCGCGGAGAGGGTTTCTTTGCACAATTTCTGGTGAGATCGAACCGAGTTTAGTTGTTGAGATCTTCTTCCTCGATTGATGAAGTGAGGTTACATTAAGCTTCCTTGTGTGACGGCAAGGAGAAGTCTCCGTGTAGTGTGGTTTGGATGAGGAGATGGTTTTCTTTGTTTCTTGCATTTCTTTAATTGTAGAATAGCTTTCAATTTGCAATTGTTATGTTCTTATCAAGTAATCTAGCATTTCTTTATCTTGTTGAAGTTTAATTCATGTTTAGTAGTTATAGTTTCATTGATGCAATTTAGTTTAAGTCTTGTTTAAGCTTGGTTAATTGATAAGTTGGTAAGTTCTAAGCTAGGGTTTAAATTCTGCTTTAGATCAGATTTAATTATGTCTTGTTATTTCATTCTTAGTTTAAGTGTGTCGACGGTTTAATCATAATGTAGGGTGACAATGCATTGTGGATTGATTGTTAACACCTAGGTAGATTTCATATATGCACTATATTAGTTTCCTACTTGCTTCACTTTTCACTTGTTAGGTTAGAATTAAAATCCAAAACCCCCATCTTCATATTAAAAATCCCAAAAATAGGAATAACATACAATCCTAGATTACCATCCTATCATTGCTTTCGTTGGAGACAACCTGAGTCATTTATATGCTACATTAGCGTAGAAGGGGTTCGGTACTAATTCTTTTGATCTCATAACACGACAAAAATGAGTATATCACTCATCATGATAATATTATTGGTTGCTACGTGGAATATCATACTGGTTCCCCTGTACAAAAATTTTGTACAACTCCTAAACCTTTACTAACAACCTATTATGTTCTTTAGAAATTAAATTAGGAATCGCAAACGGAACTTAACATTATTGATTCTAAATTTAACTTATCTATTCTTAGTGGTTTAGACTTGGATCGCAAACGATGCTTAACATTATTGATCCAAATCAACCTATGTTACAAATTTAATTAAATATTAATTTCTAAAATTGGCTTCCAGGACTGCATGGCGAGGCACTAGGCCTTCTTGGGTATGGGATCATCCACCACCCCTAGACAAAGCCTTTTAAAGAAATCTAATATTTAATTTCCTTATATAACCCTAGGTTTAACCAAATAGAACAATCGAATCACAAATTCGAAAAACAAAAAACACAAACTCAAATCACAAATTCGAAACCTAGAATCATATGCCTCTTGTGTTTGGTATTTCAAAAACTATACAAAGAAAACTAGTATAATGCGGAAAACAATTACTAGTTATACCTTTCTTTGTAAGCAACAACCTCTTCATCTTCTACCGTATTCCTCTTCTTATCTCGGACGTCGTGTGGGCGACGATCTACCAAGATGAGAACTACCCAAGCTTCCTTCTTCTACTTGTGAGTTTCGGCCACCACAAGGATTCTAAGAATAGATGAGGTTCGGCCACACCACCAAGCTCCAAGGGATGCTAGAAACAAAACCTCCTTTCTTTCCTTCTCCAAGCAAAATCCGGCCACCAACAAGCTCCTTGAGAGTTGATGCCATCAGCCACCAATGAAGAAGAAAAGGAGGAGAGGAAGAAAATGAGAAGGGTCGGCCACCAACCAAAGAAATAGAAGAGAGGAAAACTAGAACATAAGTTATGAGGTGAGGCACCTCTACCCTCTCTTTTATATTCCTTGGTCTTGGCAAATAAGGAAAATTTTATAAAAACTTCCTTATTCTCTTAGCCAATGAAAAGAAAGTTTAATAAAAATTTCCCTTTCAAACTTAATGTGGCCGGCCACCTCTCACTCATCCAAGTAAGGAAAGTTTTAAACACAAAATTAAAAATTCCTTATTTGTTTCCGAAAATTTTTAAAATAAAAATTTCTCTATTAATTTTTCCCTTCATGATTGGTTATAAAAGAAAATTTTATAAATTAAAATCTCTCTATTAAAACATGTGGATGATTTCTAACAAGGAAAGTTATCTTTAAAATTAAAATTTTCCTCTCAATCTACAAATAAGGAAAGATATCAAATATTTTCTTAATCTTTTGTAGAAACTATAAAAGGAAAGATTTAATTTTAAAACTCTCTTTTAAATCATGAGGATGGTTAAAAAAAGGAAAATTTTATCAAAAATTAAAATCTTCCTTTCAACTACAAATAAGAAAAGATATCAAACCTTTCACTTAATCTTTTGTAGAAAGCTATAAAAGGAAACATTTAAATTTTAAACTCTCTTTTAAAACCATGGAATCCACATAAGAAAAAAATTTTAAAATAAAATCCTTTTTAATTTTATTGTGGCCAACCACCTAAGCTTGGACTCAAGCTAGGGTCGGCCACACTTTAACTCATCCAAGCCATGTCTTGGTCGGCCCATGCTTGGGCTCCAAGCTTGGCTTGGCCGACCACATAAGGATGGGTAAGAAGGTGGGCATGGGTGGGTATAATACTTTATAAATAAGAGGCTATGATAGGCACCGAGAGGAGGAATTGGTTTTGGTCTCCCGATGAAATTAAGCTTCCTGTGTTCGCCCCGAACACCCAACTTAATTTTATCAATAATAATTCATACCACTAAAGAATTATTATTGAACTACCGTACCAATCCCAAATTATATTTTGGGCTCCTTCTTATTATGAGTGTATTAGTCTCCCTGTGTTTAAGATATAAAATATCCACTAAATAAATGAGTTACTGACAACTCACTTAATTAATATCTAGCTCCAAGAATAGTACCACTCAACTTCATTATCATGTCGGACTAAGTCCACCTGCAGGGTTTACATGACAATCCTTATGAGCTCCTCTTGGGGGCATCATCAACCTAGATTACTAGGACACAGTTTCCTTCTATAATCAACAACACACACTATAAATAATATGATTTCCCAACTTATCGACCCTCTTGATTTATCGAACTAAATCTCACCCATTGATAAGTCAAAGAAATAAATACTAGATATATGTGTTTGTTATTATATCAGGATTAAGAGCATACACTTCCATAATAACAAAAGTCTTATTCTTTTATTCAGTCAGCATAAAAAGAACTTACCTTTAATGGTCCTGCTCAATACACTCAGAGTGTACTAGTGTAATTTTATAGTTAAGATAAACTAATATCAAATTACACTACGATTATTCCAATGGTTTGTTCATTTCCATCTTAGTCGTGAGCTACTATTTATAATTTATAAGGAATTGATAACATGATCTTCCGTGTATGACACCACACACCATGTTATCTATAATATAAATTAATTGAACAACTACACTTAGCATATAAATGTAGACATTTGACCAATGTGATTCTTTATTTCAAAATAAAACGTTTACAAAAGGCTAGGCTTTTAGTATACACTCTAACAATCTCCCACTTATACTAAATGACTATGTTGTCATAAAAGCTGCCATACATCTGATTTCCATTCCTTCAACATGTCGATCGAAAGCTTTCGCCAAAAGGGCCTTAGTGAAAGGATCTGCCAGGTTATCCGCTGATACAATCTTGGTGACAACAACTTCTCCTCGCTTGACGATGTCTCGTATCAGGTGGTACTTGCGCTCTATGTGTTTACTTGCCTTATGGGCTCGTGGTTCCTTCGAGTTGCTACTGCACCGCTATTATCACAATAAATTGTGATGATCTTGGGCAAACCAGGAATCACATCTAAGTCCATTAGGAAGTTTCTAAGCCATACAGCTTCTTTGGCTGCCACATACTCAGCTTCCATGGTTGAGTCAGAAACACATTTCTGTTTAACACTCCTCCATGCAATGGCTCCACCTCCTAAAGTAAACACATAGCCTGATGTAGACTTACTATTGTCCCTATCTGATTGGAAGTCAGAATCCGTGTAACCCTCAGGGAGCAAATCATCTTCTTGGTAAACTAGCATATAATCTCTAGTCCTTCTTAGATACTTTAATATATGCTTTACAGCAGTCTAATGTCTTTGTCCAGGGTTACTTTGATATCTGCCAACCATGCCTATGGCAAAATAGATATCCGATCTCGTGCATAACATAGCATACATTAGGCTTCCTACAGCCGAAGCATAAGGAACTGCTTTCATGTCTTCTATCTCCTTTGATGTCTTCGGAGACATCTCTTTAGATAAAGCTACTCCATATCTAAAAGGTAGAAAATCTTTCTTGGAGTCTTGCATGCTAAAACGAGCAAGGATTGTATCGATATATGAAGCTTGAGACAAGCACAGCATCCTTTTCTTGCGATCCCTTATTACTTTGATCCCAAGAATATGTGTGCATTCTCCTAAGTCCTTCATATTGAATTGTTTGGACAACCATACCCTTACTTCTGACAACACCTTGATATTGTTTCCAACTAACAAAATGTCATCTACGTATAGTACAAGAAATACCATCATGTTTCCATCACACTTCTTGTATACACAAGACTCATCCGGACACTGAATAAATTCATATGACTGGATTACTTCATTAAAATGGATGTTCCAAGAACTTGAAGCTTGCTTCAGTCCATAAATAGACCGATTTAGCTTGCACACTAGATGCTCTTTGCCTTTTTCAATGAACCCTCTGGTTGCTTCATATGGATGTTCTCTTCAAGACTTCCGTTAAGTAAAGTTGTCTTGACATCCATTTGCCAAACAATATAATCCATATGATCAACAATAGATAAGAGTATCCGGATAGACTTAAGCATGGCTATTGGTGAAAAAGTTTCCTCATAATCGATTCCCTCTTTCTAAGTGTACCCTTTCGCAACAAGCCTTGCTTTGAAGGTTTCCACCTTCCCATCTGTCCCTCTTTTCCTTTTGTAGATCCACTTGCATCCAACGTCTTTTACATCGTTTGGTGGTTCCACAAGCTCCCAGACTTTATTAGAATACATAGATTCTATTTCAGAGTTCATCTCTTTTTGCCAAGATACTGCATCTTTATCTTGGAGTGCTTCATCATATGTCCGGGAATCAGGTGTTAGTTAGAGCCCTAGAGCCAATCATATGATGATTATTGTATAGACTCGTTGTATCATATTCTTGTATATAAATAAAGGAATTTCTTTATGGTTACTATACTTACTTGTATTGGTGTCAAATAACTAAGTATAATAGAGTCCTTGAGTAGAAGGTTCTTATTTGTATCAATCGATTGGTTGAATCGATAGTGAGATGATATAGAGAACACTACTCTTAATCATTCCTAGTCAAGTATTAACATTCAGGGACAATGTTAATGCAATAAGACTAGCATGTAGGTCAACTCGATGACTTGATCTCACAAGTCATGGATATAGAGATATCAAGTTGACACATGGGTATGCATTGGAGAATGTATACTGAATGACCCACCATGAGAAAGTATCATGGATTGTTATATGAGTGTCATATACTTTCTCATGTGACTATTAGTATGACTATCAATCCTTGGACCTGAAGTCACCATGGTTCCCTACATAAGGAGTTACATACTTTGGCTTCGTCAAACGTCACTCGTAACTGGGTGGACTATAAAGGCGATTACTGGGTATGTAACAAATTATATGGAGGGATGTGAGTGATGTAGATGGGATCTATCCCTCCTATATGACGAGAGTGACATCATCATTCTTGATAGAGTGAGACCACTAAGTGCATGGCCATGTCCAAATGAGTCAATATGAGATATTGAGCTCATTTGTTTAGAGTAAGTCTACTTGGAGTTCAAGATATAGATTGATTAGAGGATGACACGGTCTATGCCTCAATTTTATCAATCTAGATATCAAGGATAGAAGGACATTATCATATATTGTGAGGGTCACAATTAGTAGTCACAAGGTGATGTTAGATCTCAACATTCTTGTAACTTGGGTAGTAATGATGTGTTTCTAGATACCGCTCATTACTTATGCTTCTAAATGGATTTAGGAGCATTGCTAACGTTACAAGAACCTATAGGGTCACACACAAAGGGCAATTAGATGGAGAATGGGTTCATATGATGAACCAAAAGGATTAGGTTCATATGAGGAACCAAATTAGATTAAAAGTAATCCAAATTAAACTAATTGAGTTGGACTCAATTTGATTCATGTGTCCAATGAGTCTAATTTAGATTATGACTCATTGAATCAATTTAATTTAATGAATAGAGATTCATTAAATCAAATTGACTTGAATCTATGGTTGGATTTGATCAACCATGGGAGATAAATAGGTCAAGTTTGACTTGACTTGAGAGGGAAGGTGAAGGGTCAAGTTTGACTTGACCAAATGCCACTTCATTGGTCAAGTTTGACTTGACCAAAATCACTTGGCATGGGCCGGCCAATCATGGTGTTCTACATCATCAAGGTGTGCCACCTAATGAGGGAGATCAAGAGCCTTGACTCTTGATATTCCATGGAGGTTTATAACCTTCCAATAAGTGGTCGGCCACTTTAATTGAGGAATCAAGAGCATTGTGTGCTCATTCATTCCTTCTTCTTCCTCCTCTCTTCTCTTCTCTCCCTCTCATCCTCCTTGGCTGAAACATCCAAGAGTGCTAGCACACTCTAGGTGTTTGTCTTCTATCTCTTGTCCTCGTGTGGATACTTCTATAGGTGTGTACACTTGAACACACTTGAGATCCGACGGACCTTGGACGAGCGGGATTTGTGAAGGGCTTCGCTTCAAAGGTATACTTCCTTTCATGTAGATCTAAGGTAGATTTAGGATTACAAACATGTACATGTAAAATTTTAAATATCTTTGCACGGATCCGGTGGCAAGACTTCGGGGTTTCCGCAACGCAAAAAGCGATTTTTACGGCCTGAAAGTCCCAACATCAGGTTCATGTTTACCTGGGACCAAGTCCAACGACTCTCCCAAAAACATGAATCTCTCAGGTTGTCTCACAACCCTCCCACTACGACGAGACACTGTCTGTTGTTGTATATCATTTGTGATACGTGTTGCAGTTTCTTGTGATATTTCATCTTATACTGTTAGTACTAAAGTAGGTGTGTCCTCTCGCATTTCTTCTAGAACAATTTTACTCATGAGTTTGTGTTCCATTATATAATCTTCCTATAAAAATCGAGTATTGGTGATAACAATGATCTTCTAATTTTTAGGATTATAAAATAAACCACCTTTCGTTCCTTTGGGATATCCTACAAACAGACAAACTTCTGTTCATGATTCCAACTTGTCAGTGTCTCCCTTCAGCACATGTGATGGACTACCCCAAATCCGAATGTGTCTTAGACTAGGCTTACTCCCATTTCACAATTTTATAGGAGTAGAAGGTATTGATTTAGAAGGTACCAAGTTTAGAATGTGCGCTGTTGTTTCCAAGGCATATCCCCAAAACGAATTTGGTAATTCTGAATAACTCATCATCGATCTAACCATTTCTATAAGAGTTCTATTCCTTTTCTCTGCCACACCATTCTGTTGGGGTGTACCAGGTGCTGACAATTGGAATTGAATCTCAGCTTCTGATAAGTAATTCCTAAACTCTTCCAAGAGGTATTCGCCACCACGATCAGACCGTAGTGTCTTGATACTTTTACCATGACGTTTCTCCACATCAGCCTTATACTCTTTGAACTTATCAAAGCATTCAGACTTATGGTGCATTAGGTAAATGTATCCGTATCTCGAATAATCATCTATAAAAGAGACAAAATATTCGTAACCACCTCTTACTTGGATAGACATAGGACCACACAAATCAGAATGAACCAGTTCTAACACATCTTTGGCTCTATAGCCCTTGGCCTTAAAAGGTCTCTTGGTCATTTTACCTTCCAAGCAAGATTCACAAGTTGGAAAGTTTTCCAACACTAATGAACCCAAGAGTTCATTGGCTATGAGCCTTTGAATCCTACTCAAGTTAATATAACCAAGCTTTAGATGCCAAAGATATATTTGGTTCATTTCCGAAGGTTCCTTTCTCTTATTAGAATTAGAAGATGTGTTATTAATTTCCATTTATTGCTTTATGGGAGAAATTAGATTTAAAGTATACAAATTACCTACTAATATACTGTTAGAGTGTATACTAGAAGTCTAGCTTTTGTAAATATTTATTTGTTGAAATAAAAGAATCACATTGGTCAATATCTACATTTATTTGTTAAATGTAATTATTCAATTAATTTATATAGTAGATAACATGGAGTGTAGTGTCACACTCAGAAGATCATGTTGTCGGTTCTCTATAAATTATAAACAGTTGCACGCGACTAAGATGCAAAGAAACAAACCATCAGAATAGTCGTAGTGTAATTAAGTATTAGTTTATCTTGACTAAAAAATTACACTGATACACTTTAAGTGTATTGAGTAGGATCATTTAGGTAAGTTCTTTTTGTACTGACTTAGTAAAAGAACTAAACCTTAGTTATTATGGAAGTGTGTGCTCTTAATCCTAATATAATAACAAGCACATATATTTAATATTTATTTCTTTGACTTATCAAAGGGTGAGGTTTAGCTCGATAAATCAATATGCCCGATAAGTTGGGAAATGATATTACTTATAGTGTGTGTTGTTGATTATAGAAGGAAACTGTGTCCTAGTAAATCTAGATTGAGAATGTCCCCAAGAGGAGCTCATAAGGATTGCCATGTTAAACCTTGCAGGTGGACCTAGTCCGACATGACAATAAAGTTGAGTGGTACTACTCTTGGAGCTAGATATTAATTAAGTGAGTTGTCAGTAATTTACTTAATTAGTGGACATTCGTAATCTTAAACACAGGGAGACTAACACACTCATGATAAGAAGGAGCCCATAATGTAATTTGGGATTGGTGCGGTAGTGCGGTAATAACTCTCTAGTGGAATGAGTTATTATCGATGAACTTGAGTTGTGTGTTCGGGGCGAACATGGGATACTCAAGCTCATCGGAAGGCCAAAACCAATTTCTCCTCTAGGTCCCTATCGTAGCCTCATTATAGCCTCAAGACCATCCAAATGTAAGGCTCTTCTTGGTGTCCAAGAAGTGGGCCGGTCCAATGCTTGGTGACCAAGCAAGGCCCGTCCACATCCTCTCCTATAGGGGCCGGCCCTTTGCTTGGTGACCAAGCATGAAGGGGTCGGCCACAATATTCAAACAAGGAGGGTTGTTTTTGAATTTTTAAAATCTTCTCTATATAGAAAACTATAAGTTTTAAAAAAGAGATTTTAATCTTTTAAAAACTTTCCTTATTTGAATTTGGCCACATGTTTTAATAGAGAGTTTTAAAAGTTTTAAAACTTTCCTTTTTTAACCATCCTCATAGTTTAAGAAAAAAAAGGAAGATAAGTTTTAAAATTAAAATTTTCTATCATCATGTTAAAAAAGGAAATTTTATAAGAGAGTTTTTAAATTTAAAACATGGTTTTAATTTTTAGAAACTTTCCTTTTTTAACTCCTACTTTAGAAAAGAGAGCTTGTAAAATTTTATAAGAATTTTTTCTCTTATAAAATTTTATTAAAAAAATTATTATTCCCTTCATAAATATGGTGGTCGGCCACCTTGCTTGGTGCCCAAGCAAGGGGCCGGCCAAACTTAATCCTAAACAATATAGGATTGATCACAACCATTGATTGGTGATTGATTCAATCAAGAGGAAAGAAAAAGAAAAATAAAAAGGAAAAAGGGAAAACTCTTCGATGATTTTATTTTTTATAAAAGGTTTTTCCTTATTTGCCTTGGGCAAGTAATATAAAAGAAGGGGTGAGGGGGCTTCATGAGATACAACTCTTATTCTATTGCTTGGAAGTCTTTTGGTGGTCGGCCCTCTCCCTTCTCCTTTTCCCTTTGCTCTCTTCTCCTTGGTGATGGTGGTGGTCGAATTCTAGAGGAAGAGGAAGGACTCTTTTGGGTGGTGTTCATCTTGGAGGATCGTCGCTCACACGACGTCCAAGGCGAGCGAGGAATACGGTAGAAGATCTCGAGGTCATTAGCTTACAAAGAGAAGGTATAACTAGTAGTTTTCTTCCGCATCATACTAGTTATTTTCTTTGTAAGAATTCTAAATACAAGAGGCAATTAGATCTAGTTTATCAAATTTATTTTTTGATTTTGTGTTTTCTTCTTTTTCGAATTTGTGATTCGATTGTTCTTTTTGGTTAACCTAGAGTTATTTAAGGAAATAAATATTAGTTTTCCTTAAAAGGCTTTGCCTAGGCGATGGTGGTTGCTCCCATATCCAAGAAGGTCATGTGCCTTGCCATGCAGTCCTGGAAGCCAATTTTGGAAATTAATATTTATGGAATTAATAATTTAGATAGATTTGAATCAATAGTGTTAAGTTCCGCTTGCGATTCAAATCTAAACCATTAAGAACAGATAAGTTAAATTTGGAATCAATGATGTTAAGTTCCGTCTGCGATTCCTTATTTAACTTCTAAAGAACACAATAGGTTATTTAAGGAAAGGTTTGACACTTGTACAAAAAATTTTGTACAGTAGAACCGGTACGTTTTCCTAGGATTAACCAACAATTGGTATCAGAGCTAGGGTTTGCCTCTGTGTATTTTTAGAATTCAAATAGGTTATGCACATGTCATGCATAATTTAGGCAGGAAAATAGTAGGATGTGCTAACTCTTTGGTTGTAGGCTCCAACTATTATGGCTTATTGATATTATGTGTGATTGGACCCTTGGACATGTCAAGGGCATTATTTGTGTACATGATTGTATGTATAAAATACAGTAGGAGCTGTATTATTTTTAGAATTTTATTTTTTGATCTAGATTACATGTACATTCCCTCGAGGAATATAGGATAGATATATGTAAAATTCTATTCTTGTCATGAATCGGATTCTTGCGAGGCGTGGTACTTTTGGAGCACCAGAGGCGCAGCGGAATAAGAAGCAAGATGGATGCGATGACTCGACCCGATGGCGGTGGCTAAAGATGGCAACAGCTAGGGTTGGAGCATACTAAAGACAGTGATGGAAAAAGCCATAATAGTTGGAAAATTAATTTCCAAATTTATTGTTTTTATTTACTGTGATGTTTATATGCATGTGATGTATGCTAGGATAGTCTAAAATTCCTCATTTTAAATAACTAAGTAGGAGAGGGATTTATTTTAATAAATTCCACGGTCTCCATTACTGATTTGTAAGTGATGCAAGCAAACTTGCGCGTTGGCTCTGAGTGTCTTCCTCCATATCGGATGAGTTTGTTTGCGGATCACTAGATCAAACTTCCATTTAGGATGACTATAGGAAATTAATTAAGAGCGTGTGATCTTCTCCATCGGAAGGGGCATAATCTTATTAATGGACTTAGTGTCAAGTAATGGTACACACTTAGGTACATCTAATATTATCCTCCCCATCGGAGTCACTGCTATTATTTGTGTTACCGAAGGAAACCAACTATTAATTTTATTTGTCAAAAAGTTATGTTGACAAGATAATAAAATTAATGGGTTACACCCTCCTTTTATAAATGATGAATTTATATATGTCCACACTATCGTGGCATACAAAATTCATGGTGTTTTGAGGTGTTGGTTAATTTAAAATAGTATTGTTTGAGGAATCAATATTATTCTAAATTTAGAGTTCTGACCAAAGTTATTTTTGTGATTCTTAGGATGACTTTCAACCCACTAGCCATTATACTGAAAGAAAACAAACTTACTAGACCCAACTACATAGATTGAAAAAGAAACCTGGACATTGTCCTTACTGCTGAAAGCTATAAGTTTATACTGACTGAGGCTTGCCCTGATACACCTGACGGTGACTCTACCCTAGAGGAGATTGAGTATCATAAGAAATGGGTAAAAGCTGATGAGATGACGCGGTGTTACATTTTGGCATCTATGTCAAATGTATTGCAACATCAGCATCAAGATTTACCAACAGCTTATGATATAATGAACAATCTCAAAGAACTCTTTGTGCACCAGAGTCGGACCGCTAGGCAAGAGCCAATGAGAAAGCTAATGACAGCCACCATGTCTGAGGGGACAGCCGTAAGGGATCATATCCTCAAAATGATGGCTTATCTGAATGAAATACAAGTCCTTGGAGGAGAAATCGATGGGGAAACCCAGGTCGATATAATTCTCCAAACGCTACCTAGAAGTTTTGAGCAGTTCCGCCTGAACTATAACATGAACAAAAGAGAGTATACGTTGGCGGAACTTCTGACAGAACTACAGGCAGCAGAAGGTATATTTCGTTAAAGTTCTCAGATTCACTATGCTGAAAATGGTTCTACTTCTAAGTCGAAAGGAAAGAAGAAGAAGAAACAGGTCTTTTCAGCGAAGAGAGTGAATAAACATCAGGGAAAAAAAGATGGAATGAAGAAGCCGAAGGGCAAGTACTTCATCTGCAAGTAGTCCGGACATTGGAAGGCAGACTGTCCTCGTAGGAATCAGAACAATAAAGGTATATCTCATACTCTAGTTGTTGAAACATGTTTAGCGGTGTTATCTACCAGCACCTAGTGTGTAGATACGGAAGTCACTGATCATGTCTGCAATTCCTTGCAGGGGTTCCAGGAAACCCGACGACTAATTGAAGGAGAGATTGCTGTCTACATGGGCAATGCTACTAAGGTGGCGGTTGTTGCAGTGGGAGACGTCTACTTATCTTTTAATAGGAATAGAAATTTGGTTTTAAGAAATTATCTTTATGTACCCAGTTTTAGAAAGAATTTAATTTTAGTTTCTAAACTGTATTTGGATGGATATTCAGTTTCCTTTAGTAACGATATCGTTATTAAGAGAAATAAAGTGATTATCTGTTCTGATGCATTGGTTGGCAATTTATATACTTTAAATCTAATTTCTCCCACAAAGTAAAATATGGAAATTAATAACACATCTTCTAACTCAAATAAGAGAAAAGAACCTTCGGAGATGAACCAAACGCATCTTTGGCATCTAAGGCTTGGTCATATTAACTTAAGTAGAATTCAAAGGCTTGTAGCCGATGGACTCTTGGGTCCATTAGAGTTGGAAAACTTTCCAACATGTGAATCTTGCTTGGAAGATAAATTACCAAGAGACCTTTTAAGGCCAAGGGGTATAGAGCCAAAGAAGTGTTAGAATTAGTTCATTCTGATTTGTGTGGTCCTATGTCTATCTAGGCTAAAGGTGGTTTTGAATATTTTGTCTCTTTTATAGATGATTATTCAAGATATGGATACATTTACCTGATGCGCCGCAAGTCTGAGTGCTATGATAAGTTCAAAGAGTACAAGGCTGATGTAGAGAAACGTCTAGGAAAAAGTATCAAGACACTACGGTCTGATCGTGGTGGCGAATACCTCTTAAGAGAGTTTAGGAATTACTTATCAGAGGTCCGGATTCAATCCCAATTATCCGCACCTGGTACACCCCAAGAGAATAGTGTGGCAGAACGAAGGAATAGGACTCTTATGGAGATGGTTAGATCGATGATGAGTTATTCAGAATTACCAAATTCATTTTGAGGATATGCTCTGGAAACTGCAGCACACATTCTGAACTTAGTACCTTCTAAATAAGTATCTTCTATTACCACAGAATTGTGGAATGGGCGAAAGCCTAGTCTAAGACATATTCGGATTTGGGGTTATAACACCCACGAAATGCTAAGCTATACCTAGGAGTATTTTTCTTTAAAATAGAAGAATAAAAGAAAGAAAGAGAAAAATGGAAAAAATAGAAACCAAAATAAAAAGAGGTGAGGTCAAGGATTGAACCTTGAACCTCCCACAAATGATAGAGTTAAATTGGTGCATAGAACCACTAGAGTAAGGAATGATATGTGAATAGAAAAGAATGGAAATGTTAGTAAAGGTGAGAAGATGGTTAAGTAAAGGAACAAGAGAAAGCCAAGTAGCTTACTTTCTTTTCCTCTTGGTTAAGAGAAGGAGCAAGCAAAAGACAAGTTGCTTGCTTCCCTCCTTCTCTCTATTTTCGTGGAATTAAAGGAAAGAAGAAGATAGAAGGGCTAAGGGGGATGAATGAAGGCATGTTCATTACATAGGAAATAAATAGGATGGAGAGAAGAAAAGACAAGTGATTAATCCTTCCTTCTTCTTCCTCCTCTTCCTTTTCTCCTTCTTCTTTTCCCCACCGAAACCAAAGTGTTCCTCTCCTCATTTCCAAAAGCTACGCTAAGGTTTTCTCCCTAAGAAAACTAATTTACAAGGAGGAGCTTTCAAGATCTACCCTTTCCAAGTAAGAGAAATTAAAGGGAGTGCTAGAAGAAGAAGCTCTCTTCTTCCTCTTCACATAGGGTATCTTTCCTTAAGAAAAGTCACAAGCGAAAGGAAGTAAGTATTCCCTCACCTGTGGTACAAGTTGCTTTTGTTTTACATAAGATTAGAAGGCATAAAACCTAGGGTCACAAGTTGTAAACTTTCGGCCAAGTATAGAAAAAGTACCTAGGAAAAAAAACTTAAGACCTAAACTAACCATGTTCACTACATCCTTAGGGTATGTATGCTATGATAAGAGATTTGGTTGGTTTTTCTTATGCTTACATGTTGTTTAAAGCTTAGCTTACCTCCATGTATGTTTCGGCCAAGAACAAGTTTAGGGTTTAAAGAAGCTAAAAGTTAACTTAGCATGCTCATACACCTCTTGATGATAGGATATGAATTTAGATAGGTGTTTATGCTTACATGTTGTTTAAAGTTTGGTTTTCCTCCATGTATGTTTCGGCCAAGAACAAGGTTAGGGTTTAAAGAAGCTAAAAAGTTAACTTAGCATACTCATGCACCTCTTGATGATATGATATGAATTTGGATAGATGTTTATGCTTACATGTTGTTTAAAGCTTAGTTTTCCTCCATGTATGCTTCGGCCAAGAACAAGGTTAGGGTTTAAAGAAGCTAAAAGTTAACTTAGCATGCTCATACACCTCTTGATGATAGGATATGAATTTAGATAGGTGTTTATGCTTACATGTTGTTTAAAGCTTAGTTTTCCTTCATGCATGTTTCGGCCAAGAGCCAAAATTAGGGTTTAAAGAAGCTAAAAAGATAACCTAGCATACTCATGCACCTCTTGATGATATGATATGAATTTAGCTAGGTGTTTATGTTTACATGTGGTTTAAAGTTTAGTTTCCCTTCATGTATGTTTCAGCCAAGAACCAAATTAGGGTTTAGAGAAGCTAAAAAGTTAACCTAGCATGCTCATGTACCTCTTGATGATAGGATATGAATTTAAGCTAGGTGTTTTTGTTTACATGTTGTTTAAAGCTTAACTTCTCTTCATGTATGTTTCGACTAAGAACCAAATTAGGGTTTAAAGAAGCTAAACGTTAACCTAGCATGCTCATGTACCTCTTGATGATATGATATGAATTTAGCTAGGTGTTTATGTTTACATGTTGTTTAAAGCTAAATTTCCCTTCATGATTGGTTCGTCCAAGAACCAAATTAGGGTTTAGAGAAGCTAAAAAGTTAACCAAGCATGCTCATGTACCTCTTGATAATATGATATGGATTTAGCTAGGTGTTTATGCTTGCATGTTGCCTATAGCTTGGTTCCCTCTTTATAAGTGGTTCGGCCATTATGAGTTTAGAAGCTTAGATATGCCTCACATGACACGTTATGAATTAGGAGATGTTATTTAATGATGCCATGCATGATTGTGTCTTTTATGATGTGCTATATGCCCAAAGATGCATGCTTTATGATATGACAAATAACATGCTCTTTATGTATGCTTATGATCCATGCATGTGCTGTGTGCCCAAATATGCATGCTTTATGATATGGTAAATGACATGCTCATTATGTATGCTTATGATCCATGCATGTGTTGTGTGCCCAAATATGCATGCTTTATGATATGGTAAATGACATGCTCATTATGTATGCTTATGATCCATGCATGTGATGTGTGCCCAAATATGCATGCTTTATGATATAAATGACATGCTCATTATGTATGCTTATGATCCATGCATGTGCTGTGTGCCCAAATATGCATGCTTTACCCCTCATGATATGATAAGATGAGATATGTTATGTTATGATATGAACCATGATATGATATTTTACTTTGTATGGCTTGTATCAAGGGTGGGCTCCATAAGCGCCCCTAGGCCGACGGACTATGAACGGGTCTAGTAAAGGGATGGGCTCCTTAGTACGCCCCTAGGTCGACGGACTATAAACAAACCTAGATCCCTAGTAGGTTCGGGGCTAGCTACCCTGTCCTAGGGATTGCGCGCATTTATGTATGTATGTGGTACAAACCGGGCCCTCATGATGATATTATGTTCAAGTACTATATGATATGTTTTAAGACATCTTGCATATGACATGACACATGTTTTAAAAGACATCTTGCATGATATGATTTTTGATTTATATGACATGATGATTTATGATATGATATAGCATGATGTTCTTTATGAGATGATATGATATGATTTATGATATGACATGCTATGCTCTTATGATATTTATATGACATGATGATTTATGATATGATATAGCATGATGTTCTTTATGATTTATGATATGACATGCTATGCCCTTATGATGTTAGATGATCATATTTTTATGGTTGTATGCTTATGTGTTTATGCTTTGATATATGGATTTTCTGAGTAGGAAAGGATCTTACTAAGCCTGTGTGCTTATAGCTTACTTTCCTTATACCACAGATAAGGGCAAATAATGGATGACCTAAGGGAGCCGCAGGAGAGGCAAGGAGATGTGTGTGGTGGTAGCTCGGCTAAGGCAAATAAAGACCTGCTTAAGTTATTTTGTTATGTCAACATGAACCAAGTGTCTTATGTTATTGTTCCGCACGACTTCAGGATATTTCTACTATCTTATTTCCGAAAGAAATTTCAATATGCATGTATGTTTCTGCAAATAGATAAGTAAAGTAACCCCGCCCTACTAGCAGGAGGGGCGGGCGTTACAGGTTGGTATCATAGCCAGGTTAGCCTTTCCGCTACACACACATCAAGCCTCCATCCTACCGCCCCAAGTAAGACTTTCTGTACTTACTCTATGTATGATAGGAAATGTTTTAGTATCCATGAACCTAGGTATGACTAATATGGATTTTCTTTATGTATAATAAGCAATGTTTAATGTGTACGAATATAAGTAGGGATGACTCTAGACTTATGCTAGCCTCATTGTTATTTATGAAAATAGATATGGCTAGAAGGCGCGGTAACCAGGCTGATGAGACAGTGACCCCACCAGATCTAACCCAGGTAGTCACCGATCTCCAGCGTCAGATCACAGAACAACAACAAGTAATCACTTCTCTGATGGATCAGCAAGGAAACCCTGTCACCCCACTAGCAAATCAGAATGTAGCGCCCGTCATACCACTAGCTGCACCAGTACCGCCGGTAGCCCCTGCCCCAGTGGTCCGACAGGAGACTTATTTGATACAGTGGCTAAGGCTGAAGCCGGAGAACTTCTCGGGTACTTGTGAACCATGGGACGCTCAAGCCTGGTTCAAGACAGTGGAAAGTATTGTGGAATTGCTGGACTGGCCTGTATCGGAAAAGATCAAATGTATGTCATTCTGTTTTTCCGGAGACGCAAGAATGTGGTGGGAAAGAGTTAAGGCTAAGAGACAAATTAATCTGATGAACTGGACGGACTTCGAGACAGAGTTCTTCGAAGAATTCTTCCATATGCAAGTGACGAACTGGCATTACAACGAGTTCACCGAGTTCCGGCAAGGTGACTTATCAGTAAACGAAGCAGTAAAGCGCTTCAATCATCTTGCACGCCTCTGCCCAAAGTTAGTCAGCACGGAAAGAGAAAGGGTTAGACTGATGCTGAAGATGCTCCGACCCGAAATAGCACTGAATGTGGCCGGCGGAATTAATAGACCATAGACTACAGAAGAACTGGTCAGCAGTGCCCTGATCACCAAGCATTATCAGAAGGCGATGAACGAGAATAAGAATCAGGCACAGACGCTAGGGCAGAAATCTCAGAGTACCAAACCCAGCTGGAAAGGAAACTTAAATGGAAAAAGGAAACAATGAGACAACACCAAAGGAGGATCAGCAAATAAGCAACCTAAGTACCCTCAGTGTACCATTTATGGAAAGCAGCATTCCGGAGTATGTCGCAAGGGTACGAGAAAATGTTACAGTTGAGGACGGGAAGGACACCTGGCCAGAGACTGCCCTACCCAGTCCCAGACACCGTTCCAGCAGAATGACCAGAACAGAAGTGCTCCCTCACAGCTACACTATATGCAAGCTGCCATTGAAGGGACTCCGATTAGCCAAGGGATTTTGGAAGCCCCGCCAACTACGACGAACGCTAGGGTTTTCTCGCTTACTAAGGACGATGTGGCGAGTGCCTCTACCGTGGTTACAGGTCAGCTACCTATTTTCAGTCAATATGCTAATGTGTTATATGATACTGGGACAACACATTCGTTTGTCTCTACACCCTTCATGGAGAAGTTAGAGATACCACCACAAGCTTTAAATGGCAAATTCTTAACAACCCTACCGTCAGGAGAAGTAATGCCATCTACTCATATGTTGTGAGCCGCACCCATCAGAATCGCAGACAGAGAACTCTACTGTGATCTGATAGTGCTTGACATGCAAGGTTATGACAGTATATTGGGCATGGATTTTCTAAGCAAATATGGCGCTTCAATCGAGTGTCGTCAAAGAAAAGTGGTTTTCCGACCCGAAGCAGAACCAATGTTTGAATTCGTTGGAGAACCAAGGAAGGAAACTGGGAGATTCTTATCAGCCATTAAAGCCCAAAAGATGTTAAATAAGGGATGTACTGGGTTTCTAGCACAAGTGATCAATACAAGTCAGGCTGAGGACCAGAAACTAGAAAATGTAAGAGTGGTGTGCAACTATCCAGAAGTGTTCCTCGATGAACTACCAGGGTTAGCCCCCGATAGAGACATAGAATTTGAGATTGAACTGATTCCTGGTACTAAACCGATCTCTAAAGCACCTTATCGTATGGCGCCGGCTGAGTTGAAGGAACTTCAGGGAAAGCTACTAGAGTTACTTGACAAGGGACTTATTCGCCCGAGTCACTCTCCATGGGGAGCTCTAGTACTGTTTGTGAAAAAGAAGGATGGGTCTATGCGGATGTGTATAGACTACCGAGCACTGAATAATGTGACAATCAAGAACCGGTACCCTCTTCTGTGGATCGACGACCTGTTCGACCAATTAAGGGGAGCAACCATTTTCTCTAAGATTGACATGAGGTCCGGCTATCATCAAGTGAAAGTGAAACAGGATGATATACTGAAGACGGCATTTCAAACAAGATACGGACACTATGAGTTCATAGTTATGCCCTTCGGAGTGACCAATGCTCCTGCTGTATTTATGGATCTGATAAACCGGGTGTTTACGGCATATCTCGACAAATTCGTGATCGTCTTCATTGACGATATTCTCATCTATTCAAGAACCCCGGAAGAGCATGTTGAACACCTGAACACTATACTACAGATTCTTCGAGAAAAACAACTATACGCAAAGTTCTCCAAATGCGAGTTTTGGCTCGATCGAATATCATTCTTGGGTCATGTCATCTCCAAGGACGGAGTAATGGTAGATCCAAACAAGATCGAAGCTGTAAGTAATTGGAACAGGCCAAAGAATAGAAACTGTGCAGAGCCGGCAGAAGAATTACGCGGATAAGCGACGAAGACCATTGGAATTCAGTATCGGAGACTCAGTATTCCTCAAAGTAGCACCTATGAAAGGAGTAATGAGGTTTGGTAAAAAGAGAAAGTTAAGCCCCCGCTATGTGGGACCATATCAAATTCTGAAAAGAATTGGCAAGGTCTCTTATGAAATAGAGTTACCTCAGGAGATGTCAGCCATCCACAACGTGTTCCACGTTTCGATGCTAAAGAAATGTATTCCGAGCACGGACCAAGTAATCGAACCACGGACAGTACAAGTGCAGGAGGATCTAACCTATGAGAGCCGACCGGTTCAGATATTAGATCGAGATGTCAAAAGACTGAGGAACAAAGAAGTACCCTTAGTAAAGGTCTTGTGGCAAAATCAACGGTTCGAAGAAGCCACTTGGGAACGAGAAGATGATATGAAACGGAAGTATCCAGAGCTATATTAAGTTTGAGGATGAACTTTCTATGAGATATGGGGTACAGTAACACCCACAAAATGATAAGCTATACCTAGGAGTATTTTTCTTTAAAATAGAAGAATAAAAGAAAGAAAGAGAAAAATGGAAAAAATAGAAACCAAAATAAAAAGAGGTGAGGTCAAGGATTGAACCTTGAACCTCCCACAAATGATAGAGTTAAATTGGTGCATAGAACCACTAGAGTAAGGAATAATATGTGAATAAAAAAGAATGGAAATGTTAGTAAAGGTGAGAAGATGGTTAAGTAAAGGAACAAGAGAAAGCCAAGTAGCTTACTTTCTTTTCCTCTTGGTTAAGAGAAGGAGCAAGCAAAAGACAAGTTGCTTGCTTCCCTCCTTCTCTCTATTTTCGTGGAATTAAAGGAATGAAGAAGATAGAAGGGTTAAGGGGGATGAATGAAGGCATGTTCATTACATAGGAAATAAATAGGATGGAGAGAAGAAAAGACAAGTGATTAATCCTTCCTTCTTCTTCCTCCTCTTCCTTTTCTCCTTCTTCTTTTCCCCACCGAAACCAAAGTGTTCCTCTCCTCATTTCCAAAAGCTAAGCTAAGGTTTTCTCCCTAAGAAAACTAATTTACAAGGAGGAGCTTTCAAGATCTACCCTTTCCAAGCAAGAGAAATCAAAGGGAGTGCTAGAAGAAGAAGCTCTCTTCTTCCTCTTCACATAGGGTATCTTTCCTTAAGAAAAGCCACAAGCGAAAGGAAGTAAGTATTCCCTCACCTGTGGCATAAGTTGCTTTTGTTTTACATAAGATTAGAAGGCTTAAAACCTAGGGTCACAAGTTGTAAACTTTCGGCCAAGTATAGAAAAAGAACCTAGGAAAAAAAATTAAGACCTAAACTAACCATGTTCACTACATCCTTAGGGTATGTATGCTATGATAAGAGATTTGGTTGGTTTTTCTTATGCTTACATGTTGTTTAAAGCTTAGCTTACCTCCATGTATGTTTCGGCCAAGAACAAGGTTAGGGTTTAAAGAAGCTAAAAGTTAACTTAGCATGCTCATACACCTCTTGATGATAGGATATGAATTTAGATAGGTGTTTATGCTTACATGTTGTTTAAAGTTTAGTTTTCCTCCATGTATGTTTCGGCCAAGAACAAGGTTAGGGTTTAAAGAAGCTAAAAAGTTAACTTAGCATACTCATGCACCTCTTGATGATATGATATGAATTTGGATAGATGTTTATGCTTACATGTTGTTTAAAGCTTAGTTTTCCTCCATGTATGCTTCGGCCAAGAACAAAGTTAGGGTTTAAAGAAGCTAAAAGTTAACTTAGCATGCTCATACACCTCTTGATGATAGGATATGAATTTAGATAGGTGTTTATGCTTACATGTTGTTTAAAGCTTAGTTTTCCTTCATGCATGTTTCGGCCAAGAGCCAAAATTAGGGTTTAAAGAATCTAAAAAGATAACCTAGCATACTCATGCACCTCTTGATGATATGATATGAATTTAGCTAGGTGTTTATGTTTACATGTGGTTTAAAGTTTAGTTTCCCTTCATGTATGTTTCGGCCAAGAACCAAATTAGGGTTTACAGAAGCTAAAAAGTTAACCTAGCATGCTCATGTACCTCTTGATGATATGATATGAATTTAAGCTAGGTGTTTATGTTTACATGTTGTTTAAAGCTTAACTTCTCTTCATGTATGTTTCGGCCAAGAACCAAATTAGGGTTTAAAGAAGCTAAATGTTAACCTAGCATGCTCATGTACCTCTTGATGATATGATATGAATTTAGCTAGGTGTTTATGTTTACATGTTGTTTAAAGCTAAATTTCCCTTCATGATTGGTTCGGCCAAGAACCAAATTAGGGTTTAGAGAAGCTAAAAAGTTAACCAAGCATGCTCATGTACCTCTTGATAATATGATATGGATTTAGCTAGGTGTTTATGCTTGCATGTTGCCTATAGCTTGGTTCCCTCTTTATGAGTGTTTCGGCCATTATGAGTTTAGAAGCTTAGATATGCCTCACATGACACGTTGTGAATTAGGAGATGTTATTTAATGATGCCATGCATGATTGTGTCTTTTATGATGTGCTATGTGCCCAAAGATGCATGCTTTATGATATGACAAATAACATGCTCATTATGTATGCTTATGATCCATGTATGTGCTGTGTGCCCAAATATGCATGGTTTATGATATGGTAAATGACATGCTCATTATGTATGCTTATGATCCATGCATGTGCTGTGTGCCCAAATATGCATGCTTTATGATATGGCAAATGACATGCTCATTATGTATGCTTATGATCCATGCATGTGTTGTGTGCCCAAATATGCATGCTTTACCCCTCATGATATGATAAGATAAGATATGTTTTGTTATGATATGAACCATGATATGATATTTTACTTTGTATGGCTTGTACCAAGGGTGGGCTTCATAAGCGCCCCTAGGCCGACGGACTATTAACGGGTCTAGTAAAGGGATGGGCTCCTTAGTACGCCCCTAGGTCGACGGACTATAAACGGACCTAGATCCCTAGTAGGTTCGGGGCTAGCTACCCTATCGTAGGGATTGCGCGCATTTATGTATGTATGTGGTACAAGTCGGGCCCTCATGATGATATTATGTTCAAGTACTATATGATATGTTTTAAGACATCTTGCATATGACATGACACATGTTTTAAAAGACATCTTGCATGATATGATTTATGATTTATATGACATGATGATTTATGATATGATATAGCATGATATTCTTTATGAGATGATATGATATGATTTACGATATGACATGCTATGCTCTTATGATATTTATATGACATGATGATTTATGATATGATATAGCATGATGTTCTTTATGATTTATGATATGACATGCTATGCCCTTATGATGTTAGATGATCATATTTTTATGGTTGTATGCTTATGTGTTTATGCTTTGATATATGGATTTTCTGAGTAGGAAAGGATCTTACTAAGCCTGTGTGCTTATAGCTTACTTTCCTTGTACCACAGATAAGGGCAAAGAATGGATGACCTAAGGGAGCTGCAGGAGAGGCAAGGAGATGTGTGTGGTGGTGGCTCGGCTAAGGCAAATAAAGACCTGCTTAAGTTATTTTGTTATGTCAACATGAACCAAGCGTCTTATGTTATTGTTCCGCACGACTTCAGGATATTTCTACTATCTTATTTCCGAAAGAAATTTCAATATGCATGTATGTTTCCGCAAATAGATAAGTAAAGTAATCCCGCCCTACTAGCAGGAGGGGCGGGCGTTACAGGGGTAGTCCAGCACTTGTGCTGAAACCAGATGCTGATAAGTTAGAATCTCGTATAGAAGTTCGTGTGTTTGTAGGTTATCCCAAAGGAAAGAAGGGTGGTTTATTTTATAATCCTAAAGACCAGAAGGTCATTGTTAGCACCAATGCCCAGTTTTTAGATGAAGACTATATAATGGACCACAAGCCCAATAGCAAAATTGTTCTAGAAGAACTTAGAGAGGACACGTCTACTTCAGTACCAACAGTACAAGATGAAGTACCACAAGAGACTGCAACACGTGTCACACATGATACACAACCACAGACGGTGTCTCGTCGTAGTGGGAGGGTTGTAAGATAGCCTGAGAGATTCATGTTTTTGGGAGAGTCTTCGGACTTGATCCTGGGTAAACATGAACCTGATCCCCGGACATATGACGAAGCACTCCAAGATATAGATGCAGTATCTTGGCAAAAGGCAATGAATTCCGAAATAGAATCTATGTATTCTAATAAGGTCTGGGAGCTTGTAGAACCACCTGATGGTGTAAAAGTCATTGGATGCAAGTGGATCTACAAAAGGAAAAGAGGGATAGATGGGAAGGTAGAAACCTTCAAAGCAAGGCTTGTTGCGAAAGGGTATACTCAGAAAGAGGGAATCGATTATGAGGAGACTTTTTCGCCGGTTGCTATGCTTAAGTCTATCCGGATACTTTTATCCATTGCCGCTCATATGGATTATGAGATTTGGCAAATGGATGTCAAGACATCTTTCCTTAACGGAAGTCTTGAAGAAAACATCCATATGAAGCAACCAGAAGAGTTCATTGAAAAGGGCAAAGAGCATCTAGTGTGTAAGCTCAATTGGTCCATTTATGGACTGAAGCAAGCTTCAAGATCTTGGAGCATCCGGTTTAACGAAGTAATCCAGTCATATGGATTTATTCAGTGTTCAGATGAGTCTTGTGTATACAAAAAGTGTAACGAAAATGTGGTGGTATTTCTTGTACTATACGTAGATGCTATTTTGTTAATTGGCAACAATGTCAAGGTATTATCAGACGTAAGGGTATGGTTGTCCAAACAATTTGATATGAAGGACTTAGGAGAATGTGCACACATTCTTGGGATCAAAGTTATAAGGAATCGCAAGAAAAGAATGTTGTGCATATCCCAAGCTTTATATATAGATATGATCCTTGCTCGTTTTAGCATGCAAAACTCCAAGAAAGGTTTCTTACCTTTTAGGCATGGAGTATCTTTATCTAAAGAGATGTCTTCGAAGACATCAAAGGAGATAGAGGACATGAAGGCAGTTCCTTATGCTTCGGCTGTAGGAAGCCTTATATATGCAATGTTGTGTACGAGACCTGATATCTATTTTGTCATGGGCATGGTTAGCAGATATCAGAGTAACCCTGGACAAGGACATTGGACTGCTGTGAAGCATATTTTAAAGTACCTGAGAAGGACTAGAGATTATATGCTAGTCTACCAAGCAGACGATTTGCTCCCTATGGGTTACACGGATTCGGATTTCCAATCAGATAGGGAAGTAAGTCTACGTCAGGCTATGTGTTTACTCTAGGAGGTGGAGCCATTGCATGGAGGAGTGTTAAGCAGAAATGGGTCTCGGACTCAACCATGGAAGCTGAGTATGTGGCAGCCTCTGAGGCAGCCAAAGAAGTTGTATGGCTCAGGAACTTACTAATGGACTTAGATGTGATTCTTGGTTTGCCCAAGATCATCACAATTTATTGTGATAATAGCGGTGCAGTTGCAAACTCGAAGGAACCACGAGCTCATAAGGCAAGTAAACATATAGAGCGCAAGTACCACCTGATACGGGACATTGTCAAGCGAGGAGAAGTTGTCGTCGCCAAGATTACATCAGAAGATAACCTAGCAGATCCTTTCACAAAGGCCCTTCCGGCGAAAGCTTTTGATCGGCATGTGGAGGGGATGGGAATCAGATGTAAGGCAACAGATATGGCAGCTTAGTCTTTTAGTATAAGTGGGAGATTGTTAGAGTGTATACTAAAAGTCTAGCTTTTGTAAACATTTATTTGTTGAAATAAAAGAATCACATTGATCAATATCTGCATTTATTTGTTAAATGTAATTGTTCAATTAATTTATATAGTAGATAACATGGAGTGTGGTGTCACACTCAGAAGATCATGTTCTCGATTATCTATAAATTATAAACAGTTGCTCACGACTAAGATGGAAAGCAACAAACCATCAGAATAGTCGTAGTGTAATTAAGTATTAGTTTATCTTGACTAAAAAATTACACTGATACACTTTAAGTGTATTGAGTAGGATCATTTAGGTAAGTTCTTTTTGTACTGACTTAGTAAAAGAACTAAACCTTAGTTATTATGGAAGTGTGTGCTCTTAATCCTAATATAATAACAAGCACATATATTTAATATTTATTTCTTTGACAAGCACAAAGGAATGTACATGTGATCTAGATCGAAACAAAAATGTAAAATCCTAATAACTAATACAGCTCCTGCTGTATTTAATATTGCAATCATGCACACACAATAAAATGTCCTTGACATGTCCGAGGGTCCAATCACACACAATATCTATAAGTCATAATAGTTGGAGCCTGCAACCACAAAGTTAGCACATCCTATTATTATCCTGCCTAAATTATGTATGACATGTGCATAATTAAACTGAAAACCAAACACATAGAGGCAAACCCTAGCTCTGATACCAATTGTTGGTTGCAACGCGGAATATCATACCGGTTCCCCTTATAAAAATTTTGTACAAGTTCTGAACCTTTACTAACAACTTATTGTGTTCTTTAGAAATTAAATTAGGAATCGTAAACGGAACTTAACATTATTGATTCCAAATTTAACTTATCTGTTCTTAGTGATTTAGACTTGGATCGCAAACGATGCTTAACATTATTGATCCAAATCAACCTATGTTACAAATTCAATTAAATATTAATTTCTAAAATTGGCTTCCAGGACTGCATGGCGAGGCACTAGGCCTTCTTGGGTATGGGATCATCCACCACCTCCTAGACAAAGCCTTTTAAAGAAATCTAATATTTAATTTCCTTATATAATCCTAGGTTTAACCAAATAGAACAATCGAATCACAAATTTGAAAAACAAAAAACACAAACTCAAATCACAAATTCGAAACCTAGAATCATATGCCTCTTATGTTTGGTATTTCAAAAACTATACAAAGAAAACTAGTATAATGTGGAAAACAATTACTAGTTATACCTTTCTTTGTAAGCAACAACCTCTTGATCTTCTACCGTATTTCTCTTCTTATCTCGGACGTCGTGTGGACGACGATCTACCGAGACGAGAACCACCCGAGCTTCCTTCTTCTACTTGTGAGTTTCGGCCACCACAAGGATTCCAATAATAGATGAGGTTCGGCCACACCACCAAGCTCCAAGGGATGGTAGAAATAAAACCTCCTTTCTCTCCTTCTCCAAGCAAAATCTGGCCACCGACAAGCTCCTTGAGAGTTGTTGCCACCGACCACCAATGAAGAAGAAAAGGAGGAGAGGAAGAGGATGAGAAGGGTCGGCCACCAACCAAAGAAATAGAAGAGAGGAAAACTAGAACATAAGTTATGAGGTGAGGCACCTCTACCCTCTCTTTTATATTCCTTGGTCTTGGCAAATAAGAAAAATTTTATAAAAACTTCCTTATTCTCTTAGCCAATGAAAAGAAAGTTTAATAAAAATTTCCCTTTCAAACTTAATGTGGCCGGCCACCTCTCACTCATCCAAGTAAGGAAAGTTTTAAACACAAAATTAAAAATTTCTTATTTGTTTCCGAAAATTTTTAAAATAAAAATTTCTCTATTAATTTTTCCCTTCATGATTGGTTATAAAAGAAAATTTTATAAATTAAAATCTCTCTATTAAAACATGTGGATGATTTCTAACAAGGAAAGTTATCTTTAAAATTAAAATTTTCCTCTCAATCTACAAATAAGGAAAGATATCAAATATTTTCTTAATCTTTTGTAGAAACTATAAAAGGAAAGATTTAATTTTAAAACTCTCTTTTAAATCATGAGGATGGTTAAAAAAAGGAAAATTTTATCAAAAATTAAAATCTTCCTTTCAACTACAAATAAGAAAAGATATCAAACCTTTCACTTAATCTTTTGTAGAAAGCTATAAAATGAAACATTTAAATTTTAAACTCTCTTTTAAAACCATGGAATCCACATAAGAAAAATTTTAAAAAATAAAATCCTTTTTAATTTTATTGTGGCCAGCCACCTAAGCTTGGACTCAAGCTAGGGTCGGCCACACTTCAACTCATCCAAGCCATGTCTTGGTCGGCCCTTGCTTGGGCTCCAAGCTTGGCTTGGCCGGCCACATAAGGATGGGTAAGAAGGTGGGCATGGGTGGGTATAATACTTTATAAATAAGAGGCTATGATAGGCACCGAGAGGAGGAATTGGTTTTGGTCTCCCGATGAAATTAAGCTTCCTGTGTTCGCCCCGAACACCCAACTTAATTTTATCAATAATAATTCATACCACTAAATAATTATTATTGAACTACCGTACCAATCCCAAATTACATTTTGGGCTCCTTCTTATTATGAGTGTATTAGTCTCCCTGTGTTTAAGATATAAAATATCCACTAAATAAATGAGTTACTGACAACTCACTTAATTAATATCTAGCTCCAAGAATAGTACCACTCAACTTCATTATCATGTCGGACTAAGTCCACCTGCAGGGTTTACATGGCAATCCTTATGAGCTCCTCTTGGGGGCATCATCAACCTAGATTACTAGGACACAGTTTCCTTCTATAATCAACAACACACACTATAAATAATATGATTTCCCAACTTATCGGCCCTCTTGATTTATCGAACTAAATCTCACCCATTGATAAGTCAAAGAAATAAATACTAGATATATACGTTTGTTATTATATCAAGATTAAGAGTATACACTTCCATAATAACCAAAGTCTTGTTCTTTTATTCAGTCAGTATAAAAAGAACTTATCTTTAATGGTCCTGCTCAATACACTCAGAGTGTACTAGTGTAATTTTATAGTTAAGATAAACTAATATCAAATTACACTACGACTATTCTAATGGTTTGTTCCTTTCCATCTTAGTCGTGAGCTACTGTTTATAATTTATAAGGAATTAATAACATGATTTTCTGTGTATGACACCACACACCATGTTATCTATAATATAAATTAATTGAATAACTACACTTAGCATATAAATGTAGACATTTGACCAATGTGATTCTTTATTTCAAAATAAAATGTTTACAAAAGGCTAAGCTTTTAGTATACATTCTAACAAATATAACCCCTAATGTAACCCCTTGTCTTACTCTCATGCATATATGGTACCTGGCAATCTCATCGAAGGAATGGTAGAGATGTATCTGGTATGGTCGCAAAGATATGTTTCAAGGAACTTTGACATGCTTCTGCATGGCATTAAATTAGATAATGAGCTGATGGGCCAAATGGATTAATGGGCCTTTAGTTGATATCTTTTAGTAGTAAACATATGTCACTTAAGAGAGGATCGTATGAGCCTTATATATTATTATTTTCAGCATATTACCGGTCGACCGCAGGCCGGGCGAGCGCTCACATGCTCATTTATGCTCAACCAGGCAAGGCCCGCCCGAGCATAAAGCCGGTTGAATAAAGGCCGAGCGAGCGCCCGCACACTCATATATGCTCGGTCGGGCAAAGTCCGTCCAAGCGTAAAGGCATTTAGCCATATATAAGATTCTCAACATATTACTGGCCGACTGCAGGCCGAGTGAGCACCCACGCGCTTATATATGCTCGGTCGAGCAAAGCCCGTCCGAGCATAAAGACATTTAGCCTTATATAAGATTCTCAGCATATTACCGGCTGACCGCAGATCGAGTGAGCACCCACGCGCTTATATATGCTCGGCCGGGCAAAGTCCGCCCGATCATAAAGGTATTTAGCCTTATATATAACTCTCAGCATATTACTAGTCGACCGCAGGGTGAGCGAGCACCCACGTGCTTATATGTGCTCGGTCGGGCAAAGCCCGCTCGAGCATAAAGGCATTTAACCTTATATAAGATTCTCAGCACATTACCGGTCGACCGTAAGCCAAGCGAGCACCTAGGTGCTCATATATGCTCAGTCGGGCAAAGTCTGCCTGAGCATAAAGACATTTAGCTTTATATAAGATTCTCAACACATTACTGACACTACAAGAAAAACCCTCATAGACATTGGTGGAACAACAATGGTTTTAAGTAAAAACCGATGTCTTTGAGTATTTTACACCGGTTTTTCCAAAAATCGATGTCTATGAGCGCAGATTTTTGCTCATAGACATCGATTTTTTTAGTTGATGTCTATGAGCGTCTTTTTTCGTTAATAGACACCGATTTTAACAGCGGTTTTTAAACCCCGGTGTCTATGATAAATAAAATAATTTAATTTTCCCACCAATACTTAGCCAAAATTTACAACACTTCACTCTTCCCTCCAAACCTAAACCTATATCGCACCTTCCCCTTCCTACATCGACGCCCCTTCCTCTCCCGATTAGGATCAACACACGACTCCCTTGTGAGGTATGCGGAATGCCCCGCTTTCCCAAACGGCCACATCCATATCCTCTTTCCCCTTCTCTTCTCCTCTCCCTTCCGTCTTTGTCCTCTTGCAGGTTGCTCCATCTCTTAGGGTTTCTTCTCCTCATGCTTTCTGGTTTCTCCGTTGATTCGTCGGCGGCCTTTTCCCCGGAAATCGTCTTGATTCCGTTGTTGTTTTCGCTGCTGGTGCTCGGATTTGGCTCCTCGGGGCTGCTCCTTCGTCGTCAGGCAGGGGAGCAAGCGCAAGAGGAGTTGCAACTTAATATAAAGTGGGAATCTGATGAGTTCATATTGCCAATGAAAGAGGTCTTTTTTGCCTCTATTTTTTTTATTTGTGTCATTCTGCAACTTCTGCCTTAACATTATCACAACAGGATCACTTTTTTGTACTAATATATGAGTGATGATATTGGAACTCAAAGAAGAAGCACTGCAACCGCCCAATCTTCAAAACATTCATCGGAGGATCAATGAAAGTGAGTAAGCCTATCTCCCTTTAAGAGAAATAATCTAAACTTATTATGAAGCGAGATCCCTAGATTTTTGAATCGCCTACATATGTTGTGGAGTGCTATGCTTCTTAGCCAGTTACTCTATATTATTCTTACATCAGTTGCTTCTATATGACTGTATCATTTTTAGATTATAGCATTGCACATTTTGTAAATAATTTGCTCTTTGTTTTGATGGGTTTTTTCTGATGGTTGTTGACATGAATTTTGAATCTTGACCTTTGAAATTGTGATTTTCTTGCATTGTTGTCCTATTTTCATACACTTTTACATGTTTTTTTCTTCTCTTTTTTCATTGAATTAAATTGCCATCTATGTGCCACTAGCTGACATGTGGATGCTTGTGGTTGGGTTTCTGATTGCATGTGCTTTGTGCAATTTTGCAACTAGAATGGATGTAATCAATTATGCAATATTTGAATTTTTGTTAATCATGTGTCTCTTTCACAATTATGAAAGCTATCAATAAGCTTCATTCTTTAAAATCAAATCAAGATGTTCAGATTGAGGATAGGGTTTCTTTTGTAATTGTTTATGTAGTTTACAACAATTCTTAGTGATCAAACTCGACAAGGATGGATGACAAATTAGCTGATACTGTGATTGTTGGGAGCAATTTCTATAGTAAAGTTGAATATGGCCATTCTTAATGTGTTCATTGACTTCATACAGGTAATTTGTCTTTGTAGAACTCAAGTTTACCACCCCTATCACTACAAGAAAAGAAAAAAAAAGCTTAAAGACAATGCTTTTCTATGTGGCTAGAAAAAATATTTTTAAAAGCACTGTTGTTAAATGTTTGATCAAAGACAATGCTTAAAAGACGTTGTCATTTTTTGCAAAGACAACACTTTTGCAATGCTTAAAAAGTGTTATCATTTTTTTGCAAAGTCAATACTTTTGTAACATTTTTTATGCTTAAAAAGTATTGTCTTTTTTAGCAAAGATAATATTTTTTAATGGATAAAAAAATGTTGTCTTTTTAAAATACAAATTTTTTTAAATACAGTTTCTTTGCCTTTCAGTATGTAGTCGATCCATTGGTAATCCTTCAATCATTGATTCAACTGAGTTTGTGCAAGAGCCATCCATAGTGAAACATCACAAGCAAAGTTCAGCAAAATATGGTCCAGCTGCTTCAACTGCAGAAGCATATCGAAGTCAGCATGAAATAACTGTAACTGTATGCATCTTGCTTCATGGTTATGCTTGTATATATGGTTCTTTTGCTGGTTTAGCTGCTATGTTTCTATTGTTTTTATTTCTTTGTTAATTTTCACTTATTGAAAACTAATTTTGAACTATGAACTTAGGATTTTTCCTATTCATAAAATATACTAAGAGAAAGGTAGACACCTCTCTTTCTTTTGATGTTTTTACAGGGAGATGTTGCTCCAGATCCATATATGACATTTCAATCTACTGATTTTTCCACCTGATATTCTTAAAGAGGTAACTCATAGTATTCTGTCATTATATACTTTGTTCTTGCATAGTTTGTACTTAAGGTTCAGTTTTTAACAAACATATGAAACAACTAAGAAAAGGTGGTATGGAAGAAACTTTCTATATAAAGGATAGGGAAATATTTCGCTATTGGTTTCTTTTGGAGGGAAAAAATAAAGCTTCACTGGCCACTATATTGCTGGAGGAAAGGAAAGAGGGAGGGAATTCCAAAAATATATTTGTTAGAAACATAAATTAAAAATAGGGTTGGATTTAAGCTTGATTGCATGTGAATAATGTCTTTTCTGCCCGAATAAGGTGGAAGTAGATTTGGCTCAAAATTGAGAAAATATAACCCCCAATCCTTCTTCCCTCATTTATGTCAAAGGAAACAGAGGAAAAGGGTGTATGGTGAAACCCTGGTTCCATATGTGTTTATTTTATATCAACCTGTAATGGAGCAACATTTGTTTTTGTGACAAGGTGTTGCACATTCTTGGTACTGAACTTCTTTTGTCTGTTGCTTTCATAGATACATCATGTCAGCTTCTCGGCTCCTACATCAATTCAGGCTCAGTTATGGTCAATTGTCTTAAGGGGGCGTGACATTGTGGCCATTGCAAAGACAGGATCAGGAAAAATAGTAGGCTTTCTAATGCCAGGGTTTGTTGTTCTCAAACGCAATCATAATAATTCTAAGATGGGTCCTACTGTACTAATTTTGTCACCAACGAGGGAGCTGGCCACTCAAATACAGGATGAAGTAGTCAAGTTTGGTAAATCATCAAGAATATCTTGTGTGGTATGTTTGATGATAGTTGTTACATTCCGTATTTTGATTTTTTTTTTTGTTTGCATGATAATGAGTCAGCAATAAAAAAAATGCAATACTCCTGAGGACCAAATGCACGCATGCTCTTATGCCATGAGTCCATGGACAGATGTCTTGGGACTAACCAGGTGCAACCATTATGCTTTAGAAAATGTCATTGTTTTACAGTGAAATGAGATGGTTATGCTGACTACCCGTCATGTGACTAATATATTATTTATGTGTTTTTACAGTTTACAAATCTCAAGTACTCTAGAGTTGAAATTGATGAAGTGCGGTTCGAGTGGGCTGAATGCATGCTAGATTACATTTGAGTAGGAAAGGTATTTGATTTTTGAAAACTTTGGATGATGCATGCATTTGCATGGAATGTAAATTGCGGATATTACCTTGATGTGTACAATATTTATTACCTTTTGATGTTGTAAAAAGAATTTATGTATTTTATGGATATTGTTGTAAGAAGAATATTTATGTAATTTGTGAATATTTGTGTATTTTATGGATACTGTTGAAGAAGAATATATCTAATTTGTGAATATTTGTGTATTTTATGGATACTGTTGTAAGAATAATATTGGTGCATTTTATCGGTTTTTCACTATTTCGGAAATTGAATTGTGTCGTTAAACAAACTTGATATTACATCGGTTTTCCACCGCTGCAAAACCGGTGTCATTAACTAATATTACATCGGTCATATACCGCTGCCAAAACTGGTGTTATTAACATATAATATTACATCGGTTTTACACCCGATGTCGTTAAGTGATACTATACCGGTTTTAACCCGATGTCTAAAATGACAGACCTTTTACATCGCCTTCATAGACATTGGTCGAAAATGTAATAAACATCGGTGGAAAATCTATGTCTATGAGGGTTTTTGTTGTAGTGCGACCGACCGTAGGCCGAGCGAGCGCTCATGTGCTCATATATGCTTGGTCGGACAAAGCTCGCTCGAGCATAAAAGACAAGTTTAACAAGAAGCATTCCTAACAGTATATACGGCCGGCTTGAATGACCGGCCGAGACATATTCAACAAGAGGTAGTCTAAACAGTATATGCAGCCGGCTTGAACGATCGGCCAAGATATATTCAACAAGAGGTAGTCTGAACGGTATATACGGTCGACTTAAATGACCGGCCGAGACATATTCAACAGGAGGTAGTCTGAACAGTACATATGGTCGGCTTGAACGATGGGCCGAGACATATTCAGCGGGAGGTAGTCTAAACAGTATATACGATCGGTTTGAATGACTGGACGAGATATATTCAGCAGGAGGTATTCTTAACAGTATATACGATCGGCTTGAATAACCGGCCGAGACATGCTTAACAAAATATTTGACGGAAAATATCTATTAGAAGCTTCTTCAATTATGATAACGCGTCTCCATTATAAATACAAGTCATAAACGACAAAATGAGTACATCTGGGATAAAAAAAGACTCCTTAGAGGATTATTGTACGAAGTATAAAAGATAACTTCATCTCCTAACAAACTCTAACGAACCGGAGACCACTTCACAACTACAGAGGTCACGTGAGGTAGTATAAAAGGAGAATTCTCTCCGTTGGCAAGGTACGTAAGTTCTAGCATTCAAACTCTTCAGTTACTGTCTTCTTCTTCTTCTTCCATTTGTGAGAGGAACTAACTTGAGCATCGGAGGGTCTAGCCAGGGATCCCTACCTCGGTCTTATGTCACTAATGTTTTGTTAGCTCGTCTCACTGTGCGTAGGAGCGTTGAGGAGTTCCCTCATATATTTAAAGGTCATCTTCATCGGAGATCATCGTCATTCATCGGAACCCGTACTCATATTCGTAGATTTCAATAATAATAATAATAATAATAATAATAATAATAATAATAATAATAATGTAAGATTTAAACAAGAGAGAAAAATCCATTCTTCAACTGTACAATTTAGCATTAGAACAAACGAGTTGTGAGCAGTTAGACGTGGTTGTGGTCTTCGTCGTGGTTGTTGGTCCATTGCTTGTGGCCGGGCCTCCAGTTGGGGCAGTTGGGGCTGAAGTAAGAGGCCTTGACCCTCGCGTCGAGCAGCTCCACCAGCGGCCCCGCCTGCACGCACCGCGGCGCCTTGTACTGGTTGAAGGACGCGCCTTGGCTCAGCGCGTAGTCCATCAGCTTGTCGAACGTCCCCTTCTCCACCTCGCGGATCTCCAGCGGCCCGATCGACTGGTCGCACGCCCGGCCCTGCCGGTACACGCTGTTCAGCGCCTCCTCCACCGCCATGCAGCAGTCCTCCATTGCCGCCGCGAGCACCGGCGACCGATCCCGATCCCCGCCCAGCAGCTCCCAGTACAGGACGTAGTGCCCCGGACCCGAGTTCCCGCCCGTCTCAGCGTAGCTCGTGTAGTCCGCCAACGCCGCGCCGAACTGCTCGAGGTTCCGCGCAGCCGCGCTCACCGCCCCCTGCAGCTCCACCTCGTCCGTCTTCTCTGCATCGAGGCTCAGAACTACGTTCTTCCGCCGCACGAATTTGAACTGCGGCGCCTTGTTCTTGAATCCCGACACCCGCAGCACGTCGCCGATTCTGTACCTATACAGCCCTGAAATGCATGCAACTTACTTGACCTCCGCTTTCGATGCCAAATTTCTTGTATATACGATTTAACTTGCCGGGATAGGTGGTGACGACGAGCTCGTACTCGTGGCGGAGTTTGACGTCGACGAGGTCTACGAGGTCATCGACATCGACTTTGTCGTTGCTGCTGTGTTGGAGGTCGAGGAACTCGAAGTAGGCCATGGTGGGGATGAGCGTGTAGGCGACGTCGCTGGGGTCGCAAAGGGGGTTGAGATTGATGCCGAAGTAGCACTCGGAGGAGGCGTACATGGCGGAGACCAGAGGGAGGCCGCCGCTGTAGAATTCGAGGGTGGGGATGTACTGCGCCATGGCGCCCGTCACGATGACGTCGACATACTTGGTCCCAGGCCAGAGCCGCGGGATGATGCCCTTCCACGAGCTCTGCTGACACTCGGCCTCGATCCGCAACGCGAGGTCTGGGTCAGGACGGCACAGCACGCGCGAGACTGCTTCGCGCACGCCGCCGTCGGTGACGTGAGCCGGGTCGAGCTCGCCGTCGCGGATGTCGCGGCACAAGCTCCTCCAGTGCTTCTCGAGGAAGCGGAGGGCGCGGATGAATCCGGAGGCGAAGACAGCGCCGACTCGGACCACCTCGTCGCGCTGGACGAGGCCGCAGAGCAGCTGGGAGTACATGCTCTGGTAGGGGTCCGGGCAGAGCACCGCCTCGTTGGGGCTGGTGTAGGAGTTGAAGGGATCGTCGCGTGGCCGGTCGAGGAAGTGGCGACTGTTGTAGTAGCTGGTGAGCACTGGGCGGGCCACGAGACCGCCGGGCGTCTGTGTCTCTGCCTTCACGAACAGCAGGTACATCCCCTTCCTTCCGTCCAGCCCCGGCACGAACTGCCCCATCACTGGCATTAGCAAACTGTACAACAGACTTCGCCGGTCGAGCTCCTCCTCGATCGTCGGCATCAGCTTCCGCTCCCCTCCCGAGGTCCCCGAGCTGATATTCCACCAAAGATTGCCTGAGACCACTGATCTCGCAGGATTAAGCAGACAAGAACGAACTGTTCATAATACCTCGTGAGGAACTCTGAGATGGGGCGGCCGGAAAAGATGGGGGAGGTGTCGCCGTGGGCGACGCGAAGGATGTCCGGCTGCAGGTCTTCGTAGGTGACGACAGGGATGAGACGCTTGAACGCGTCGGGGTCGGCCCCAGCGCGGCCGGAGAGGCCATGCCGGCGGAGGTACTCGGCGGCGGCGTTCTGCCCAAGTATTTCGCCCAGCACACGCCGTTGGACGACGTCAGCATTCGCCGTGACGTGCTCGATGAATTCGAGCGCCTTTAGGTGCGCCTCCGGCGGCGTGATCTTCCCTGCCTCTGGCATGGTTTAAACTTCACAATAGTAACGATGGATCGATAAACAACAAGATTGAAATGATTTGATTTAATGAAGATGGCGTCGGTGTTTGATCGATGCGTGTGAGGAGAGGAAGACGGCGAAGAGCTTTTATAGAAAGGAGAAGATCGTGGGGGCAAGGAATATTTGCATAGATTAATACCCAAAAATAGGCGTCTTATCTAGCAAATTAATAAAGAAATTTGTGAAGATGAAGAGTGTTTTCGTCAACTTCGTGAAATTTCAATTGATGTAATATTTTTCGATAAGTTTTATGTATTCAATTTTCCATAATAATTTCAATAATATATTTTAAAAAGAAATATGATATAATCCCAAACCGTGTTGACTAATGTGAGGCTTTAAATTTTATACGAAAATAACTGTGACTCAGGATTTGGAATCAGATTTTGTCTATCATCACGTGTGTAAAATTCAAAAATTTATATTTATTACGGGTGGAATGTGTAATCGTCAAATTTTCAATCCTAAATTCTACTGTTTAAACTCTTTTCAGAGTATTTTTACTATTTTTGATAATTTTTATTTTTTTTAGGTATTTAGGTTAATTTTCATATATATGATTTTTTTTAAAGAGGATTTGTCTTTATCTGCGTCTTAATTTGAGTTAAGCTCATTAAGTTAATTACTTTCCTTTTCAAATAAAAATTTATTTCTTTTTTTTACGGAATTAGAATTAAGATATATTAATTGTATTTTTTCTTATTTGAGTCTTAGTTGTGGTATACATAAGAAACATATTTAAATATTGAGGGGATAACCCTCTAATTTTAATAAAAAGTTTTCTTCTCTCCAATTTTAATAAAAAGTTTTCTTCTTAATTCCTCTTAAACTTAGTATATTAAATTAGAATCTAGTATATTTTCTATCAAATTAAGCACACTCTTTTTCCACCTGAATTGAATGGAAAATATACTATATTTTCTTTAAATAGTGCTTAATTGGATGGAAAATATACTAAATTCTCTTTAAATAATGCTGAATTTAGGAGAGATTATATTAAGCAGGAAAAAAACCGTACTCAATTTCCCACTCTCTAACCAAACATAATGGATATTATTAATTTACCTAATTGCCTCTTATCTTTTTTATATATAAAAAGTTTTAAAATGAGTATAATTTCTCTTAAATTTAATATATTAAACTAGAATCTAGTATATCTTCTATCAAATTGAGTCTAACTCTTTTTTTAACTTAATTGGATAAAAAATATATTAGATTCTATTTAAATTGTGCTGAATTTAGGAGAAATTATATTAAGCGGAGATTCTATTTAAATTGTGCAACTCTTATCTTTTTCTCCCTTTAATCTTATGTGGCCGGCCCCATGCTTGGACACCAAGCATGGTTTGGTCGACCACTACTTGGGCTCCAAGCCTATGCTTGGTCGGCCCCCTTGCTCCAAGCAAGGTTATGTCTGGCTCATTACTTGGATAAGAAGTGGACTTAGTGGATACAAGGTTTTATAGCGCCTACAATAGGGACCGAGAGAAGAAATTAATTTTGGTCTCCCGATGAGCTTGAGCTTTCTGTGTTCGCCCTGAACACCTAACTCAAGTTCATCAATAATAGCTCATACCACTAAAGAGTTATTATTGAACTACCGCACCAATCCCAAATTACATTATGGGCTCCTTCTTATTATGAGTGCATTAATCTCCCTGTGTTTAAGATATAGAATGTCTACTAATTAAATGATTTACTGACAACTCACTTAATTAATATCTAACTCCAAGAGTAGTACCACCCAACTTCATTGTCATGCCTGACTAAGTCCACCTGCAGGGTTTACATAACAATCCTTATGAGCTCCTCAAGGGGACATCATCAACCTAGATTACTAGGACACAGTTGCATTCTATAATCAACAACACACCATATAAATAATATCATTTCTCAACTTGCCGCCTGACACGAGTTATACTTGGGCTCCTCGCCTATAAGCGTGGGGGCAAACTCACTTATACTTGGGCTCGTCGCCTGACAGATTTATAAGTGAACTTGCACTCGCACCTATTTCAGACTCTCATGTCGCTTGACTGAGTTATAACCGAGCTTGCCCTAGCTCCAGTCCCAGACTCTCGTGCCGTCTGGTCGAGTTATAAGAAATCTTGCGCTTGCGCTTGTTCCAAGCTCTCGTGTCGCCCGACCAAGGTATAAGCGAGCATGCTCTCACGCCTATCCTAGACTCTAGTGTCGATCGACCGACTTATAAGAGAGCTTACCGTCATTCCAGTTCTAAACTCTCGTACTAACTGGCCGAGTTATAAATGAGCTTGCCCTCACGCCTATTCAAGACTCTCGTACCGCTAGGCCAAGTTTTAAGTGAGCTTGCTCTCATACCTATTCCAGACTCTCGTGCCGCCCGACTTAGTTATAAAAGAGCATGTGCTCGTGCCTGTTCCAGACTCTCATGCCGCCCGACCGAGTTATAAGAGAGCTTTCCCTCATGCTTGTTTAGACTCTCATGTCGTCTGACCGAGTTATAAGTGAGTTTGCCCCCACGCTTGTCCTAGACTCTAGTGCCACCTGGCAGAGTTATAAGGGAGCTTTCTCTCTCGCCTATTCTAGACTCTCATGCTGCCTGGTCGAGTTATAAGCACGTAAGCCCTTGCACCTGTTCTAGACTCTTGTGACACTACATCGAGTTATAAGTGAGTGTGCCCTTGTGCCTATTCCAGACTCTTGTACCGCCCGATCGAGTTGTATGCGACCATACCCTCATGCTTGTTCCAGACTCTCATGTTGATTAGCCAAGTTATAAGAGAGCATGCCCTTGCATCTATTTTAGACTCTTGTGTCTCCAGACTGAGTTATAAACGAGCGTACTCTCGCGCCTGTCCCAGACTCTTGTGTCGCCCGGCTGAGTTATAAGCAAGCTTTCCCTAGCACCTGTTCCAGACTCTCGTACCACTCGGCCGAGTTATAAGTGATCTTGTCCTCACATCTGTCCTAGACTCTCATGCTGCTTGGCCGAGTTATAAGTGAGTCTGCCATCGTGCTCAATGATCAGTTGGTTTGTTGTTCTTAACTCTTGCCATAATTGTAAATTATTCAAAAGGACAAGGCTCCCAGAATAAACCCAAGTGGTCGCATTAGGACAAAGCATCCGAGCAGAGGCACAAGAAACACCAGTGTCTAGTCAGTTGGGTTTGCAACCTCTTTCAACTAGACTTGAAGGGGAGATTAGTGATATGATGAATAAGGTGATACCCCTAAAGTTGGATTTGAAGTCAAGAAAGTCAACTGATATGACAGTCAAAGTTAAGGAGGGGTCAACACTCGGAGCTAGTGCAAGCGCGTAACTCGGCCAAAAAGCTTAGTCGATCGGACCTTTGTCTGATTAGATCTTGAGTTACTCCTGGTACGATGTAAACCTTCTTGGTTCCATTCAGAGCAAAGTCCCCAAGGAAGTAGAACTAAGTCCTCTTAGTCTGTTCGGGTATATTCGACATAAGGTCCAACCAAACATTATTTCCGAGCGAATGTCAAATTCCCAGAATAAACCTGAGTGGATTTAAGTCGATCAAATTTACGGAGCTCAGCTCCCCACTCAGAAGCAAGACTCCCAGCTTATATCCACCCGACCCAAAGTGTCGGCTGGACCTTCTAGAACTTGGCTCCTCATTTTTCAGGGGCAAGTCTCTCAACATATAGCCAGTCGGCCCTCAGGAGCTCAGCTCCCCACTTCTTCTGAGCACGACTCCCAGTATATTCTTGGTCGGCCCAAGAGCTGGCCGGACTCCTTATAGGAGATAATATTATTAGAGAATTATAATAACCTATTAAAGAGTATCAGTTACTCACCAGGGAATATTCTACTACTCTGACATATACAACTCCACTAACCCATATTCTGACATGAGACATTTTCCACCATCTCATTAATTGCGGAGATTATGAGAGATGGTATAAAAAGGGGGAATCCTCTTCGTTGGCGAGGTATGATTTTACACATGCAAAAACACCTACAGGCATATGCATCTATGACAGTTCTACTATTCATCTTCTTCTCCATTTTGCTCAACTACTGTTTGACTTGAGTGTCAAAGTGTTTGCGTCAGAGACCCTTCCTTAACCCGATGACTTATGTTTTCCTCTTCTAGTTTCTGTTTTCGCCATGCAGGGCTATAGTTTCCAGCTCCAGGTTCGCTCGGCCACATTCTACCTCCATCTCAGAGTCTCCATATCGTCGACACTAGAGTCACCTTGAAACCCTTACCCAGCGTGTCATTTCTACCAACTTCAGACCGAATCACTAACCAAAGATTTGATTGCCATAGCTTATTTACTACATAGTTTGAAGAAAAAAAGATACACCGACGGTATGTTTCCTTGAAAAGATAAGTGATAGATATTTTTTTAAAAAAAAAATGGCTTCCTTTAGAAAAGACTAGAATTTATTTTTTTTTCCGCTCATCCATGAATTATTTTCTTTTATCAATAAACTCCTCTTTTCTCGTCATCTTCCATCTTTGTTTTCGGAGGTGGATTGATATGGGAAAGTTGATTAGCTTGAGTAGACTGAGCAATTTAGTCAGACTATTTGGTCTTAGGTTGATTGGATCAATATGTATAGTGCTAGTCAGTCAGACTTTGTCTAGCCAGTTGCTCCTATTGATCTAGTTGGTCTGGTCATGTCAGTCAAACAAGTTCATGCAGGTTAATCATTTGAGTCAAACGCTCTAGTCAAGTTAGGTAGCCCAAGCAAGATGGTTAGCACACTTTCTCTACCTAACCCCAACTCAACCTATTATAATTGAGAAAATATTTTTCCATCTATATACGCTACAGATATAAAAATATTATCAATATCTTTTTAATCACATCAAATTAATAAAAAAATATTCTATTTTTTAAAAACATATTTTTATAAATAATTTATTTTTTAATAAATTTAATGAAGAATCTTACTTCATTTAATACACAACACAAATAGTTATATATATCCCTATTAACACACAAATATAATTTCTGATCGAGGCCAATTTTAAATTAATATACAAAATTTCAAATCCCTTAAGGTAAAATCTACTCTAATTCTTTACCTTCTTACTTATATTTGATAGGAAGGGTATTAGAAAATTTTCAAATATTGAAAAAATGTATATCATAATCACTAAAATGGTATATAAGCTCCTATGAATATGAATTTTATAGAGTGGTCTTCTACAATATTTCTTAGAGAGAATCCATTTCTAATCATCCCATCGTGTCTCATTGACCATTTCATCATCAATGATCAAGATTTTATAAGAGAGATAGAGTCCCTCCATAAAATTTAACAGCCACTCGATACTTGTATCTTTCTATTTTATTTTAATCCTTATATACAAAATTATCTCTATTTAATCTCTTAATTTGGCTATCAATCATTTCACCTTCGATTCCACACTCAATATGAATTTATCAAGCTAGCTAGTTTCATAATGTGCAACAGTGAGTAAATTAACCAACAACTCCATTAATCACTCATCTGTTCCACCAAAAGCATGCTGAAGAAAACACAGTAGTGCATGGCAAACTCATCAGCTTAATTAGCTGCTGCATGTTTAACGGCAGACTCTGCAGAAGAGGAGGATGTTTAACGGCATGATGTTTAACGGCATGTCGGACTTCCCCCGCGACGGCCGCTGTCACCCCCCGGCACTCCCTTCAACATCGCCGCCCATGCCCGCCATCTTCCCCCAGTCTCGCTCTCTCCCGCCATTGGTTGCTGTTCACTTCATCCAGCTGAAAACCCTAGACACCGATCCGATATTCACGTTGCGTGTCGCCAACCCCTAACTGCACGCGCGCATGCATGGCCCAGACATTTACGTCGTCCTGTCGTCGTCGCTGCCACAACCCTAGACCATGCTCGCCATTAATGCACGGCTAGCTAGCTGCAGTAATTAACTGAGGTTAATATAATGTATCGTTAGCTTCTTTGCTTTGTTCTTTTTCTCTAGCGACAGCGTGGTGTATGGGAATGATGACGATGGATGGATGCAGCTCCGTGCATGCTTTAACCTTCTCAGTTGGGGCATGCAGACGAAGACATGGCATTTACGTTGCACAGATAAGCTTTGTCTCTGGATGTGATATCCATGCTGATCATACTGATTTGTGTGAGCTGTGTACTTGATTTTTCCCGTACTTCTTTGTTGCGTAAAAAGAGGACAACATCTTTTTAAAAGAGATATAATAGAATTATCCAAATTGACCGGATCAAATTATCAAATCAAATCATATTAGTATTTGGATTATTCTAATAATTCTGTTATAATTATTCTCAGAATTATTCTTAGAATAATTATAACAGAATTATTAGAATAATCCAAATACTAATATGATTTGATTTGGTAATTTGATCCGGTCAATTTGGATAATTCTGTTATATCTCTTTTACTTTTACCCTCTTGATTCGAAAGAAGAGGATGAAAGAAAAAGATCGAGCAAAACAACAAGATAAAAATGCATAAAAGGAGAGGAGATGAGAAAGGAGAAGAAGAGTTATCATGGTTCGACGACTTGCCTACTTCATAAAACGGTTGAAGTTTTATTAAATTTTCTCTACACAAGAGAATCACATCTAATGATTCTTGTGATTAATGTTGTATAATAGGTTTACAATGATCTCTATAAATAGTGAAAAACCCCAAATCTAGTAAAATCGTAACAAATTTTGTTATGAAAAATCGCAACAGAATTCTGTTATGAAAAACCATAACAAAATTTAGTTATATAAAATCATAACAGAATTTATTTACGAAAAATTTTAATAGAGTTTTTTTTCCATGACATCCATCGCATTGACCTTCATCCAAATATGAGTCACCCGTTAACAATCTTCACCTTGGCGAATATTCACCCCTTCGAAGAACATGAGTATTTGAACAAAACTTTACCTGGATCTCTGGGTCTGGGCTTTGTTCCTCTGACATTTAGAGATATGGATTAAGTTCAAGCAATGCTTAAACTTCTCTATTGTCACTGGCTTTGTCAGCTTGTCTGCAACATTATCTACAGTGTGAACCTTCTCAAGTTAAATTTCCCCGGAAGCAATCAGCTATTTGATCTTGTGAAACCATACATCAATGTGTTTGGTTCTTGCATGATACACCTGATTTTTGGCCAAATAGATAACCCTCTGACTATCGCAAAACAACTTGACTCCACCTTACTGAATACCCAATTTTCTGACCAACCCTGTAAGCCATAAAGCTTCATTCGTTGCTTCAGTTGCTTCTATGTACTCCGACTCCATAGTAGACAATGTAACAATAGATTGTATCATAGATTTCCAACAGATAGGTCCTCCTGTCACAGTGAACACGTATCCTATAGTAAACGTCATGTTATCTAAATCTCCTACATAGTCTGCATCTACGTACCCAGCAACTGAAAGATCTTCCGGTTGTCTACTGAATATGATGTCATAATTAGCTGTATTTCTCAAGTATATGAAAATCTACTTGCACCCTATAACTTTCTCTCCTTCAAGAAGTTCCACTAGATCCCACGTTTTGTTCTTATGCAATGACTCCATCTCCTTCGCCATAGGACCCGTCCACTTGTCCTTCTTAGAGCTATGCATCGTCTCCTGAAAAGATGTAGGATCTCCGCTACTAGTGATAAGCGCATAAAATATCAAGTCTTCGAATCTATATTTGGTGGGTGGTTTTATGACTCATCTCATTCTACCACCAGCTATAGTGCAATGCTCCGTGTTCTCTGAGCGAAACTCATCAGAGTCATGAGTCTTTAGCTCCACCTACACAACATCTTCTTCATGTTCCTCTGTAGTGTTTCCTTTCCTTCTTCCTGAATACATTGTAGCATAGTATTCTGGTCAAACACCACATCTCTGCTGATCACCACCTTATTTGCCTTAGGATTCCAAAGCTTGAAGCCTTTAACTCCTTTTTGATACCCCATAAAAATGCACTGCTTTGACTTCGCATCCAGCTTTGATCTTTCCTCACTAGATATGTGCATATATATTGGACATCCAATAACTCGAAGATGAGAGTAATCTACTTGATTTCCTGTTCATACTACCTCTGATACTTTGCCTTCTAGTGTTGCCCTTGGTAATCTATTAATGAGATAACATGTCATGTTAACTGCTTCTGCCCAAAAAATCTTTGCTAGCCCTGCATTCAACCTAAGACATCTTGTCTTCTCAATGATTGTTCTATTCAACCTTTTTGCCACTCCATTCTGCTGAGGTGTCCTATGAACCGAGAAATACCTCATTATCCCATGTCGCTTACAAAATTTCTGAAACTTTGAATCTGTGTACTCAGTCCCATTATCTAACCTAAGGCATTTGATCTTCCTTCCAGTCTGGTTCTCCACTTCAATTTTTCATAGTTTGAACTTTGAAAAAGTTTCTAACTTGTGACGCATAAAGTATACCCAGACCTTTTGTGAGTAATCATCAGTAAAACTCACAAAATACAAGTGCCCTCCACGTGATGCTACACTGGTTGGTTCCCATAGATCCGTATGTACGTAGTTCAAAATCCCCTCCGTCTTATTTGTTGCTGTCTTGAATTGCACTTTGCTTTGTTTCTCAAGAACATAGAATTTGTAGAATTCAAGCTTGCACGTCTTGATACCCTTCAACTAATCTCTCTTGTGAAGTTTTAACATTACACATTCACCTATATGCCCTAGCCGTATATGCCACAAGACTGTATTATCTGATTCAGATTCCACTGAGGCGACTCCACCTACAATTGTAATCCCTATCAACTTATAGTTGTTTCCTGTTACTTTTTGTCCTTTCATTACTGTCAGAGCTCTCTTATTGACTTTCAACACCCTACTTACTAATTTGTAATTGCAACCAATACCATCCAGTGTGCCTAGTAAGATCAAATTCTTCTTTAGATTTAGTATGTGTCTGACATCACATAAAGTTCTGATCACATCATCAAACATCTTATTTTTGACATTCCCTATGCCGATAACTTTGCATGACGCATCATTTCTCATCAACACTAAACCAGAATCCATTTCCCTATAGGTGTCAAACCAATCCTTATTTGGAGTCATGTGATATGAACATGCAGAGTAAAAAATCCATGCATCCGTCAGCTGCTCCGAACTCGACATAACTGATAGGATATCTCTATTATTGCTCTTTGAATTTTCCTTTTCAACTATGTTTACAGATTTTGCCGAACTACCTTTGTTCTCTGCAATATCTTTTGACAATATCTTTTGATATGACCTTTGCTTCCACATTTGTAGAACGTGATCACCTTCTTCCTTCTCGACTTAGAATGAGACTTGTTGTCATTACCAGATCCATGTCGAGATTTGTTCCTACCATGCTCTTGGTTACTATTTACCACAAGTCCTTCTCCCTAAGAAACTTCATCGCTTGTTTTCTTCCTTTGGTGAAAACCTAGCAACGCACCTGTGATCTCTTCCAATTTGAGAGTTTCCTTACCTAACATCAAAATAATAACTAAATTCTCATCCGTATGAGATGAAGGTAGAGAATTCAACAACATCAGCGCTTTGCGTTCGTCTTCGTCTTCGATCTTCACATCAACTCGCTTCAGATCGCTCACAATTTGGTTGAATATGTTGATGTGCTAGCTCAGATAGGTTCCTTCTGTCATTTTCAATCCAAATAATTTCTACTCAAGATACAACTTGTTTGTCAAAGACTTTGACATGTATCGACTTTCCAGCTTTTGCCAAACTGCCACCGGTGACTCCTTTTCCATGACATGATACATCACATAATCCATAAGATAAAGCCTGATTATTGTCACTATCTTTGCTTAAAGTTTTTCCCAATCTGATCTCTCCATATTTTCCAGTTTTGTTTCTCCTAGCGCCTTCACCATGCCTTGTTGCACCAACAAGTACTTGACCCTTCTTTGCCATAATCCGAAGTTTCCGGTTCCGTCAAATTTCACTAATATCAAACTTCGCAGAAGCTGTCCCCGACATATTGAAGAAATATGCTAAAAATTGTAGTTCTTATACCAACTGTTGCGAAAAAGGGGGCAACACATCTCAACCTCATGGTTCGAAAGAAGAGGAAGAGAGAAAGAGATCGCGCGGAGCAACAAGACAAAGATACACAAAAGAAGAGGAGACACAAGGAAGGAGAAGAAGAAGAGTTACCGTGATTCGGCGGCGTGCCTACTACAAAAAAACGGCCGAAGCTTTATTAGAATTCTCTCTACAAAAAAGAACCAAATCCAATAATTCTTATGATAGTTGTTGTATAATATATTTACAATGATCCCTATTAAAAGTACATAAATCCTAGACCCGATAAAATCATACTAAAATTTTATTATGAAAAGTTATAACAAAATTCTATTATAAAAAATTATAATAAAATTTTTTTATATAAAATCATAACAAAATTTTATTAAAAAAATTTTAATAAAATTTTCTTTTATAATACATAAGGTATTAACTTTCATCTAAATACTACTTATCCGTCAATATTCTCCCAGCTACATCTTTGTCAAGTATGGATTACAATTACGTTAGCAGACATGAAGGATGGCATTAATAGCTGTGAGTGTCAACATTGTTGAGTTTGACATTAGAATGGGACATCTGTAGTTGCAAAGTCATATGGTGTCACTTCATCTCACTATATACACCATAATCAACAAGTTTAAATGATCATTTTCATGATAGAATATTATAGTACGAGTGAATAAATTCTGACAAAGGGTTTGCGAGATCATTTAGTGTCATTTATCTACTTGATCTACTGTTGTAATCAATACTATTGGCATAAAGTTTAAAAAAAAGGTTATTGATGAAAGGGCGGCATTTAAAGTTGCCAATACACTTGATTTTCATATTTGTAAAGTGCATATATTTTTTTAATTTACCTTTGAGATGATGCAATGATTAAGACATGAAATATTATCATATAAGATCTTAGGATTAAAATTTTACATGTCCGAGCATACCTTTTCTCATGTATTGGTCACTTACACTAATGACTAGTAACTACTCGTGATTTATCTCTTTCGTATTGATCTACGAACAAATTAATCAAGATACTGGAACGAATGAATCACTTTTTTCACCACATTTTTATTTTACCCTTCCTATGCATCATTATAATGTTCACATTGAAGAAACACATCATTGAAATGATACCAAAGAATAACACCAAAATATTTCAAAAATCATTCGAAAATGAGCACTGATACGGCGCTTGTTCGTGGGGTCAGTCAGATGATGTGGTTAGAAGTTAAGACAACAAGATGGTCAGAAGTCAAGCTTATGTGGAGGTCAGGATGGTCAGAAGTCAGGCTTATGTGGAGGTCAGGATGATCAGAAGTCAAACTTACGTGGAGGTCAGGATGGTCAGAAGTCATGCTTATGTGGAAGTCAGGGTGGTCAGAAGTCAGGCTTGCGTGGAGGTCAGGGAAGTCAAAAGTCCAGCCTCCGTGGCTGGTCAGAAGTCAAGCTTACGTGGAGGTCCGAAGTCAAGTTTGCGTGGTCAGGGTCAAAGTCTCAGCTGACGAGGTACGTCGGACAACAGCCAGCCTCGATAGCGATCAATAATTGGGCCCACGGGCCAGGTACAGCTAAGAATTGAACCTACAGGCCGAGTACAGTTGAGAGTTGGACCCGCAGGCCAGGTATAGCTGAGGAGTGGGCCCACAGGCCAGATTAAGGCGCAGAAGGAAAGACCTCGGATGAAACAGGTCAGGAAACAGACCGGGCGTACAGGTCGGGACGTATAAGCCATGGATAACAATAGAGAGGCAGGTCGGGAAACAGACCGGGCGTACAGGTCGAGACGTACAAGCCATGGATAACAATAGAGAGGCAGGTCAGGAAACAGACCGGGCGTACAGGTCGGGACGTACAAGCCATGGATAATAATAGAGAGGCAGGTCGGGAAACAGACCGGGCGTACAGGTCGGGACGTACAGGTCATGGATAACAACAGAGAGGCAGGTCGGGAAACAGACCGGGCGTACAGGTCGGGACGTACAAGCCATGGATAATAATAGAGAGGCAGGTCGGGAAACAGACCGGGCGTATAGGTCGGGACGTACAAGCCATGGATAACAATAGAGAGGCAGGTCGGGAAACATACCGAGCGTACAGGTCGGGACGTACAAGCCATGGATAACAACAGAGAGGCAGGTCGGGAAACAGACCGGGCATACAGGTCGGGACGTACAAGCCATGGATAACAATAGAGAGGCAGGTCGGGAAACAGATCGGGCGTACAAGTCGGGACGTACAAGCCATGGATAACAATAGAGAGACAGGTCGGGAAACATACCGAGCGTACAGGTCGTGACGTACAAGCCATAGGGACGTACAAGCCATGGATAACAATAGATGAACGCAGGTCGGGAAATGGATTTGGCGTACAAGTCGAGATATACAAGCCAGGGATAACCGTAGACAGATGCAGGTTAGGACACAAACCTAGCTTACAGGTCGGGACATACAAATCATGGATAACGGCAGGCAGAAACAGGTCGGAGTACAGATCTCGGAGTACAAACCCAGCGTCCAGGCACTACAGGACAAACAAGCTAGGGAATCGTAACTGTCTGTCAGAGAATAATCAGTGTGTTAGGGAATATGCTAACAGTCGTGGCTCAATCCCCCTTTGGTTCTGCTGTCGGCCTATGATGAGGCGCCATGTGTCACTCACCGCTAGACAAAGCCTGATAGCCGACATTCCCTGACACATGCCAAGTTCCAGAAACATCCGTTGCAGTATAAAAAGGGATGCTTTGTCCCTTATGTAGGTACGCTCACTCGTCATTTTCTCACTAGTCTTTACTTTTCGTCCTTTCTCTGTGTTTTCTAGGAAAAAGTACATGACTTGAGCATTGGTGGGCCTGACCCGGGAACTTTTTCCCTGGTTTCTGGTCTCTAATGACTCGAGTGCTCGTTTGAGTGTGCGCAGAGCCGTATTGTCATCACCCTGGTCATATTCCTTCATCATCCACTCGTGCGAACCTCTCCGAGGGGGGGGGGGGGCTAGGTAGATCAGACGCTGCGGTGACTTTCCGTCAACTTCCAATACATCGAAGTCCACCTTCATCCGACTCAACCTCCGGACGGGATCAAATTTGGCGTCGTCTGTGGGAACACTACAGCCTATTCCGGAACGTGACGATGGAGGACTCGGGACGAATCAACGTGACTATGACTGCTGGAGAATACGAGCTCTTCGAGGAGGCAAAGAAGAGGGTTGCCTCGGAAAAGCATCAACAAACGACTGCTTCCCGACCAAAAAAGCTATCGGATGTCTCTAAAGAGCCTGCTCACGCCTCAGACCGAGGCTCTAAGCGAAAACAACCTCTGGAATTTCCTCCTGTCTTTTACAGAGAGCCGGGCCAGGGGTACTATCAGGCAGACCCTGGGTGTTATAGCCGCAAAGAGCAGCCGTAAGTCTCAGTGGCCGAGAGTTCTTTACCTAAAGACTCCAAGAAGGGGAAATTTATCATTCCCCGCGAGGAACGCCGATCGGAGCCGGAAGAGAAAATCCCCTTTTCTTCTAAAATCTTGGAAGAAAAGTTGCCTAAAGGGTACCGCCCCCCTGCTATAGGGGAATATGATGGCAGTAAAGATCCTGAAGATCATCTTCGCAAATTCAGGAACGCAGCCCTGTTACATCAATATAGCAACGCTGTTAAATGTGGCGTGTTCCTGAATACTTTATCAGGTTCTGCCCAAAAATGGTTTGATGGACTGCCACATGGGTCCATCGCCTATTTTGCTGACTTCAAGAGTGTCTTCCTGCACCACTTCGCCAGCAGCAGGAAATATCAAAAGACAGATCACTGCTTGTTTGCCCTCAAGCAGGGATTTGCGGAGCCATTGAGAAACTATATTAAGCGCTTCAATCAGGTGGCTCAAGATGTTCCTTCAGCCACATCCGAAATACTCATGAGCGCCTTCTCCCATGGGTTAACTGAAGGAGAGTTCTTTAGGGATCTCATTAGGAATCCCATAAATAATTTCGATGAGATGTAGAAAAAGCGGCCAGCTATATCAATGTGGAAGAGGTGTAGGCGGCACGAAAGAAGGCAGACAAACTGCCTCCCGCAATAAATCGGCCAGAGAGAAGAGTACCTCCGCCGCCTGCTCAGCCTCTCCCACGTGCTCGGGATGCCCGACCCACTTTTCACCCCGGTCAGGATACCCCGCCGGTGCCACGGGTAGTTGCAGTTCAGGTCCCCCGACCTGGTCCCTGGGGACCACGCTATTGCACGTACCACCGATCCCACACGCACGCCACCAATGACTGCTACCAATTCGCCTACGATGCCCGGCTAGCTGCTGAGAGGGGTCTACCACCACCAGAATTGGCCCCTCAAGTTCAACGAATGATGGAGGAGCGGCGCAATGCTACAGGGCAGGCTGGCCGACCCCGAGTTGAGCAAGAAGGACCAAGCATACAACCACTAGGGCGCATCGGAGAAACATAAGGAGCCCGTGAGGTAGAAAATCGGGGCAACGTAGCAATAAGAGATATAGGCATGATCTCCGTGTTAGGATGTATACTAAAAGCCTAGCTTTTGGTATAAACATTTATCTAGAAATAAGAATCACATTGGTCAAATGTCTATATCTATGATAAATGTAGTTGTTCAATTAATTTATATTGTAGATAACATGATGTGTGGTGTCACACACAGAAGATCATATTATCAGTACCTTATAAATTATAAACAATAGCTCACGATCAAAATGGAAAGGAACAGACCATTAGAAGGTCGTAGTGTAATTAGGTATTAGTTTATCTTAACTATATAATTACACTAATACACTTAGAGTGTATTGAGTAGGACCATTAGAGGTCGTTTCTTTTATACTGACTTTATAAAGGAACAAAGACCTCAGTTATTATGGAAGTGTGTGCTCTTAATCCTAATATAATAACAAGCACATATATTTGATATTTATTTCTTTAATTTATCTATGGGTGAGATTTAGTTCGATAAATCAATAAGCCCGATAAATTGGGAAATGATATCACTTATAGTGTGTGTTGTTGATTATAGAAGGAAACTGTGTCCTAGTAATCTAGGTTGAGAATGTCCCCAAGAGGAGCTCATAAGGATTGTCATGTTAAACCCTGCAGGTGGACTTAGTCCGACATGACGATAAGGTTGAGTGGTACTACTCTTGGACTAAGATATTAATTAAATGAGTTGTCAGTAACTAACTTAATTAGTGGACATTCGACATCTTAAACACAGGGAGACTAACACACTCATAATAAGAAGGAGCCCAAAATATAATTTGGGATTGGTACGGTAGTTCAATAATAGTTCTCTAGTGGAATGAATTATTATTGATAAAATTAAGTTGTGTGTTCGGGGTGAACACGGGATGCTTAATTTTATCGGGAGACCAAAACCAATTCCTCCTCTCGGTCCATATCGTAGCCTCTTGTATATAGAGATTTATACCCACCACATACCCATCTTCTTACCCATCTAATGGGGCCGGCCAAGCTAGCTTGGAACCCAAGCTAGGGCCGGCCAAGACCAAGTGGATGAGCCAAGTTGGTGGCCGGCCAAAGCTTGGGTCCCAAGCTTAGGTGGCCAGCCACTAGAATATTAAAAAGGATTTTTATTAAAATTATTTCTTATGTGGATATCATGGTTTTAAAAGAAAGTTTAAAAATTTAAAATTTCCTTTTATAGCATTCTACAAAAGATTAAGAGAAGAGATTAATCTCTTTCCTTATTTGTAGATTAAAAGGATGGTTTTAATTTTTGGTAAAAACTTTCCTTATTTGTAAATCATCTACATGTTTAAAAGAGTGTTTAAAATTTGAAATCTTTCCTTATTTGTTGATTAAAAGGTGGATTTTAAATTTTAAGAAAACTTTCCTTTTTAACCATGTTCAAGATTTAAAAGAGAGTTTAAAAATTAAATATTCTCTTTTGTAAGTTTCTACAAGAGATTAAGAAAAGATTTGATATCTTTCCTTATTTGTAGATTAAAAGAGATTTTAATTTTTAGAGATAACTTTCTTTTTATCCACATGTTTAAAAGAAAGATTTTAATTTATAAAATTTCCTTTTTACTAACCATGAAGGGATTAAATTATTGGAGAAATTTTATAAATTTCTAGAGACAAATTAAGAAGTTTTAATTAATTAAAACTCTCCTTATTTATAGCTTGTGGTGGCCGGCCATATGAATTGATGAGAAGAAAATTGTTTTTAATTAAATAAATTTTCTTTTTCAATGGCAAAAGAATTAAGGAAGTTTTTATTAAATTTTCCTTATTTGCCAAGACCAAGGATTATAAAAGAGGGGGTAGAGGAGGCTTCATGCTGAACGACTCTATTCAATTTTCTCCCTCTTGTCTTCCTTGGTGTGACCGACCCTTCTCCTTTTCTCTCTTCCTCTTGTGTGGCCGAAATCCTTTATCTCTTGGAGCTTGGAGGAGGTGGCCGGATCTAGCTTGAGGAAGAAGGAGAGAAAGCTTGCATCCCTTGGAGCTTGGTTGGTGAAAAAAGTTCTTCATCCTTTAGAAGATATGCTTGGCCGAAACTTGAAGGAAGGAAGAAGAAGGTGCCTTGTGTTAGGACCTTCGGATGCGGCTAGAGAGGGGGGGGGGTGTGAACAGCCGCCCTCAAATTCGTGTTTCTTTCTACAAATCAAGTTAGCGCAGCGGAAATACAATGTAGAAACGAAAGTGGAGAAGATCAAGCCTCAAACACGATGATGTAACAAGGTTCGGAGATGATACTCCTACTCCTCGGCGTGTCCGTAAGGTGGACGAAGCCTATCAATCCGTCGGTGGATGAGACCCCGGATAACCGGCTAATATGAACTCCTTCTGGGTGGAGAAACCTCGCCACAATCTCTCTTGCAACAGCAAGAATGGAGTACAACCAATAGAGAAAGAAAACAAGAACAATATAAATGTAAAAACACTTTGCTTGCCTTCTCGTCGACTGGAGTTCGATGAAGCAGCAACTTCACGATGTCAACAGTAGCTGATCACCCAGTCGAGGGAAGCTCACACGAAGCTTCAGGAATAGGGAGCTCAGCAAAGCTCAGATCGCAAGAGTGAGGAAGAAGTCCATTCCGTAGAGGCGCTCAGCATCTGATTTATATCTGCACCTGCGAAGAAGAAGACAAAGAACAACACAGAAATCTAGCCGTTGTGACTCAATGGCTAGGCCTGGACCGATCAGGCTATGGCCTGATCGGTCTGGGGACCAATCAGGCCCTAGGCTGATCGGTCCCCAGACCGATCCCAACTCTCACAGAGAGTTGGTTTAGGGCCCTGATCGGTCTGTGGACCGATCAGGACTCAGGTGGATCGGTCCACAGACCGATCCCCTCTTCTCTATCTTCTCGCTTCCTCAGATAACATCGGTTCCTGATTGTTTCCTGATCGGTCAGCAGACCGATCAGTCAACCACAGAAACATTCTGAGTCCAGAGAACGAGCTACCCCGCCCTCACTACCTAGTCCGGAGAACGAGCTACCGAGCCCTCTCCGACTTCGTCCAGAGAATGAGCTACCGAGCCCTCTCTGACCTAGTTTGGAGAACGAGCTACCGAGCCCTCTCCGACTCCATCCGGTCCAGAGAACGAGCTACCGAGCCCTCTCTGACCTAGTCCGGAGAACGAGCTACCGAGCCCTCTCCAACTTCATCCGGTCCAGAGAACGAGCTACCGAGCCCTCTCTGACCTAGTCCGGAGAACGAGCTACCGAGCCCTCTCCGACTTCCACGTCCGGTCCAGAGAACGAGCTACCGAGCCCTCTCTGACCTAGTCCGGAGAACGAGCTACCGAGCCCTCTCCGACTTCGTCCGGTCCAGAGAACGAGCTCCCAAGCCCTCTCTGACCTGGTCCGGAGAACGAGCTGCCGAGCCCTCTCCGACTTCCCATGCCAAGCTTCCATACTTGGACTTCTCCCGTGCCAAGCTCCCTGCTTGGACTTTTCCGTGCCAAGTCTCCATACTTGGACTTTTCCCGTGCCAAGCTCCCTGCTTGGACTTTTCCGTGCCAAGTCTCCATACTTGGACTTTTCCCGTGCCAAGTCTCCATACTTGGACTTTTCCGAATCAAGTCAACTCAAGTCGGGTCAACCAGGTCAACCTTGACCGAAGGTTGCACCCACAATCTCCCAAGTTTGTATTCTTGTCAAACATCAAGATACAACTTTTCTATTCTCGTCAAACATCAAAATACAACTCGAGTCAGGTCAACTCGAGTCGGGTCAACCAGGTCAACCTTGACCTAAGGTTGCACCAACACCTTGGTGGTTCTCGTCTCGGAAGATCGTTGCCCACACAACGTCCAGGATTAGAAGAGGAATACGGTAGAAGATCAAGAGGTCATTATCTACTAAGTAAGGTATAACTAATATAGTTTTCCGCATCATGTTAGTTTTATCTCCATGTAAAAATACCAAATACAAGAGGCATGCGATTCTAGCATTTCGAATTAGTTTTCGATGTTGTGTTCTTTTGTTTTTCTTTTCCTTGTGATTTGATTGTTCTTTTTGGTTGACCTAAAGTTATTTAAGGAAATTAAATATTAGCTTTCTTTAAAAGGCTTTGTCTAGGCGGTGGTGGTTGTTCCCATATCCAAGAAGGCCATGTGCCTCGCCATGCAGTCCTGGAAGTCAATTTTGGAAATTAATATTTAATGAAATTAATAACCTAGGTGATTTGGATCGAACGTGTTAAGTTCCGCAGGAGATCCAAGTCTAAACCTAAAAGAACAAATAAATTAAACTTAGGATCAAACGTGTTAAGTTCCGCAGGCGATCCGAGTTTAATTTAAAAGAACACATGGTAGCTAGGAAAAGGTTCAGACCTTTGTACAAAATTTTTTGTACAGTGGAACCATTAGGTTTTCCGAGTAGCAACCAACACTCCGGAGGCCCCACTGATGGAGATTCAGGCTGGACGCATAAATCCCATGAGTGTCGGTTAGAGATTCATGATGTGGGGTGTAGCCGGGAGCAGGCTGTTGGCCCGGTCATTAGTTTTGGACCGCAGGACCTGGAAGGACTAGAACTGCCCCATGATGACACTCTCATCATCAAAGCCATCATAGCCAACAGTCGGGTGGCTAGAGTCTTTGTGGATATGGGCAACTCGGTAAATGTTTTATTCCGAGCAGCTTTCGAAGAAATGCAGATCGATGCCAGTGAGCTCCAGCCAGTGGCTACCTCCTTATATGGTTTCACTGGCAATGAGGTAAGAGCCATGGGCCAGATCAAATTAGCTATATCTTTGGGAAGCGAACCATTGGTCAGAACCAGGAGGAGCATTTTCCTTATAGTGGACTCACCCTCCTCTTACAATGCCATTTTGGGCCGACCGGCCTTGCATGAATTCCAGGTGGCTGCCTCCACATTTCATCAGAAGATCAAGTTCCCGATCGGTGATCAAGTTGGAGAAGTTAGGGGTGAACAGTGAGTCTCTAGGAAGTGCTACATTGATATGGTCAAGGTAGAAGCTCGCAAAGCCCAGAGAACTCATGATGGGGTTGTACATGCTATCCAAGAAGAACCTTTGCCTTTGGCCGAAAATCCTATCCCCTGGGAAGAAGTTCAGCTCTACCCTGAACGCCCAGAAAGCCTCACTCGCGTGGCGAGCGACTTACCTCCACAGCTCAAAGAGGAACTGGTTTGGTGTTTGACTCGTAATAGCGATGTCTTCGCCTGGTCCACTGAAGAATTACCTGGGGTTAGGCCGGAAGTAGCTGAGCACAAGTTGCATCTTCTACCAGATGCCTGACCTGTGAAGCAGAAGAAGAGGAATTTCTCGGCCGACCAAAATAAAATTATCAAAGCTGAAGTAGATCAGCTCAGGAAAGCAGGGCATGTTCGCGAAGTGCAATTCCCATCTTGGCTTTCCAATGTCGTCTTGGTAGTAAAACCTAATAACAAATGGAGGGTCTGCATAGACTTCAGAGATCTTAATAAAGCCAGCCCTAAAGATTGCTACCCCTTGCTCAGGATTGATTAGCTGGTGGATTCGACGACAGGTTGTGAAAGAATCTGTATGCTAGATGTTTATCAAGGGTATCATCAAATCCCCTTAGCCACGGAAGATCAAGAAAAGGTTAGTTTCGTCACAGCAGATGGTACTTTTTGTTACACAGTCATGCCTTTTGGGATCAGGAATGCTGGAGCTACATATCAGAGAATGATGGACAAGATCTTTCGCAAGCAGGCCGGGCGCAAAGTGGAAGTATATGTAGACGACATACTTATCAAATTCCCCCTGGCCACAAATCTAATATCTGATGTGGAGGAGACCTGCGGCGCCTTGCGACAGTATGGGTTGAAATTAAATCCTTTGAAGTGCCTCTTTGGAGCTAAGGGAGGGAAGTTCTTGGGTTATCTTGTCATTGAGCGGGGAATTGAAGCCAATCTAGAGAAAGTCTGAGTACTCTGAGATATGAAGGCTCCCCAGAACTTGAAGGAGGCTCAGAAGCTGGTTGGCAGGATAACAGCATTGTCTCAGTTTATTTCCAGAGCGGCGGACAAAGCGGTACCCTTCTTCAAAGTCCTCTGAAAAGCTTCTAAGTTCCAGTGGGATGAGGAATGCACCCGGGCCTTTGAAGAATTAAAAGCCTATATGGAGACACTGCCTTCCCTGTTTAAACCCGTCGTAGGGGAACCACTCTAGATTTACTTATCATCTACCCCCGAGGCTGTGGGGGCAGTACTAGTGAAAGAGCAAGATAATGTACAGAGACCGGTGTATTTTTTCAATCATTTACTAAAAGGGGCTGAGTCTCGATACATAGCTCTGGAAAAATTAGTTTATGTATTGGTACTTATGGCTCGACGTCTGCGGCCTTACTTTGTGGTGCATCCTATTACGGTCCTGACCAACATTACAATGGGCAAAGCTCTAACCAACGTTGAAGTTGCAGGCCGACTCATCAAATGGTGACTAAATTGGGAGAATATAACATTGCATACCAACCTCAAACCACTATTAAAGCACAGGCCTTAGCTGATTTCCTGACTGAGATTCATCATCCCGACTCAGAGGAGACCTGGAAAGTATATGTGGATGGATAAGCTACACGTCAGGGGAGCGGTGTGGGAGTCCTTCTGATATCTCCTCAAGAAGATGTTTTGCAGCTGGCCATGCGGCTAAACTTCAGAGCCACTAATAATGAAGCAGAATATGAAGCTTTATTGGCAGGCCTACAAGAAGCTCGGCATGTGGGGGTTGCCCGAGTTATCATTTATTCGGACTCCCAATTAGTAACTCAACAAGTACAGCTAGAAACTTTGGGATCAACTCGACAGATTACAAATATATCAGGAGGCTTATGAGAAAATGAAGCCAGAATTCAAGGAGGTCATTATAAGCAAGATCCCCAGATCTCAGAATGGCAAGGCTGATGAGTTAGCAAAGATGGCTAGCTCCTTGACCACGTGGGTGCTGGATAGGCCAACAACCCAAACCTTCTCAATAGCCCAGATAGATCTGCAAAACAACATGGACGGGATTATTGACTGGCGGGCACCTATGATTAGTTATCTTCAACATGGCATCTTACCCACAGAACTGGAACAAGCGCGGCTAATCAAGAAAAAGGTCCATGCATACACTATGGTAGTGGATCAACTATACAAGCGGTCGTTCTCTCGACCTTTACTCAAATGTATAAGTATAGAAGAAGCTGATCAGGTCTTGCGAGAGATGCACTTAGGATGCTGTGGCAGTCATGCAGGAGGTCAAACCCTTGCTCGTAAAGTGCTGCTGGGCGAGTATTTCTGGCATACTCTACAAAAAGATGCTCACCAGTTGGTGAGCACTTGCCTGTTTTGTCAAAAACATCAAAATCTGACACATACACCTACCTCGGTGTTAAAGACGTCTATGGTTTCTTGCCCCTTTGATCAGTGGGGTATGGATATTGTAGGACCTTTCCCTATGGTATCCGGCCAAAGGAGATTCCTGCTGGTAGTTGTAGACTACTTCTCGAAGTGGGTGGAAGCGGAAACTCTGACTAGGATTACCGAAGGAGCAGTTATTCAATTTTTATAGAGAAACATTCTATGCAGATTTGGTATACCCCACAAGTTGGTATCAGATAATGGGAGACAGTTTCAGGGTCGGAGGATCTAGGCCTGGTGTTTGGGGTTTGACATCATACAGACCTTCACCTTCGTAGCTTATCCTCAAAGTAATGGGTAGATCGAGGTAATCAATCGAGAAATTGTACGAGGGCTTAAAGTCAAACTGGATCATGCTGGAGGAGATTGGGTGGACTAGCTACAAAGTGTTCCTTGGACCTACTGCACAACGCCACGAGAAAGCACAGACCTTACTATATTCCACCTAGTCTATGGCAGTGAAGTAGTGGTACCTGTGGAGATCGGGGTGCCTTCAACCAGAAGAATTCTGTATGATGAAGAGAACGTTGAGCGACGGTTAACAGAGCTGGACCTCATCACTGAAACCCGTGAACAAGCAGCAGCTCAGCTATTTGCATATCGACAAAGGATGCGGCAGAATTAGGATAAGAAGGTGGTCCCTCATTTCTTTGGGGAAGGAGATCGGGTCTGGAAGCGAGTTAAACCCTTGGGGGACGTGGCCAAATTAGCACCCCAGTGGGATGAGCCTTACAAAGTCATCAAAAAATTATCGTCCGGAGCTTATTACTTACAAGATGACTAGGGCAAGAAGTTAGATCGATCATGGAGTGCTAACTACTTGTGACCTTACAGAGTCTAAAGAAGCATATAAAGAAGAATAGGCCAGGCTGTAGGCCAAGCTGTCACCTAATTGACAGACTGGGGTAGCAGACCGAGAAAAAATAGACCAGATAGAGTGGTGAGGGGATATGAAAGTGGAAATTGTATATCCTAATATTTCTTTCGGCAAACTAAGTAATTTTAGCAAAAGTAAACCTTAAAGTGCAAGCGAAAAAATAGTGAAGTAATTCATAAGAAATTGTTAAGTCATTATACACAAGTAGTCAAGAAGGATCATTTGAAAGGAGCGAAAATCTTATCCGGAATCTCCTTAAGGATCCGGTCATGATCTAAAAACTCAGCAGGAGGAGCTGATTTCAAGTAGCCCTATTCATAAAGTTGTCGCAGAGTCCCAGCCGCACCATCGATGACAGACGTGGAGAAATGCTGCCCTGCTTGTGTATAGAATTATGGAGAACACAGGTACAAAGCGCGGCTCTGTTGACAGCGGTCATTCTCTCCTTCTTTATAAATGGCCAGGGCTGTAGATACTCCTTCTGCAGTAGCCCGGGCCTGAGCCAGTTCAGTTCGGGCGGCCAATAGTTCTGCTGCTTGAGATGTTAATTGGGCCGCCTGGGATTTTAGTTTCTTGTCTTGCTCCTGCGCTAAGGTTTCGGCAGCGCGTTACTTTTGGGTCAGCTGGTCAACGACTCGTTGGTGCACCAAAGCTTGTTGATCCATGCATTGCTGGTGCACGACATTGACCTAGCTTTTTTCTTCCTTAAGGCCTTTAAGCTCATGGTTAGATATCACCAAGGATACTTCCAAATGATTCTTCCTTCTGGTCAGATCCTTTATTTCAGCTCTCAGGGCATGACTAGCCTGCGCTGGGTTATTTAATTGAAGCTCCAGTTCAGTGACCTTGTCCCGCAACATCTTATTTTGGTGATGAACAGCATGGAAGGATTGATTTATTATCAGGGACTCTACACAGGCCTGGGACATAAAGGAAATATTTGATAAGAGTAGGAAGGATAATAGTTGTGGTACTCATGGAAGCTTACCTTAATATACAGCTCAGAGAATCTATCCATCTGGGCAGGGGGCGACAAGAGTTCCATCTGATGCATACTTTCTTCCCACAAAGTGGCCAAGCAACCTTTCATTATCAAGGAGCTGGTGGGAACATCTTGCCATAACTGTAACTCAGCCTCAGAAGGAGCAGTGGTACGATAATAGAGAGGAACAGGTGGTGGGGGTTGGGAAGGCCCCGCAGTTGATCCAGAAGACCCAATAGCCAACCCAGAAGGAGCTGTAGGGGGTGTAGGAGACGGCTCTGGCGGTGAGGCAACTGGTGAAGGGCGATGTGATGGGCCGGCTTCGCTGCTCTGATGCTGCTGCGAGGTGGGAGGTTGAGTTAGCGGAGGCTCAACCAGAACCACGGATGAATCAGGGGGAGCATCTGCCTGGCTCGAGACAGGAGTCGGGGTTGCGATAGGAGGCGAAGGAGGAGTGACTATTGCAACAGGAGATGAAGGAGAAGGAATAGCGGAAGGGCCTGAGTCTTGGCGGGGATGGGGGGCTCGGCGATGAAGTCTTTGAGCCAAAGGCTATTCATCCGAGTCAGAATCCTTGGATGGTAGCCAAACACTGCACCGAGAAGAAGAAGGGGCATCTCGACCCACGCAATCATTCATAGAACGGGCCCGTCGAGCTGCTTGAGAAGCTTCTCTGAAGGCAGGGCTAGCATAGATGACATTGGCTAATCTTCGACCGAGGTCGCTACCAGGGATATAAGTCGGTCGAGAGGGTTTGATTGATTGAAGAGGTGTTGGAGTAAAGGGCCAGGTTGTAGGTGGGGGCCGGGGACAAACAGGGGCGACAGGCCTGGATGGAGGTGCAGTTCGGGGATGAGTGGGGCGAGCAAAGGAGGCAGGTCGGACAGTAGAAGATCCTCTGCGAGGGGGACGGGGTCGGAGATTTGCAGTGGTAGCCATACCGACACGGGTCGAAGTTGAGTAGGGAAGCGATCTCCTTTCTAAGATAACTCGACCGCGCCTCATTATCTCCATATCGCTTAGAGGAAGAGGTTGAACCTTTGAAGCACGGGTTAAGACCTCAGCTGTACAAGATAAAATAGGAGGTCAGTTATAGTAGGAAAAACAGAATGCTTATGAAGTTGTAATAGAACTGAAAGAGAAGCTTACCCAGGGAATGAGGCGTATCAGGAGTAAGATAGCTCAGGCGGAAGTAGGATAGCAACTCCTCAGACAATAAGCGTGTTAAGTTTAGTTGCCATCTCGCTAAGCGAGAGGAAGCCTCTATATATGATGTATCGAGATGAAAATCCTCCAGTAGCGGGCTCGGGGGAAGTGATGATTGCCATTGCAGGGGCCACTCTACCTCATGAGGAAATCGAATGAAGAAGAATTTGCTCCTCCAGTTCGGTTCAGAAGGTGGTAGGGGTGAGAAAAAAGCAGTCCGAAGACGAGGTTGGAAGCGGAATGTGCCTTCTTCCTGTTGCTGGAGGGTGAAAAAGCAGTGGAACAAATGGGCAGACCAGGACAGCTCGCATACATCACAGAGCATTACAAATCCACAGAGGATCCTTATAGAATTCGGCGTCAGTTGTCCCAGGGGAATTCTGAAGTGGCGGCACACGTTAGAAAAGAAGGGGTGGAGAGGAAGATGGAGGCTGACCATAAATTGCTCTTTAAAGAAGGTGAAATATCCATTAGGAGGAGCAAAGAATTGGTGTACTCCAGTGGGGATGATCACATGGGCGTTATCTTCCACTCCGTACGTATATCGCAGATCATCCCGGTCTAGTTCATCGAAAGTGGATGAGCCAAGAAAATATATTGCCACCAAACAAGACAGAAGAGAGGAGGATGCCATGAGAAAAGAAGCAGAAGAAGAAGAGATCAAGCGGGAAGTTATCAATGTAAAAACAGAGATTCGGGAGTAGTAACGGATTCAAACGGAAGGAAGAAGAAGACGTGCAAAGTCTGGAGGCAAAAGCAAGAGGAGATTATTTATAGCCGCTGGGCAGAGGGGCAATTTCATCAGGCATCATCCACCGGTGCCAAATAATTGGCGGGAGCAAAAAGGACCGATGGATCTTCTTTGAAAATAACGCCCGAGGGTATATTTGGAAAAGTGTTGGCGCGAAATACGAGGAGATGAGTTTCGGGAAAAGACGTAACCGTCTTAAAGTGTTCTCTGATTCCCGGTCTGGTCTTAACTCTTGATTTCCCGTTCTGGAATTATTTGGACCTGGATTACGGTGGAAAGAACAGATCTGGGGATATGACTGAGCCATGGCGGTCAGCAGAAAAAGGCAAGTTAAACAGGTCGGGATATAAACGAAGACCAGGGTGATTTGCTAAGCCAAGTTGAGCGGTCAGCAGAAAAAGGTAAGGAAAACAGGTCAGGGTAAAAAAGGGAATCCCGACCGGGGCTAAATAAAACTTGAACCAGAGGGTCGAAGTACATCTACATATTGCCACGGTTCATACCGATCGGGAAACATACACAAGGCAACTGATAAGAAACTAATAAGCTAAGGAAAGATCGAAGACAAGCAGTCATGTCATATCATAAGAAGGTCAGCATATCATAAGAAGGCTAAATAATCCAAGGCAAAGACAAGTCCGAAATTACAGAGCAAATAGTTTGGACAAAAGTTTGGCAATTTCATTTGTACCTAAAGTCCAGCATACAGTGCCCCATCAAGGCTCAGTATCAGCAGGGGGCTCGGGAAGGAGAAATAAGTCGTCGTCATCTTTGAAGGAAGGAAGTGACCCGACCGAAAGCTCGTTCATCAGGCGAGTGATATCCAAGAAGTCTTCAGAAGGGGCAAAGCGAAGCAGATCCTGCTCAAACATTTGACGAGCCCCGCCGGCCGTGCCGCAGTATAGCATAAGATTCATCAGACCTCGAATCTTCTGCAAGAAGAAAGGAGATGCGACATAGGACCGCCTGTAGGCTCTTAGACGATCAACTTCTCCCGCCCGGTAATCTGCTAGCTCTGCTTGGGCCTTCTCAACATCGGCTTGAGCCACAGCTAAATTTGTTTGACTCTGGGAGGTGGTCTCTTGGGCCTTCAGAAGATCGGCCTGCAGTGATGTGAGTGTTGCTTGGCCGGCCTCCCAGCGACTTTGGAGGGCCTTCTCCCGGTCGGCACTGGAAGTGAGTTGACCCTGAACGTCTGTTAAACTTTTCTGAAGAGTTTCGCGGGTTTCTTGCAGACTCTTCAGATCGAAGGATAGGGTGGTCAACCGGGCATCCTTCTCATCCAATTCAACTACCAGCGAGCGATGCGTTCTGCCTCAGAAGCTAGTTTGGACTCGCTGGTCTTCAGAGCTGTCTCTAAAGTCTTTATTTTGTCAAAAGCAGCGTGGGAGATGTTCCTGGCAGATTCTGCAGACTCCCCAATTAATCGAAGATACCCTGCCAAATCACCAGGCGTTGGGTTGAGCAAATCACGAGGAGTTAGCGGCAGCTCTAACTCCTGGAGACGAGCCTTTAACACTTCATTCTTCCTCTGCAAGTGGGAGGCGTATTGAATGGCACTCAGGTTGGCAGAACAGACCTACGTTAAATATAGGAAGAAGGATTATAAGAGATTCCAGCAGAGGAGCCTTGATAAAAGAAAACTTACTAAAACTATCTGGCGAGAAGCTTGATCCAGCCCTTCCATCGGCGGATTGTTCTAAAATTTCCGATTGCTTGATCGCCAGGACACGTCTAAATCACCCTGCAGCTGAATTAGGGAAACAGGGGGAGGAGCCTCTTCAGCAGTTTCTTCGGCGGCGTCGGGTTCGGTGGAGGAGGGCAGGTGTCACGCCCCCAAAGGAGTCCCTGCCAGACAAAAATCCGACAGCATCTCCCCTGTACCGGTGACAATATGAAACATCACTACAAACAAAATATACATCAGCCACATGCGGCTGGAATATTTATATACACAACCACGCAGTTATAATAACAGCCCACTCGGCTGGAATGAAACAATCACAACCACGCAGTTATATATAAAACAGCCCACACGGCTGTACTAAAACACAGCGGAAAAACGATACGAAAGCCCACACAACACAAATAAATACAATGCATGCCGGCACGGCTTAAACACAAATACAACACCAAAACCATAGGATAGCCACATGGTTATACACAAATACAGTGCCAAAAATAAGAAAAGAATATACAAAAGAAAACAATCCCGATCTTCGGATGTGATGTAGGACCCGGCAGACAGGATACTCTGAGCGACACCAACCATCTACAGGCTACCTGAAAACATAAATGTATACATGCGGTGGTGAGTATAGGTAACTCAGCGGGTAATAGAAAAGATAGTGCATGGTCCATAAACAACATGGAGATCACAAGTATACAGTCTCAGTAGGGAATAAAGAACATGATCATACTATCATAATCAATGCAACTAAACATAACTGACATAATAACCTGACATATAAACTGTACAAACCACAACTAACATAATGGCAGATACATACCCAATCTGGAATCAACACATGGTACAATAATCAGTAAACTCATCGGATCTGCAACAGACGTACCCATGACACCTGTGCAATATAAATACGACTGCATATACATGTAAAATAAATGACATGTATGCAGCATGACAACCATATGCAACAATCATATCTCAAACAAGTGCAACAACGACAATCACATGCAACTAGTATCTACTAGGCTTGTATGCAAATGCAGATGCATCGCGCATCAAATGCAGGAATAATAACTGCGTATGCATGCTCCATGGTCACCCCCGACACCTCTCCAGACACCACGACCCCAGTATGACCGAGAGGCTTGGGTCCGTGACAACTATACTACCCTCCAGCCCACTATATAGTGGTCGAGGCGGACAGTCCACTAGTAGCTATCTAGCTACATAGCATCAGGGTCCCTGACTGCTCACAACGCCGGATCTCACTAAACCTCGTGACCGGGTGGCACGACAGGACGAGCGGCAACTACTATAGCTACCACTACCCATGAGTGGCCGAGTGTGCGGCGCTAAACCAAACCAACTGATGACTCTCTCACCACAAGGGAGACAATGGTCATCAGATGCAATGAATGATGAACATGATATATATATATATATAATCATCATCCATGCAACACCCCAAACCTCATAAATACCTCCAACATGAGCATAATCGTCATGATACCTCCACGTATCCCACCAAACATATGTACACACTACACATGTATAATCAACTAAAAATCTCCAATAATCCCACCAGACACATGTACACACTAATATAAGTACAATCAACATGTATCCTCCAATAAAAACACAACAGACATGTGTATATACCCCAAACATACAATCAACACAACTCCTCCAAAAGTACATGACAAATACGTATGTACACACCCCATGTAAATGCATGGTCAACAAGATGACTCCTATAACACATCTCCACCTATGTACAGTCAACATCATATACCCAATCAGCATGGTAATACCAGCAACCCGACAATCCCTACAAGACATACTCTACACGTGTAATCACAACAGAGTAGATATCAAGAGCGGAGAATGTATATGAATTAAATAGATCATCACAAGGGTCAGGCATAAGTATCATGCAGGAAAAACAACAACCGATTATGATATAAGATAAAGCAGCCTAATTCATCCAATAATAACCATGCACTAAGTACAAGAAAATCTACATAGAGGCCAAGGAAGAAATACCCGCCTTAAAATGTAGATCGTGCCAAGTAATCCCGCGTCGAGACGCTCGTCCCGAATCCAAGTCCTGTAGAAATCAATATATTTATATTTTATTTAGCTAAATTCATATGAATTAAATAGCTAAATAAAATCCCTAACCCAATAGGATCACTCCAATCAAATCTGATCTCTGGCTAATCCTCCAAATAATCCTTAACCACCATATCTGATAACCCAACCAACAATCAATCCAATAATCCAAAGAATGATCACATAACAATCTATATCAACCAATCACCATATCCACAAATTCCAACCAAATACAAACCTCAATCAATCCAACACATACCAATAATGATCATGTTTAACTCCACCAAATGATCCAAATCTAATACGATAATAAATCCATTCTTAATCCAACTCCTAAAACCAAACATAATCCACAATCCTTCACTTCGATCCAAACAACTACAGATCACAAAGTCTCCAATATAATATGATACAAATATTGATTTATCCATCCACAACACAAATGATATCAACCTACAATAACCTATCAACTAAATCATCAAACCATAATCAATCACAACTCCAATAATCCTCAATCAACACAATCATTTCCTCCTCCAATTCACATCTATATTTAGTAATTCATTTCCTACCAAACCTAGCACCATCATCACTTAAAAACCATATCATCAACAAAATGCATCCTAATCTCCAAACACACAATTGGATCGATCCTACTTCACCATAAACTTAAATTAACCACCCATCCACCACAGAAATCTAGAATCAAACTCCATCAACCACACAAGAACAACCAACTACAACAAATCCTTCTACATGTTTCCATGTGCTCTAAACTAAACCTAATCTAATAACCATTAATAGCACTGATACAACAGAGCAATAATAGAAAGATCTAGAGATACATCACTAAAGGGAACTCACCTTGATGTATAGATAATAATTCTGAAGCACCTATCCCCAGCACGAACACTGCCCGTAAGCTACAAAAGATATTATTCACCAATCCTCTCTAAGAATCAGTCTAGAATCCAAATTATATAGCAAAGAATTGCTGAACTCTAACAAAACAGAAGCAGAACTTACCTAAATCGATCCCCACCTCTCAATCGAGACCTCAACAGCTACAAGAAGTAAAGGGGCAGTGATATGCTCACTAAGAATCCACCAAGAAGTTGATCCGATGCTTCCCACAAGTCTAGCCTTAGGAAGAACATCACAAAGCAACAAAACCCTAAATCAAAATCAACACTTCCTTAAATGAGCACAAGATCAAATCTCACCTTTTGGTCACATTGTTGGATCAATCCAGCTTGGTCGGACACTTCACATCAGAACCGGGATCATGCCTAGCATCAATCTTGAAGCTAGGTTGATAATTAAAGGTCAAGCTCTGGTGGTCGGCGATCAGGCGCGGGAAAGGGACGGCGACGGTTGGCCGGAAGGGAAGGAGCAGTGTCGCTGGTGCTCGCGGTGAACCGGCTACACCATGTGGCGTGGCCTGGTCGGGAGAGCTTGACAAGAGAGATCCGGCATCAACAATCTAGGGCACGACGACGAGATCAGGAGAAAAGAGGGTTGCGCCGGCGGTGAAGAGGAGAAGAGAGGAAGAAAGACTCCATTCCTTGGGAGGGAGATGGAAGAGGGAGGCTCGGTCGAGGTTACACCGGCGGGCAGTGGCGTGCTCGGCGTCGCTGGGAAGAAATCACCGGAGAGGGGGGTTCGGGTAGAGGCGAGAGGAAAGGGCGATCGGGAGGATTGAGTTCGGCCGGGGAAGGAGGAGAAAAATCAGGAAATAAGAGAAATATAACCTAGGTTTAATTTAATTAACCCTAAGTTTATTCCTTAATCAACTCCCATTTAAATGGACTTCAAACAGGCCTCCACCGTACCCCAAATCCATCCCCTCAAAACGAGTCAAACGGACTCCGTTTAAATCCCGAAAAATTTCTAAAAATCCCCAAAAAATCCAAGAAGATTTTTCATCCATTCACATTTATTATTAAATTTTGCGATATCTTACATTCTCCCCCACTAATAAGAATTTGGTCCCCAAATTTACTGGTCAACTCAGGGACCCACATCCAAGGTAACCTCCAAGCAACATACTTGCATACCACTCTATCCAAGTATGATGAACAAATCTCCAACCATAAAGAATGACTCTGTGGGTTATGAGCTCACCCTACTTCCGCTACTCTCACACTACTGTCTGACCAACTGTGGCTAAATCAACTACCTCTGAAATCCAAAATCTATTATCAATAGATCCTCCAACACCAATATAAATCGCTCAAACTATCCAACAGTCTGAGATGAAAATCTATACTAAAGTGAAACTCCTAATCCAAAGTCTGTTGTAAACTCACTCATAACCATGATGTGAAATTGCAGATCTCCATCCAATACCATACTCAGAGATACACCATAAGATCTGGTAATCTCTTTACAGTATAATCCTACTACTCAATCCAAAAGAATCTGTCCTATAAATCGATAGCTAAAGAGACAACTAGTCAACCAACAATGATTAACTAAAGCATCATATCATCTCAATGTCCTGGATAATCCCACGACAAATCTGTCAAAACATGCTCCCAACTCTACTCTAGCATCCAAATCAACGAAGATAATCCTGCTAGCCTCTGATATTCAGCCTCTACGTGCTGACACGCTAGACATCAAGCTACAAAATCCACGATATCTTCCTTCATGAAAATCCACCAATAAGAACGCTCCAAATCTCCATATATCAGATGTCACCCGAATGTATCACAAATCCAGATCAATGTGTTTCCTATAGTAACTCCTCTCGGATAAGAAGTGACTCGGAAACACACATAATCTCTCATGAAAATAAAAATCAAATTCTCATTTCATGAGAATTCTAACTACTGATACGAGACCGCTCCGCTCATACCACGTCGAAACTACACCAACTCCCAGATACGATACATCTATGTAGAGTACAAATCCGTCTACACTAGAAAGCATAACTAAGACGATGTAGTTATCTAAACTGATCTCATAAACATCTATCCAGGAAAATTCCATACTCTTCCTAGACAATCCGGTCAACGACATATCAATGCTAGAGAAATCCTCCATTAATCTCCGGTATAGACTATGACTACTCCCAACCGATAACAGCCTCTATCTCTTGTGGATCCACTGATATCCCTCTACCAGAGACAATGTGTCCCAAAAACTCGTAAAAGACAATCACAATACGTACTACTAACTTCACATATAGATGTTCACGTCGAAACATCTCTAGAACTATGCGAAGCTAGTGTACGTGATCCACCTCGGATCGGGAATAGATCACAACATCGCCAATAAAGACAATGAAAACTGATCCAAACACCCTAATGATACCAAGTACATCGAATCCATAAAACGTCTAGGGCACAGTATGCCTAAAATGATAATACCAATAACCCATAATGTACGTACAATAGGCTTACTCAATCGTAGGATCCCCAACAACAAGCCTATGATCAAATCACCAACTACAAATCACCAAATCCATAGATATCACACATGTGCTACTCTCCATGTCACTATCAATATCAAACACCAAATAATAGATCATCAAAAGACAACAAATCACCACATCTGATCTCCCAATAACCATCAATCAAAATCATCCTCAACATCAATCAATCATACCAGATAGTCTCCTAAACAAAGATAGAGTCAAAGGAAAGTATCCAACCTTCAACCCTTACTACCAACAAACTAAACGTATCCAAAAAGGTCTGTCAGATCTCATCATCTCATCCTTTCTGAAAATCGAATATCTACAGTAGAGGAATGTAAATCTAAAGTCAAAGTATCCCACAACCCGCTGACTAAAAGTCTACCCATCAAGAGAGTATCTCCACCACCCTCATAATCATCCTATATATGTCCCTCGACAAATATCAATAAAAGGTCGACCCCTCCAATCTGAGATATAGCCTACAAGACCTGATAAAATGATCATGTGGTCAAGGTCTTGAGTTACTTGATAGAGACAATGTTAACTGAGTCGTCTAACCATTGTCTTGTACCCCTTATTACTGTGATTGCTCCATCTGAGGTTCAGTAACCTCCAGTATCGAGCAATGCACACAAGGTAAAGAGGTACTCTCTCTCCAAACACCTCAAGGAAATCACTAGGTGATGACCTGATCTCTAAAAACATTCTCTGCTTCTTCCTTCACGTGGTACCGGGTCACGTAAAGGTTAAGCAGCTAATTTCAACTCTCTTACATCAGTACAAATCATATATCCAAATGTACTCTCCAACTCATATACCCTAGTAACGGTTGTATCTCATAAGTGTTAAGCATGTAGCCTTACACTTTTCCACATCAGTGGAGTATCCTATCCGAATGTACCTTCTAAGTCATCCTACCAGGTACAGACAGTCCATGGTCAAAATCCCCATGAAATAGGATACGACAATCCTCTACAGGCTGACCAAGCCGACAATGGTATACGACTAACTCAGTCCTCCCCATGACGGTACAAGTCATGTACTCAAGTGTATCTCCCAAAATACCTAACCAAGCACAAATAACCCCAAAGATCAGAATCTCTAGAAATAGAGTATGACGATACCCTAATGATCGAACTGCTAAATAAATCGGTCGTCAACTAACTGATCTAATAAGGGTAAATCAATTCTCGTCAAAATCAACTAAGGTAAAATCGATCCCCCACTACCCCAATCAACGAGGGTAATCTACAAACCTAACCAACAAGAGTAAATCAGTACACTACTAATCAAAATAACAGGAGTACGAAACCAACTAAGATAAATCAATCCACAACTGCACAAGTCGATCAGGTAAATCAATCCTAAACCGATCTAACCAACCGGAGTAATACAAACTGAGTCAATATGAGTATACCAACACCATCAACTACCCAGCTAATAGTAATAGAGACTGGTATGTGACTCTGACTCTCAACCAACTAGTAGTAGCAGACACTAAAACTACTAATAGTATGATAGGAGGAAATCCCCTGAGACTGTAATCCTTGATCTCCAGTAGGTCAACCGTGATCAGTGATTGACCCAATACATGAAATGCATGCAACAAATAACAAGACAGGTACTAACAGAAGAGTACTAACACATGTCATAACAAACTATCATGGGCAACAATACATACATCAGCAGAAATGTATGATAACAATATGCAAACATACCTCCTATAGCCCGGAGGAGTCCTGTTGCTGCCTGGTCCCAAAACCCGAAAAGTCACATCAAGAAAATCGAAACACGAAATCCAAAAACACGAATAATAAGCATCGAACCTACTCTGATACCAAAAATTGGTATCAGATAAATCTCAAAAATCCAGAACACAAAACAAAACAGGTATCGTACCCGCTCTGATACCAAAAATTGTCACGCCCCCAAAGGAGTCCCTGCCAGACAAAAATCCGACAACATCTCCCCTGTACCGGTGACAATATGAAGCATCACTACAAACAAAATATACATCAGCCACATGCGGCTGGAATATTTATATACACAACCATGCAGTTATAATAACAGCCGACACGCCTGGAATGAAACAATCATAACCACGCAGTTATATATAAAACAGCCCACACGGCTGTACTAAAAACCAACACAGCGGAAAAACGATACGAAAGCCCACACAACACAAATAAATACAATGCATGCCGACACGGCTTAAACACAAATACAACACTAAAACCATAGGATAGCCACATGGCTATACACAAATACAATGCAAAAATAAGAAAAGAATATACAAAAGAAAACAATCCGATCTTCGGATGTGACGTAGGACTCGGCAGACAGGATACTCCGAGCAACACTCCAACCATCTACCTGAAAACATAAGGATATACATGCGGTGGTGAGTATAGGTAACTCAGTGGATAATAGACAAGATAGTGCATGGTCTATGAATAAACATGGAGATCACAAGTATATAGTCTCAGTAGGGAATAAAGAACATGATCATACTATCGTAATCAATGCACCAAAACATATCTGACATAATAACCAGACATATAAACTGTACAAACCACAACTAACATAAGGGCAGATACATACCCAATCTGGAATCGACACATAGTACAATAATCAGTAAACTCACCGGAACTGCAACAGATATACCCGTGACACCTGTGCAATATAAATACGACTGCATATACATGTAAAATAAATGACATGTATGCAGCATGACAACAATATGCAACAATCATATCTCAATCAAGTGCAACAACGACAATCACATGCAACTAGTATCTACTAGGCATGTATGCAAATGCAGATGCACCGCGCATCAAATGCAGGAATAATAACTGCGTATGCATGCTCCATGGTCACCCCGACACCTCTCCAGACACCACGACCCCAGTATGGCCGAGAGGCTTGGGTCCGTGACAACTGTACTACCCTCCAGCCCACTATATAGTGGTCGAGGCGGACAGTCCACTAGTAGCTATCTAGCTACATAGCATCAGGGTCCCTGACTGCTCACAACGCCGGATCTCACTAAACCTCGTGACCGGGTGGCACGACAGGACGAGCGACAACTACTCTAGCTACCACTACCCATGAGTGGCCGAGTGTGCGGCGCTAAACCAAACCAACTGATGACTCTCTCACCACAAGGGAGACAATGGTCATCAGATGCAATGCATGATGAACATGATATATATATATATATAATCATCATCCATGCAACACCCTAAACCTCATAAATACCTCCAACATGAGTATAATCGTCATGATACCTCCACGTATCCCACCAAACATATGTACACACTACACATGTATAATCAACCAAAAATCTCCAATAATCCCACCAGACACATGTACACACTAATATAAGTACAATCAACATGTATCCTCCAATAAAAACACAACAGACATGTGTATATACCCCAAACATACAATCAACACAACTCTTCCAAAAGTACATGACAAATACGTATGTACACACCCCATGTAAATGCATGGTCAACAAGATGACTCCTATAACACATCTCCACCTATGTACAGTCAACATCATATACCCAATCAGCATGGTAATACCAGCAACCCGACAATCCCTACAAGACATACTCTACACGTGTAATCACAACAGAGTAGATATCAAGAGCGGAGACTGTATATGAATTAAATAGATCATCACAAGGGTCAAGCATAAGTATCATGCAGGAAAAACAACAACCGATCATGATATAAGATAAAGCAGCCTAATTCATCCAATAATAACCATGCACTAAGTACAAGAAAATCTACATAGAGGCCAAGGAAGAAATACCCGCCTTAAAATGTAGATCGTGCCAAGTAATCCCGCGTCGAGACGCTCGTCCCGAATCCAAGTCCTGTAGAAATCAATATATTTATATTTTATTTAGCTAAATTCATATGAATTAAATAGCTAAATAAAATCCCTAACCCAATAGGATCACTCCAATCAAATTTGATCTCTGGCTAATCCTCCAAATAATCCTTAACCACCATATCTGATAACCCAACCAACAATCAATCCAATAATCCAAAGAATGATCACATAACAATCTATATCAACCAATCACCATATCCACAAATTCCAACCCAATACAAACCTCAATCAATCCAACACATACCAATAATGATCATGTTTAACTCCACCAAATGATCCAAATCTAATACGATAATAAATCCATTCTTAATCCAACTCCTAAAACCAAACATAATCCACAATCCTTCACTTCGATTCAAACAACTACAGATCACAAAGTCTCCAATATAATATGATACAAATATTGATTTATCCATCCACAACACAAATGATATCAACCTACAATAACCTATCAACTAAATCATCAAACCATAATCAATCACAACTCCAATAATCCTCAATCAACACAATCATTTCCTCCTCCAATTCACATCTATATTTAGTAATTCATTTCCTACCAAACCTAGCACCATCATCACTTAAAAACCATATCATCAACAAAATGCATCCTAATCTCCAAACACACAATTGGATCGATCCTACTTCACCATAAACTTAAATTAACCACCCATCCACCACAGAAATCTAGAATCAAACTCCATCAACCACACAAGAACAACCAACTACAACAAATCCTTCTACATGTTTCCATGTGCTCTAAACTAAACCTAATCTAATAACCATTAATAGCACTGATACAACAGAGCAATAATAGAAAGATCTAGAGATACATCACTAAAGGGAACTCACCTTGATGTATAGATAATAATTCTGAAGCACCTATCCCCAGCACGAACACTGCCCGTAAGCTACAAAAGATATTATTCACCAATCCTCTCTAAGAATCAGTCTAGAATCCAAATTATACAGCAAAGAATTGCTGAACTCTAACAAAACAGAAGCAGAACTTACCTAAATCGATCCCCACCTCTCAATCGAGACCTCAACAGCTACAAGAAGTAAAGGGGCAGTGATATGCTCACTAAGAATCCACCAAGAAGTTGATCCGATGCTTCCCACAAGTCTAGCCTTAGGAAGAACATCACAAAGCAACAAAACCCTAAATCAAAATCAACACTTCCTTAAATGAGCACAAGATCAAATCTCACCTTTTGGTCACATTGTTGGATCAATCCAGCTTGGTCGGACACTTCACATCAGAACCGGGATCATGCCTAGCATCAATCTTGAAGCTAGGTTGGTAATTAAAGGTCAAGCTCTGGTGGTCGGCGATCAGGCGCGGGAAAGGGACGGCGACGGTTGGACGGAAGGGAAGGAGCAATGTCGCTGGTGCTCGCGGTGAACCGGCTACACCATGTGGCGTGGCCTGGTCGAGAGAGCTCGACAAGAGAGATCCAACATCAACAATCTAGGGCACGACGACGAGATCAGGAGAAAAGAGGGTTGCGCCGGCGGTGAAGAGGAGAAGAGAGGAAGAAAGACTCCATGCCTCGGGAGGGAGAGGGAAGAGGGAGGCTCGGCCGAGGTTACACCGGCGGGCGGTGGCGTGCTCGGCGTCGCTGGGAATAAATCGCCGGAGAGGGGGGTTCGGGTAGAGGCGAGAGGAAAGGGCGATCGGGAGGATTGAGTTCGGCCGGGGAAGGAGGAGAAAAATCAGGAAATAAGAGAAATATAACCTAGGTTTAATTTAATTAACCCTAAGTTTATTCCTTAATCAACTCCCATTTAAATGGACTTCAAACAGGCCTCCACCGTACCCCAAATCCATCCCCTCAAAACGAGTCAAACGGACTCCGTTTAAATCCCGAAAAATTTCTAAAAATCCCCAAAAAATCCAATAAGATTTTTCATCCATTCACATTTATTATTAAATTTTGCGATATCTTACATTCTCCCCCACTAATAAGAATTTGGTCCCCAAATTTACTGGTCAACTCAGGGACCCACATCCAAGGTAACCTCCAAGCAACATACTTGCATACCACTCTATCCAAGTATGATGAACAAATCTCCAACCATAAAGAATGACTCTGTGGGTTATGAGCTCACCCTACTTCCGCTACTCTCACACTACTGTCTGACCAACTGTGGCTAAATCAACTACCTCTGAAATCCAAAATCTATTATCAATAGATCCTCCAACACCAATATAAATCGCTCAAACTATCCATCAGTCTGAGATGAAAATCTATACTAAAGTGAAACTCCTAATCCAAAGTCTGTTGTAAACTCACTCATAACCATGATGTGAAATTGCAGATCTCCATCCAATACCATACTCAGAGATACACCATAAGATCTGGTAATCTCTTTACAGTATAATCCTACTACTCAATCCAAAAGAATCTGTCCTATAAATCGATAGCTAAAGAGACAACTAGTCAACCAACAATGATTAACTAAAGCATCATATCATCTCAATGTCCTGGATAATCCCACGACAAATCTGTCAAAACATGCTCCCAACTCTACTCTAGCATCCAAATCAACGAAGATAATCCTGCTAGCCTCTGATATTCAGCCTCTACGTGCTGACACGCTAGACATCAAGCTACAAAATCCACGATATCTTCCTTCATGAAAATCCACCAATAAGAACGCTCCAAATCTCCATATATCAGATGTCACCCGAATGTATCACAAATCCAGATCAATGTGTTTCCTATAGTAACTCCTCTCGGATAAGAAGTGACTCGGAAACACACATAATCTCTCATGAAAATAAAAATCAAATTCTCATTTCATGAGAATTCTAACTACTGATACGAGACCGCTCCGCTCATACCACGTCGAAACTACACCAACTCCCAGATACGATACATCTATGTAGAGTACAAATCCGTCTACACTAGAAAGCATAACTAAGACGATGTAGTTATCTAAACTGATCTCATAAACATCTATCCAGGAAAATTCCATACTCTTCCTAGACAATCCGGTCAACGACATATCAATGCTAGAGAAATCCTCCATCAATCTCCGGTATAGACTATGACTACTCCCAACCGATAACAGCCTCTATCTCTTGTGGATCCACTGATATCCCTCTACCAGAGACAATGTGTCCCAAAAACTCGTAAAAGACAATCACAATACGTACTACTAACTTCACATATAGATGTTCACGTCGAAACATCTCTAGAACTATGCGAAGCTAGTGTACGTGATCCACCTCGGATCGGGAATAGATCACAACATCGCCAATAAAGACAATGAAAACTGATCCAAACACCCTAATGATACCAAGTACATCGAATCCATAAAACGTCTAGGGCACAGTATGCCTAAAATGATAATACCAATAACCCATAATGTACGTACAATAGGCTTACTCAATCGTAGGATCCCCAACAACAAGCCTATGATCAAATCACCAACTACAAATCACCAAATCCATAGATATCACACATGTGCTACTCTCCATGTCACTATCAATATCAAACACCAAATAATAGATCATCAAAAGACAACAAATCACCACATCTGATCTCCCAATAACCATCAATCAAAATCATCCTCAACATCAATCAATCATACCAGATAGTCTCCTAAACAAAGATAGAGTCAAAGGAAAGTATCCAACCTTCAACCCTTACTACCAACAAACTAAACGTATCCAAAAAGGTCTGTCAGATCTCATCATCTCATCCTTTCTGAAAATCGAATATCTACAGTAGAGGAATGTAAATCTAAAGTCAAAGTATCCCACAACCCGCTGACTAAAAGTCTACCCATCAAGAGAGTATCTCCACCACCCTCATAATCATCCTATATATGTCCCTCGACAAATATCAATAAAAGGTCGACCCCTCCAATCTGAGATATAGCCTACAAGACCTGATAAAATGATCATGTGGTCAAGGTCTTGAGTTACTTGATAGAGACAATGTTAACTGAGTCGTCTAACCATTGTCTTGTACCCCTTATTACTGTGATTGCTCCATCTGAGGTTCAGTAACCTCCAGTATCGAGCAATGCACACAAGGTAAAGAGGTACTCTCTCTCCAAACACCTCAAGGAAATCACTAGGTGATGACCTGATCTCTAAAAACATTCTCTGCTTCTTCCTTCACGTGGTACCGGGTCACGTAAAGGTTAAGCAGCTAATTTCAACTCTCTTACATCAGTACAAATCATATATCCAAATGTACTCTCCAACTCATATACCCTAGTAACGGTTGTATCTCATAAGTGTTAAGCATGTAGCCTTACACTTTTCCACATCAGTGGAGTATCCTATCCGAATGTACCTTCTAAGTCATCCTACCAGGTACAGACAGTCCATGGTCAAAATCCCCATGAAATAGGATACGACAATCCTCTACAGGCTGACCAAGCCGACAATGGTATACGACTAACTCAGTCCTCCCCATGACGGTACAAGTCATGTACTCAAGTGTATCTCCCAAAATACCTAACCAAGCACAAATAACCCTAAAGATCAGAATCTCTAGAAATAGAGTATGATGATACCCTAATGATCGAACTGCTAAATAAATCGGTCGTCAACTAACTGATCTAATAAGGGTAAATCAATTCTCGTCAAAATCAACTAAGGTAAAATCGATCCCCCACTACCCCAATCAACGAGGGTAATCTACAAACCTAACCAACAAGAGTAAATCAGTACACTACTAATCAAAATAACAGGAGTACGAAACCAACTAAGATAAATCAATCCACAACTGCACAAGTCGATCAGGTAAATCAATCCTAAACCGATCTAACCAACCGGAGTAATACAAACTGAGTCAATATGAGTATACCAACACCATCAACTACCCAGCTAATAGTAATAGAGACTGGTATGTGACTCTGACTCTCAACCAACTAGTAGTAGCAGACACTAAAACTACTAATAGTATGATAGGAGGAAATCCCCTGAGACTGTAATCCTTGATCTCCAGTAGGTCAACCGTGATCAGTGATTGACCCAATACATGAAATGCATGCAACAAATAACAAGACAGGTACTAACAGAAGAGTACTAACACATGTCATAACAAACTATCATGGGCAACAATACATACATCAGCAGAAATGTATGATAACAATATGCAAACATACCTCCTATAGCCCGGAGGAGTCCTGTTGCTGCCTGGTCCCAAAACCCGAAAAGTCACATCAAGAAAATCGAAACACGAAATCCAAAAACACGAATAATAAGCATCGAACCTACTCTGATACCAAAAATTGGTATCAGATAAATCTCAAAAATCCAGAACACAAAACAAAACAGGTATCGTACCCGCTCTGATACCAAAAATTGTCACGCCCCCAAAGGAGTCCCTGCCAGACAAAAATCCGACAGCATCTCCCCTGTACCGGTGACAATATGAAACATCACTACAAACAAAATATACATCAGCCACATGCGGCTGGAATATTTATATACACAACCACGCAGTTATAATAACAGCCCACTCGGCTGGAATGAAACAATCATAACCACGCAGTTATATATAAAACAGCCCACACGGCTGTACTAAAACACAGCGGAAAAACGATACGAAAGCCCACACAACACAAATAAATACAATGCATGCCGACACGGCTTAAACACAAATACAACACCAAAACCATAGGATAGCCACATGGCTATACACAAATACAGTGCCAAAAATAAGAAAAGAATATACAAAAGAAAACAATCCCGATCTTCGGATGTGACGTAGGACCCGGCAGACAGGATACTCCGAGCGACACCAACCATCTACAGGCTACCTGAAAACATAAATGTATACATGCGGTGGTGAGTATAGGTAACTCAGTGGGTAATAGAAAAGATAGTGCATGGTCCATAAACAACATGGAGATCACAAGTATACAGTCTCAGTAGGGAATAAAGAACATGATCATACTATCATAATCAATGCAACTAAACATAACTGACATAATAACCTGACATATAAACTATACAAACCACAACTAACATAATGGCAGATACATACGCAATCTGGAATCAACACATGGTACAATAATCAGTAAACTCATCGGATCTGCAACAGACGTACCCATGACACCTGTGCAATATAAATACGACTGCATATACATGTAAAATAAATGACATGTATGCAGCATGACAACCATATGCAACAATCATATCTCAAACAAGTGCAACAACGACAATCACATGCAACTAGTATCTACTAGGCATGTATGCAAATGCAGATGCACCGCGCATCAAATGCAGGAATAATAACTGCGTATGCATGCTCCATGGTCACCCCGACACCTCTCCAGACACCACGACCCCAGTATGGCCGAGAGGCTTGGGTCCGTGACAACTGTACTACCCTCCAGCCCACTATATAGTGGTCGAGGCGGACAGTCCACTAGTAGCTATCTAGCTACATAGCATCAGGGTCCCTGACTGCTCACAACGCCGGATCTCACTAAACCTCGTGACCGGGTGGCACGACAGGACGAGCGGCAACTGCTCCAGCTACCACTACCCATGAGTGGCCGAGTGTGCGGCGCTAAACCAAACCAACTGATGACTCTCTCACCACAAGGGAGACAATGGTCATCAGATGCAATGCATGATGAACATGATATATATATATATATAATCATCATCCATGCAACACCCCAAACCTCATAAATACCTCCAACATGAGTATAATCGTCATGATACCTCCACGTATCCCACCAAACATATGTACACACTACACATGTATAATCAACCAAAAATCTCCAATAATCCCACCAGACACATGTACACACTAATATAAGTACAATCAACATGTATCCTCCAATAAAAACACAACAGACATGTGTATATACCCCAAACATACAATCAACACAACTCTTCCAAAAGTACATGACAAATACGTATGTACACACCCCATGTAAATGCATGGTCAACAAGATGACTCCTATAACACATCTCCACCTATGTACAGTCAACATCATATACCCAATCAGCATGGTAATACCAGCAACCCGACAATCCCTACAAGACATACTCTACACGTGTAATCACAACAGAGTAGATATCAAGAGCGGAGACTGTATATGAATTAAATAGATCATCACAAGGGTCAAGCATAAGTATCATGCAGGAAAAACAACAACCGATCATGATATAAGATAAAGCAGCCTAATTCATCTAATAATAACCATGCACTAAGTACAAGAAAATCTACATAGAGGCCAAGGAAGAAATACCCGCCTTAAAATGTAGATCGTGCCAAGTAATCCCGCGTCGAGACGCTCGTCCCGAATCCAAGTCCTGTAGAAATCAATATATTTATATTTTATTTAGCTAAATTCATATGAATTAAATAGCTAAATAAAATCCCTAACCCAATAGGATCACTCCAATCAAATCTGATCTCTGGCTAATCCTCCAAATAATCCTTAACCACCATATCTGATAACCCAACCAACAATCAATCCAATAATCCAAAGAATGATCACATAACAATCTATATCAACCAATCACCATATCCACAAATTCCAACCCAATACAAACCTCAATCAATCCAACACATACCAATAATGATCATGTTTAACTCCACCAAATGATCCAAATCTAATACGATAATAAATCCATTCTTAATCCAACTCCTAAAACCAAACATAATCCACAATCCTTCACTTCGATCCAAACAACTACAGATCACAAAGTCTCCAATATAATATGATACAAATATTGATTTATCCATCCACAACACAAATGATATCAACCTACAATAACCTATCAACTAAATCATCAAACCATAATCAATCACAACTCCAATAATCCTCAATCAACACAATCATTTCCTCCTCCAATTCACATCTATATTTAGTAATTCATTTCCTACCAAACCTAGCACCATCATCACTTAAAAACCATATCATCAACAAAATGCATCCTAATCTCCAAACACACAATTGGATCGATCCTACTTCACCATAAACTTAAATTAACCACCCATCCACCACAGAAATCTAGAATCAAACTCCATCAACCACACAAGAACAACCAACTACAACAAATCCTTCTACATGTTTCCATGTGCTCTAAACTAAACCTAATCTAATAACCATTAATAGCACTGATACAACAGAGCAATAATAGAAAGATCTAGAGATACATCACTAAAGGGAACTCACCTTGATGTATAGATAATAATTCTGAAGCACCTATCCCCAGCACGAACATTGCCCGTAATCTACAAAAGATATTATTCACCAATCCTCTCTAAGAATCAGTCTAGAATCCAAATTATACAGCAAAGAATTGCTGAACTCTAACAAAACAGAAGCAGAACTTACCTAAATCGATCCCCACCTCTCAATCGAGACCTCAACAGTTACAAGAAGTAAAGGGGCTATATGCTCACTAAGAATCCACCAAGAAGTTGATCCGATGCTTCCCACAAGTCCAGCCTCAGGAAGAACATCACAAAGCAACAAAACCCTAAATCAAAATCAACACTTCCTTAAATGAGCACAAGATCAAATCTCACCTTTTGGTCACATTGTTGGATCAATCCAGCTTGGTCGAACACTTCACATCAGAACCGGGATCATGCCTAGCATCAATCTTGAAGCTAGGTTGACAATTAAAGGTCAAGCTCTGGTGGTCGGCGATCAGGCGCGGGAAAGGGACGGCGACGGTTGGCCGGAAGGGAAGGAGCAGTGTCGCTGGTGCTCGCGGTGAACCGGCTACACCATGTGGCGTGGCCTGGTCGGGAGAGCTCGACAAGAGAGATCCGGCATCAACAATCTAGGGCACGACGACGAGATCAGGAGAAAAGAGGGTTGCGCCGGCGGTGAAGAGGAGAAGAGAGGAAGAAAGACTCCATGCCTCGGGAGGGAGAGGGAAGAGGGAGGCTCGGTCGAGGTTACACCGGCGGGCGGTGGCGTGCTCGGCGTCGCTGGGAAGAAATCACCGGAGAGGGGGGTTCGGGTAGAGGCGAGAGGAAAGGGCGATCGGGAGGATTGAGTTCGGCCGGGGAAGGAGGAGAAAAATCAGGAAATAAGAGAAATATTACCTAGGTTTAATTTAATTAACCCTAAGTTTATTCCTTAATCAACTCCCATTTAAATGGACTTCAAACAGGCCTCCACCGTACCCCAAATCCATCCCCTCAAAACGAGTCAAACGGACTCCGTTTAAATCCCGAAAAATTTCTAAAAATCCCCAAAAAATCCAATAAGATTTTTCGTCTATTCACATTTATTATTAAATTTTACGATATCTTACAGCAGGCGCCAAGAGTCGGTAAAGACATACTTCTTGGGGATTTTCCCCCGAGATCGAGAAGTAGAGGCCGGACCGGCTGCTGAAAGCGAGGCGGATAAAGTTGGGGAACTCCCGGGTTGGTTCGTTAACTGAAGAGGGAGCTGCCCGGGAGAGAAGGTTTGAGCGGGAAAAGAGGCCTGCGCGGAGTTACGGCCCGACCGGGTGTTGGGGTTGATATTCTGAGTGACAAAGTGGGAACCTCTGGTCCTAGATCAATCTCCTGGTCAGGAGTAACAACCTTGGCCGCTGAAGATGGAGAGGCCTCGGATAAACGCCGGCCTGAAGGAAGAGGAGGAGGAGACTTCTGAACCGCAGGAATAACCTTCTTCCTTTTGCATTGAAGGTGTAAGCGTTTGGCGGGAGGGGGAGAAGCCGCTCGCTCTTCCTCGGCCTGCTCCAGGGTGACAACCTGCTCCAAGGTGGTAGGGTCTTCTACAAAAGCAGCCTCCAGGGGAAGAGCCGAGGAAGCTTCCTCCTGGGCTGGCGCAGGTGGAACAGACTGTGAAGCAGAAGGGGCAGACTGGGAGGAAGCTGCCAAGCCCTGTTTAAGCTCCAAGCTTATGGCTCTCAAAACGGCAACAGACTGGCATTTTATATCTGAGGAATAAGCCCGGAGCATGACAGCTTCTATGAAATAAAAGAAAAATACCTCAGTTAGCGAAGAATAACAGGAAGAAAAATAGGGTCTTACCTAACGGAGCTCCTATCTCCGCCTGAACTGGGCTGAGCCTGAAAAAATACAAAAAACCTTCCAACAGTAATATAGACAAGCAAACGCTCATGCCTTGAAGTTTTTCTGAAGCGGCGTCGCAGGAAGACTAATGTTGGTGCACAGGGAGGTTGGAAGGAATGTCAGAGTGCCATTGGGTCGGCTCGACCAAGGGTGAAGATGCAAGCAATCTAATAAAGAAGAAACGGGATTTCCACCCTTTGTTGGAAGAGGGCATGCCCGAAAAGAACTTATAATTAGGTCTAGCCTGTACCATGAATACCCCCGATTCTGAGTGTTCAAAGGAATAAAAATGATGAAATATCTGAACGGTCAAGGGGATCTGATATATGCGGCAAAGAATGACGGTGCCACACACAGCTTGAAAGAAGTTGGGAGCAAATTGAGAGGGACAGATACCAAAGTAACAGCTCAGTGAGGAGATGAATGGATGTATAAGAAAACGAAGGCCTCCTAAAAGATGGTCCTTAAAAATAGTTATGAAGCCTTCAGGAGGGTTTGCGGGGTGTTCACGGGGTGTGGGAACTCAAAGTTCATAAGCCTCACTAAGTCGCAAGTCAGACCGAATCACAGACAGGTCATGGTAATCTATGTTAGAAATGTAACACGAATACCAAAGGGAGGCCTTACCGTCCGCCATTATCAAGGTGAGGAAGGTTGAAGAAGAGGTCAGTCGAAAGGAGGGAGAGCACCAAGCGTAAGGAATCGAGAAGGGAAGGGCTGAGACACCAGAGATAGCGAAGCAACGAAGAGAGGAGGGTAGTCGAAACGCTCAAGGCAATGACGGCGGACTACCTTTAGGGCTTATAAAGGGAGTTTCCTTTGGGAATATCGAAAGATGAGTCGAGTATATTTTTAGGTAAAGCGCCCAAAAACGTCCGATCATAGAACGACATGCTCTTATGGGAAGTCGTGTACAAAAAGGAGTGGAGTCGGCGGCATCATACGGCGTAAGCAATAAAGTCGTGAGACAGGTGTCACCCCCCCGGAAGCGTATTAATGATGGACATGATAAGGATATCATGAGATGAAGCGGGCGTACGGAAACGTCTACCGCGCTATCTTCTCGGGAAGTGGCAAAGGAAAGTGGCGGGAAATATATTCGAATGTGGCGAGGCCACAAGACATCATGTTCCCAGAGGCTGAGTAAGATTTTAATATTTTTATCTTCATAATACATTTGATATTGATAAGACAATTTTTAATCAACAATTAAAACTTCCTTATTTGTCTTTGGAAATTTTAAAAAATAAAATTTCCCTTTAAAATCCCTTCATGGTTGATAAAAGAAATTTCTATAATTTTAATTTTTCATCATGTGAATAGTTTTCAAAGAGAAAAAATAAAATATCTTTCCAATCTACAAATAAGGAAAGAGATCTAATCTCTTTCTTTAATCTTTTGTAGATCCTTTTAAGAGAGATATTTTAATTTTAATTCTCTTTAATAAATTATATCTTCCACATAATAAAAATTAAAAATTAAAATTCTTTTTAATTTAATGGGGGCCGGCCACCTAAGCTTGGGTTCAAGCTAGGGCCGACCACCCATGAATCAAGGCTTGGCCGGCCCTAGCTTGAACCACAAGCTAGCTTGGCCGACCCCCTTATCATGGGTATGAAGGTGGGTATAGTACTCTATAAATAAGAGGCTACGATAGGGACCGAGAGGAGGAATTGGTTTTGGACTCCCGATAAAATTAAGCATCCCGTGTTCGCCCCGAACACACAACTTAATTTTATCAATAATAATTCATTCCACTAGAGAACTATTATTGAACTACCGCACCAATCCCAAATTACATTTTTAGGCTCCTTCTTATTATGAGTATGTTAGTCTCCCTGTGTTTAAGATGCCAAATGTCCACTAATTAAGTGAGTTACTGACAACTCATTTAATTAATATCTTTATCCAAGAATAGTACCACTCAACCTCATCGTCATGTCGGACTAAGTCCACCTGCAGGGTTTAACATGACAATCTTTATGAGCTCATCTTGGGGACATTATCAACCCAGATTACTAGGACACAGTTTCCTTCTATAATCAACAACACACACTATAAGTAATATCATTTCCCAACTTATCGAGCTTATTGATTTATCGAACTAAATCTCACCCATTGATAAATTAAAGAAATAAATATCAAATATATGTGCTTGTTATTATATTAGGATTAAGAGCACACACTTCCATAATAACTGAGGTATTTGTTCCTTTATAAAGTCAGTATAAAAGAAACAACCTCAAATGGTCCTACTCAATACACTCTAAGTGTACTAGTGTAATTATATAGTCAAGATAAACTAATTCCTAATTACACTACAACCTTCCAATGGTTTGTTCCTTTCCATTTTTGTCGTGAGCTACTGTTTATAATTTATAAGGTACTGATAACATCATCTTCTGTATGTAGCACCACATACTATGTTATCTACAATATAAATTAATTGAACAACTACAACTAAATGTAGATAATTTGACCAAATGTGATTCTTTATTCAAAATAAATGTTTACAAAAGCTTAGGCTTTCAGTATACACTCCAACAATGATGTGGTTAGAAGTCAAGACCACAAGATGGTCAGAAGTCAAGCTTATGTGGAGGTCAGGATGGTCAGAAGTCAGGCTTATGTGGAGGTCAGGATGGTTAGAAGTCAAGCTTACGTGGAGATCAGGATAGTCAGAAGTCATGCTTATGTGGAGGTCAGGGTGGTCAGAAGTCAGGCTTGCGTGGAGGTCAGGGAAGTCAGAAGTCCAGCCTCCGTGGCTGGTCAGAAGTCAAGCTTACGTGGAGGTCCGAAGTCAAGTTTGCGTGGTCAGGGTCAAAGTCTCAGCTGACGAGGTAAGTCAAACAACAGCCAGCCTCGATAGTGATCAAGAATTGGGCCCACGAGCCAGGTACAGCTGAGAATTGAACCCACAGACTGAGTACAGTTGAGAGTTGGACCCACAGGCCAGGTATAGCTGAGGAGTGGGCCCACAGGCCAGATAAAGGAGTAGAAGGATAGGTCTCGGATGAAAAAGGTTAGGAAATAGACCGGGCATACAGGTCGGGACGTACAAGCCATGGATAACAATAGAGAGGCAGGTCGGGAAACAGACCGGGCGTACAGGTCGGGACGTACAAGCCATGGATAACAATAGAGAGGCAGGTTGGGAAACAGACCTGGTGTACAGGTCGGGACGGGACGTATTAGCCATGGATAACAATAGAGAGGCAAGTCGGGAAACAGACCGGGCGTACAGGTCGGGACGTACAAGCCATGGATAACAATAGAGAGGCTGGTCGGGAAACAGATCGGGCGTACAGGTCGGGACGTACAAGCCATGGATAACAATAGAGAGGCTGGTTGGGAAACAGACCGGTCGTACAGGTCGGGACGTACAAGCCATGGATAACAATAGAGGGGCAGGTCGGGAAACAGACCGGGTGTACAGGTCGAGACGTACAGGCCATGGATAATAATAGAGAGGCAGGTCGGGAAACAGATTGGGCGTACAGGTCGGGATGTACAAGCCATGGATAACAATAGAGAGGCAGGTCAAGAAATAGACCGGGCGTACAGGTCATGACGTACAAGCCATGGGGACGTACAAGCCATGGATAACAATAGATGAACGCAGGTCGGGAAAAGGATTTAGCATACAAGTCGAGATATACAAGCAAGGGATAACCGTAGACAGATGCAGGTCAGGACACATACCTAACTTATAGGTCGGGACATACAAATCATGGATAACAGCAGGCAGAAATAGGTCGGAGCACAGATCTCGGAGTACAGACCCAGCGTCCAGGCACTACAGGACAAACAAGCTAGGGAATCGTAACTGCCTGTCAGAGAATAATCAGTGTGTCAGGGAATATGCTAACAGTCGGGGCTCAATCCCCCTTTGGTTCTGCTTCCGGCCTATGATGAGGCACCACGTGTCACTCACCGCCAGACAAAGCCTGACAGTCGACATTCCCTGACACCCGCCATGTTCCAGAAACATCTGTTGCAGTATAAAAAGGGATGCTTTGTCCCTTATGTAGGTACGCTCACTCATCATTTTCTCACTAGTCTTTACTTTTCGTCCTTTCTCTGTGTTTTCTGGGGAAAAAGTACTTGACTTGAGCGTTGGAGGGCCTGACCCGAGGACTTTTTCCCTGGTTTCTGGTCTCTAACGACTCGGGTGCTCGTTTGAGTGTGCGTAGAGCCGTATTGTCATCACCCTGGTCATATTCCTTCGTCATCCGCTCGTGCGAACCTCTCCGAGGGGGGGGGGGGCAGGTAGATCAGACGCCGCGGCGACTTTCCGTCAACTTCTAATACATCGAGGTCCGCCTTCATCCGACTCAGCTTCCGAACGGGATCAAGCACCATTTTAGATTTTATACAACACTAGGTTTGATTTTTAAATACGAATGTGGTGTCGAATTTTAAAAATGTACACTACAATTTACACTGTAATGCTTATTTATAAAAATCAACACTATAATCTATAATGATATTGATACAGTGATGAAGAGAGGTCCTACTAAAGATAGATCAAAGTAAGAAAGACTAGCCTATTGGATCGATTCGCAAATGAGAAGGGGGTGAATCACGTGATTTTCAGTTTTTTTTTTCAGTTTTTAGATCAAAGAACGAATACAATGGAAAAAGAATTTAGAAAGTGAAGTAGAAAAATAGGTAAGAAAGCACGCGTTCGATTTACTTGGTTCAGAACCTTCAGTGATTCCTACTCCAAGACCCAGATATCGTGCACCTATCAATGGGTAATATACTAAAATGCATCTTCGACCTTTGAAAGGGGGCATCGAGTAAGAAAAAGTTAGAACAAGTGCAACACCCTGCGCTTGTTCTTTTGTAATAGTTAAGTACACAAATTACAGTTCGTTACCCAATACTTTCAAAGATTGTCAGCTTCAGCTTGGTGTCGGTCGGTTCCTCGGTAGTAGTCGGGTGCAAAAGCGTCATAGCAGATTTACAATTGTAGGCTGGAGCAATCGGAACCTCAATCAGACACGTAGAAGCTTGTATATGAGTTGTTGTGAGAAGCTTAGTTGAGGCTGGCTCATAAAGGCCATGGAAGGTGCCTTCCATTGGTGTTGAAGGCGCCTCCAATGAGAGAAATTTTATCCCTTGGAAGACGTCTTTAAGCCATTGATGGCGTCTTCCATGAACAGTGCGAAGATGCCTTCCAATGCTTGAAGACGCCTTCGAGTACTGTTCATCCGAAGACTTTTTACTCCTTTTGCCCTATAAGTTGTGTTAATCTAAAACTAAAACATCTAACATGTAAAACAAAGTTAGCACAGTGAAAATAAAAAGTAATAATTAGCTCCTGCTCTCCTAGGACCAAGAACTAGTTAAAGTCTCATATTGGGATCCAAAATAGACCTAACCTAAACCTATGCCTATTGTCCCTCAATTGGGAAGCGTCCTCATAAAGTCACTCTTCTCTAGTGACTTACCTTTACTTACCATCTTAGAATTGGTTGACCCACCAGGTTTTCATACCAGTTGTCTGATCTGTAGACCCAATTGGACTTCTGTCAGTTGTACGGTCCCTCGGACCCAACCAGACTTTCTGCAGACATTTGGTCGGCCTGTTAACCTATTTGGGCGAAGCACCAGCTATCCGATCCCACGAACCTACCTAGATTTTATCATGGTGTCCGGTCCTTTAGACTTGTTAATTCTTGCACACTTGGTAACGTAATTAGATCACAAAACACCTAACTTAACTCACTTGTCATTAATCAAAACCTGAGTTAGATCATTAGTCCAAACTGCACTAACAATCTCCTCCCTTTTTGATGCAATGACAACCTGGGTTAAGTTAGGAAAAATATACAGCAAATACACATAAAATTATTCTAATAGAAGCAATACAAAAAAATGAGTTAGTTTCGTTTCTCTTTATCATTTTTGGAGTTAAGTTATTTTGATTTTCATTTATTTTCTAACTTAACCCCTAACCCTCCCCTTTTGATATTTATCAAAAAAAGAAGAAGTAGATAATAGAAAAATATGTGATTAGTAAAGTAATCAGTGAGAATAATAAAATTTTTCAACAAAAAAACTTTCATGATGATTGGAGAAAGAGTTAAAAGAGTTATATAAATCTTAAACAAAACTTTCATTAAAACACTTATATTTTATAAAAACTATCAGAATTTTGTGTAAGGAAAGTTTAGAATTTTTATATTATATTTTGAAAGATAATTTTTATAAAACTAACTGTAAAGTTTAAAGTTCAAATAGTTTTGAAGAAACTTTCAAGGTAATTTTTAAAAATAGCATAATAGTGGTTTTGAAAAGTACTTCTATAAAAAAATAATTTTGAAGAATTTTTTAATAAGGAATTTCAAAGTATTTTAAACAAGAATTTGAAAATATTTTCATAATTTCTTCAAGATATCTTAAGATAAGTTGTATATTTCTCAACCTACTTGCAAGATGTAGTCAAAATATTTTCCAAAAAGCATTTTGGAAAAGTTTGAGTGTGTTTTCAAAAATATTTTTTCAAAGTCTATTTAAAGTAGTTTTCAAAGACACTTTGTATTTTAAAATTATTTTGAAAATTAGCTTTAAATATCCTTCCCTTGAATATGATATTAAAAATAATCTAAACGTCCATGTCTAACCAGTTAGGATTTGTAAGGAGTAGCTTCAATTAGTTCTACTAAGCTAAATGCACCAGGTCGAAGCTATATCTTCCTAGACATGCATAGATAGAGTTTTCCTAATCTACTATTATCTAAAACTTCACCAGCACAGTTGATCAAGATAAACTTTTATCCCTTTTTGACTAATACAAATTACCTAGCTGGGTAAATTATTATTTTGGAGGTGCCAGCTAATTTAGAGCCTCCCCCTAAATTATTGATCTTTTTTAGGTTTTGGGTTTATGTCAATTACTTTTATAATTATAGTGGACTTGATGGTAATTTAAGTTATTTGATTTGAATTTATTTTGTCTGTTTGAGTTTGACTTTATTTTACCTTTTAGATTTATGTTTGATTTATTTAATTTTTTTTGGAATTTAGCTTTTTTATTTTGGTTTGGTTTTGAATTAATTTTTAGGTTCAGTTTTGAATTTATAGTTTTAGTTGAATTTGGTTTTAGACAGTGGATTTCATTTTTAGGTACATAAAAATGATTGAGTTCTACTTGCATCGTTAAGCACGCTTTTGAAATTCAAGCTTTAGTTAGTTTCTTATTATGACTTATTAGTAATATAAACATTTTGTTAGTCGAGCTGGACTTGTATCCGAGTTCAGATTTATTGTATACAACTCTTTGTGATCCAAGTATCATGTCAAGGTACTTAGATCTAGTTGTGAATTTTTCTAGTAGTTCTTTTAGTTCAAGTATTTCACTTTCAATATGGAATTATCCTCCTCAAGTTTTGTAACTTGAGTCAGGGTTTTAGGTTGAATTAGCTTAACTGTTGAGTTTGAGTTCAGTTAATCGTTAAGTAATTTATTTTGTAGATTTAGTTCGTTTATTTTATTTTCAGACATAGTTAATTTTTTATTTAAACATGCTATTATTTTAAAAAACTTTTTGCTTAAAGTAAATTGTACCTCATCGGAACCTTTGGAACGAGTGCAGACTCGTGGCTCAATTTGTGTTCGAACCCGTCTTCTGAGTCACTTTCTGATTCTGGTCCATAAGCCATTAGCGTGAAGTAGTTAGTTTGCTTCAGTTTGTCACCATCTGATTCCTCCGTGGATGATTCATCCCAAGTCGCCTTGAGGGATTTCTTTTTCTTCATATTTGGGCAGTCATTCTTATAGTGTCCCTTTATGTTGCATCCAAAGCATGTGATGTTCGTCTTGTTGTTGCTAGAGTTTGAGGTTGAGTTGATCTTTTGCAAGTCCCTTTTTGTGAAATTCTTCTTCCTCCTGGTGAATATTTTCATTACTAGGTTCACCAGGTATTCTTCATCATCTGAGTTTTGGTCAGACTCAACTTCAGGTTCCAGTTTGGTTCTGGTCTTTTCTTTTGATGTTCCTGCAATAAAAGCAACATCTTTCTCAGGTTTGGTGTTAGTCTGTTCGTGTAGCTTTAATTCAAAATAAGGTTCATCTAACTTTAACTTGGATAAGTTCCTCAAAATCTTATAGGCATCCACGATGGATGTCCATAGTGCATTTCGAGGAAATGCATTTAGAACGTACCTTATAAGATCACGATTCTCCATCTGGTGGCCGATCGTGTGAAGTCAGTTGAGGATGTCCTTTAACCTCGCATGTAGTTGATTTACAGTCTCACATTCTTACATTTTTATATTAAATAATTTATTTAAGTATATATATCTTTTCATTACCTTTGTGTCGGTTCCCTCATGTAGTTCTATAAGTTTGTCCCATAGCTCCTTGGCATTTTCGTGTGGGCTGACGCGGTTCGGCTCTTTCTTTATTAACCCACACTGGAACGCGGTTCGGCTCCTTAGCATTTTCTTTGAAATCAATTTGGCCTTCTTCTTCATTTTTGGATTCTAATTTTCTGGGTCCATTGGAATTCCGACATTGTCAATTGGCACCTTGTATCCTTTGGTGATGCTGAACCATTGGTTAAAGTCAGTTTTCAGGTACACCTCTATCCACTTCTTCCAGTATGAGAAATCATCCCCATTGAAGAGTGGGGGATGAATGGTGGTGTACCCTTCGTTTTGGGCTATTTAGAACTATAGATAGGAAACTGAAGAAAGGTACCAAGACTTGGTCTTGGATTAGCAGAGTTTGAGAAGAAGAATAAAATTTCAAGGAACTCAAGTGGTGTTGCACCAACTTTGAGTTAAAACTAAATAAAAAATCATTATTTGAAAGGATAAGTTCTACCAATTAAAATTGAGTACGAAAATCTAAAATTTGAAAAGAAAATAAAACCATTCCCCCTAGTTTGATTAGTGGTTGCACTAATTCAGAGCAAAACTTGCTCTGATACTGTTACGCTCCGCAAGTATACGGAAATGTCGCAAGTAATATAAAAGATTATCGTATCCACAGGGACTGGAATAAGCACTAGAAATGTCTCAATGCGAATTAGCTAAACAACTATCCAATCGTTTCAAAAGCAAAGTAAAGGTAAACAAATCTAATCTTAAAGATCAACAAACAAGAGTTTAGTGTTTTGGGTTATGATAAAGGGAGATTCTAGGAGTTTCGGTTTCTTTGTAAGATTTCTTGAATGTAAATGGTTCACCAATTCTTATCCCTCAATTGCCAAACATGTAGAAAGTTGCCGGTTCTCTCTTGCAATAGACAATCGGCTAAGGACTGAGAAATGTATCTAAGTAGGATTAATTAGATATGAACCTACATTGTCCTTACACAGAAGCGCACCTATTACTATGCCTTCCTCGGATATCAACATAGAAGCCCACAACTCATTAATCTATCAAGATACAAGAAACTAATCACAAGATCCATCCTACTCTCTTGAATATTCCCATTTCCTCTTCAAGATTATCTCTCAAACGTCCTTACACGGGCTTGCACCTATCACGTGGATCCCTCGGATGATCGAGTGAGAGTTTATCTTTACAAAGTCCACAAGAAATTCAAACAATCAATCAAGAATGAGAATTAAGCACAAATCACCATTAATCATTCAAGATCTAATTGATACAAGCAAGACAATGTCATTGAAACAAGAAAATGGCAAATCCATAAGAGATTACATCAATCCACCATACAAATACTCCCTTAATCCTAGAATACAAGATCTACTCCATGAATCGAGGAAGAAAACCCAAAGAAATAGAAATTACAAGCATTTCTTAAGTCCCCAATCCAAGAAATCAAGAAGAGGGGGAAAGAGAAAACTTATCTACGAAGAAGACTCGTCTTCGGATCCAATCCTCGCTCCGGAGTCGAAATCGTCGAGATCTCCCCTTGAATCGCCCAGAAATCCTCCTAAGAATGGGAGGAAACCACCAAATCTTGCTTTCTCCCAAAGGGGGAGAGATTCTCTTTCAATTCATGAAGAAGGGATTAAATAGAGGAGGGAATCGGGCGCCACACGGCCCCGTGACACGGCCGTGTGAGATTCACATGGCCATGTCCAGTTCCCTCTCTGCCAAAGCTGCACGGCCGTGTGACTCCACACGGCCAGAACCCTTCTGCTCTCTGGAAATGCTACACGGCCGTGTGGTGCACACGGCCACAGCCTGCTTAGTCTCTGGAAATGCTACACGGCCGTGTGGTGCACACGGCCGAAGCCTGCTTGGTCTCTGGAAATTTCACACGGCCGTGTAGATCCACACGGCCATGTAAGGCTTCTGCTCTGGTTGGCTTCAAATCTTGACACGGCCGTGCGAGGTTCACACGGCCATGTCATCTTCCTCTTCTGTTGGTGCCAAACTCCACACGGCCCGAGCTCCATACTAGTGCATGGCCGTGTGAGGCACACGACCCGGTGCTTTCTCCCTTTGTTTCCTCCAATGCATGCCCAAAGATGTAGATTCTTCACCAAATCGACTCCTGTGTACAGAAAATGCACAAAAAGCAGATCTCCGAACCAAAAGAGTAAATATGCTAAAAGGAAAGCTGGAAGTATAAAAATGCATAGATCAAGCATGCTCAAAATATGTAAATGTGCGTAAAAACATGCATAAAAGAGTATATAATCTACGCACATCACACCCCCAGACTTAAACCTTTGCTTGTCCTCAAGCAAAATGCTGCAGTCTAAATTCATATGTTCTACAACACATTCATAAAACCCAGTGCACTTTCCTAACTCTATCAAAAAGTTTCATTAACAAGCATGATCATGGAAACAAGTAAAGTATGGTTCAAGCATAAGAATCTTGTGCGCAGTGTAAAAGTAACTCAACACCCTTCAAGTTTAAATCCATGTCCTAGTCAAGTCGTCATCAAATTTGAATTCCTAGTATTCCCAGTGAACGACAAGTAACCAGTGATAGGCACTTACTCACCATTCACTTGGTTCATATTTCTCAACTAACCTAAGGTCTCAAAGGTGTGCTCAATCTCAAGAGAAGCTAAACAGTCATTTCCCCAGTAACCTAACTCGGTCTCAAAGGGGTGACTTGCTAGATTCCACTCATGACAACTGTTTTTTATATCCCTTATTATTCTTTTATTTATTTTTTCTCTTTTTTTTTTATAAGTGTTTGCATTGTGCAAAACTTATTCACAAATGTACTTTTAGCACACATGTTGGGATATTTTGATTTTTCCAAATGAGCTTTAATGATTTGAGCCTCATCCAGTAACCAAAATGAAAGTTGAGAAATCACCATGGAAACCAAGTACTAAGAAAACAAGATGAATCATGACTATTTCAATGACATCATTTCAATGACATCAACTATTCAAGCATCAAGCACAAGTGTAGTGAAGATAAAATCCTTAAGGTTGAACCAAAACTAAAACTCATCACCATAAGATTCTTAGCTTATTAATGCTTCCCAAGATAGAAAAAAGAACTACACAAAGTTTACTACTAGCATCATTCGAACATCATGAATCAAGACAATAATCGTGCTAACATTTCACTTGAATCCAAGAAAGCATATAAGTGAAGTTTTGATGTTCTCAAGATGTATGCCACAAAAAATCAAAACCCAAAATGCAAGACATAAGCAAAAACAAAAACAAACAAAGCAAATCAAATGCATCTAATGCATCCCCCCAGACTTAAATTTTTCATTGTCCCAATGAAAACTAAAAACAATGTGGAGGAGATTTTAAGAGAAGTTACCAAGTGATGAGCTCCAAATGGTTGACATTCATGTTTTTTTTTTAGATACTCCTCTATCCAATGTTCACAATCCTCCAAAACTTTAAAATCTATAAAAAATAAGATAGACAAGAAGAATTAAGTAGAGGGTATGATTTATTATCAACAAAATAAAAAGAAACTAAAAGTAAAATGAAAACAAGATTGAACTTGGGTTGCCTCCCAAGAAGCGCTTGTTTAAGGTCATCAGCTCGACCACCTCATTAGATTCATCTAAATCTTGCTCTTGGAGGGGTAAGATATTTTAGAACCCTCCTACCAAGGGCTCTTATTATGGAGGGAGCTTTCAATATTGGAGTTAAAAAGTGATGTATCGCCCTCTCCATCTTCGTCTTCTTTAAAGTTGTTTCAGGTGGTCGAAGACGGTTCAGTATGAGCTTCCAATTATTGGCTTCTTGAAAACCTACACACCCAAAAGAAAAACAAACCTCCCACAAGAATGTAATATTAGAAGGAACTAGAACCATATTAGTATGAATTGAGTATGTATCAAGAAATGAATCACATCCAACAAAATCAATTATAGGTACCTCTATGAAATTTTCTAAAAGATTACTAAGAATACTAACCTTGTAGTGCTGAGAAGTACCTGAAAGTTCTAAACAAGTGGATGTGACCTCTTCAGAATTTTGTAATGGTTCTAGCTCTGGTTCGAGTGGTGGTGCCTCTAAAAGTGGTGATTCTTGGGGCTTTGCTTCCATTACATAAGTCCATACACAATTATCATCAACCAATTCTATTCTTACACATTCCATAGTATCAATTGGTTGTGTGACCAAAGGAGGTGATCCTTGGGACATATCCTCCATAGTACATGTCCCTACACTTTTATCCACTACATCATCATCATAAGTAGTGAAGAGTCCACTAACATCAATATCATCAATAGAGGAATCAACAACTTTATTGGAACTTTGTAGTAGTAGTCGTAAAGCTAAGATCCCCCGTTGTACCATTAGCTCTTCAGAATCTTGTGTTGTGGTCTTCATCCGATTGGGAGCAAGAGTATTTGAGTTTTGGGAGTCCTCCCAAACAATTGGCTCATCAAATTGTGAACGATGTGGTCCATCTAATGAAGAACCATCCTGAAATTTTGATAAACCCTGATTTACTTGGGAAGTATACTCAACATTTTGTATGTAGTTGTAGTCCAAATTTTGTTGATTCATCCAAAAGTGATTATAATGTTGAGGAGGGTCAGAGATCTGCTGCTGGAATAATGACTGCTCACTCTGCTCTGAAATTAGCTGGGGTTGAAGGTACTGAATTTGATGATCTTCCCAGTCATAGCCATAAGTATCAGGAACTTGCTCATATGTATCTTGATATCGAGGTTGAACCAAACACTGAAGTTCCGGAGTTATAGCAGTCTTTTGAAAAAAATGGCAAATAGCAGCTGGATGAGATGTGCTACCACACACTCCACAAAGAAACTCAAATTGATCATCTTCTGAACCATAATATTCATCAATGGAAGATCTTACGCTCATGGGTGTGAAAAATTCTCTTGAAGCCCTGCTTGACATGTTAGTGCTCTAGATATCTAAAAAAAATTACAATCAAAACTAAAAATGCAGAATTAAAGACAAGAAATAAAATGCATAATGAAAAACAAGAAAGAAAATGCAGAATTTAAATTGCATGAAAGAAAGTGCATAATGAAAACAAGAAAGAAAAGATAAAAGGAAAAAGAAAAATGTCTAGAATAATTCATATGCTAAAGATTGCAAGATATGTTTACAAAAGAAAAGAAGAAAGAAACTAGATCAAAAGAGAAAACAGAGAAAAGTTAGATTAGAGTGCTAGAAATCAAGAATGCAAAGTTAGAATTATAATTAGAATTGCAACAAAAAGAATTGTCAAGAATGTTATTCAAGAAAAGAAAAGCTTATAGAAACAGAATTCTGAAGTTACAACTATGAAAATGTAAAGAAAGAAAGAAAAGTTGTGTTTAGTCTAACTCAATTGATAATTCCATAGTTATAGCGCAGTCCCCGGCAACGGCGCCAAAAACTTGTTACGCTCCGCAAGTATACGGAAATGTCGCAAGTAATATAAAAGATTATCGTATCCACAGGGACTGGAATAAGCACTAGAAATGTCTCAATGCGAATTAGCTAAACAACTATCCAATCGTTTCAAAAGCAAAGTAAAGGTAAACAAATCTAATCTTAAAGATCAACAAACAAGAGTTTAGTGTTTTGGGTTATGATAAAGGGAGATTCTAGGAGTTTCGGTTTCTTTGTAAGATTTCTTGAATGTAAATGGTTCACCAATTCTTATCCCTCAATTGCCAAACATGTAGAAAGTTGCCGGATCTCTCTTGCAATAGACAACCGGCTAAGGACTGAGAAATGTATCTAAGTAGGATTAATTAGATATGAACCTACATTGTCCTTATACAGAAGCGCACCTATTACTATGCCTTCCTCGGATATCAACATAGAAGCCCACAACTCATTAATCTATCAAGATACAAGAAACTAATCACAAGATCCATCCTACTCTCTTGAATATTCCCATTTCCTCTTCAAGATTATCTCTCAAACGTCCTTACACGGGCTTGCACCTGTCACGTGGATCCCTCGGATGATCGAGTGAGAGTTTATCTTTACAAAGTCCACAAGAAATTCAAACAATCAATCAAGAATGAGAATTAAGCACAAATCACCATTAATCATTCAAGATCTAATTGATACAAGCAAGACAATGTCATTGAAACAAGAAAATGGCAAATCCATAAGAGATTACATCAATCCACCATACAAATACTCCCTTAATCCTAGAATACAAGATCTACTCCATGAATCGAGGAAGAAAACCCGAAGAAATAGAAATTACAAGCATTTCTTAAGTCCCCAATCCAAGAAATCAAGAAGAGGGGGAAAGAGAAAACTTATCTACGAAGAAGCCTCGTCTTCGGATCCAATCCTCGCTCCGGAGTTGAAATCGTCGAGATCTCCCCTTGAATCGCCCAGAAATCCTCCCAAGAATGGGAGGAAACCACCAAATCTTGCTTTCTCCCAAAGGGGGAGAGATCCTCTTTCAATTCATGAAGAAGGGTTTAAATAGAGGAGGGAATCGGGCCCCACACGGCCCCGTGACACGGCCGTGTGAGATTCACATGGCCATGTCCAGTTCCCTCTCTGCCAAAGCTGCACGGCCGTGTGACTCCACACGGCCAAAACCCTTCTGCTCTCTGGAAATGCTACACTGCCGTGTGGTGCACACGGCTACAGCCTGCTTAGTCTCTGGAAATGCTACACGGCCGTGTGGTGCACACGGCCGAAGCCTGCTTGGTCTCTGGAAATTTCACACGGCCGTGTAGATCCACACGACCATGTAAGGCTTCTGCTCTGGTTGGCTTCAAATCTTGACACGGCCATGTCATCTTCCTCTTCTGTTGGTGCCAAACTCCACACGGCCCGAGCTCCATACCAGTGCATGGCCGTGTGAGGCACACGGCCCGGTGCTTTCTCCCTTTGTTTCCTCCAATGCATGCCCAAAAATGTAGATTCTTCACCAAATCGACTCCTGTGTACAGAAAATGCACAAAAAGCAGATCTCCGAACCAAAAGAGTAAATATGCTAAAAGGAAAGCTGGAAGTATAAAAATGCATAGATCAAGCATGCTCAAAATATGTAAATGTGCGTAAAAACATGCATAAAAGAGTATATAATCTACGCACATCAGATACCACTTGTTGGATTGAGTCGCACGTGAGAGGGGAGGGGGGGGGGGGGGGAATCACGTGGTTTTCAAAATTCATTTTTTCAATTTTTAAATCAAAGTAAGAATGCAGTGGAAAAAGAATTTAGAAAGAGAAGTAGAAAAATAGGCAAGAAAGCACGTGCTCGATTTACTTGGTTCAGAGCCTTTAACAACTCCTACTCTAAGACTCAGGTTCCGTGAATCTATCGATGGGTAATCCACTAAAATACCTCTTCTGGTACCTTTAAAAGAGGGAATCGAATACAAAGAAAGTTAGAACAAGTGCAACACCCTGCACATGTTCTTTTGCAATAGAACAATCACATATACTTAATACTTATTTCTTTAATTTATCAAAGGGTGTGATTTAGCTCGTTAAATCAATAGGTCCAATAAGTTGAGAAATTATATTATTTATATGGTGTGTTGTTGATTATAGAATGAAACTCTGTCCTAGTAATTGTAATGCCCGCCCTTCCAAGTAGCACTAAGGCCACCCCGGAGGGACGGACGTCATTGAAACATAGACATCAATTACTAATGCATATGGATTCATGGCAGCGGAAGACTTATTTAAATTTTTTTTTCTTTTATCATATGCATTTAGTTTACTTATCATGGCATGTGAATCAAAACATACTGAACATTTCATCATATCATCATCATTCTAACATGAGTAAAATATCATAAGTGTATGAAATACTAGCTGAAATCATCATCATAAGCATAGGGTCCAACTTAGTTCACATGCACAGCTTAACTAATTATAAGTTCCAAAACTTAAGTAGATCTATCCACCGAGCACTTCCACACACATCCATCACCTTTCCTGCTACTCCCCTTAATTGATCCATTCCTTGCCTTTATCTGCAGTACAAGGAAAACGTGTAGCTATAAGCCAAAGGCTTAGTGAGGTCCTTGCCTACCCATAAATCCGAAAAAACACATAACATAACATAACATGTAAAAACCATAGCATAGCATAACATAGCATGCAGAATCATAACATAGAACATATCTTATCATGTAAAAACCATAACATCTCATAACATAACATGAGAGAAAGCAGAACATAATATATCATATCACATAAGGAGCGTAACATATCAAAGTATATCATGTGAGTGCATATCACGATTAATATCACATTCTGTAAGCACATATCATGAAGCCTATCATATCATGTAAACATGTATCATAACTCATACCTGTTCATAAGGGTGCATAAACATAATTTCATAAATATGCGCATGTAGATGCAATATGTATATTTTTAAAACATGTATCATGGAATGCACATATGCATCATGCTTCTTTCAAAACATATAGTATACATACTTGAATATCATATCATCATCATGAGAAGGGCCCTGGCTTGTACCACATGTAAACATAAATGCGCGCAATCCCTAGGACAGGGTAGCTAGCCCCGAACCTACTAGGGATCTAGGTCCGTTCATAATCCGTCGACCTAGGGGCGTACTGAGGAGCCCATCCCTTAACGAGGTCCGTTCATAGTCCGTCGACCCCGGGGCGCTTATGGAGCCAACCCTTGGTACAAGCCATACAAAGTAAAATATCATGCATATCATATCTCATCATATCATACATGTCATAATTCTTGTCATATCATTAAGAGAGCTCTTGATCCCAACTTAAGGGAAGCATCTCTTTACCATAGCATGAAGAGTGCTCTTGATCCCAACTTAAGGGAAGCAACTCTTTTCCATAACATGAAGAGTGCTCTTGGTCCCAGCTTAAGGAAAGCAACTCTTTAGGCTTTTCTTCTTACATAAGCCATTCATACATGCATTATGAAACATAACATGTTCTTATCATAACATAAAGTATAACATGTCATTTTCATATCATCAAACATGGCATATCATCTCATGAACTTAGCAAACATATCATGAACATGGCATATCATATCATGAGTCTAGCATATCATATCATTAACATGGCATATCATGTCATAAGTCTATCATATCATATCATGAACATGGCATATCATATCATAAGACATAGCAATGCAACATATCATAAGGCATATTTTCATCATATCATGAAGCATGAAAGCTTAATCTACTCATATATCAAAGGCTACATATCATGAGAATACATAAACATGTTTAGTTAGGTTTAAACTCTTTCCTAACTCAATTAATCCATCTTGGCCGAACCACATCAGTAGGTTTCATCCTCATTTCATTCCATATTAAGCATAGAACTTACCCACATAACATGTAAACTTGATCTAAACACATACAAGACATTATACTTCATGAATAAGCATGTTTGAGTTCAAAACTCTAGCCTTAATCCATTTATCTCAATTTGGCCGAAACACATCAGTAGGGTTCTTATATCATTTGGTTCCATATGAAGCATAAAACTTATCCACATAACATGTAAACTTGACCTAAGCACATACAAGGCATTATACTTCATGAATAAGCATGTTTGAGTTCAAAACTCTAACCCTAACCCATTTATTTCAATTTGGCCGAAACATTTCAGTAGGGTTTCATATCATTTTATTCCATATGAAGCATAAAACTTAAACATATGACATGCAAATTGGATCTAAGTATATACAAGGCACTATACAAGCATATACAAGGCACTATACTTCATGAATAAGCCTATTAGAGTTCAAAACTTTAACCTTAACCTATTTATCTCAATTTGGCTGAAACATATCAGTAGGGTTTCATATCATTTTATTCCATATGAAGCATACAACTTAAACATATAACATGCAAATTTGATCTAAGCATATACAAGGCACTATACAAGCATATACAAGGCACTATACTTCATGAATAAGCCTGTTTGAGTTCAAAACTTTAACCTTAACCTATTTATCTCAATTTAGCCGAAACATATCAGTAGGGGTTCATATCATTTTATTCCATATGAAGCATACAACTTAAACATATAACATGCAAATTTGATCTAAGCATATACAAGGCACTATACAAGCATATACAAGGCATTATACTTCATGAATAAGCCTATTTGAGTTCAAAACTTTAACCCTAACCTATTTATCTCAACTTGGCCGAAACATATCAGTAGGGTTTCATATCATTTTATTCCATATGAAGCATAGAACTTAACCATATAACATGCAAACTTAATCTAAGTATATATAAGGCATTGTACAAGCACATACAAGTCACCATACTTCATGAATGAGACTATTTGAGTTCAAAATTCTAACCCTAACTTATTTATCTAAATTTGGCCGAAACATATCTGTAGGGTTTCATGATTTTTCATTCCATATCAAGCATAAAAATTAAGTTATCCACATGTAAAAATTCATACATCATAAAAGAGTACAACTACTATGGTTTCTATGCAAAATTCTTGACCTAAGGCCTATAAGTCATGTTGTCCGAAACATATGTATAGAAATCTCCTTGTTTTTGTCACAACATGAAGAATGAGAACTTAAATATCAACACATAAAATTCACATATCATATAAGTATGAAATTCAAGCATGTTCTCACAAGAAAAGAACCTAGCCTTAACCCTCTTTTGTCTCTTGGCCGAAATATTCATAGTGAGGGTTTAGATTTCTTTTTTTTTATAAAACATAACTTGAAACTTGTTGACCCTAAAATATCATCCATCAAAACCCACAAGAAAATTTTACGGTTTTGAAAACTCTTGGAAAAAAAACTTAACGATCGATTCGACAACAACTTGTACTGCAGTGAGGGGAATACTCACATCCTTCGCTAAATTCTCTAAGGAGGGAACCTTGCTTGTGAATCCTTCCTAGAGGAGAGCTTCCTTGCTCCTTGGTCTCGGCAAGAGGATGAGAGGGAGAGAGAGGTCACGGTGAGGGAGAGTAGGAGGAGAATGAGAGCAAATGACAACTCATCTTTAATTTCCTCCTTTTATTCATTATGAGAGGAGGAAGGAAAATATATTTTTCTTCCTCCTTTCTTTTACTCTCTTCATAATTAAGAGAAAGTCTAGATACATCCTTTCTTGGTGAGTAAGAAAGGAATATTCTAGAGCATCTCTTCATTAGAGAGGGAGAAGACAACTCTTACTTCTCCTTCTAAGAGAAGAGTCTTTTCTTCTTACATTTAATTATGGTTTCCCTCTATTTCCTAACAATAATTTCTCTTGGTCTAGTGGTTATCTTATTCAGGCATCTAATGAGAGATCTAGAGTTCAAGTCCTAGACCTTATGTATTTTATTTCTATTTTATTTGTTTAAGTGTTCGGCTAGGAGCAAAATTCAACTAAAGCATATATATTTTTCTTTATTCATGATAGAATATTCTAGAATTTTGCTAAGGACCCTATGGGTGTTATAAGCATTCCTTACAAGATTCGTCCTCAAACTTAAAATAAGAATTCCGGTAACTCAGAACTTCCTACTGAGCGCATCTGCTACCTTGTTTACTTTTCCCGGATGATAAAAGATCTCGCAGTCATAATCCTTGACTAGCTAGAGCCATCTCCGTTGTCGCATGTTTAGGTCTTTCTGTGTAAAGAAATATTTCAGACTCTGGTGATCTGTATAAATCTTACACTGGACCCCATATAGATAATGCCTCCATATCTTGAGAGCAAAGACTACAGCGGCTAGCTCTAAATCATGTGTGGGATAATTCTTTTCATGCTCCTTAAGTTGTCGAGAGGCATACGCAATGACTTTTCCATTCTGCATAAGTACAGCTCCGAGTCCCAATCTGGAAGCATCGCTGTACATATCGAATCCCTCGTTACTTTCTAGAAGAGTGAGAATTGGGGCACTAGTCAATTTTCTCTTCAACTCCGCGAAGCTTCTTTCACAATCCTCCGTCCATTCGTACCTCTTGTTCTTCTTGGTGAGGGCCGTCATGGGGGTTGCAATTCTGGAAAAACCCTCTACGAATTTCCGATAATAGCCGGCTAGTCCGAGGAAACTTCGGATTTCACTGGCATTCTTTGGTCTGTTCCAGTTACTCACGGCTTCTATCTTGCTTGGGTCTACCATAATTCCGTCCTTAGAGATCACGTGACCCAAAAATGACACCTGGTCAAGCCAAAATTCGCACTTTGAGAATTTGGCATACAATTGTCTCTCTCGGAGAATTTGTAATGTTATGCTCAGGTGCTCAGCGTGCTCTTCCTGGGTCTTCGAGTAGATAAGAATATCATCGATGAAGACTATCACAAATTTATCGAGATATTCCGAGAACACTCGATTCATCAATTCCATGAATAGGGCAGGAGCATTTGTAACTCCGAAGGGCATTACTACGAATTCATAATGTCCGTATCTCGTTCGGAAGGCCGTCTTTGGTATATCATCTTGTTTCACTTTCACTTGATGATAGCCAGATCTCAAATCAATCTTGGAGAAGACGGTGGCACCTTTCAATTGGTCAAATAAGTCATCAATCCGAGGTAAAGGGTACCTGTTCTTGATTGTTACTTTATTCAGCGCTCGGTAATCTATGCACATTCGCATAGATCCATCCCTTTTCTTCACAAATAGTACGGGAGCTCCCCATGGAGAGTGGCTAGGGCGAATAAGTCCTTTGTCAAGTAACTCCCGTAACTGTTCTGTAGCTCTTTCAATTCAGCTGGCGCCATACGGTAGGGTGCCTTAGAGATCGGTTTAGTTCCAGGAATCAATTCGATCTCAAATTCAATTTCTCTGTCAGGTGCTAACCTGGCAGTTCATCGGGGAAGACATCTTGAAAGTTGCATACAACTCTGACATTCTCTAGCTTCTGATCCTCTGCTCTACTTGCATCGACCACATGTGCTAGAAACCCCGTGCATCCATTGCTCAACAACTTCCGTGCTTCCAGAGCTGATAGGAATTTCTCAGTCTCTCCCCTTGGCATTCCGCTAAATTCAAATATCAATTCTGCCTCGGGCCGGAAGACCACCTTTCTTTTACGACACTCAATCGAAGTTCCGTATTTGCTCAAGAAATCCATGCCCAATATTATATCATAATCCTGCATATCCAGCACTATCAGATCACAGTATAGTTCCCTGTCTGTAATTCGGATAGGTGCGGCTCGCAACATATGAGTGGATGGCATTACTTCTCCTGAAGGCAGGGTCGTTAAAAAATTGCCATCTAAGGCTTGCGGTGGCATATCTATCTTACTTGTGAAGGGTGTAGAGATAAACGAGTGTGTTGCCCCAGTGTCAATTAATACAGTAGCATACTGACTGAAAATGAGTATCTGACCTGTGACAACAGTCGAAGTGTTCGCCACATCTTCTCTAGTGAGGGAGTGGATCCTGACATTCGTCCTAGCTGGCGGGGCTTCCAGTCTCCCTTGGCCAATCTGGGGGCCTTCTAGTGCAGCTTGCATTAGATGTAGCTGTGAGGGGGCACCTCTGTTCTGTATACTCTGCTGCTGAGGTGTCTGCATCTGAGTAGGACAATTTCTGGCCAAGTGTCCTTCCAATCCGCAGCTGTAGCACTTATTCGTTCCCACATGGCATTTTCCCGGATGCTTCTTTCCGCAGGTGGTGCACTGAGGAAACATAGGTTGCTTGTTCGCTGAACCACCCTGAGAACTGTTCCATTGTTTTCTTTTACCGTTGGAGTTTCCCTTCCAGTTGGTTCTGATATGTTGAGGTTTCTGAACTTGACTCTTACCCTCATTCATCTCCTTCTGATAGTGTTCAGTGATCAGAGCACTGCTAATTAATTCCTCGGTGGTCTGTGGTCTATTAACGCCGCCGGCCACATTTAGGGTTATCTCGGGTCTGAGCATCTTCAGCATAAGTCTGACCCTTTCTCTTTCTGTACTGACCAGCTCTGGACATAGGCGTGCTAATCGGTTAAATTTCTTCACGGCCCCATTCACTGATAGGTCACCTTGCCGAAACTCGGTGAACTCGTCGTAGTGTTTATTGGTCACCCGCATATGGAAGAACTCTTCAAGGAATTCAGTCTCGAAGTCTGTCCATCTCATCTGATTCACCTGTCTCCTTGCTTTGACTCGGTCCCACCACATTCTGGCATCGCCTGTAAGGCAAAACGATGCACACTTAACCTTCTCGTGTTCGGGCCAATCTAAAAGCTCCACGATGCTTTCCACAGTCTTAAGCCACGCCTGAGCATCCCATGGCTCACAGTTTCCGGAGAAGGCTTCCGGCTTCAACCTCTGCCACTGAATCAGGTATGCCTCTTGACGGAACACTGGAATAGGAGCTACCGGTGGTACCGGTGCCGGAGGTACTGGTACAGCCGCAGGTATAATAGGTATCGCATTCGGGTTCCCTGGTGGTGTAACAGGATTCCCTTGCTGATTCATCAATGCAGTGATCGTTTGTTGCTGTTCCGTGACCTGACGCTGGAGCTCGGTAATCACATGCATCAGATCGGGTGGAGGTACCGTCTCATCTGCTCGGGTAGTTCGTGTTCTAACCATGCTTTATCTTCAATAATCACAATAAGCTAATATAAGTTATCGTTATTCATAACCAGGCTACCCTAAGGTTGTTATTGTTCCTAATCTACCATCATATATATCTAAGCTAAAAATGTGATAACTAAATAAATAAGATAATAAGCATGCATATTATCAAACATCATAAAGAAATAGATCAAGCATAAATTTCACATCAAAATAAAATTTAAGCATAAAATTCTTACTTGGAGCGGCAGGATAAAGACTTGATGTGTGTGTAGTGGAAGGTAAACCTGGCTCTGATACCATACTGTAACGCCCGCCCTTCCAGGTAGCACTAAGGTCACCCCGGAGGGACGGACGTCACTGAAACATAGACATCAATTACTAATGCATATGGATTCATGGCAGCGGAAGACTTATTTAAATTTTTTTTTTCTTTTATCATATGCATTTAGTTTACTTATCATGGCATGTGAATCAAAACATACTGAACATTTCATCATATCATCATCATTCTAACATGAGTAAAATATCATAAGTGTATGAAATACTAGCTGAAATCATCATCATAAGCATAGGGTCCAACTTAGTTCACATGCATAGCTTAACTAATTATAAGTTCCAAAACTTAAGTAGATCTATCCACCGAGCACTTCCACACACATCCATCACCTTTCCTGCTACTCCCCTTAATTGATCCATTCCTTGCCTTTATCTGCAGTACAAGGAAAACGTGTAGCTATAAGCCAAAGGCTTAGTGAGGTCCTTGCCTACCCATAAATCCGAAAAAACACATAACATAACATAACATGTAGAAACCATAGCATAGCATAACATAGCATAGAGAATCATAACATAGAACATATCTTATCATGTAAAAACCATAACATCTCATAACATAACATGAGAGAAAGCAGAACATAATATATCATATCACATAAGGAGCGTAACATATCAAAGTATATCATGTGAGTGCATATCATGATTCATATCACATTCTATAAGCACATATCATGAAGCCTATCATATCATGTAAACATGTATCATAACTCATACCTGTTCATAAGGGTGTATAAACATAATTTCATAAATATGTGCATGTAGATGCAATATGTATATTTTTAAAACATGTATTATGGAATGCACATATGCATCATGCTTCTTTCAAAACATATAGTATACATACTTGAATATCATATCATCATCATGAGAAGGGCCCTGGCTTGTACCACATGTAAACATAAATGCGCGCAATCCCTAGGACAGGGTAGCTAGCCCCGAACCTACTAGGGATCTAGGTCCGTTCATAGTCCGTCGACCTAGGGGCGTACTGAGGAGCCCATCCCTTAACGAGGTCCGTTCATAGTCCGTCGACCCCGGGGCGCTTATGGAGCCCACCCTTGGTACAAGTCATACAAAGTAAAATATCATGCATATCATATCTCATCATATCATACATGTCATAATTCTTGTCATATCATTAAGAGAGCTCTTGATCCCAACTTAAGGGAAGCATCTCTTTACCATAGCATGAAGAGTGCTCTTGATCCCAACTTAAGGGAGCAACTCTTTTCCATAACATGAAGAGTGCTCTTGGTCCCAGCATAAGGGAAGCAACTCTTTAGGCTTTTCTTCTTACATAAGCCATTCATACATGCATTATGAAACATAACATGTTCTTATCATAACATAAAGTATAACATGTCATTTTCATATCATCAAACATGGCATATCATCTCATGAACTTAGCATACATATCATGAACATGGCATATCATATCATGAGTCTAGCATATCATATCATTAACATGGCATATCATGTCATAAGTCTATCATATCATATCATGAACATGGCATATCATATCATAAGACATAGCAATGCAACATATCATAAGGCATATTTTCATCATATCATGAAGCATGAAAGCTTAATCTACTCATATATCAAAGGCTACATATCATGAGAATACATAAACATGTTTAGTTAGGTTTAAACTCTTTCCTAACTCAATTAATCCATCTTGGCCAAACCACATCAGTAGGTTTCATCCTCATTTCATTCCATATTAAGCATAGAACTTACCCACATAACATGTAAACTTGATCTAAACACATACAAGGCATTATACTTCATGAATAAGCATGTTTGAGTTCAAAACTCTAGCCTTAATCCATTTATCTCAATTTGGCCGAAACACATCAGTAGGGTTCTTATATCATTTGGTTCCATATGATTCATAAAACTTATCCACATAACATGTAAACTTGACCTAAGCACATACAAGGCATTATACTTCATGAATAAGCATGTTTGAGTTCAAAACTCTAACCCTAACCCATTTATTTCAATTTGACCGAAACATATCAGTAGGGTTTCATATCATTTTATTCCATATGAAGCATAAAACTTAATCATATGACATGCAAATTGGATCTAAGTATATACAAGGCACTATACAAGCATATACAAGGCACTATACTTCATGAATAAGCCTATTAGAGTTCAAAACTTTAACCTTAACCTATTTATCTCAATTTGGATGAAACATATCAGTAGGGTTTCATATCATTTTATTCCATATGAAGCATACAACTTAGACATATAGCATGCAAATTTGATCTAAGCATATACAAGGCACTATACAAGCATATACAAGGCACTAAACTTCATGAATAAGCCTATTTGAGTTCAAAACTTTAACCTTAACCTATTTATCTCAATTTGGCCGAAACATATCAGTAGGGTTTCATATCATTTTATTCCATATGAAGCATACAACTTAAACATATAACATGAAAATTTGATCTAAGCATATACAAGGCACTATACAAGCATATACAAGGCATTATACTTCATGAATAAGCCTATTTGAGTTCAAAACTTTAACCCTAACCTATTTATCTCAACTTGGCCGAAACATATCAGTAGGGTTTCATATCATTTTATTCCATATGAAGCATAGAACTTAACCATATAACATGCAAACTTAATCTAAGTATATACAAGGCATTGTACAAGCACATACAAGTCACCATACTTCATGAATGAGACTATTTGAGTTCAAAATTCTAACCCTAACTTATTTATCTAAATTTGGCCGAAACATATCAGTAGGGTTTCATGATTTTTCATTCCATATCAAGCATAAAAATTAAGTTATCCACATGTAAAAATTCATATATCATAAAAGAGTACAACTACTATGGTTTCTATGCAAAATTCTTGACCTAAGGCCTATAAGTCATGTTGGCCGAAACATATGTATAGAAATCTCCTTGTTTTTGTCACAACATGAAGAATGAGAACTTAACTATCAACACATAAAATTCACATATCATATAAGTATGAAATTCAAGCATGTTCTCACAAGAAAAGAACCTAGCCTTAACCCTCTTTTGTCTCTTGGCCAAAATATTCATAGTGAGGGTTTAGATTTCTTTTTTTTTATAAAACATAACTTGAAACTTGTTGACCCTAAAAGATCATCCATCAAAACCCACAAGAAAATTTTACGGTTTTGAAAACTCTTGGAAAAAAAACTTAACGATCGATTCGACAACAACTTGTACTGCAGTGAGGGGAATACTCACATCCTTCGCTAAATTCTCTAAGGAGGGAACCTTGCTTGTGAATCCTTCCTAGAGGAGAGCTTCCTTGCTCCTTGGTCTCGGCAAGAGGATGAGAGGGAGAGAGAGGTCACGGTGAGGGAGAGTAGGAGGAGAATGAGAGCAAATGACAACTCATCTTTAATTTCCTCCTTTTATTCATTATGAGAGGAGGAAGGAAAATATATTTTTCTTCCTCCTTTCTTTTACTCTCTTCATAATTAAGAGAAAAGTCTAGATACACCCCTTCTTGGTGAGTAAGAAAGGAATATTCTAGAGCATCTCTTCATTAGAGAGGGAGAAGACAACTCTTACTTCTCCTTCTAAGAGAAGAGTCTTTTCTTCTTACATTTAATTATGGTTTCCCTCTATTTCCTAACAATAATTTCTCTTGGTCTAGTGGTTATCTTATTCAGGCATCTAATGAGAGATCTAGAGTTCAAGTCCTAGACCTTATGTATTTTTATTTCTATTTTATTTGTTTAAGTGTTCGGCTAGGAGCAAAATTCAACTAAAGCATATATATTTTTCTTTATTCATGATAGAATATTCTAGAATTTTGCTAAGGACCCTATGGGTGTTACAGTCTCCCATACCTCATAAAAGTTCGTCCTCGAACTTAAAATAAGAATTCCGGTAACTCAGAACTTCCTACTGAGCGCATCTGCTACCTTGTTTACTTTTCCCGGATGATAAAAGATCTCGCAGTCATAATCCTTGACTAGCTAGAGCCATCTCCGTTGTCGCATGTTTAGGTCTTTCTGTGTAAAGAAATATTTCAGACTCTGGTGATCTGTATAAATCTTACACTGGACCCCATATAGATAATGCCTCCATATCTTGAGAGCAAAGACTACAGCGGCTAGCTCTAAATCATGTGTGGGATAATTCTTTTCATGCTCCTTAAGTTGTCGAGAGGCATACGCAATGACTTTTCCATTCTGCATAAGTACAGCTTCGAGTCCCAATCTGGAAGCATCGCTGTACATATCGAATCCCTCGTTACTTTCTGGAAGAGTGAGAATTGGGGCACTAGTCAATTTTCTCTTCAAGTCCGCGAAGCTTCTTTCACAATCCTCTGTCCATTCGTACCTCTTGTTCTTCTTGGTGAGGGCCGTCATGGGGGCTGCAATTCTGGAAAAACCCTCTACGAATTTCCGATAATAGCCGGCTAGTCCGAGGAAACTTCGGATTTCACTGGCATTCTTTGGTCTGTTCCAGTTACTCACGGCTTCTATCTTGCTTGGGTCTACCATAATTCCGTCCTTAGAGATCACGTGACCCAAAAATGACACCTGGTCAAGCCAAAATTCGCACTTTGAGAATTTGGCATACAATTGTCTCTCTCGGAGAATTTGTAATGTTATGCTCAGGTGCTCAGCGTGCTCTTCCTGGGCCTTCGAGTAGATAAGAATATCATCGATGAAGACTATCACAAATTTATCGAGATATTCCGAGAACACTCGATTCATCAATTCCATGAATAGGGCAGGAGCATTTGTAACTCCGAAGGGCATTACTACGAATTCATAATGTCCGTATCTCGTTCGGAAGGCCGTCTTTGGTATATCATCTTGTTTCACTTTCACTTGATGATAGCCAGATCTCAAATCAATCTTGGAGAAGACGGTGGCACCTTTCAATTGGTCAAATAAGTCATCAATCCGAGGTAAAGGGTACCTGTTCTTGATTGTTACTTTATTCAGCGCTCGGTAATCTATGCACATTCGCATAGATCCATCCCTTTTCTTCACAAATAGTACGGGAGCTCCCCATGGAGAGTGGCTAGGGCGAATAAGTCCTTTGTCAAGTAACTCCCGTAACTGTTCCTGTAGCTCTTTCAATTCAGCTGGCGCCATACGGTAGGGTGCCTTAGAGATCGGTTTAGTTCCAGGAATCAATTCGATCTCAAATTCAATTTCTCTGTCAGGTGCTAACCCTGGCAGTTCATCGGGGAAGACATCTGGAAAGTTGCATACAACTCTGACATTCTCTAGCTTCTGATCCTCTGCTCTACTTGCATCAACCACATGTGCTAGAAACCCTGTGCATCCATTGCTCAACAGCTTTAGTGGAATGAGATATTATTGATGAACTCGAGTTGGGTGTTCGGGGTGAACACGGGAAGCTCAAGTTCATCGGGAGACCAAAATCAATTCCTCCTCTCGGTCCCTGTCGTAGCCTCTTATCTATAAAGTATTATACCCACCTATACCCACCATCTTACCCATCCTTAGGTGGTCGACCAAGCCAAGATTGGAGCCCAAGCAAGGGACGACCAAGATAAGCCTTGGATGGACTAAGTGGTGGTCGGCCCTAGCTTGGAGCCCAAGCTTAGGTGACCGACCACATAAAAAATAAAAGGAGTTTATTTTAAAATCTTTCCTTATGTGGAAGCCATAGTTTTAAAAGAGAGTTTAAAATTTAAATCTTTCCTTTTATAGCTTTCTACAAAAGATTAAGAGAAAGGTTTGATATCTTTCCTTATTTGTAGTTAAAAGGAAGATTTTAATTTTTGATAAAACTTTCCTTTTTTGTAACCATCTTCATCATTTTAAAAGAGAGTTTTAAAATTTAAATCTTTTCTTTTATAGCTTTCTACAAAAGATTAAGAGAAAGATTCGATATCTTTCCTTATTTGTAATTAAAAGGAAGATTTTAATTTTGAAAAAAACTTTCCTTATTGTAATCATCCACATGTTTTAATAGAGAGATTTTAATTTATAAAAGTTTCTTTTTATAACCAACCATGAAGGGAATTTTTAAAGAGAAATTTTTATTTTAAAAATTTTCGAAAACAAATTAGGAAGTTTTAATTTTGTGTTTAAAACTTTCCTTGTTTGGAGGAGTTGTAGGGGTCGGCCACATTAATAGAATAAAAGGAAATTTTTTTATTAATTAAATTTTCCTTTCAATGGCAAGGAAAATAAGGAAGTTTTTATTAAAACTTTCTTTATTTGCCAAGACCAAGGAATATAAAAGAGATGGTAGAGGTGTCTCACCTTACAACAACAATAGATCTTCTATTATTCCTCTCTTCCTTGGTGGTGGTCGACCCTCATCCTCTCCTCCTTTTCTTCTTCTTTGGTTGGTGGCATCAACTCTCTAGGAGACTCTTGGTGGCCGGATTTTGCTTGGAGAAGAAGTAGAGAAAGGAGGATTTGTTTCTTTGCATCCCTTGGAGCTTGGTTGGTGGCCGAAGTTCTTCATCTCAAGGAGTTTGTTGATTGGCCGAAACTTGCTTGAAGAAGAAGGAAGCTTGGGTGGATTCTCGTCTCGGTAGATCGTCACCCACACGACGTCCGAGATAAGAAGAGGAATACGGCAGAAGATCGTGAGGTCTATAAGCTATAAAAGGTATAACTAGTTATTAGTTTCCGTATCATAACTAGTTCATCCTTTTATTTAGATCTTGAAATACCAAACACAAGAGGCTAATGAATCTAGGTTATCAAATTTATGTTTTCGATTTTGTGTTTCTATTGTTTTTCAAACTTGTGATTCAATTGTTCTTTTTAGTTAAACCTAGGGTTACTCTAAGAAAAATAAAAATTGAATTTTGTTGAAAGGATTTGTCTAGGAAGTGGTGGATGCTCCCATACCCAAGAAGGCCTAGTGCCTCACCATGTTTAACCTGAAAGTCGATCTCTGAAATTAACATTTAATTAAATTTGTAACATGGGTGGATTTGGATCAATAATGTTAAGCATCGTTTGCGATCCAAGTCTTAACCACTAAGAACAGATAAGTTGAATTTGGAATCAATAATGTTAAGTTCTGTTTGCGATTCCAAATTTAATTTCTAAAGAATATAATAGGTTATTAGGAATGGTTCAGGACTTGTATAAAATTTTTGTACAAGGGAACCGGCACAATATTCCGAGTAGCAACCGACAGAAACAAAGTAAGAGAAATCATCCAATGAAATTGAGGCAAAAGTATGAGTCTTACATCAAACCAATCCACAATTACTCCCTCATCCTAGAACAAAGAATCTACTCCTTAGACGCCGAAGAAAACCCCGAAGACATAATGTTAAGCATACAATTCTCAAACAAGAAGAGAGAAAGAGAAAAGACGCTTATCCAACGACGACGTGTGATCTTCGGATCCAATCCTTTTCTTGTGGAGTTAATGTGGTGATGAAGGATCGCTGGATGGAGGTCCTGGACGGTGTGGAACGACACCAAGTTGATTCTCTTCCTGACGGCTCACTTCCCGGCTCCCCCCTTTAAGGAAAAGGGTTAAAACCCTTTTATAGGCTAGGGCGCGAATGCGGCGGCACGACTGTGTAAGGATGGCACAACCGTGCCCTTTCTTGTCTCTGGCCGCACTACACGGTCGTGCCAATTGACACGACCGTGTGAGCTTCAGGCTCGGTTCCTGGGGCACGGTCGTACAGGGTTGCACGGTCGTTCCTTGCTTGGATTCGGTCGTGGGGGGCACGACCATGAAAGTATGCACGGACATGCTCTGATCTGCCTCTAGGTTGGTCGCACGATCCATGCACTTCTCCTCTCCTGTTTGGCCATATGGCTGTGCGAGGTTGCACGACCGTGTTCTCTAGCGCGTTCCGTTACGTCGACAATCACTGTTTTTCCTCTGAAAGTTATCCTTGTCAACACAAAACCAAACAAAGAGTAGATATCCGAACAAAATAGTATATACGATGAGTACATGATAAAAGAGGCGATCATGCAAAGAATATATACATATAAAGCAAATGAATGTGCATTAAAACATGCATAAACGATCATAATATTTACTCACATCACACCCCAAGATTTGAACCTTTGCTTGTTCTCAAGCAAAACACTGCAGACTATGTTCATGAGTGCCTAGCAGTGTTTCATAATCCCTAGTGCATTCGCCCAACTCTATCAACTAGTTTCATTGATAAGCACGATTCTGGAGTAACCTAAGTATGTCCTAATCAAAAGATTTTCATGCTCGGTGCAATAAGTAACTCAAACTCTTCAAGTTTCAATTTTCTGTCCTAGTTAAGTCATTATACAATTGAGTTTTTAATGTTCCTGGTGATAGACACTTACCAACCACACACTTGGTTCGTTTTCCTTAAATTACACAAGCTCTCAAAGGATAATACTTAGAATCAAGAGAAACATAATATTCATTTCCCCAGTAACCTAACTCGGTCTCAAAGGGGTGAATTGTTAGTTTCCACTCACGACAACTATTTTTTTATCCCTTATTCAATTTTTTTTGGTGCTAAAGTCACAAATGCGAGATGCATATGTTGGGATTTAGATTTTTCTAAATGAGCTTCCATGATCCGAGGTCATCCAGTAACCAAAATGTAATTAAGAAATCACCATGGGAACAAAAGTACTAAACAATTTAAATGAATCATAACTATTTCAAAAATATTTCTACTATTCAAGCTTAAGTACTTAAGTGTAGTGAAAATAGGATCCTTAAGGTTAAGCAAAAACTTATACCAAACTCCTGTTAGAATGTATATTAAAAGTCTAGCTTTTTGTATAAATATTTATATTCTGAAATAAGAATCACATTGGTCAAATGTATGCAGTTATGTTAAATGTAGTTGCCCATTTAATTTATATTGTAGATAACATGGTGTTTGGTGTGACACAGAAGATCACGTTATCAGTTCCTTATAAATTATAAATAGTTGCTCACAACCATGTTGGAGTGTATAATAAAAGCTTAGCATTTGTAAACAATTATTTTTGAAATAAAAGAATCACATTGGTCAATATCTATATTTATTTGTTAAATGTAATTGTTTAATTAATTTATATAAGTAGATAACATGGTGTGTGGTGTCATACTCAGAAGATCATGTTGTCGGTTCTTTATAAATTATAAACAGTTGCTCATGACATAGATGGAAAGGAACAAACCATCGAAATAGTCGTAGTGTAATTAAGTATTAGTTTATCTTGATTAATAAATTACACTGGTACACTCCAAGTGTATTGAGTAGGAACATTTTAGGTAAGTTCTTTTTGTACTGACTTAATAAAAGAACTAGACCTTAGTTATTATGGAAGTGTGTGCTCTTAATCCTAATATAATAACAAGCACATATATTTAATATTTATTTCTTTGACTTATCAAAGGGTGAGGTTTAGCTCGATAAATCAATATGCCTGATAAGTTGGGAAATGATATTACTTATAGTGTGTGTTGTTGATAATAAAAGTAATCTGTGTCCTAGTTATCTAGGTTAAGAATGTCCCCAAGAGGAGCTCATAAGGATTGCCATGTTAAACCCTGCAGGTGGACTTAGTCCGACATGACAATGAAGTTGAGTGGTACTACTGTTGGAGCTAGATATTAATTAAGTGAGTTGTCAGTAACTTACTTAATTAGTGGGCATTCGTTATCTTAAACACAGGGAGACTAACACACTCATGATAAGAAGGATCCCATAATATAATTTGGGATTGGTGCGGTAGTACGATAATAACTCTCTAGTGGAATGAGTTATTATCGATGAACTTGAGTTATGTGTTCGGGGCGAACATGGGATACTCAAGCTCATCGGAAGGCCAAAACCAATTTCTCCTCTATGTCCCTATCATAGCCTCATTAAAGCCTCAAGTCCATCCAAATATAAGCCCATCTTGGTGTCCAAGAAGGGGGCCGGTCCAATGCTTGGTGACCAAGCAAGGGCCAGCCACATCCTCTTCTATGGGGGCTGACGCTATTGTTTGGTGACAAACAAGTAGGGGTCGACCACATTAATCAAACAAGGAGGGTTGTTTTGAATTTTTAAAATCTTCTCTTTGTAGAAAACTATAAGTTTTAAAAGAGAGATTTTAATTTTAAAAAATTTCCTTATTTGAATTAGGCCACATGGTTTAATAGAGAGTTTTAAAAGTTTTAAAACTTTCCTTTTTTAACCATCTTCATGGTTTAAGAAAAAAAAAGGAAGAGAAGTTTTAAAATTTGAATTTTTTATCACCATGTTAAAAAATAAAATTTTATAAGAGAAGTTTTAAATTTTAAAACATGGTTTTAATTTTTAAAATTTTCCTTTTTTAACTCCTACTTTAGGAAAAACAGCTTGTAAATTTTATAAGAGGATTTCTTCTTGTAATTTTTTTTAAAAAATATATTTCCTTATCCTTGATGAGGTGGCTGACCACCTTTCTTGGAGCCCAAGCATGGGGCCGGCCAATCATAATAAATCATCATCTAATTGATTTGGTGATTGATTCAATTAAGAGGAAAGAAAAGGGAAATTAAAAGAGAAAAGGAAAATCTAGAGGAAGATTTTAATTTTTGTAAAAATTCTTCCCTTATTTGCCTTGGGCAAGTAATATAAAAGAAAGGGTGAGGAGGTTTCATGAGACACAATTCTTATTCTCTTGCTTTGAGGTTCTCTTGGTGTGGCCAACCCTCTCTCTTCTCTTTTTCCCTTTGCTCTCTTCTCCTTGGTGGTGGTGGTGGCCGGATTTTAGAGGAAGAGGAAGAAAGCTTTTGGGTGGTTTTCATCTTGGAAGATCGTCGCCCACACGACGTCCATAGCGAGACGAGGAATACGATAGAAGATCTCGAGGTCATTAGCATACAAAGAGAAGGTATCATTAGCAATTATTTTCCGCATCATGCTAGTTATTTCTTTTTGTAAGAATTCCAAACACAAGAGGCATTAGATCTAGTATTTCGAATTAGTTTTTCGAGCTTGTGTTTTTTCTTTATTTTTGAATTTGTGATTCGATTGTTCTTTTTGGTTAACCTAGAGTTATTTAAGGAAATTAAATATTAGCTTTCCTTAAAAGACTTTGTCTAGGTGGTGGTGGTTGCTCCCATATCCAAGAAGGTCATGTGCCTCGCCATGTAGTCCTGGAAGCCAATTTTGGAAATTAATATTTAATGGAATTAATAACATAGGTGGATTTGGATCAATAATGTTAAGTTCCGCTTGCGATCCAAATCTAAACATTAAGAACAGATAAGTTAAATTTGGAATCAATGATGTTAAGTAGGGGTGGCAATTCGGTTCGGGTTCGGGTTGACAGGTTCGGGTTGGCAGGTTGGCGGGTTGGCAAATGACAACCTGAACCCGACCTGATTATTATTTCGGGTCAAAATATTCAACCTGAACCTGATCTGTTTATTTGCACTTGACCCGAATCCGACCCGAACCCGACCCGTTTGACCCGTTTAACCCGTTTAACCCATTTGACCCGTTTAACCCGTTCGACCCGTTTGACCCGTTTAACCTGTTTGACCCGTTTGACCCGAATATGACCTGAATTCATTAAATAAAATTTGTATATTTAATTAAAAATTAAAAATAACATTTAATCATTTATCTACACAAATTGAAAATTCATATCATAAATGATAAGTCATAGCAACATTGCAATCAATAGCATAACATATCTCTATGTTTAGGGTTTTTAACTTTTTTAAATTTGTAATTTTAGTTTAAATTTATAATTATTTATAAACGGGTTCGCGGGTTGTAATCGGGTCATTTCAGGTTGACCCGAACCCGACCTGTTTATTAATTGGGTCAAATGGGTCGACCCGATTTCGACTCGAACCCGAAACTACCCAACCCTAACATGATTTTTTCGTGTTCGGTTCGGGTCGTGTTTTCGTGTCGGGTCAAAAATTGCCACCCCTAATGTTAAGTTCCGTTTGCGATTCCTAATTTAACTTCTAAAGAACACAATAGGTTATTTAAGGAAATGTTCGACACTTGTACAAAATTTTTGTACAGTGGAACCGGTATATTTCCTAGGATTAGCCAACAATTGGTATCAGAGCTAGGGTTTGCCTCTGTGTGTTTTGGTTTTCAAATTAATTATGCACATGTCATACATAATTTAGGCAGGATAATAGTAGGATGTGCTAACTTTGTGGTTGCATGCTCCATCTATTATGACATTTAGATATTTTGTGTGATTGGACCCTTGGACATGTCAAGGGCATTATTTTGTGTGCATGATTGTATGTATCAAATACAACAGGAGCTGTATTATTTTTAGAATTTTATTTTTGTTCGATCTATAATACATGTACATTCCTTTATGGAATATAGGATCGATATATGTAAAATTCTATATTTGTCTTGGATCGTATCTTTGCGAGGCGTAGTGCTTTTGGAGGACCAGAGACGCAGCGGAATAAGAAGCAAGATAGATGCGACAACTTAACCCGATGGTGGTGGCTAAAGATGGCAGCATCTAGGGTTGGAGCATACTGAAGATAGTGATAGAAAAAGTCATAATAGTTGAAAAATTAATTTTCATATTTATTGCTTTTTATTTACTATGATGTGTGTGTATGCATGTGATGTATGCTAGGATAGTTTAAAATTCCTCATTTTAAATAACTAAGTGGGAGAGAGATTTTTAAATAAATCTCATGGTCTCCATTACTGGTTTGTAAGTGATGCAACAAGCTTGCGTGTTAGCTCTGAGTGCCTCCCTCCACAATGGATGGGTTTGTTGTGGATCACTAGATCAAACTTCTTTTAGGGATGGTTATAGGAAATTATTTAGGAGCGTGTGATCTTCTCCAACTGAAGGGGCACAATCCTATTTAATGAACTAAGTATTAAGTAATGGTATACACTTAGACACATTCAATAGTATCCTCCCCAACAGAGTCACTGCTATTGTTTTGCATGACCAAAGTGAAACCAACTATTAATTTTATTTGTCATAAAGTTAGGATGACAAGATAATAAAATTAATGGGTTACACCCTCCTTTTACAAATGATGAATTTGTATACGTCCACATTAACGTGGCATGCAATATTCACGGTGTTTTGAGGTGTTGGTAAATTTAAATAGTATTGTTTGAGGAATCAATATTATTTTAAATTTAGAGTCCTGACCAAAGTTATTTTTATGATTCTTAGGATGACTTTCAACCCACTGGCCATCATACTTAAAAAAAACAGACTTACTGGTCCTAACTATATAGATTGGAAAAAGAACCTGGACATTGTTCTAATTGCTGAGAGCTATAAGTTTGTACTGACTGAGGCTTGCCCTGAAACACCTAATGGTGACTCTACCCCAGAGGAGATTGAGTATCATAAGAAATGGGTAAAAGCAGATGAGATGGCGCGGTGTTACATTTTGGCTTCAATGTCAAATGTATTGCAACATCAGCATCAAGATTTACCAACAGCTTATGATATAATGAACAATCTCAAAGAACTCTTTGGGCACCAGAGTCGGATTGCTAGGCAAGAGGCAATGAGAAAGTTAATGACAGCCACCATGTCTGAAAGGACACCCGTAAGGGATCATATCCTCAAAATGATGGCTTATCTGAACGAAATACAAGTCCTTAGAGGAGAAATCGATGGGGAAACCTAGGTCGATATAATTCTTCAAACACTACCCAGAAGTTTTGAGTAGTTCCACCGGAACTATAGCATGAACAAAAGAGAGTATACGTTGGTCAAACTTTTGACAAAACTACAGGCAGCAGAAGGTATATTTCGTCACAGTTCACAGATACACTATGCTGGAAATGATTATACTTCTAAGTCGAAAGGCATGAAGAAGAAGAAACAGGTCTTTTCAACAAAAAGAGTGAATAAATCTCAGAGTACAGGACAAAAAGCTGGAATGAAGAAGCCAAAGGGCAAGTGCTTCATCTGCAAGCAGTCAGGACATTGGAAGGTGGGCTGCCCTCATAGGAATCAAAACAATAAGGTATATCTCATGCTCTAGTAGTTGAAACATGTTTAGCGGTGTTATCTACCAGCACCTGGTGTGTAGATACGGGAGCCACTGATCATGTCTGTAATTCTTTGCAGGGGTTCTAGGAAACCCGAAGACTATTTGAAGGAGAGATAACTGTCTACATGGGCAATGCTACTAAGGTGGCGGCTGTTGCAGTGAGAGACGTCTACTTATCTTTTGATAGGAATAGAAATTTGATTTTAAGAAATTGTCTTTATGTACCCAGTTTTAGAAAGAATTTAATTTCAGTTTCTAAACTGTATTTGGATGGATATTCTATTTCCTTTAGTAATAATGTGGTTATAAAGAGAAATAAAGTGATTATCTATTCTGGTACATTGGTTGGCAATTTATATACTTTAAATTCAATTTCTCCCACAAAGCAAAATATGAAAATTAATAACACATCTTCTAACTCTAATAAGAGAAAAGAACCTTCGGAAATGAACCAAACGTATCTTTGGCATCTAAGGCTTGGTCATATTAACTTAAGTAGGATTCAAAGGCTTGTAGCCGATGAACTCTTGGATTCATTAGAGTTGGAAAACTTTCCAACATGTGAATCCTGCTTGGAAGGTAAAATGACCAAGAGACCTTTTAAGGCCAAGGGGTATAGAGCCAAAGATGCGTTAGAACTGGTTCATTCTGATTTGTGTGGTTCTATGTCTATCCAGGCAAGAGGAGGTTATGAATACTTTGTCTCCTTTATAGACGATTATTCAAGATACGGATACTTTTACCTGATGCATCGCAAGTCTGAATGTTTTGACAAGTTCAAAGAATATAGGGTTGATGTGGAGAAATATCTTGGTAAAAGTATCAAGACACTACGGTCTGACCGTGGTGGCGAATACCTCTTTGGAGAGTTTAGGAGTTACTTATCAGAAGTCGAGATTCAATCCCAATTGTCTGCACTTGGTACACCCCAATAGAATGGTGTGGCAGAATGAAGGAATAGGACTCTTATGGAAATGGTTAGATCGATGATGAGTTATTCAAAATTATCAAATTCATTTTGGAGATATGCTTTAGAAACAACAATGTACATTCTGAATATGGTACCTTCTAAAACAGTTCCTTCTACTCCCATGGAATTATGGAATGGGCGTAAGCCTAGTCTGATTCATATCCGGATATGGGGTAGTCCAGCACATGTGCTGAAGGGAGATACTGACAAGTTGGAATCACGTACAGAAGTTTGTCTGTTTGTAGGATATCCTAAGGGAACGAAAGGTGGTTTGTTTTATAATCCTAAAAATCTGAAAATCATTGTTAGCATCAAAGCTCGATTTTTAGAAGAAGATTATGTAATGAACCATAAGCCCATGAGTGAAATAGTTCTAGAAGAAATAAGAGAGGACACGTCTATTTTAGTACCAACAGTACAAGATGAAGTACCACAAGAAACTGCAACACGTGTCACACATGATACACAACCAGAGATAGTGCCTCGTCATAGTGGGAGGGTTGTAAGACAACCTGAGAGATTCATGTTTTTGGGAGAGTCTTCGAACTTAATCCTGGGTAAACATCAACCTGATCCCCGACCATATGACGAAGCACTCCAAGATATAGATGCAGTATCTTGGCAAAAAGCAATGAATTCAGAAATAGAATCTATGTATTCTAATAAGGCCTGGGAGCTTGTAGAACCACCTGATGGTGTAAAAGTCGTTGGATGCAAGTGGATCTACAAAAGGAAAAGAGGGACAGAGGGAAGGTAGAAACCTTCAAAGCAAGGCTTGTAGCAAAAGGGTACACTCAGAAAGAGGGAATCGATTATGAGGAGACCTTTTCGCCGGTAGCCATGCTTAAGTCTATCCGGATACTATTATCCATTGTCGCTCATATGGATTATGAGATTTGGCAAATGGATGTCAAGATAGCATTCCTTAACGGAAGTCTTGAAGAAAACATCCATATGAAGCAACCAGAGGGATCATTGAAAAAGGCAAAGAGCATCTAGTGTGCAAGCTCAATCGGTCCATTTATAGACTGAAGCAAGCTTCAAGATCTTGGAACATCTAGTTTAATGAAGTAATCTAGTCATATGGATTTATTTAGTGTCTGGATGAGTCTTGTATATACAAGAAGTGTAACGAAAATATGGTGGTATTTCTTGTACTATACGTAGATGATATTTTGTTAATTGACAACAATGTCAAGGTATTATCTGATGTAAGGGTATGATTGTCCAAACAATTTGATATGAAGGACTTAGGAGAATGTGCACACATTCTTGGGATCAAAGTTATAAGGGATCGCAAGAAAAGAATGTTGAGTCTATCACAAGCTTTATATATAGATACAATCCTTGCTTGTTTTAGCATGCAAAACTCCAAGAAAGGTTTCTTACCTTTTAGGCATGGATTAGCCTTATCTAAAGAGATGTCTCCGAAGAAATCAAAGGAGATGGAGGATATGAAGGCAGTTCCTTATGCTTCGGCTGTAGGAAGCCTTATGTATGCAATACTGTGTACGAGACCTGATATCTGTTTTACCGTGGGCATGGTTAGCAGATATCAGAGTAACCCTAGACAAGGACATTGGACTGCTGTAAAGCATATATTGAAGTATATAAGAAGGACTAGAGATTATATGCTAGTTTACCATGCAGATGATTTGCTCCCTGTGGGTTACACGGATTCAGATTTCTAATCAGATAGGGACAATAGTAAGTCTACATTAGGCTATGTGTTTACTTTAGGAGGTGAAGCCATTGCATGGAGGAGTGTAAAGCAGAAATGCGTTTCAGACTCAACCATGGAAGCTGAGTATGTGGCAGCATCTGAAGTAGCCAAAGAAGCTGTATGGCTCAGGAACTTTCTAATGGATTTAGATGTGATTCCTAGTTTGCCCAAAATCATCACAATTTATTGTGATAATAGCGGCGCAGTTGCAAACTCGAAGGAACCACGAGCCCATAAGGCAAGTAAACATATAGAGCGCAAGTACCACCTGATACGAGACATCGTTAAGCGAGGAGAAGTTGTCATCGCCAAGATTGCATCAGCAGATAACCTGGTAGATCCTTTCACTATGGCCCTTCTGCCGAAAGCATTTGATCGGCATGTGGAGGGGATGGACATCAGATGTATGGCAATAGATATGACAGCTTAGTCTATTAGTATAAGTGGGAGATTGTTGGAGTGTATACTAAAAGTCTAGCTTTTGTAAACATTTATTTTTGAAATAAAAGAATCACATTGGTCAATATCTACATTTATTTGTTAAATGTAATTGTTCAATTAACTTATATAAGTAGATAACATGGTGTGTGGTGTCACACTCAGAAGATCATGTTGTCGGTTCTTTATAAATTATAAACAGTTGCTCACGACTAAGATGGAAAGGAACAAACCATCGAAATAGTCGTAGTGTAATTAAGTATTAGTTTATCTTGATTAATAAATTACACTGGTACACTCTAAGTGTATTGATCAGGACCATTTTAGGTAAGTTCTTTTTGTACTGACTTAATAAAAGAACTAGACATTAGTTATTATGAAAGTGTATGCTCTTAATCCTAATATAATAACAAGCACATATATTTAATATTTATTTCTTTGACTCATCAAAGGGTGAGGTTTAGATCGATAAATCAATATGCCCGATAAGTTGGGACATGATATTACTTATAGTGTGTGTTATTGATTATAAAAGGAATCTGTGTCCTAGTTATCTAGGTTGAGAATGTCCCCAATAGGAGCTCATAAGGATTGCCATGTTAAACCCTGCAGGTGGACTTAGTCCGATATGACAATGATGTTGAGTGGTACTACTCTTGGAGATAGATATTAATTAAGTGAGTTGTCAGTAACTTACTTAATTAGTGCACATTCGTTATCTTAAACACAAGGAGACTAACACACTCATGATAAGAAGGATCTCATAATGTAATTTGGGATTGGTGTAGTAGTGCGATAATAACTCTCTAGTGGAATGAGTTATTATCGATGAACTTGAGTTGTGTGTTCTGGGCGAACACGGGATACTCAAGCTCATCGGAAGGCCAAAACCAATTTCTCCTCTAGGTCCTTGTCGTAGCCTCATTAAAGCCTCAAGTCCATCCAAATATAAGCCCATCTTGGTGTCCAAGAAGGGGGTCGGTCCAATGCTTGGTGACCTAGCAAGGGACGACCACATCCTCTTCTATGGGGGCCAGCCCTATTGTTTGGTGACCAAACAAGTAGGGGCCAGCCACATTAATCAAACAAGGAGGATTGTTTTGAATTTTTAAAATCTTCTTTTTTAAGAAAACTATAAGTTTTAAAAGAGATATTTTAATTTTAAAAACTTTCCATATTTGAATTAGACCACATGGTTTAATAGAGAGTTTTAAAAGTTTTAAAACTTTCCTTTTTTTAAGCATCTTCATGGTTTAAGAAAAAAAAAGGAAGAGAAGTTTTAAAATTTGAATTTTCTATCACCATGTTAAAAAAGAAAATTTTATAAGAGAAGTTTTAAATTTTAAAACATGGTTTTAATTTTTAAAATTTTCCTTTTTAAACTCCTACTTTAGGAAAGAGAGCTTGTAAATTTTATAAGAGGATTTCTTCTTATAATTTTTTTAAAAAAAATATATTTCTTTATCCTTGATGAGGAGGTCGGCCACCTTGCTTGGAGCCCAAGCAAGGGGCCGACCAATTATAATAAATCATCATCTAATTGATTTGGTGATTGATTCAATCAAGAGGAAAGAAAAGGAAAAGTAAAAGGGAAAACTAGAGGAAGATTTTAATTTTTGTAAAAATTCTTCCCTTATTTGCCTTGGGTGAGTAATATAAAAGAAGGGGTGAGGAGGCTTCATGAGACACAACGCTTATTCTCTTGCTTGGAGGTTCTCTTGGTGTGGCTGGCCCTCTCTCTTCTCTTTTTCCCTTTGCTCTCTTCTCCTTGGTGGTGGTGGTGGCTGGATTTTAGAGGAAGAGGAAGAAAGCTTTTGGGTGGTGTTCATCTTGGAAGATCGTCGCCCACACGACTTACAAGGCGAGGCGAGGAATATGGCAGAACATCTCGAGGTCATTAGCATACAAAGAGAAGGTATAATTAGCAATTGTTTTCCGCATCATGCTAGTTATTTCTTTTTATAAGAATTCCAAATACAAGAGGCCTTAGATCTAGTATTTCGACTTAGTTTTTCGAGTTTGTGTTTTTTCTTTGTTTTCGAATTTATGATTCGATTGTTCTTTTTGGTTAACTTAGAGTTATTTAAGGAAATTAAATATTAGCTTTCCTTAAAAGGCTTTGTCTAGGCAGTGGTGATTGCTCCCATATCCAAGAAGGCCATGTGCCTCGTCATGCAGTCATGGAAGTCAATTTTAGAAAGTAATATTTAATGGAATTAATAACATAGGTGAATTTGGATCAATAGTGTTAAGTTCCGTTTGCGATCCAAATCTAATCCATTAAGAATAGATAAGTTAAATTTGGAATCAATGATGTTAAGTTCCGTCTGCGATTCCTAATTTAACTTATAAAGAACACAATAGTTTATTTAAGGAAAGGTTCGACACTTGTACAAAATTTTTGTACAGTGGAACTGGTATGTTTTCCTAGGATTAACCAACAATCCAAGATGGAATGGGGCAAACCATTGGAGTGGTTGTAGTGTAATTTGGTATTAGTTTATCTTAACTATAAAATTACACTAGTACACTATGTGTGTATTGAGTAGGAGCATTGAGGTTGTTTCTTTTTATATTGGCTGCATAAAAGAACAAGACCTCTGTTATTATGGAAGTGTGTACTCTTAATCATGATATAATAACAAGTACATAAACTTAATATTTATTTCTTTAATTTATCAAATTGTGATATTTATTTCGTTAAATCAATAGACTTGATAAGTTGGGAAATGATATTATTTATATGGTGTGTTGATGATTATAGAATGAAACTGTGTCCTAGTAATCTAGGTTGATGATGTCCCCTTGAGGAGCTCATAAGGATTATCATGTAAACCCTGCAGGTGGACTTAATCCGACATGATGATAAGGTTGAGTGGTACTACTCTTGGAGCTAGATATTAATTAAGTGAGTTATCAGTAACTCATTTAATTAATGGACATTCGATATCTTACACACAGGGAGATTAGCGCACTCATGATAAGAAGAAACCCATATTGTAATATGGGGTTGGTACGGTAGTGCAATAATAACTCTTTAGTGGTATGAGTTATTATTGATGAACTTGAGTTGGGTGTTTGGGGCGAACACGGGAAGCTCAAGCTCATCGGGAGACCAAAACCAATTCCTCCTCTTGGTCCCTATTGTAGCCTCTTATTTATAAAGCCTTATATCTACCCAAAGTCCAACTTCTTAATCAAGCTTAAGGGTCGACCACATCCTTGCTTGGAGCCCAAGCAAGGGGTCGACCAAGACAAGCTTGGAGCTCAAGCTAGGGCCGACCAAGCCTTGCTTGCAAGGGGTCGACCAAGCATTATTTGGAGCCAAGAGGATGCCGCCCCCAGCATATCTTGGTGTCCAAGATATAGCCAACCACATAGGAATAGAAAAGGAAGTTTTATTTTTTGTAAAATCTTTTCTTTTATAGAGATCCATTAAAAGGATTTAAAATGATGATTTTAATTATAAAACTTTCCTTTTTTATATCGGTC